>NC_135619.1:56485565-57088065 GCF_053574225.1 Canis aureus | reverse complement strand
ATGTACATTGAATTTAAAGATAAGACCAGGCCCTTGGGACGCCTGGGTGGCTCAGTGGTTGAGCACCTGCCCCGGGCTCAGGGCATGATCCGCGGTCTCAGGATCAAGTCCCACATCGTGCTCCCTGCCTGGAGCCTGCTTCTCTCCCTTTCTCTCTGTGTCTTTCATGAATAAATGAATAAAATCTTAAAAAAAAAAAAAAAAAAGGCTCTTGTGCTCTGGGGATCACCACCAAACACCATTCTGACCACAAAATGTGAATATATGACAGGCGCTGAATACTTCACATGCATTAATGAACTTAATCTGTATTATTCATGTCATTCCCTTTTAACAGATGAGGAAACTGAGGTCTAGGCTAAGCCATTCGCTTGAGGCCACTGGAATTCAAATAAGAGACTTTCTTAACTCTAAAACCCAAGTTCTTAAGTAGAGTGCTACACTGTCTCCTAAGCGCAGCTAGGGAGGTTTATAGTGGAGGTATGAATCATAGCACTATAGGCAACAGGAAAAAGAAACCACCAAATTTTGCAATGTTCTCCAGTTCACGTGTCAGCCTAGTTCTGGTCCCTGTTAACAAGCTGCTCTATTTTCAGCACGTGTTGTTTAAAGCAGTGTCTGCAGGCATCTACTGCTGCTTACAAATGTAAAGGCATGAAGAAACGTCTAGAGCACATTGAGGTTGGCTCAACTCTGTTCCTCTGTGTCTGGGACTTCTGCTGGTGTGGCTTGAATAGCCTGTTTGACATCTTCCAGGCCCAGAATATCTAAGACAGCTCCTTCACACCTTGTGCCTGGGCTGGGCTGGCTAGAACAGCTGAGCACTGGCTAGTGTCACCCTCTCCAGGCACAGGGGTCTCAGGGCCCAGAACATCCTGAGAGCCAAGATGGAGCTGCAGGACTTCTTAGGACCTGGCCTCAGAAGTCCCCAACATCACGTCCACTGCATCTTATGGGTCAATGAGTCACCTAGGCCAGCTCAGATCCATGGGATGTGGGGCTGAGGGATAGATGCCACCTCCCACTGGAGAATCAGATGGGTGGACAGAGTGGGAAGGACCTGATGGTGACCATCTTGGAGACAGGCTGCCATAATCACACATTTGTTCTCCTTCCTGACATCAGCAACCTTTGAATTTTTTTTTTTTAACCTTTGAATTTAATAAATAATCTGCTGGTTATGGAAATATCAGTGTCTGACTTGCTTTGGATTAACTTCTCTGTATACAACTCCTGCTATTAATTGTGAGGAAACAGGGTGACACAATCAGACATCAGACTCATCCTCAAGGACTTCATTTAAAAATGGCCTCCAATGGGCGTTTGGGTGGCTCCATCGGTTAAGTGTCTGCCTTTGGCTTGGGTCACGATCCCAGGGTCTGGGGATCAAGCCCCATATTGAACTCCCTGCTCAGCAAAGAGCCTGTTTCTCTCTCTGCCTGTGCTGTTCCCCCTGCTTGTGCGCACTCTCTCTGTGTCAAATAAACAAATAAAATCTTTAAAAATAAAACTAAAAAAATAAAAATGGCCTCCAAGAGCTCACAACCAAAGCTGTTCTTCCTGATTTCAATTTTTAAGAGCTTCTATCACCGTGGATGGTCCTACCTGATTTGTCTACAAATTTAGGATAAAATGTCTGGATTTTATTTATTTAGGATGTCTCCCACATCCACTTTCCTGAAATAGCTGAACTGGTGAACAAGATCAACAGAGCCAGGAGAGGAGTGTGTGCTCGTGCAGTGTCCATACCCAGCTTTGTTCAATTCCTTGCCCATCCCCGCATTAAGCCTGGCCCACCTCTTGTGCATCCCTCCATATTTTCCCTCCACAGCAATTCTTATCATTGATTTTTCGCAGCAGTTGTTCGATCTTGGTCTCCCTGTTAGTAAATTTGAGGAAGACAGACATGCGTCCTGTCTTACCAGCCTGTGCCCTGAGCCTGGCCTGATGCCGAACACACAAATCAATTGGGCTAATGTTTGCATTTGTGGATGGACTTTAAAATAACATTATAAAAATCTGTTAAGATCCAGAGTCAGCTCTTGAGAAAACCTGCTTCAATGCAGATGTACTTGAAGGGTTTATTACTTGGGTGATTTCTCCACTTGGACTAAGAGTCCCCTGCACTCCCCCCAACCCATCCCCATCCCCCTGCTCTCTTCTCCCCCACTGCCACACAGGGAGGAGGAACCCCTGCTAGGAAACGGCTGTTAGGGGAGGGAGAGCAAGTGGGTGCTTTCACGGCCTGTGGAGGCCCCACCAGGGGCAGCTGCTCTCCAGACACAGGGTGGGAGGAGGCCACATGGAAGGTGGCCCCCCGAAGTGACGGAGCCCTTTGCGAGTTGAGAAGCAGGAAGCATTAATACAGAAGCCACACCGCTTCTCGGATGGTGGACAGTAAGTTGTGCTGGGTTAGAGTGCAGCTGCTCCAAGCCCCTTCTGGGGTTGTTTAATTGCCATTCTGGGGACCCCTGGGTGGCTCGGCGGTTGAGCACCTGCCTTGGGCTCAGGGCGTGATCCTGGGGTCCTGGGATCGAGTCCTGCTCAGGCTCCCTGCATGGAGGCTGCTTCTCCCCCTGCCTGCGTCTCTATCTTCCTAATATCTTTTCAATTCCTTGAACCAGTCAGATTTACTGTAGCTCCCTAGAGCTAAGGCACTAATCCCTCTCAGGCCTTTTTTTTTTTTTTTTTTTAGTGTAATTTTCACAGGAGGTTTTATTATTGTTTCTATGTTGGTCCTAAGTATTTTTGCAAATGCACAGAGAAAATAAAACTAAACTCCTTGTTTAAATAAATAAATAAATAAATAAATAGATAGATAGATAGATAGATAGATAGATAGATAGATAGATAGATAAATAAATAAATAAATAAATAAATAAATAAATCTCTTTTTTTTAGAAAATTGCTCTTCTGTGGCTCTCATAGCTAACCATTTAAAAACCTGAAGATTTTCCTCGCAAAATTACGACTTTGTAGTTACCACTAGAGGGCGCCAAAGGGCTACATCTGAGGAAAGGGAGCGGAAGGGGAAAAAAAAATTAAGTTTTTTTCTGGGTTTAGGAGAAATTGGAGAGGCTTATCCTCCTCGGCTTCTCCCAACAGAATCCTTGTAACTGCTGGAAGCACCGCAGAACTTTAATCACCACACCTGACCAGCATTGTGAGTTATGACATGTTCACAGAGTTTTCTTTTTCTTTTTTTTTTTAATATTTTATTTATTTATTCATGAGAGACACACAGAGAGAGAGGGAGAGGCACAGGCAGAGGGAGAAGCAGGCCCCACGCAGGCAGCCCGACGTGGGACTCCATCCTGGGTCTCCAGGATCACGCCCCGAGCCAAAGGCAGGAGTTTAACCCCTGAGCCACCCGGGTGTCCCTTCACAGAGCTTTCTTGCTTGTATCACTGACACAAGGCCGCTGTGGCAGGTTCAGTGGTGGCTCCCAAAAAGACATTTTCATGTCTTAACACTGGCACCTGTGAAAGTGGCCTTTTTTTTTTTTTAAAGTTAAGGATCTCCAGATGAGATATTCTGGATTATCAGAGCAAGCCCGAAATTCCATGACAGGTGTCCTTTTGAGACTTGACACAACCCGAAGAGGGGAAGACAGGAGAGAGCCTGGGTGAGGACAAAGCAGAGATTGGAGGGATGCAGACACAAGCCAGCAAGTGCCCAGAGCCATCAAAAGCTAGAAGAGGCCAAGGAACAATTCTCCCCTAGGGACTTGCGGGGAGCCTGGCCCTGCTGACACCTTGATTTTGGACCTCTGGGCTCCAGAACTCTCAGACAATAAATTTCTGCTGCTTTTTTTGTTTTGTTTTGTTTTGTTTTGTTTTTTAAGATTTTATTTATTTACTCATGAGAGACACAGAGAGAGAGGCAGAGACATAGGCAGAGAGAGAAGCAGGCTCCTTGCGGGGCCCAATGTTGGACTGGATCCTAGGACCTGGAGATCAGGACTTGAGCCGAGGGCAGATGCTCAACCCCTGAGCCACCCAGGTGCCCCACATTTCTACTGTTGTAAGCCACCATGTTTGTAGTAACTTGTAACAGTCCAGAGAAACAAATAGTCACCCCACACCACGTATTCCATGTAGGAGTGACCTGGTCCCTCCTACATGGGGCAAAACTTTGTGGTTGTTGGGGAAGGGAGAATGTAAAAAAAAGTATCAGATATTACAATGAATTGTCACCCTCCACAGGAGCACAGCACATACACCGATACACAGGGTGTGTGTCGCATTAAGATTTTCATGGGGAGCTGGGAGGGAGACAATTAGGAAAAAAATACTCTTTAAAAAGCTCCAACAAGGAATGATAGTTTTTGAAAAGTTGAAAATCACTGCCCTACCCCGATGCTGCACATACATCAGCACTACTTTTACGTGTGGGGATGACGCCTGGAAAAATTAAAATGTCACAAAAACAAAAAGAAAGTTAAAAAAAAAGACAAAAACCCTAGAACCTATGAGGCATTTTAGACTCTTTTCTAGCCCCGTAAGTACACATAACGTACGTGTTAGGCACACAATAAAACACTGAAAAATCAAGCTCACTGCCCTTAATAGAGACACAGTCCCAGAAGGGACAGACCAGGCCGCACTGCCAACCCAGGGGCTCAGGGGCTTGAGGGAGGTGCGGCCCCGCCCCTCCTGCCTGGGGGAGGGGATGAGGGAGGTGAGGCCCCGCCCCTCCTGACTGGGGGAGGGGATGATGGAGGTGAGGCCCCGCCCCTCCTGCCTGGGGGAGGGGGTGAGGGAGGTGAGGCCCCGCCCCTCCTGGCTGGGGTAGGGGATGAGGGAGGTGAGGTCCCGCCCCTCCTGACTGGGGGAGGGGATGATGGAGGTGAGGCCCCGCCCCTCCTGCCTGGGGGAGGGGATGAGGGAGGTGAGGCCCCGCCCATCCTGCCTGGGGGAGGGGATGAGGGAGGTGCGGCCCCGCCCCTCCTGGCTGGGGGAGGGGCTGAGGGAGGTGTGGCCCCGCCCCTCCTGCCTGGGAGAGGGGATGATGGAGGTGAGGCCCCGCCCCTCCTGGCTGGGGGAGGGGATGATGGAGGTGAGGCCCCGCCCCTCCTGGCTGGGGGAGGGGATGATGGAGGTGAGGCCCCGCCCCTCCTGCCTGGGGGAGGGGATGATGGAGGTGCGGCCCCGCCCCTCCTGGCCTGGGGGAGGGGATGAGGGAGGTGAGGTCCCGCCCCTCCTGCCTGGGGGAGGGGATGATGGAGGTGAGGCCCCGCCCCTCCTGCCTGGGGGAGGGGATGATGGAGGTGAGGCCCCGCCCCTCCCGGCTGGGGTAGGGGATGAGGGAGGTGAGGCCCCGCCCCTCCTGGCTGGGGGAGGGGATGAGGGAGGTGAGGCCCCACCCCTCCTGGCTGGAGGGAGGGGATGAGGGAGGTGAGGCCCCGCCCCTCCTGGCTGGGGGAGGGGATGAGGGAGGTGAGGCCCCGCCCCTCCGGCTGGGGTAGGGGATGAGGGAGGTGAGGCCCCGCCCCTCCTGGCTGGGGGAGGGGATGAGGGAGGTGAGGCCCCGCCCCTCCTGGCTGGGGGAGGGGATGAGGGAGGTGCGGCCCCGCCCCTCCTGCCTGGGGGAGGGGATGAGGGAGGTGAGGCCCCGCCCCTCCGGCTGGGGGAGGGGATGAGGGAGGTGAGGCCCCGCCCCTCCTGGCTGGGGGAGGGGATGAGGGAGGTGAGGCCCCGCCCCTCCTGGCTGGGGGAGGGGATGAGGGAGGTGAGGCCCCGCCCCTCCTGGCTGGGGGAGGGGATGAGGGAGGTGCGGCCCCGCCCCTCCTGCCTGGGGGAGGGGATGAGGGAGGTGAGGCCCCGCCCCTCCGGCTGGGGGAGGGGATGAGGGAGGTGAGGCCCCGCCCCTCCTGGCTGGGGGAGGGGATGAGGGAGGTGAGGCCCCGCCCCTCCTGGCTGGGGGAGGGGATGAGGGAGGTGAGGCCCCGCCCCTCCCGGCTGGGGGAAGGGATGAGGGAGGTGAGGCCCCGCCCCTCCTGGCTGGGGGAGGGGACGAGGGAGGTGAGGCCCCGCCCCTCCCGGCTGGGGGAGGGAGGTGGTAACCAGGTGACCCGCCCTGATAGAGGAGCTGGAGCCTAGAGGACACGTCGGAGTCGGCCAGGAAGGGGAGGCGGGAGCTGGAGGCCGAGGGGACACCCCCCATCTGAAACCAGACGCTTCGTCTGTGCTCCGTCACCTCCTCCACCCTCTTCACTCCTGCTTTTAACCACGCGGGGTAAGGTCTTCCCGTCGTGCCATTCAGCATCCCCCTGCCGTCTCGGCTCCCCCCACGTCCCCGAGTACCAGGCTAATCTTCCTCCCACGGTTTGCCGCCAACACGCCTTTCCTCTGCTCCAGAACCCTCCAGAGCTCGCCCGCGCAGGGCCCGCCCTCCCCGCGCCTGCCGCCTGACCGCCCACGACCCGGCCCTTACTCCACCGTCTACCCGTCCTGTGTTTTCACACACACGGTCACACCGCAGGTAAAAATATGACCACACGGACACCCTTTCTGTGGCTCCAGCGCCCCCCTCCGCCCCGCCCCAGGGAGAACCCTACACCCATCCCAAATTCCTTCGCTCAGATTCTCCAAGGGGGTGAGGTCCTTGCCTTGGGGGAAGAGACCATTGAAGTTTCATTGTCCCAGGGTCTGCGAAGCTTTTCCAGTGTGTGTGTGTGTGTGTGTGTGTGTGTGTGTGTGTGAGAGAGAGAGAGAGAGAGAGGGAGAGGGAGGGGGGGGAGAGGGAGCTTCATTCCCAGGGCGCTTGCAGCCAGATGGGCAGTGCTTGCTTCCACCTGCATGATGGCAGGGGTTAGAGGTTCAGAGAGAGGGAGGAGGCACCCCAGAGATTGAGATTGGCAGAGACACTTGAGAATCCCAGAATCGCAAATCCAGAGAGGGTGAGTGACTCACCCAAGGTCACACACCCAGGGAGGCAGCTTTAGGAACCAGATCTCTTGTCCGGAGCGGACTCGGACGCGGCCTTAGAAGGTCCTGCTAACTAAGGGGGCGTCTCCTGTCTCCTCCAGTGAGGGATGGTGCTTCCGTGGGCTGGGGGCCCCTGCCCCAAAGTGCTCGGAGCCACTCCCCGTGGAAAATGGGGCCCTGGGCTCCCTAACACTCCCTGGCTCCCGAGCTGCTGGCCGTGCGCCCCCCACCCAAGGACATGTCCCCGAGTCAGCTCCTCCAGCCGGCGCACAGGGACACAGGCTAGGGGTCGGACCCCAGGCGGTACTTCAATTGGTCCCCTCATCATCCCTATCTAGTCCCTTGTCCCTGGTACTTGTCCTCCTGCTTTGACTGCTCTCCATGAGTCCTCTCCTGAGAAGCCCCCGAGCCAAGGCTGGATCCTCTGCAAATACAGCTTAGGTTCTCCAACCGAGGCCCCCGGGCCCTCGAGGGGCGCAGGAGGGTGTCCCTTCACCCTCACCCGCAGTCATCGTCCCACCGTCCAGATTCACCAAGATGACCATCAGGGCTGTCTCCTTGTCCCTCCTGTGCCAGTGCGTGGTTTTTTGTTTTTTGTTTTTGTTTTTTTTTAAACACTGAGACACAGAAGCAGGCACTTGGTGTGGGTTGTAAAACAATTTCAATCGAAAATACAACTGGAAGAAACAAAATGGGAAATCTCACGCATGTGCCCTCGGGAAGACAAAGCTTAGGGAGGAAGAGACAGATTTCCCTCAAGTGCCTGATTTACAGGAAAGTGATAGAATTGGAACTTTCTCAGATGAGAAGTTGATCAGAGTTTGTCCCATCTCAAGCCTGGGAAGTTTGACCAGGGGCGTGAGCAGGAGGTGACTAAGGGGGGGCTGTCTTGAGCTGTGTGTGTGACTGGACTAGATTTGCCAGCTCAGGAAGCTTTCAAAGCTGGTCTCCAATTTTTTTTTTAAACAGACTTCAACTGAGCTCTCCCCTCTATTTCCTGCCCACGGACACAGCTACCCACCCCAAACCCCAATGCGCTCACCTACAGCTTGCCACAGTTTGCTTGTCCCAAATTGAGATTCTTCTGCTATTCCCAAATAAACTCATCTTTTTAAGCTTGCCTCAGTTTACCTCTTTGTACACAGGAAGTATCTGTCACTACAGTCAATTCAGAATGGGAGAGAATGTCTGCCATATAAGATGATCCCATTTTCCCAGTAGGAATCTTCAGAGCTTCTGTGTTGTTAGCTTGCATTTCTTCTGAGTGCAGGTGACCATCTCTGGGAGCCATATGCAGTTCTTTGCTCTTGTTCATCATGTCGTTTGCTCAATTTTCCAATTGGGATTGTTCATCCTTATTGATTTTTATGAGTTTTCCATCTATTTAGGAAATTAACCTCTTGCTGTGAAATGAATCGCAGTCTTTTTCCCACTTTGATATCTGTTGTTTGTGGCCATGGTGGTTCTGGTCATCAAACTTTTTGTTGTGGAGTCAAATGTACCAATCTTTTCCTTTATGGCTTTGGGGACTTGAGTGATTATTAGAAAACCTTTTTCTTCTTTTTAAATGTATATTTCCAATGAATAAAGACAGAACGTCTTAGAAAATATGAGCACTGATTAGGACTAGACCAAGACCCTTGGGCACCCTGGGTAGGCTAATCATTGACATAGATCAAGCTAATCTTCTTTAAATGTTTGTTCAAATTTATTTATAGAATAGGGTGGAAGGTGGAGAGGGCAAAGGTGGGAGCCAGGTCAGCCTTCCCCCCACCATCTTGAGCTGTCCAGTTCACACTGAATGTGCATAATTCATATGGGAAGTATGCTCTACGTCAACAGGACCCTCTTTCCTGGAAGGCAGCTGGTGGCCCCCAGGACTCCGGGACCAGGTACTATGGATGGGTGAGGGGTCCTGACCCTCTCTCCAGACATTCCTCAAGCAGCCCTTCCAGCCCCATGGTAAGCCCTCCCTGAGAGGAATTCTTAGAAACACAGTGTGCTTCATCTGGTTGCATTTCACGGATGATTTTTAGCCTTTTGGTGACATTTTCTTGCCCCTTGGGACTTGAGGGATATGCCCCCCAGCCAACCCTCCAACCTGGTTGAATGGAAAGAATAGATGTAGGTCAGAAGCAGGAAGCCGATTCAGCCCAGGAGGGTCGGGCAAGGGTTGGCAATGGTCTGCGAGGAGGAAAATGAGTCTTACGGACTGAGAAAGGAAACAGCTGGGTGTGGTGAGGGAAATAGCTCCCTCCTCTGTCTGTGCCCCAGAAAGAAGATCCAAAAGAAACAAGGAGACTCACATATGTGTGAGTCCCGTATGTCTTCAGGGGATAAATGCTATCGTGTGTTATCCAGCCCTAAACTGGAGAAGGACCCACCCCCAATAACTTTTTTTAGTTGGTTTTTCTTTCTTTTTTTTTTTTTTTTTTCAATTTCAGCTTTATTGATCCCTAATTGCCATATAAAATTCTAAGATATTGGAGCACTTGGGTGGCTCAGTGGTTGAGCACCGGCCTCTGGCTCAGGTAGTGATCCCGGGGTCCTGGGATTGAGCCCCACATCAGGCTCCCTACATGGAGCCTGCTTCTCCCTCTGCCTATGTCTCTGCCTCTCTCATGAATAAATAAATAAAATCTTTTAAAAATCTGAGATATTTAAAGTGTACATGGTGGTGATTTGATATTCGTATTCATTGGGAATAGACTCCACACACATCTCATTAATTAATATATCCATCACCTTGCAAATGGATCTCTATTTTTGTGTGTGTGCAAGAACATTTAAGTTCTTCTCTTAGCAAATTCACGACCCCTTCATGCCTCTTTTCCTCAAAGAATGCCAGAGAGGTTAAGAGTTATCCTAAACTGTTATTGGTGCCAAATTAGCAGGGAGGAATAGGCTTTGACTGAGTGACATTTGTGAGGACTTTTTATAAAATCTAGATACTCTAAAATCAAGAGAAAATTGTGCTAATATTTCCAATGTTTCTGCATCAGTAAAGAAAGAGGCAAGATTGTCACTGGAAAGCTATGTTCATTCATGCATCCCATGTCCCAAGCCACACACCGACAGTAGAGCCTGAGGGAGGCTCCCGGGGTCCTCATGCTCCAAGGAGAGTAGGATGCTCCTGGTCCAGACACCAGCAGCCTCAAGACTAATCTCAGACAGTCACACTCGTCCTCCTGCCACGAACATCCCAACTTTGCTCCAGCATCAATATGCTGAGTTCCAGAAGATGTTCCACGTCAGGCCTAAGCCAGTCATGGCAATCCTGTGGCCTGTTGACAACAGGGATTGGAATAAGACAGTGGTAGTGTTTCTCCAACTCTTTTTCATTGTTGGTATCCTAAGGAACCATTGTAGATTTGTTCTTCTCCTAATCACCTGTCTCCACCCTCATAAAATGTTAATACCACCCATGTACTGAATATGTGCTTCTGTACTCTATGTATACCTGCGCTTTATAAATTGAGGAAGATTTCTTTTCCCCTGCCAAGAACACATTGTCACCTCTTTAGGGTGAGAATGTGTGGTGTAAGGGATTGCAACAAATATTAGTGATAGCAGAAGATGAGAAATCACTTAAACGTCCGTTGGTAAGAACTGGTTGTACAAATTATGCTACACCTGAGAAATATGGTGCCGTGTAGCCACAGAAAAATTAGGAATCCTTCTAGATATTAATACATCAAGATCTCCAAAATATATTAAGTGAAAAAATGCAAGGAGCAGAATGTTTACCAATGGTGCCATTCTTGTAACAATGGAGAGGAAGAATGCATGTGGGTGTATGTGTGCCTAAAGGAGCACAGGAAAGAAATATATGTGGCACTAGTGACATTGGTGTGCTTAGAGGAAGAAAAAGGAGTGATGACAGGATACAGATGGGAGATAAACTTTTGACTGTACACCCACCCAGAGCCATGTGATTATGCTGCCTCTTCAAGCATTCCATTAAAAGTTGAAAAAAAAAAAAAAAAAAAAAAAAAGGAGGCGCCTGGGTGGCTCAATTGGTTAAGCATTCCACTCTTGGTTTTGGCTCAGGTGGTGATCTCAGGGTCCTGGGGATGGAGCCCCATGTGGGCTCGGCACTGGGTGGGGAGTCTCTCCCTCTGCCCCTCCCCCGATTCATGCTTGAGCTTGTACTCCCTCCCTCTTTCCCTAAAATAAATAAATAAATAAATCTTTTTTTAAAAAAGTAGAAAACACCTGGATTTAAGTTTTGGGTACCTCTTCTTTAAGCATTAGTGCTAGCACCCCACTTTTACTTCACCAAACGAAGGATTGTCGATTGTCCAAGTAGCTGGATTTAAGGATCTGCTAGAACAGCAGGTGGCTTTTGTCTCCATATTCTGTTGCTACAACACCAGAGTCAGATTTTGTCCCCATGGGGTTTTCCATGACGCCTCCACAATTGGAAGAAAACTCTGTGTTGAGCTCCAGAACGGAGCTTCCTGGACTTGCCATTTTCATCTCTGCTCAAGCACAGAGGTAACTCCTGCATGGCCAGGTGTTAATCCCCACTGTGGCCTTACACACTGACTCTTCACACTCATCACAGCAACTTCTGCTCTTGGGCAAAGAGTCCCTGCCTGATTTAGTGAATAGTCTGCGGCCAAAATTTCCCCTAAGCACTCTTGCCTTCAATGACCCATTTCCTAGGCATGGAATATCATAAACCAGTGAGGAGCTCTTTACATATTCACGTTGCTGTCATCAAGGTGCAATTGGAGGACACCCTGTGAGGTTCTTGTCTGAATTTAGTCATCAGGGTGCCATCAACAGGTGTTAAGTGAATGTTAAGTATGGATTCATGCACTCAGCGCTGATTCCATTCTTTTTCTTTTTTTTTTTATTTTTATTTATTTTATGATAGTCACAGAGAGAGAGAGAGAGAGGCAGAGACATAGGCAGAGGGAGAAGCAGGCTCCATGCACCGGGAGCCTGATGTGGGATTCGATCCCGGGTCTCCAGGATCGCGCCCTGGGCCAAAGGCAGGCGCCAAACCACTGCGCCACCCAGGGATCCCTCCATTCTTGATAAAACCCATGGCCTAGTCCAAAAGCCACTTCTAGGGCATTTTGTTGATAATTAACTTGTTTAAAACCATGAGCAAAATCCAAAAAAACATAGAGTAACTGATTCTTTTCACAGTATGTGGATTCCCTATGAATATGGTAGTTTGTCCACAGTCAACAGTGGTGACATCACTGTGTTATTATTGTTGTCATATCACTTTGAATTGGTCAATATTTTAATTTTTAAAGATTTCGTTAGAAATTTTTTTAGAAAGAGAGAGAGCATGGGGTGGAGACAGAGGGAGAGGAAGAAAATCTCCAGCAGACTCCCCACTAAGCAAGGAGCCCAACCTGGGGCTTGAGCCTACAACCCTGAGATCATGACCTAAGCCCAAAGCAAGAGTAGAACATTTAACCTACTGAGCCACCCAAGTGCCCCAATATTTGATTTTTTAATGCTTGCAAATATGGTCTTCAAAAATAACTCAGTGCTGCCACCATAGATTTGGTGTAAGGACCTAGATCTTTCTCTAGTCAATGTAGTCTGGCCAAGAGTAGGGATACAGTCTGAGGATCTGCAGGTGGAAGTCAGGATGTGGCCCCTCTTATTGGGGGGGTGGGTTAGTGGGGTTGTGGTAGGTCAGAAGCACAGGGCTGGTAGGGAGGGAGAGGTCATAAGGGGTGTGTAGTTAGCAGCAGGGCAGCCGACCTCAATAGGTCTCTCTTGGGTGATGGAAGACCTAGTTCCCCATGTCAGCCTCTGCGGTCATGGTTAATGACTAAATGGGGTGCAGTGTGTCTCCAGCACACTGCAATAGGCACCAGTCTGAAGCCAATCCACTTGCTTCACAAAGGGTTGCTCTTTGTCCTCACCTAACAGCTCTTGCTGGTGTCCAGAACCCCTAGAGATTACCAAATTGTAGCATAACACTTTTAAACATTTTTAAGAGTTTATTTATTTACTCATAGACACACACACACACAGAGAGGCAGAGACACAGGCAGAGGGAGAAGCAGGCTCCGTGCAGGAGCCCGATGTGGGACTCGATCCCGGGTCTCCAGGATCCCACCCCCGGCTGCAGGCGGCACCAAACCGCTGCACCACCGGGGCTGCCCGGCATAACACTTTTAAAAGACAATTCTTATCAAATTAGCTGTTCATTGTCATTTTGATCTCTGGAGGAGAATAGTTGTATGTTTGATAACAGGAAGTCTCCCATTCCTTTGATGCTTATGAGAACTTGTTCAAACTTCCAAATGGAAGCAGATTTAAATGAAAAGGTAATATAGCTTAGATTTGTTCTGGAAATAATGAAAAAGGAATTCATCATTAGGCTCGGTGGGTGGGGGGGTCTCAGAATCATACCAGAAAAGGCTGAAGCATTAGAGAGCCTAAAGGTCTAGCTAATTGAGATTGTAAGTGCAGCTGTTGAAGATGAAGCATTAGCCCTGTCATTCTATAAAAAGACAAATCTCTAGGCCAACCGTAGCCGGGAGAAGCAGGATATTTGATTGACAGCCTCACTAGGGCTGTGTGGTTTGAGGGGGAAAGAAAAGGATTCAGGGCAGGCAAAAATCAATAGATTCCATTACAAACACCATATTTATTTTGTGCTCTTAAACTTTTTTTCCCCCGGGCAATCAACAATATTCATTCAAGTACCCAGAATGTCCAGAGCCTTCAATTAAGGGTTCAGATCTTTCCCCTTTGAGGAGCTGACAACCTAGCCAAAGAATAGACACACTCACACACCCACTAGTAAACTCAGAAACTGAGATATGACCAAGTACAATCATACACACTTTAAAAATAATAATAAAAAAAAGAAGACATATCTGAAGCAGAACCTGCAACTATTCAGTTTGCGACTGTCCCTCTGACAGTCTGAGATAAAAATATCTACCTCAATGAAGCCCAACATTTTGCACTATGAGGAATCCATTTTTTTTATTTCAATGGCCTTTATGTAAATAGTTTCATATTTCTGTATATTCAATTCGAGAACTAGGTAGGCCCACCTACGCATTTACAATAATGGGTGGCTTGCAATAACTCTGACTTCCACCAGGAGGCGTCAGCACACATGTTTTTATTTATTTATTTTTTTATTTTTATTTTTATTTTTTTTTAGCACACATGTTTTTAACCACGAGTCTACAGGATGGCACACTACTTAGATGGACGATGTGGCTTCTAATAATGCTTTTAATTTGCTGCCAGGTCTCTCTTCACCATTCACATAAGAAATAAGGGGTGGATGGGGCACCTGGGTAGCTCAGTGGTTGAGCGTCTGTCTTTGGCCCAGGGCGTGATCCCAGGGTCCTGGGATTGATATCCCCTTTCCGGCTCCCTGTATGGAGTCTGCTTCTCCCTCTGCCTGTCTCTGACTCTTTCTCTGTGTCTCTCATGAGTGAATAAATACAATATTTAAAAAGAAAGAAAGAACAAGTCATGGAGAGATCAGTGGGATAAAAAAATATGTATATAATAGGCTCTGAAATCTAAAGACATGATTCTGGTTCCTCCTCTCTGTTTGGGGCTCTGTGATCTACACAAATTATCGACCTCAGATTGAAACAATGGGCATCATAATAACCCATGCCCTGCCTTGTTCCTAGGGTTGTTCTGAAGAAACAATGTCTTTAACCTGAAATATTATTCAGTTTAACCTTCTGCAAAAATCTCACGCCTCAGTTAACAATAATGAACGCTAAGTTCCCCTTTAGGGACAAATACGTTGTAGGTGCTACACAATTGTTTGTTTCCTGTCCCCTACAATGACCTCCCCAGGAAAATCAAAGATCTAGATCTGCACTGTCCAGTGCAATAGCCATTTGCCCCATGTGGCTACTGAACATTTGGAATGTGGCTAGTTTGAGGTGATGTGTGCTGTCAAGTGTAAAATTCACCCCAATTTTCAAAGATTTAACATGAAAAATAGATGTGAAATAGTTTAGTAATAATTTTCATTTGATTATATGTTGAGATAATATTTTTGATATATCAGCTTAAATAAAATGTTATTAAAATGATACTTGATGAGATGAGCACTAGGTGTTATATGTTGGTAAATTGAATTTAAGTAAAATATATTTTTAAATAACAAAAAAAATGAATGTGATTACTGAAAATTTTATTTTATTTTTTATTTATTTATGATAGTCACAGAGAGAGAGAGAGAGAGGCAGAAACACAGGCAGAGGGAGAAGCAGGCTCCATGCACTGGGAGCCCGACATGGGATTCGATCCTGGGTCTCCAGGATCGCACCCTGGGCCAAAGGCAGGCGCTAAACCGCTGCACCACCCAGGGATCCCCTGAAAATTTTAAATAAGGTATATGACTCATGATATTTTCGGTTGATGGTCTTGACTATGCAGGTTTTTCAGCTTCTATCCTGCTATGAGGTTCCATGTTTCAAACATAAACACTGTGAGGTGGGGAAAGAAGTTTCAGGGAAGCTTGGGATTTAGCTATTCTACTCCTTGGAAACTACCCTTCAGAAACACATGCATGGGTACCTGTACAATGAGCATATGTTGTAGTATTATATATAATTTGAAGAAAATACTGGAAACAGCCTAAATGTTCAACCACTGGGGGCTGATTAAATAAACAGTGGTACATCCTTGTATTGGACATGGGCAACTATTAAAAAGGCAAGACATTTTCCATAAGAACCACCTGCGATGTTGTACCTAAAGCTAACACACTGTTATATGTCAGCTGTATCTCAACGTTTAAAAATTTAGTTATCTCTATACCCATCGTGGGACTCAAACTCATGACTCTGAGATCAAGAGTTCAGTGCTCTTCCAACCGAGCCGAGCAGGTGCCCCTAAAACTTTAAAAATAAAAATAAAATAAAATAAAATTTAAAAAACTACCCAAGACACTTATTAAAAATACAAATCCCCTAGGGCAGCCCTGGTGGCGCAGCAGTTTAGCACCGACTTCAGCTCAGGGCCTGATCCTGGAGACCTGGGATCAAGTCCGGCGTCAAGCTCCCTGCATGGAGCCTGCTTTTCCCTCTGCCTGTGGCTCTGCCTTTGTGTCTCTCATAAATAAAATTTAAAAAAAACTACAAGTCCCCAAAAACTTCTCAGGCCTCTCTGGGGAGTTCTTTCTTTCTTTCTTTCTTTTTTTTTTTAAGAGTTTATGTATTCACGAGAAACACACACAGAGAGACCCAGGCAGAGAGAGAAGCAGGCTCCATGCAGGGAGCCTGGTGCGGGACTCGATCCCGGGACCCCAGGATCACACCCCGGGCCGAAGGCAGATGCTCAACCGCTGAGCCACCGGGGGCCCTTCTCTGAGGAACTCTGACTCAGCAGGTCCGGGGTGAGACTCTGTGTTTGAAAAGTTCCCCCAAGAAATCCTGATTTCCAGACACATTTGCAGACGCACTAAAATATCTTGCTCGTGCGTGATGGAAAAGATAATCCAAGGCAGCGTCTAGAAAAACATTACGTGAGCATCTTTGTTTAGGAAACAGTGACAGCACGGACACGTGTAAGCGTGCGTGTGAACCCTCGCGTTCGTGCACAGCTAGGGTCCGGGCGGGCCGAGCGCGGGGCCGGGGCCGGTGCAGGTGCAGGTGCAGGTGCAGGTGCCGGGCCTGCCCCCGCGGCGGGAGGCGGGCTGGAGGGAGGGGACTAAGTCTCCGGCCTCGGCGTCCAGGCGTCGTCTCCAGGGAGGAGGACCCCAAGCGCTGGGGCGAGGCCGGGCGAGGCTGCAGGCGCGCTCCCGCCTGGGCCCCGGGGTGCCCCGAGGTGCTCCGAGGTGCCCCGAGGTCCCCGGGCCCTTCCGCCTCGCAGCCTCTCCTCCCTCCGCCGCCCGGCCGCGCGGGGGCGCTCGAAGCCGGCCTGGGCTCGCGACCCGGGCGAGGGCTCCGCGCAGCGCCGCTTGGCCGAGGGGAGCCGGGGCGCCGAGGTCACCGCACAGCTGCGGACTATTTCAAGGAAACAGGTGGCCGCTCTGGCCTCGTCCGAGGCTGGGAGTTTGCTGAGAACAGGCCATGGCAAGGGCGGCCTCGGGGCCCGGCCGCAGAGCCTCTGTCTGGGAAAGGGGAGCGCAGGGTGACCCCTCAGGAGCCTGCAGATCTCCCCCCCCCCACCCCGACCCACCGCCCCCCACGAAGGGCGGTCTCGGCCCCGGTGACGCAAGCAGTCAAGGCTGGGGAGGGATTTCGCGGTCCTCTGCAGGGCTGGAATCTCTGGGGCGAGGCCTAGGCATCAGCATTTTGAAAGCTCCCAGGTGATTCCAATGTG
This sequence comes from Canis aureus, assembly GCF_053574225.1. Taxonomy (NCBI): domain Eukaryota; kingdom Metazoa; phylum Chordata; class Mammalia; order Carnivora; family Canidae; genus Canis; species Canis aureus. The sequence continues at coordinate 57,070,843 of NC_135619.1, read as the reverse complement.
CAGCGAAGCTGGGAGACAAAGGTCCTACCCTTGCAATTAAAGTCCCTGGAGCCTATGAAGAGAAAGGAAGGAAGGGAGAGAGAAAGAAAGGAAAGAAGAAAGAAAGAAGAAAGAAGAGAAGGAAGAAAGAAAGAGAAGAAAGAAAGAAGAGAGAAAAGAAAGAAAGAAGAAAGAAAGAAAGAAAAAAGGGAAGAAAGAAAAAGAAAGAAGAGAAAAAGAAAAGAAAGAAAAAAGAAAGAAGAAAAGAAAAAGAAAGAAAGAAGAAAGAAAGAAAGAAAGGAAGGAAGGAAGGAAGGAAGGAAGGAAGGAAGGAAGGAAGAAAGAAAGAAAGAAAGAAAGAAAGAAAGAAAGAAAGAAAGAAAGAAAGAAAGAAAGAAAGAAAAAGAAAAAATAAAATCCCTGGAGCGGGGCCCCTGGGTGGCTCAGTGGTTGGGCACCTGCCTTCAGCTCAGGTCGTGATCCCAGGGTCCGGGATGGAACCCCACATCCGGCTCCTTGCAGGGAGCCTGCCTTTCCCTCTGTCTATGTCTTTGTCCCTGTATGTGTGTTTCTCGTGAATAAATAAATAAAATCTTTAACAAAAAAAGTCCCTGGAGTTGCAGCATCCCCTGGAAGACTGATAGGCAGAGTCTCAGGCCCTATCCTGGACCTAGTGATTCAGAACTTGCATTTCCCCCCTGAGATCCCAGGAGATCTGTGGGCTCTTTAGGGTTTGGTAGGGCCGGGGGATAACACTCAGGCTCTGGGGGCTTGTAAAAGGTGCACAACGCTAGCAAAACCCTTGAGTCGTGTGGGTTCCTCAGAGGCCCCTCTCTGAGCTTCCTTCTCCTCACCCATAGAATGAAGATAATAAACACTCCTTTTAGACTGTTGTGATGATTAAGTTTGACAACACCTGTAAAGTGCCTGGTCCTCAGCACTCAGTAAATACGAGCTCCTAGCTGGGTTTGTACTGTTTTTAATCCTGAAACAGAACCTGTTCAGTTGGCCGGCCTGGTATGAGCATATGCCGGTCATGCTTCTTGTCCAGCTCATCCCCCATCCCACCAGCATCAAATGTCTTTTCCCTCCAGGGACTCAGACCTGGAGACCAGAAAGTCTGTGGCTCAGTTCAGACAGTCTCTGATTCCAGAGTTGTTTTTCCTGTTGAAATCATGTGATTGCTCCATCATCGGGGAAAAGAAAAACAATAAGAGGGAGTAGGTTCTTGTAATTGCCATGGAAGCTGCAAATGTGAAGCTTTTCTGAGCCAGCTGGAGAGGAGAAGGGTTTGGGGAAGGGGGTTGCCAAATCTCCACCCTCCTGGGCTTCTTGATTGCAGATTAACCCCAGATGGAGTGTCTGGGAAGCTGTGTGAAGGCTCTCCCGCAGGATCTGGGGAACGATATGCCGATAAGGACAAGTCATGTACAACATTAAGCAATCCTGTGCTTTCAAGGCTAGTGCAGCTTCATCCAATAACGGTACTGCTTTGTTTTTTTAAAAAGGACCGTTCATTCGCTTAATTAATTAAGCATTTTCTATGTACCAGGCATTGCACTATGTCATTTCATCATCAAGGTTACCCCTTGAAGCTGGTACTACCTTCATTTTATAGGTAAGAAACCAGGCTCAGCTGTTTGATTCAAAGGTCACCCAGTCACTGAATAACAGACTTGGAATTGAGATGAAAACTTTCCTGGACCCTCAGCCCACTCTGGTTCACTTTACCTGACTGTTGCAGCCATGAGAGCTGGAACTCTATCAAGTTAAATGGAATTGTTTGTTATCCTTGGTGTGTTTTCCTTCAGGGGTCTCAAGGCACCACCTCCTCAAGTCCTCTGCAAGTCCCTTCATCCTCTGTGGGGAAGGATGTCAGTTCCACTATGAGCCACAATTCTGTATTTGTCTGCAAAATATAAGAGTTTAATTTTTTTTTTTTTTTATGATAGTCACAGAGAGAGAGAGAGAGAGGCAGAGACACAGGCAGAGGGAGAAGCAGGCTCCATGCACCAGGAGCCCGACGTGGGATTCGATCCTAGGTCTCCAGGATCGCGCCCTGGGCCAAAGGCAGGCGCTAAACCGCTGTGCCACCCAGGGATCCCTATAAGAGTTTAAAATCATGTACCTGACTCTCTTTCAACTTTCTGTTGAAGAAACATTTATCAGGAATGTCAAGAAATAGATAACTCAAAAGGAGACAGCAGTCCCATTTGAAAGATGGGAGCATGAGAGAATAAGCCCTGGCCCTGGGGGAGTGGAGAATATGTAGTGGTTTTATGGGTCAAAGGGAGGGATTTCAGGCAAAGGGGACGGCATAGGCAATGGCACAAAGACATGGGGTGTATGTCTGTTTTTTTTCCTCAGTTACTAAAATGTAGGCCCCTTGAATAAAAGCCAATTCAAATCTTGCTTTGATTTTTTTAAAAAGATTTTATTTATTTATTCATGAGATACAGAGAGAGAGAGAGAGAGATAGGCAGAGACACAGGCAGAGGGAAAGGCAGGCTCCATACAGGGAACCCAACGTGGGACTTGATCCTAGGTCTCTAGGATCATGCTCTGGGCTGAAGGCGGCACTAAACCGCTGAGCCACCCAGACTGCCCTGCTTTGAATTTTAAATGAATTCAAAATTATAATACTAATAGTATTGAATAATTTCTTCTTCTTCTTCTCTTTTTTTTTTTTTTTTTTTTTTTTTCTTTTTTTTTTTTTAGATGGAGCAAGGCAGGAGAGGTGCAGAGGGACAGGGAGACAGAGAATCTTAAGCCCACTTGGGGCTTGATCTGATGACCCTGAGATCATGACCTGAGCCAAAATCAAGAGTCAGATGCTTAACCAACTGAGCCACCTACGTGCCCCAGTACTGAATAATTTCTAACACCATATGCCAGCTGCCATTTTAAACACTTAATGTACTTTGACTTATTTATCCCTCGAAAGGACTCATTTTACAGATGAAGAAACTGAGGCACAGAGAGGCTAAGCAACTTGCCAAGGGTCTTAAAACCATTACCTGACTGACCCAGGATTCCAACCCAAGTCTCCTGGCTCTCAAGTCTGTGCTCCTACCCACCTGCCATGATGTCTCTCAAATGTTAGGTACCCTAACATATCAGTGTAGCCTCTGTCAATCTCATTTTTAAAAAAAGATTTTATTTATTTATTAATAATTTATTTATTTATTTATTTAAGAGAGAGAGCATGCACACACGCACAAGTGGGGGGAGGGGAAGGAGGAGGGAATCTCAAGCGGGCCCTGCACTGAGCACAGAGCCCTCAGGGCTCCATCTCACAACCCTGAGGTTATGACCTGAGCTAAAACCAAAAGGTGGATGTTCAATCGAGAGTCACCCAGGTACCCCTCTATCGATCTCATTTTGAAAATGCCTTCTTGTTATTTCTAGTGTAGAGCAGGGCTGTATACCAGGAGATCTGTAGGTCTGCTACAAATATCTGTGTAGTAAAATAAGAATAATAGCTAATATTTATCAAGTACCTACTATATGTTAGGAACAGTGCTAAGATCTTTTTTTTCTTTTTAAGATTTTATTTATTTATTCATGACAGACACAGAGAGAGAAAGAGAGGCAGAGACACAGGCAGAGGGAGAAGCAGACTCCATGCAGGGAACCCAATGTGGGACTCAATCCCAGGTCTCCAGGATCACACCCTGGGCCAAAGGCGGCACTAAAACACTGAACCACCGGGGTTGCCCGTGCTAAGTTCTTAATAAGTATCTCCTCATCTAATGCTCACCCAAATCCTCTAATGTATATTATCATTATTATTATTATTATTATTATTATTATTACCACTTTATAAATATGGAACTGGGGCTCAGAAACCAAACTAGCATCCTACAGTTGGGAGGTGTCAGAGCTGGGTGTCAATCCCAGGCTTGGTGAAACCAGAGTTCTCCCTTCCAAAAATATTCCCATGGTGCCTCTTTATCTTGGGACAGGGGTTATTTAGCTTTCCTCCTTTTTCAGTTTTCTTATATTTCAAGTGAAATTAATAAAAAATAACAAATATCTGTGTGCGGTTGTATATACCACAAACAATTCTCAGCAGTCCAATCTCATTTGACTCTCACAGCAACCTTATCAAGGTAGAAAACACATCTTCCAGCCAGGTCTTCTCTTGAACTCCATAGATCTAATTACTGAATTCCTAGAATGCTATCTCTTTCAGTGTTGACTCCTGCCTGCACACACCACCCACAGTGGGGAGAAGAGGATGGATGAGAAGAGCACAAGGAACATCCATCCCTCTTCTATGTGGCTGAAGACTGACCAAGGAAAGCATGATGTCACTACACTGGCCAGAAGTAACCCCAACCAGAAGGGCCTCTGGCATAGTGGAGCTGGAAATCCCTGGGAGGGACTCACCAACCCTGAAAACCTGGTGGGCAACCCATGGAGAGGATGGGGTAACTGCTCTGAGTGCCAGCACAGAATGGAGAATGCCTGCCCCCACTCCAGCTGCTCTCAGGTAGACTAGAGGCAGCACTGAGGCTAGAATATGGCCAGTCAAGACCAATGCATGGGCCTAACATGAAATTCAAGCCAAAATTTGGCAGAGAAGTGTCAGTAACCCAGAGCCCTAAATTCATCCTGTGTATGATGTGAGAGTCACCCCAAATCAGCATGCCAGCACATTCTGGCAGCCCAATTTTGTGCAATCCTGCAAAGGAGGTAACACAGAGACCAGTGAAGCAATCTATGGTTCAGGTCACTCTCCTGGATGGAGAATCCAGCCATAGGCAACTAATGAGATCACATAGTTATGAATCTCAGAACTTTTCCTGGCCTCTGATAAATTCCATGTGCAGAACAGAGGGCCCAAGGGTGCCCAAAGCAAGAAATGGTAATGTGTGAAGAGGTACCACATTTGGGTCCTTGCCTAGGCTTGGGATATCCCACCTAGAAAATCCTGTTAGCCCAGTCAGTCTCCAGCAAAAATAGGAAAATTATGGGGAAAGCCAGTGATCCATTTGCTTGTCTTAGGGCAATAATACAAGCAATATAAGTACTTTTCACAATTATGGAGAAGTCCTAGATTGCCCTTGTTTTACTAGCCTCTCTTGAAGCTAGGGATGGTCATGTGGCTCAGTTCTAGCCAATGGGATATAAGGGGAAGATTACCAGATGGGGAGAAAGGGATGTTTGAGGAAAATTTTCCTCCCTGATAAAGGAAAACTTCTTTCCCAGTGCAATCCACTTTCTTCCTTTCTTGTATGTGCTCTTCTGAAGATGAGATACCTGGAGTTGTGGCAACCATATTGTGTTCACAAGCCAACAAGCCAAGATAAAGCCAAAAAGCCAAAGGTGGAAGAGCAGAAAGAGCCTAGGTCCTTTAGATGTCACGGAGCATCATTCCTTGGGGCTGCCATCACTGAGGCTGTTCATGTCAGATATTACCCGTTTTTACTGCTTGAACCATTATAACTGGTTATTCTGATACTTGCAGCTAGAAAGCATTCGTAAGTTAAATACTGGCTATAAGCATCAAAGTCCAATTCAAGAATGGGCTAGACATTGATGTCCAGCATGCCAAGATTGAAAGAATCTCTTTTGAAAAGGAGCTTCCAGGTCTAGAAATGAGATGAATATGCAGATATGATCCCATGATGCATAGTAACATTAGAAAAAGTGCATACGTTCAATCAATTACCTAAAAGAATTCAATCTTATTTAGCCAAGTATGATTCCAGTTGGGCATTCATGGATGGTGTAAAACCTTCCCTTATGGATCTACCTTCTCACTCACAGCGATTCAATGACAGATAAGACTCCTAAAGTCCCTTCCCTCCCAGATCTCCTTTTTTTCTCTGAATATCCCTTCCCAGTGTTCCTCAATGTTGTCTTCTGCATATCCAGGTGTGACCTCCTCCTTGGTGGTTGCTGTTTATGGGGTCCATTTCTGGCTGGGCAGCAGAAGGGAGTTCTTGTAGTTGGCAGAATTTTAAAGTTCTTAGGATTCAACTTGGTTAAAAAAAAATTCTCCATAGTGGAGAAGCTGAAAAATAAAAGCCTTTTTTTTAAGTCCCACTCAATATTGACTTTACTTAGGGCATTCTGTCAATAGGTTGTTATGTTCTAAGTTTCCCTTCCCTTCAGGTGGTAAATGGGATAATCAAAACAGGCAAAGAGGACAGAACCGTATTTCTCACACAGAAATGTCAAGATGGCAAAGATACTTGCTGGAAATGGGGTCCAGTGTTACAAGATGCAGGAAGGCATAAAAGAAGGGGCACCTTTGTTGGCTTGGGAAGTCAGGGAAGGCTTCACAAAAGAGTAACATTTGTGTTGGGACTTCAAGGATGATTAGGAATATATTAGGACACTGGGTTGTAAATAAACTCAACTCGAAGTAATTTAGGAAAAAGATTTAACTGTAAAGATGTTGCATCTCTTTCACAAAATAACAGGAAAAGATGAATGACTTGAAAGAAGGAGGGGCAAGGAAATAGCTGGTCTGCAGCACAAATAGAGTGGAGAATCCCTCTCTGTTTTGCTTGCTTCTGTTTCTCTCTGCATCTTAAAGCAGAGAAAGAATGGCTCCAATGTTTTGCTCTTCATAGGAAATTCTCAGGAACTCTGGCTGGTTCACCTTGGTTTAGCTGCCCACCTGTAAACCAATCAGCTGTGACAAGAGGTGTGGAGTCCTGTGAGAACTTGTTAGTGCCTGCCAGAGACACATGGGTGAGGCAATGGAGGAAGATCCCCCAGAAGAAAGAGGCGTGTATTTTGGAGGGAATTCTGTTGTAGTTTGGAGCTGGTACGTCATGTGTTGGGGGGGGGGGGTGGCGGATGGGGTATTTGTAGGGTACCAGGCAGATAAATAGAAATAAGCAGGGACAGGAATGAAAGTTGACAAGATGGGTGTAGTTGGGGAGCATGCCATGTAGAGGGAACAGCACACAGACATGAGAGTCTATGGTGCATTCTGAGAACTGCAAATAGTTCAGTATTAGTGGAATAAAGTTCGAGGAGGATGACAAAAGTTGAACGTGGAGAGGTAGGCTAAGCCTGATCCAGGAGGATCTTGTATCCTATGGTAAGGAAGTAAGATTTCTTCCCTTTGGTAATGAAGAGCTATTGAAGGATTTTTGAATAGGGGAGAGAAAGAATTACATTGAGTTAGATCATTCTGATAGCTCTGAGAGGGATGGATCAGAACAGTGTTTACAAATATGTTGTACCCAGCATAAGTAGACTTTATTTGGTGCAGAAGCTGTTGTAAGTAGAATGGAAAAGAGACATTAAATTTCATTGGCTGTTGTCCTAAGTTACTCTTTTTGCAATACTTTTTCAATCTGTTTGATTTAGCCAAGGAGAAAGGATCAGTTTGGTGCTGGTATGTCTTTAATTACTCTCTAAGTCTTGATAATCTTTCTCTTTATGAAAGAAAGAGCAGGGCCTCAAACTCAGAACTTTGAGAGCCAACAATAGCTAGCTAAGATTAGATAATGTAGTTTTACTTTCATTGTACTATTTTTGTGATTAACATTCTATTTATGGCAAGTGATACTAGTTTTACATGGATGATAATGAGATAAAAACTCCTTTTCAATGAAGTTGAGCAAGAGGAGAGTCAATGTAAGGAAACAAGGACATAATAGTGCAGATGATGCATGGATATGGAAAGATTGGTGACAGTAAGGCACAAATGACTGAGATTTGGGATACACTGAGAAAGAAGAGAAAATCAAACACAAGAGACTGGTAAGAAGGATATTGCAATAGTAGAGGTGAGAGACTTTAAATGCCTTCAGATCTGAGAGCCTGATCTTATATTTATTTTGGTTTGCACTCAGGAATAAACCTGGAGGGCAGCAAGAAGACTGTCCAGTTAGTACCCTTGTCAGCAATGCAAAACATTGTCACAGATGTTGAGCTGGATCTTGATGTTAATTCCTTCTTTCAAACTCTGGTCCCCAAAACTTCTCCTGATATACTACCCAAAATCCAATTTTGGAAGGTGGGTGGTATAAATGAGTACATTTTTAAAAATGTTTTTTAAAAGACCTTTACTCTTCCTTCAAGTTCCTTTAGCTTAAATGTCACCTCCTCTGAGAAACCTTCCCTGATTTCTCTGTATACATCCAGCTGCTCCTTGCACTGTGCTTCCAGTGAACCTTCCTATGCATTTAGGTCAAACTTTGCAGAACAATTTCTTTGTGTGCCTCTTCATTAGGCTCTAATCTGTCCAGTGACCCTGTCTTTTTTTTTTTTAAGATTTTATTTATTTATTTATTCATGAAAGACACACACACACACAGAGAAGGACACACACACAGAGAGAGAGAGAGAGAGAGAGAGAGAGAGAGAGGCTGAGACACAGGCAGAGGGAGAAGCAGGCTCCATGCAGGGAGCCTGATGCAGGACTCGATCCCAGGACCCCAGGATCACACTCTGGGCCAAAGGCAGGTGCTAAACCGTTGAGCCACCCAGGTGTCCCCCATCTTTCTTTTTATCCACAGCTCCTAGGACTGTTCTGGCACAAAAATAAGCAGGAGATCAATAAACATTTGTGCAACAAATGAATCTTGCTGTGTGGACACCACATTAAGGAAGAACACTTAGAAAGTCATTACATTCTATCGATTTCAAATTCAATGAAAGTTCAAAGAAGTGAAAGATCAATATGAACTGGAAAGAGTATTGAAGGAGTTAAAGATGTTACAAGGCTTGGGTTGGAAACAGGAAATCTAAATAAAGATTCCTCAACATCACTTCAGCATCTTAATAGCAAGATTTCCCACTCCAAAGAGTGTGTGTGTGTGTGTGTGTGTGTGTGTGTGTGTGTGTGTGTGAGATTGGGGGAAATGCAGGCAAGGAAGTAAGGAGCCAGGTCCTTGTGAGGGATTTCTCTTGTCTCTTCTCCCTGTCTGCCTTCTCAAGACCAACCCTTTGGAATTTGGCTGACGTTGTCCATGATCCGTCCTCTTTACAGAATTCCACAGAATGCTTGGTCCATAAATATTTGTGGAATGGAAGCACCTCGCCATAAAGACAAAACTAAATGCTGTATTACTGGCTGAAGTTCATTAAGAGTTCATGGAAGGGGCAGCCCCGGTGGCGCAGCGGTTTAGCGTGGCCTGCAGCCCTGGGCGTGATCCTGGAGACCCTGTATCGAGTCCCATGTCGGGCTCTCTGCATGGAGCCTGCTTCTCCCTCTGCCTGTGTCTCTCCCTCTCTCTGTGTCTCTATGAATAAATAAATAAAATCTTTAAAAAAAAAGAGTTCATAGAAGGGAGAAGGGTGGGAACAGTGAGATCTTATTGAAGGATTTCTAGTGGATACAGGCTTGAGTCGGGCTATGGAACATAAAGCCATGGACTCTCCCACTCTCATACCCTCCAGTATTTTTCCACACTCCCAGTTAAGATGACCTCAGTCCTCTACATCAACAAAAGCCACACTGCCAGTAGAGTAGCCACTAGCCACATGTGGCTATTTAAATTTAAATGCAGTTAGAATTCAGCTCTTCAGTTGTCCTAACCACATTTCACATGTCCATTAGCCACATGGGCATAGCGGCTTCCATACTGAATAGCTCAGACAAGGAACATTTCCATCAGTATAGAATGTTTGATTGGACAATGCAGGTCTAAGGAGTAAATCCCCTCTGTGTTGCTGAAGGTGAGAGCATGAGAGAGAGAGAGAGAGAGAGAGAGAGAGAGAGAAGTCAATTTTTAACTGTGTTTTGCAGTCTTTTCTGCTCCTCCACACTTTTACACTGTTAGCTACTAACCTTTTAGGATAATTATTTCCTTCATTGACGGTTTCCTTGAGTGCCTGCCATGCACATGTTTTGTTTTGCTTTTTACAACTCAGTGGTTTATAATACATTTACAAAGTTGTGAGCTCATAACCACTATTTAATTCCAGAACATTGTCATCAACCTGAAGGTAAACTCCATATTCACTAAGCAGTCGCTCTCCAGTTCTCCTTCCCCTGACCCCTTGGCAACCATGAATCCGCTATCAATCTATATAGATTTGCTTATTCTGGATAATTCATCTAGATGCAAACATATAATATGGGGCCTTCTGTGTCTGACTTCTTTCCCTTAGCATAATGTTTCCCAGGTTCACCCACAATGTAGCATGTGTTAGGGCTTCATTGATTTTTTATGGCTGAGTAATATTCCATTGTACAGATGTGCCACATTTTGTTTACCTATTCATCAGCTAGTGGATATTTGGGTTGTTTCGATTTTATAGCTATTATAATATTGCTAAGAATATTCATGTACAAGTTTATGTATGGTCATATGTTTGAAATTCTCTTGAATCTGTACCTAGGAGTAGAATTACTGGGTCCTGTGGTAACTGTCTAACTCTTTGAGGAACGGCCAAACTATTTTCTAAATCAGCTGTATCATTCCATCTTGTGCACATTTGAGACCTTATTCTTCTCTTTACCTGATGATGCCTAATATACAGAAACTGCCTATTCACTATCAGACTGAAGGATGATCACTTTGACTCACATCAAACATCCAGCCAGCCTGGAATTGGAGGATGCCCTGTTGAACAGCAGAGGGGTGTGACCCCAGTTTTCTTAATGCCCCTCTATTACTTGTATTACCTATAACTGAACCATCAGTTCAAGTTTACTGAGTACTTACTACTGAGTTCCAAGAACTAGGCCAGGCATTGCTATTAATTAGTTGGAAGGAGGGCCACGTAAATGGATCACTAGAATACTGTTGCTTTGTGCTGTAGTGAGACTATATAACAGGGGTGAGGAGATCACTACCTCTGCCTGGGAGAGTTAGTGAAAGCCTCACAGAGGAAAGGACATTTTAGTTGAGTCTTGAGTGCTAAATAGAAGTCACCAGAGAAGAAATGCAATGCAGAAGGCACAACGTAGCAAAGCATTTTGCGAGATGAGATAGGGGACAGACAGATCCGAATGGTTCCTGCCCACAAGAAGACTCCAGAGTGAACATAGTGGAATCCACATTCTTCTTTTGATTCTCATCCTTCAGGAGGCCAAGTTTAGTGGAATGCAACCAGGGCTATCAATTTAAGAAATTATCTTGGGTCAACCTAGTTCTCCAGCTAAAATAGCTTTGCTTCTTTGGAGTGATAGGGTAACCAATCCAAATGGAAATTCTGCTTTGGCAAAAGCACAGCTATGAAAAGTGAGCAACTGGAATGATGATGGGTTGATGTCTCCATGTGCTCCTGCAGCTTGGAGAGGGATGTTGGTATAAGAACCTTCCTCACACAGTCTATTTTGCTCTGTTGTTCCTATTGGGTGGGGCTCCCCCCATGCCAGGTCCATCTTTTCAATATAGAGTGAACTGATCATTTGTCCATTGATATAAACTGGGAAAACGAAGCTAATTTCCTCCTAGGGTCTTGAGCTCCTTAAGCTTACTCTAGGGTAAAAATCAAGCTGTACAAAGTAGGTCAAACTGGTCTTGTCTCCAGTCTTTCTCTCCAACCCAAATTTCTCACTCTAGAGTTCTGCCAACATAGAAGAATAGAACTAGAGGAAGTACCTGTGGGACAGTGGTTACATATTTGTTTCAAGGCACCCATGCAACCAACGTCAAAGGTGCTAAAATATAAACTGTGCTACTTGTTTCTACTCACTGTTGCCTACGGATGCTTAGAGGGGGCTCCTTTTATGGGTGGTAAAACAAAGTTCTGGCAGCACCCTGATTGAGACTGGTTGTTCTTATTCTTTAGAAAGCCCCAGTTCAGGTGAGACAAAATGTTGGGAGGTAAAGAACTACGGGAGAAGAAACGGAAGAGGAGAACAATTTTAATTCCCGATGCTCTCTCTCCGTTCTAACTTGTGCCTCTTAACTGCAGCGTGGAATGACTGCTGGTGTGTCTTCCAAGATGCAAATGTCTCACACTCCAGACCGATGGCACTTGGCCACACGTTTCACAGGACATGGGACATCCCTAGGTCGGCTGTTTCCTGTATTTCTGTGTTAATAGATGCAAAGCATTTAGGAAAGTGCTAGGCAAATAATATGTGCCATGGGAAAAGTTAGGATGACTATTATTATTATTATTATTATTATTATTATTATTACTATCAGCTTTATTATTCAGCCTTATCTCCCTAGGTGGGTATTAAGGTCCTTGTAAAGGAAGATCTGACTCACCATCTTTCTCGCTTCTCCTAATTTAATGCGATTAGGACCTCGCACAAGTTGCTTCCTTCTTTTGCTGAGTCTGGCTGGACCACCTGGAGATAGATCGTGCGTCCACACACACAATTTGGCGCCCGCTGTTTACAAGCCACTGTCCTACGCCTTTTTTTTTTTTTTTCTTTTACAGCAAAAAGCATAAAAATGAACACGAAGTCAAAATCCCACGTAGGAGTGAGGCCCGAGGAGCAAGGACCCCCCCCCCCCCGCCCCCAACCCCGCCAGCCCCGGTATGGGGTATGGGAGGGGTCCCAAGGCGATCCCCACTCTCCGCCACCCGCAGGCTCCTCGCGCTACTGCTCGGCGCGGGGCGGCAGGGGCCCGGCTCGGCGCCTGGGTCTCCGCGGGGCGGTGCAGCCGGGACGCGGGGCTGCGGCGCCGCGGGCACCGGGAGCGGGTCCAGGCGGCGCCCCGCCCATCTCCCCGCCCCGGCTCCCGGCCGTCCAATCAGGGCGCGGCTCGGGCGCGCGCGGCGGCCAATCAGGGGCGGCGGGAGCGGCGCCGGGAGCCGGCGGGCGCGGAGCGAGCCTGGAGAGCCGGGAGCAGGCGGCGGCGCTGCGGCGCGAGGGAGGGCAGCGGGAGCGGCGGGGCCCGCCGAGGATCGCTCCCCGGGCCGGCCCGGCTGCTCTCCCGCGGCGGCCCTCCGGACGGTGCAGGCGGTGTCGCAGGTAACGGCGCCCGCGCTCCGCGCTGGCGGGCGAGCGTGCCCCGCCGGTGGGGCCCCGCAGGTGGAGCGGGCGGGGGCGGGGGCGGGCCGCCGCGGGGTCCTAGCGCCGCGGGTGCCGCCCCTCGCCCCGCGGGCCCCCACCCCTCCGCGCGTGCCTCGGTCGGAGCCCGGGGGTGGGGGGGGCGCGACATTTCCACCAGCCGCTGGCGTGCAGGGGCGGGAGGGGGTGAGGTGAGCCCGGCCGAGGCGGGCGAGGTGGGGGGGTCGTCGGGGAAGACACCTGCGACTCCCTCACCCACACGCGGACGCTGTTTGCCGACGGGTGTCTTCTCGGAGGTGTGAGTCCCCGCGGCATCTCTATCGGCCCGAGTGGGGAGGCGGCAACAGGTGTCCCCGGGGACAGTGCCTTCCCCCTCCCCCCTTCCAGCCCTCCCCGCGCGAAATCCCGGCCCTGGCGTTGCGCCTCACCTTCGGGGTGTCCGGAGACAGGACCCCTGCCTGGCCTCTCAGGCGCTCTGCCCGCTGGACAGCGCCCAGAGGCGGCTGGACCCGGCAGACCCGGGCTTTGGATGGAGTTTCCTCCGCGCGTTGCCAAGCAATTTGTTGGACACCCGCCTCTTGCTGGGTAAAGAAGAGTTGAAGATGAAAGAGAGAAAGAGAGAGAGAGAGAATGTGTAAGTGCATCTGTTGCCCCTGCTGAAAGGAGCTCCCTGAGGGCTGTGGGTGAATCATTAACCATCGTCTTGTGCAGCAGCTTCTGGCCTCTGTAAGGGACAGACTCTCTCTCTCAGGCAGGTCCTTCATGCTCCATGTGCCTCACTCTACTAATCTGTAAAAGGTGCAGATAGATGATTGCATTTGCTCCATAGCCTTGTTTTGAGGATTAAATAAACCACTGCGGGGGACGGGGGTGTGGGGGGTGGGGGAGGGGGGAGGGACATCCAACACAAAGCTAAGTACCCAGTAACTGCTGGCTCTTACATCAGATGTATCCTAACTGGCCCGGTGACCATTTGGAGCTCTGAACTCACAGGGGAAAAATGCAATCATTCATGTTACCTTTAAAGGATCCATCCTTTGAGGGATTTAAAAAAAAAAAAAACAAACCTGTTGGAACGGTGGAAGAGATAAATGGACTCCAATTAGTAACCGAGAAAAGCGTTGTAAAGCTTGAAAAATTTTGTTTTGGATTGTTATGAATGTTGCATGAGGAGAATATCTTGGTAACTTTGTTGAATGCTCATCTTTGATTGGTATGACTGATGGGGGAGGACTTGAAGGTTCTTCTACTTTCCAGTCCTCGGTTAAAAGAGTTTAAAGAGAAGGGAAGGAGGAGAAAAACAAATAAAAAACCCAACCACACGACAAAATGCCAGCAGCTCTTAGAAACCTAAAATTGTAGTTCTCATGTTAGGCAGTAATTCCAGTGTCTGACTTGGGTGGTCTACTTCAGTTCTTTGCCACTATGTCACTTTTCTACGCTTTTCTTGTTCGTTTACCTAAAATATCAATGTGTGGCTGACTTACTTGGAATTCTGAACTTAGCATCCTACTTTATGACAAACCTGAAAGGACCCATCCAAATGTTCCATAGGGCAGTGTCAGTGGGACTCTGCCTGTCTTATCACACCACACTACCTGGGAAAGGTACAAAATGCGCATTTGCCAGGAGCCTTCGAATAAATCCATCCACTTAGAGAAAGTGATTATCTTCTCAGGGGGTAAGAAGCCCACTTCCAGATGCAAGTCTTTCAAGTGTCAAATTAATTCCACATCCTTTTAAGTTGTTGATAGGGAGACTTTTACTGGCTCAGAATGGGAGGATCTGAAAGCTTGCTGATGGAGGAGGGAGGGAGGTGTGTGGGGCACAGGAAGGATTGCTGAGCTCAGAGCCAGACCCACACTCTGTGAAAACTCTGTTTCTGTGGCCCATGATTAGGAAACCTGGACAAGTTGCCTTGCTTTTCTGAGCCAAAGTCTCTCACTCTGTAAAATGAGGGCTCAGTTTTTTTTCTTTTCCTTTTTTTTTTTTTTTTTTTTTTTTGAGAGGAGTTGTTCTAAGGATAGTACTAATGAATGGAAAGTCCCCAGCAAAGTTCCAAGGACATAGTTACAGGCCTGTAGCATCCAAAGGGGATCCTGCAGGTGGGAGTCGATCTGTTATACCTAGGAACAAAAAAAAGACTTGATTGAGAGGATAACACCTGAGCTGAATATAGAATGATAAGCAAGTTTCTTATGAAGATAGGATTGAGGTAGGATTGGAAGGAAAGAGCAGAGGAGAGAGACATTCCAGACAGAGAGGCAATGGGAGACCAAGTGTGCTGTAATGGTCAGCTTAGGCAAAATAACAACCCCCGTATCTCAATGGCTTACAAGGTTTATTTCTCACTTATGCTGTATGTCCAGTGCAGGTCAGTGGTTCTGCTCCTTATCTCTTTTCATTCTGAGTCTCCCAGAGGCTTAAGAAACAGCCTCTTTCTGGGACAATACCGATCTCATTTATGGGAATGGGAAAAAAGAGAACATGATAAAACAAAAATGTGGCATTTAATACCTGCTCAGAAGTAGCAGATTACTTCAATTCTTATGCCATTGGCCAAGGTAAGTCACATAGCCCAACCCAGTGTCAGTGGTATGGGGAATGGTTTGTTTTGAATTGCAGACAGTGAGGCATGGCTGAGTAGAAGGGAGAGTGCAGAAGTGAGGCATGGCTGAGTAGAAAGGACAGTGCAGAAGTGACAGGACCAGGGAGGTGGCCCAGAGCAGATGATGAAGGGCCCTGGAACATGTGCCAGGGGTTTGGAACTTTATCTTATGGGCAAAAGAGCAGCCACTGAAGGGTTTTAAGTTCGGATTTGACACTCTCAGATTTTTCGGGCCAAGCACATGTCTCTAGAGACAATGTGGGTCGAAAACGAAAATAGGTAAAATTAAAAGTGAGAGATGGTGGGGCCCTGAATGAATTCAGCAGCCTCAAATCTCCCTATCTGTGATGTGCCTTGAGATTCCACTGATATGAAAATTATTCCCTTCTTTGTAAGTCCTCTTCTCCTAAAATGCAAATGCTCTCATCCTAAAGTCATTAGTTCATAATGTCACCTAAAGCAGTGTTTCTCAAACTTCAGTGTGCCTCAGAATCACCCAGAGCCCTTGAGAAAAACAGATTTGTGGGTCCCACACCTAGGATTTCTTAGTCAATACGTCTGGGGTGGCACCTGGGAATTAACATTTCTGACAAGTGCTCAGGTGAGGCTGATGCTGTCGGCCCAAAGTCCACACTTCAAAAACCATGGAACTAAAGGGAGAAATTAAAGATGTGATTGAGGGAAAGGCCTGAATAGAAGGGCCTAATGGAAGGAGGAAGAGTCTGGAAGATTGTAGCATTCTCCATTTGACGGATTTGCTGAAGGCTGGTAGTGGCAGTGGGGTCTGTAAGAGTGACAGAGTCTCTGGGTTTATATAAAATTGCAGATATAATTCTCATCCTAAGGAAATGAAAGAAGCTCGGATTCACAGAAGAAACACATGTGCTACTTTATCCCCTCCCTTTGTAATCCTGCCCTGACTCGCCTCCCCCATCCCCCCCCATCAGGGAGCACACACCCTTTTGTTTGGCTCCAGACCTCTCACTCAAGTCTGTCAGCGAACTCCAGTCCTGATCCATCACAATTCTTGTCATCTCAGTTTTAATTTCTTCTGGAACCAGGGTTTGCCCACTGGGTGGACATCTGGCTGAATTTTAAAATAATCGGACCAAGAAATTTCTTGCTTCACTTGAGGTCATCTTCATGAATAAACATCTGTACCATATGATCATGCAAACTGTGATCAGCCCTCCCAAGATAAATAACCCCTTGAGAACTCAAGATGTCCATAGTTTAGCTTATACTAATGGGTGGAACAAGTCGCAACAATTCCTTTAGCTGTGACTCACCACTCCTGTAATGAGAGAGCATTCCAAGAATGGACGTGAAGGAGAAAATATGTTGGCATGTACAATATGACACAAGAAATAAAACATAGTGAGGGTTTGTTTTCTTTTCACTATGTTTTTCTCAATTCTGGGTGTAGAAAAAGTCTAAGCTCTGCCCGGGTTCAGATAATCAGTGATATGCCTGCTCACACCATGTGAATACATGAAATACTTTCAGAGTCAGCATTTTGAATGCTAGCCAGCAGGTTACAGTGTTTGTTTCAAGGTGGTATGACAGTAAGAGGGTCCACTGGGGTGTGGGTAGACTGTACTAGAAATTATATGTGTATGAAATTTGTATAAAATAAGAAATGTCAGGGTGAGCCCAAACTATAAAATGAAGTAATATTTGAAAAGACCCTTTTCCTAATTGAGATTTGACAAACCACATCTAGAAGAGGTGCTTTCTGAAACAGGAGAATTCCCTAGGATTCTGCATACCTCCCGAGGTGGGTGAGAAAGTTTGGAACCATGACCTCTGACCAGGAGGCCTTAGGCCATCTCTGTTGGTCTGATCTGTTTCCCTCTTCAGGTAATTTTGGAAAGCCAGCTGTTTCACTTCCTCCTGCAGACTTGGCCTTCCCCTGGTCAGCTCTACAGTGAAACCCTATAGCTCCCTCAATCTCACGTCTCCAGGAAACTTGGGTCTAAAGTTGCAAAAGATGTAGCAGACAAAACCCCAGGCCTGAGTGAGAGTCAGTGAAGGAAGGGACATTTAAACTAGCCAGTAGGGATCTAAAATACTGAACATATTCATTAGAAAATGTTTTTTCCCCATTCAATAGCATTTATGAGGTAATTTGATATTAAGAAAAATGCACATCAAACCACGACATAAATAGCATCCTCTCTGTGTTTATGTTGAATAAATGTTCATTGTGTCATATGTATATATTTTTTCACATCTCTAGCAGTTTCAAGAGGTAGGTTTCTTGTGCTCTCACTGGTTTTTGGAAATGGGATTAATGAGAAACAGTTGGGGCAGCCCAGGGGGCTCAGTGGTTTAGCGGCGCCTTCAGCCCAGGGCCTGATCCTAGAGACTCCGGATTGAGTCCCATATCGGGCTCCCTGCATGGAGCCTGCTTCTCCCTCTGCCTGTGTCTCTGCCTCTCTCTCTCTCTCTGTGTCTCTCATGAATAAATAAATAAATAAAAATCTTAAAATAATGAGAAACAGTTGGTCAGAGTTCTAGAGCCAGATAAGAGGAGGGCAAGGTTGAAAACTCAAAAAGCCCTTTGAATTTTTCATTCATTGTGTATACCTCCACCTTCCCAGCTGGCCTCAAGCTAACCCCGCCTTGTGCTCTGAGGTGGCTTTACTAACAGGTACGAGAAGGTTAATGTTCTTTGTGCAATATCCTCCTCATGAGTGTAAAGCTACTTTGCAGATTGCTGATGGCCCAGTAAAATCTTTGAAAGGTGGCTTCTTGGGAATGGCATTGGACATCTTCTGGGTGCAAGGCTCTGGGGAAAATGTGAGGAATTCAGAGAAGTGTGATGCTTATTCTTTTGACACAGCCTCTAATCTGAAAGAGAAAGGGCATAATATTTCTACAGAATTAATACTAGTTAGATAACAGGTTAACAGTATAATCAAAGGGGGCACCACATGCTGTGAATTCAGAGACAGGAAATCTTTTTGGGGTTGTGCTGGGCTGGGAAGGTTCATGGAGGAGCAGTTGTGCTGGATTGGAAGAAGAAATAGAGTTTAGGTGCACACAATGGGTTTTAGAGAATGGGCCCCAGCAGGGTCCATTGGGTCTAATGGATCTGCTCAAACTTACTTGTTCCAGGTCTGTAGCTAGACTTCTGTGTCTGGAATGAAGAAGCCAAGTAGGAGAGGACAGGGAAGTCTGAGGTTAGACCACTTCTTAAAGTCTTCCTTTCTTGACTGTCATGTGATTGTCTAATTTTAATATTCTGATGGTTTGTAAGCACATCCTGAAAAATGGAGCCACTTGGTGATTTGTGAGCAGATGAGTAACTCTGGACTCTAACTTGACCTCTTGACACATTCATTTTATTAATAGGGAAGTACTTTGGAGCTAAGGATGTCAAACCTCTTTATAAATAAAACCCAATCCTATCATAAACTCTTTCGAACTGGCAGGCAGTTGGTCTCGCTCTGCTTACGGAATGACCTAGGAAGGTCAAGCAGCTTGTTCAAAGTCACACAGGAATCCCCTGGCACTTCTGTGCTCACTGGTCCCGCCTCCCCTGACATTTGGTGGTGTCTCACTTAGGTTGCTTTACAGATATTCACAGGGATGGGGGCATGAAGCCCTTGGGGCCCCTTCTATTTAATGAGGGCTTTCTCCATCTACTCTCATATCCCATGGAGGTCCTCAGCTGTAACCCCAAAAGACCCTTGTTAATTTTAATTTGGGGGTGGGGTAATTATACCCTTTTCTTTCAGGCTTAACCCTGGCTCTCACTGAAAGAGGTACCATTTTCGTGCTGTGGGTCTGTGCGCGCTCACACACACACACACACACACACACACACACACACACACCATCTGAATGAACTGGCATTCTCAGCACTTTTTGTGCCAAAAGCCAGCCAGTATAGCAGGATTATCGGTGGCTTTCAATCTGCCTGAACTTTGAAGTGAGACACCAGACCCTTGCCAGCTTGATAAAATCACTCCATTGGTTGCCCTTTGAAGTTAGCTAATTGCTTAAAAAAAAAGTGAGATACTTAAAATGAAAACAGATTTTATTCCTTTGTTTGCTTTAGAAACTGAATATGTTTGTCTTTCTTGAGTTTTTAAAGGAGAAAGATTATAATACCATAGTTAAGTGGATAAGGCTAGGGGGATCCATAGCTGGTGGTGACCAGCCTTTTCACTTATACATTATTTAAATGCATGAGACAGAGCCATCAAAAATACAGTTTTGCTTGTGTATTTCCCAGTCGTGGCCAAACATAAAGTATTAATTTTTTCTACAACCTTCCTTGTCCCTACATTTCCTTCTACGTAAGACTCTACACGATTGAAAGGTATGAACAACTTTTGTTATTGAAATTATCAAAATCACTCTCCGTAGCCGCCATTCATCGAGTTTTACTGTGTTCCAGGTCTTCTGCTAGCATTTGACTCCACATGATCTTACTTCATTTCCTCCTCAACTCTGTGAGGTCTGGAATTAGTAGTATTGACAGGGTTAAGTAATCTGTCAGAGGTTGTAATGGAGATAGGGCCCCACCTGAACCTCTTAGTTCTAGAAGCTGTGGCTTTAGTCACTATTGTATCTGGAAACAAAAGGAAAAGTGCTCCAGAGAGTTAACGGGGGCTACCCATGCACAGAGATCCTGCTAGAAGGAAAACTGTCCTTGTTTTTGCTCTGTTGGTTCACATTGTCAGCAGGGCTGTTGAAGTTTGCTTATACCTCTCTTTTCTTCTCTCAACTTCACTTGCTTCTCTTCTTTTTACCTATTTCTTTCTCAATATTTTTGGTATTAGAGTATCATCTAAACTGGGGGGGAGGGGGGCTGTTGGGAGGATCCATTTGAGTAAATTCAGCGTATCCCAGTCACTCACCAGCAGCCTCATTGGCCCAGGTGGGCAGAATCATCCACAGCAACCCCTCCATCTGTACCATCCCTTGCCTTTTGGGGCCCTGGAGCTCTCCTGCTCTGCTGTCAGTTGGGGTTCAGTTCCTGATTCCCGAGCAGGCCTTGTGGAGGCAGTTCCAAGGAGGCAGAGTCATTTGCTGTCATTTGCTGTCACTTGGCTGTCACTTGAGACTTGGCTGAATGACTTGGCTTATCACAGCACAGTGCCCATGGGATAAGGGGCTTTGGTCTCTTGTCATTTGGTTACCAGTTTCCTGTGAAGAGGACAGAGAATGTGCAGTCAGTCCCTGCCCTGAGAAAGCAAAGTGCATTTCTGTACTTACAGAGGGAAAAGTATGTTTCATAGATGGAGCGTGGTGAAGTGGTTAAGAGCACGGTCTCCAGAGCCAGACAGACCAGGTTTGAATTGTGGTCTGTTTAACTTTCCTGTGTCTTAGTTTCCTATCTATAGAGTGGCAATAATAATGGTGCTTCCTTCAGAGAGTTCTTACTGAGGATCGGATGAATTCTTTAGATGTAAAGCCCTTTGAGACCAGTGTCTGGGAGATAGGAAGCATTGCACAAGTGTTTTATCAAGTAGTACGTAAAAAGTGGTAGGTGAACATCATTGTACATTGGTAGACAGTGCTCTGATGGATGAAGCTCACCGAACTGCTTTTGGAACGATGTTCCTGACAGGGTAGCTTGCCATTTTAAATAAGCATAGGAGAAATCTATTTGTATACTTGTCTTTCTGTAAAACGAACATGAGAGAAACTGTGTAGGAGGAAGAAGGAGGCCCGGGGTGCCTTGAGGTTTTTGACCAGGCCTACTGCAAAGACAGAGCTGCCATCATGTTGGGTGGGGAAGGCTTCTGGTAGAGCAGCTGTGGAGGGAACGTAGCTGTTCAGTTGTGGATATGGACCTTTGAGAGGCTTATTAAACATGGAAGGGAAGGTGCTCAGTGGGCGCCAGAGTCAAAGGAGAAGCCAGGGCTGGACACATCTGCAAAGGAGAAGCCAGGGCTGGACACATCTGGACAGGGCCCTGGGGGGTATTCTAGCTCCAGTGGAAAAGGCAAACCAGCTCTGCTTTTCCAGTGTGTTCTTTTCTTCACTAGTGTAAATGAACTATCATGCTAGTGTGTCCTTTGGAGAGATTATCATTTGAGCTCTATAATGCTTGGACTTCAGAGTCCATAGACCAGGGTCAGATATAACTTGACCTCTTCCTACCTTGGTGCCATTCGGCAGGCTACTTAGACTTAATCGTCTTGAGTCTCAGTTTCCTGGAGATGGGAACTGGTAGTAAAAATGCCCATCTCAGAAATTGGAGAGCTCAGTAAGTGCAGCTTTATCAATGCTATGAGGCTGTTAATTGCTTTATCACTGTAAAATTCTCCTGTTCAGGCTGGCATGTTGGAAGTGAGGAGCGGTGACAGCTCATACAGTTTTAAAACCCTTTGCATTTCCCCTGAACTGAAAGCCACATTTTAATTTAACCCATACTGCTGTGGTTTTTTGGTTCTTCCTGAAGGTAAAAGAGGTCAACAAGGTACTGCAATAAATTTTGCACACATATGTCAGCCATGTATGCTTTCTCTGTAATTGAAACTGCACCCAGAAATCAAGTCTGGCCTGTGTGTGTGTGGCAGTTGGTTACGTGAATCGCAGATACATAAGCATTCAGAGACCTGAAAACTGAAATACAGAGAAAATGGATATCTTGGCCTTGACAGCATTTCAGTATTGTACACTATACATACACTAACCTCATATATGCCCTTCGTCCTGTGAGCCGGGTAAGAAGGCTCTCGCTTTTTTCTAGTAAACTAACTGATCCTTCCCTCACTGTTCTATTTATTTTTTATTTTTTATTTTTATTTTCCCTCACTGTTTTAAACTCTAACTGGACACTTGATTGGAAAATGCATCCAAGACACTTGACTTCACTCAAATAGTAAAAAGGCTCCCTGTCAGACCTAAATAAGAATCCAGAGGCAGGGAGAATCAGATTCTGCAGTCTTTCTCTAGCTTCTCTAATTAGCATGTCTACTATGTTTGCATTTATGGTTTATATGCTTTGAACTTGTGGCTTTTCTCTTTTGCAAGAGTTACCGTCAGTGAGACATCCACCAAGAGAAATATAACTATTAGTGGTGGCAGGACCAAATACACATCACTATGTGGTTGGTTTCTAAATCCCTGCTAGAAATTTTTGAGAAAACTTCTCCAGATGGAGGTGGGTGGTGTGAGGACTGAAGCAGAAAAAATAATAGGAAAGAGCTTCCAGTGATTAAATTTTTCTTTCTGGTCTTTCAGGTTGAGGAAGTGAAGAGAATAGCCGTAAACGGTGGGAAATTTCCATCAACTTGGAAAAAACAATAGAATAAATAATTCTTGGCCACGAGGTGAGAGCCCAGAGAGTCACAAGGTCAAAGGATCCTGTCCCATTTGTCTGTGGTGACAACCTCCCTCCCCCCCTCCAAAAGGAACGCCTCACCCTTAAACAATGAAGTGTCCCTGGGAAGCTGAGCAAGATACATGCAAAGGGAATTTTTTTTTGTAATAATAAATGTATTTTTTATTGGTGTTCAATTTGCCAACATACAGAATAACACCCAGTGCTCATCCCGTCAAGTGCCCGCCACCCAGTCACCCCCACCCCCCGCCCTCCTCCCCTTCCACCACCCCTAGTTCGTTTCCCAGAGTTAGGAGTCTTCCATGTTCTGTCTCCCTTTCTGATATTTCCTACCCATTTCTTCTCTCTTCCCCTCTATTCCCTTTCACTATTATTTATATTCCCCAAATAATTGAGACCATATAATGTTTGTCCTTCTCTGATTGACTTATTTCACTCAGCATAATACCCTCCAGTTCCATCCACATCAAAGCAAATGGTGGGTGTTTGTCGTTTCTAATGGCTGAGTAATATTCCATTGTATACATAGACCACAGCTTCTTTATCCATCATCTTTCGATGGACACTGAGGCTCCTTCCACAGTTTGGCTATTGTGGCCATTGCTGCTAGAAACATCGGGGTGCAGGTGTCCCGGCGTTTCATTGCATCTGTATCCTTGGGGTAAATGCCCAGCAGTGCAATTGCTGGGTCGTAGGGCAGATCTATTTTTAACTCTTTGAGGAACCTCCACACAGTTTTCCAGAGTGGCTGCACCAGTTCACATTCCCACCAACAGTGCAACATTCCCACCAACAGTGCAAGCAAAGGGAATTTTTATAAATCACATCATTTCAGAAGTTCAGCAGTAGTTATACTTTTTTTGTATTTCCCAAGTTGTCTTTAGTGAGAGTGTGCTCCTTTTACTATAAAATATATACGTTAGAAAAAGAGATGCAAAAAAGGGAAATTCATGAGGAGCGTGTAGGTGGGTGAGTTGTCACGGTTTAAAAGTGCTGAGTTGCTTGCATTTTATGACAAGGATTATTCAGTTGTATAAGTGGCAACACTTCCTAACTTATTTGCTCTCTTAATTTACGATCTTCAAAAAAGTGTGGGTGTCAACAGTACCTGTCACCCATCAGGACCCAAGACCCTGCTCTAGGAGAGCAGAGTCAGCCCTCAGTCAACAGATGGTTACTTGACTCTTGCACTGTGCCAAGCCCATCCAGTGTGGCTGCATTCCTGGCCGCAGTCCCCAGCAGTTGGAGACACTCTTGTGCCCCTGCCTCCCCTGCCTTCATCCACAAACACGAACTAGGCATGTTTCTTGTTGGTAAGGGGCCTGCAGCATGAGGACAATATCACCATCAGCCTGGGGCTCTGCTGTAGTTGCTCCCCGAGAGGCCTGAGTTTAGCCTTAAGCTGGCTTGTTTTGGTTTATATGCCTGCGGTCTGTTTGTTGGAGGAAGAGAAAGGGGAGGGATTCTTAGAAAAGGGAAGGAGATATCCTTTGCGTTACTGAAAACGGAAATAAGGAATTATCAGTTCAGGGTCAGTGGAAGCCACAGTGCCTGGCTTCCTTCTGCTGTGCTCTTCTGGAATGATTTGGTTTTGTTTTGAACACTCTGCAAGTGACATGAGCTAGATAGATTGTTCTAGGGTGGAGCTTTCAGCAGGGAGTCCAGGGAACCCTAGGGGATTCATGGAGGGAACTTTGCCTGTGAAGTACCCAAAATTATAAATGCATTGCATGTATATTTATTGGAGATGAGGGTCTGTGGCTAAAATTATACACCCAACAGGTCCAGAGAGCCATACTTTCTTTTTTTTTTTTTTTTAAGACCAGTTCTAGAGGGGCGATGGTCAAGTTTGAGTTGTACATCTTGGCCTTGATCCTAACTAGAGAACTGTTTCTAATGGATGACATGTGCATACAGTGGAAGTATTGGTGTAAATGTAAAACCCATCGGAGGTACCCATGGGAGCCCTTGCTGCAAAAAGGTGAGGGAGGTTTCATTTCTGCAAGTGCTGGAAAACTGGAAATCTAAAAATGCACAATCCCTGCAATTCTGTCTAATGCTTCCCATCCTCCTCTTTCTGTTGTCCTTGAGCTCACATTGAGCTGCCTTAACTCTGCATTAACTGAAGAGTTCGCCTGTTGAAGTGAACACCAATATCTCTTTTACTTGGTCTTCCTCTGGGTTCTAAGCAAATTAGGTTGATATTGTGATGGTAGGTTGGATTTGGTGCAGGCCTTCATGATGCTGACGAGGGCAAGCATGGACAGTGACCTTCCGAGTAGCTGTTTATCTGGTGCCCTGCACACAAATGTTGACTTTCCCACCCTTGCTTCTTGTCTCTCCTCACATTGTACATTCTCTTTAGGTGACCTACTCCAAACCCATGGCTATCAATGACCTTTCCGTCTGTGTTATTAATACTTATTTTTCATCCGAGTTCTTGGTCACTTTAACAGGCCCTAAGACATCTCAGTGTGCTTGTCCCAAAGGCCCATCAAAATCACTGGGTTTAAAACTGATGTCATCATATCCCTACCACCCCCCAATCATTCTTCCCCATGAAGTCCTTCTGAAGGATGGTGGATGGCCAGAAATATACCTAGTTTTCTAGAGATCTTTTTTCATCCACCTAGCACATCACTACTCCCTCAACCTAAGTAAGCTTCAAATAGACTTCATCCCATGTCTTGATGAGCTTTCATTTTAAGTGGCTCATAAAAAAAATCCCTCCTTTTTATCCTTTGTCTTGCAATGCCTGCTCACTGTAATTATTAGCTAGTCTTCCCACCCTCCAGTCTGTCTCCCTCATTGCTTCCAGAATGATCTTTTTGAAATACGATTGAATCATATCATTTTCTCATTTAGAATTGTTTAATTGATCTTTGTTGCCCTTATGACAAAACCCAGCCTTCTTGGTGTAGCTTACAAGGCCCTGTGTGACCTGATTCCTAATCTTTCCAGCCTCTTGTCTTACTACCCTCCCGGCTGATTTCTTCAGTTAAACTGAGCTGCTTGTATTTCAGAAAACGCAGCACGCTTTCATTTATCTCCTAGACTGTATGAACATACCACATTTTATTATAGCTGTTTTAAGTGAGGAAACTTATAAGAACTATTACACATCAAGGTTCTAAGTCATGTACAAAACACTCTAGCTCTGCATCACCCCATCCTTGCCTCCTGCCCTATTCCTAACACCACCCGTGAATCTCAGGCCATCCCTGAACTTAAACCTCATTTCTTAGCCTCATCTTCATCTCAGGCCGTGTCTTACTCTTATCTCCAGATCCAGCCCCATCTCTGATATATACATACTCAAGGGTTTGGGATCAGTGATGAATGACGATTCAAGAATGGGGCTGGGTGGGAGGGAGGTGTGGGGATGAACATAAGAGACAGGGATGTCTGTTGCACATATTTTTGGTACCTAACTGGTTTTGCATGGTAATGCACCTATTTAAACATGGTTAAGTAAAATGGCACCTTCTAATTAACCATGTTGCATTGTTCTGTTCTGTTGTTATAGATGCCATGTTGCCATCTTGAGATCTCCTTTTTCCTTGCCCCCAAGTAATTTCTGTTCATCTTTCAAGCCTCTGCCCAGGTATCACCTTCCCTCAGTTATTCTTCATGAACCCTAAGATTGGGCTAGGTGCCACTCCTCTGTGTGCTTATGGTGCTGTTGAATTCTTCTGGAGTAAGCTGATCATATTGTATTGTGATTATCTTTTTATTTGCCTGTCTGCCTCTCCAAGGCAAGGTCTGAGTCTTAGTCCTCTCTCTATCTCTAGAATTTCACTAGAATATGGCTAGCAATAAGAGATGATGAAGAAATCTTACTGAATGAATGAAGAATGTATGAATGGATGATGTCCTATGGCAGTCAGAATTCTAAGAACCTGCAAAATCTCAGTGAGCACAAATAACCCACAGTCCAAAAATATTAGGTCACCTCTTCCATTTTCTCTGTATGTGGGAGAACATACCAGTACTAGTTCCTAGCTAGGTTTAGCCTTCCTCTGTTGGCTACCTCTTAGGCACCACCTCAGATTCTCTTAGCTCCACTTGCTTCTGGGTTTCTTTGCTGACCAGCCCTGCTGGACTATACCATTTTACCATCCAAGGCCATGTTGGGCTTACTCCCACCACTTTTGGACTCAGATAAAGCATCATCCTGTAGGGTATGGGATCTAGCTTTCCTGTCTGATGCTGAAGGAGCCAGACAGTATACCCCAAAAGTATGGGAGAAGTTGGGTCACCACAGAATGCACTGTGGCCCAGTGGGGAACAAGAAATAGGCAGGAGATGGCAGATATTTTCCCTCTTAGAGCACTGCTCCCTTTGATGGAAACTTCTGGGAGGCTGCAGTCTCTACCAGCCTCTCTGGGGGTATCCAGTGTGACCAAGTGAGAAGTTTTGTTTCTTGTGAAGGTGTGACTGGTCCTACTCTACTTCATATTTGATTTCAGTGTCTCATTTCCTTTTCTAACTCCAGCTTCCCTGGGATTGCCATTAAGCACTGGTCTAGAAGCTTAGTTTCAGGCTCTGATGTCTAAGGAACCCAGCCTAAGACACATTCAAACCTACCATTATTTTCCTAGAGAAATAGGGGCCACTGTAGGTGGAAGAAGAGGGAGGAGCACTATAGATCAGATAGTCTCCAGTGTATGGATCTGACAGGGCTTAGCTGGGAATCTGAGCCTTCAGCCATGCATCCCCTGCCCTCCCTTCCCATGCAGCATTGGCTGCCCTCATTTAGGGGAACTGGACAGATGAATCCATTAGTAGTAAAAGACCCATCATTTGAAGCATGTGGATCTGGTCCCTGTGTAGGCTGGCCATCTGTTCCATGATTTCCTGTTTTTAAAAATCTTTCTAACAAAAAAAAAAATTGGGGATCCCTGGGTGGCTCAGTGGTTTAGCGCCTGCCTTCGGCCCAGGGCGTAATCTTGGAGTCCCAGGATCAAGTCCCGCATCGGGCTCCCTGCATGGAGCCTGCTTCTCCCTCTGCCGGTGTCTCTGCCTCTCTCTGTGTGTTTCTCATGAATAAATAAATAAAATCTTAAAAAAATAAAATAAATTAAAAAATTAAATATATCTTTGGATGTCAGTGATGCAGCAGAATATTATACGGCTGAGAAAATTGATCCAGTGAGGATGTATGTTATATTCTGAGTTTAAAGCCGAGCTTCACCACTTACTGCTTGTGTGGCTTTGAGAAAGCTGATGCAAGTTTCAGTTTCCTTGTCCGGACGTAGGCATTAACAGGAGCACTCTCCCAGAGTGGCTGCAAAGATCAGATGAGATAATGCACAGAGGCCCTCAGCACAGAGCCCTGTAGGGTAAGCTGCCAGAAGCTATTTGCTAGAGTTATTACTATTCTGTCTTTAAAGTACAGCTTGAGAGTGATAGTTAATTTCTGTATAGGAAACAAATTTAAGGGGATATTTTTTAGCCCTTCAAGGTTTTATTTGGTTTCCAAGAGGTGTTTTCTTGGTAAATCTCAGGCCAGTTGTAATCTTGCTAAAACAGGTGGGAAGACACGCTAAAATCCTTCCACAGAAGCAGTGTTTACCTGTTACATATTTTATTTTGTTGGACGTGTGAGAATCACATATGGTGTGAGACAAGTTGAATCTATTTCTGGTCTTTCAGGTATTTTCAAGGTTGCAAATAAGTTTCTATTAATCCCAAATTAATGAATTTGTGGAAACAAAAGCAGAAAGGTTTTACAACTGTGCTGTGTTCGTTCAGAGAATTTGCGGCAGGGAAGATCCCAGGAAATAGCCTGTTGTTCCTTACTTATCTGGGGTGAGTTTCAGTTTGTGCCAGGTGAAAAGAAACGTGCTTCTTTCATTGAAGCTGGTAATGGGGATTAACAGTGTGTACACTGGTGATTTTTTGCCTTCCTGTACAAAGTTGTATGAAGAGTCATTAAACTTTAAACTGTAATCACGGTTTATTATTAACTATTTACAATGGGGCTTCGAGTCTAGCTGCTTTTTTCTGTTCCACAAACACTTGTCGCTTTCCTTGCATGTACCTGGCCTTGAGCTTTGGGAATAAGGTTGACAAAGGACAGAGACCATCCCTCCAGGAGCTGACACTCCAGTTAATCTTCTTAGGGTCAGCAGTGACCATGCAAGCACCCATAATGTCTCTCCACAACATTAGACACTAGAGAAACCTACCTTCTGGAGAGTTCTCTTGCTTTCATGAACCCAGAGGCCTCTGGTTTTCCTCTTAGTTCTCTTGCTGTCCAGCTCTCTCACTTTGAGCATCTCCATTTTTTCTTCTCACCTCCCTGTTTCCCCATAGGTTGGCCCTTTCCAAGACTCAGCCATCTTCTTTTGTCTTTTTCCTCCTCTGTTGATAACCTGTTCTCTCGCTTGGCTTCATGTATCATTGTGTATGTATGTGTGTTTGTGTGTGTGTGTGTGTGTGTGTGTGTCAAATCTAACTTTTTACCCCTGATTTTTTCTAGGCCCCAGATCTCCATTTTCTGTACTCACCCTTTTGTTTCACAATCCTTGAATGTTAGCACATTCCTGAAGAAAACTCACTGCCCACCTCCACTCCCAATTAATTGCATGTTCCTCCTTTCCTTAGGGTATTTCTCAGGCCCATCTCTGCCCTCAGTTTGGCTACCATCCTCCTCATCACCCAGGCGTCATTGTATTTCCTTTCACTGTGGTTTCTTTTGTTCTGCTGAATGGAGAATAAGCTCAAGGATTCCTATAGCTGTAGGCATGTACTTCCGTCTTCTTTCCCAGTCAGGGTTTTCTCCTGAGCATTTGGCATTTCCCTGCTTTTTGTTAAGTGTGGATGAGTGCTGGAAAGATGTGTGTGGAGCTGCTGGATTGCATGGCTCTAAGGGCAGCATTCCCATAAAGAGGCACCATTGCCATTGCATTGCACGTACGTGAATGGTGCCTCCCAGAGCTGTGCAGCACAGTGCTGCAGGGGTGTTAGAGCGCCAGGGGATGGAGAACTGGTTAGGGTTTCTGGGCAGGGGGAGGGATGCTGACAGGTAGAGTGACAGGGAAAGAGTTAAGGGGAGTTGGCAGTGCAGCCAGGAGGAAAGTCATATTTCTATGAAAGAGGGGACATATGGGGAAATAGTTTTTCTCTCCGTCCTTTACCTGAAAGAATAAATCTCTGTTTTTCTCGGCAAATCTGCACTGAGCTGACTTCATTTAGAACCATTCACCAAGCTTGAGATCTGTGGTTTAGAGCTTAATTTTCCTTTAATTCTTGTTATTCTTGATAGAGGGAACATTTGTAGGAATTTCTGAAATGAAGGTTCCACGTTGCTACCACTGTCCTGATAAATTGGGATAATCCTAGATTTTCTTGGCACAACTGGACTCTTTTAGGTAAGGTCTCCTCCATATGGCCCAAAGGGATTGGTGACAGTGCTGGTCACACTGCTGCCCCATTTGCTGAAACAGTCGGGATGATTTGGACACACCAGAAGTGGGAGGAAACAGGTAGCAGCAGTGTCCACTGTTCAGGGACCATCGGAGCATCTGTCCAGGCAAGTTGCTGTCTTCACTTGCACAAGTTGTGCCATGCATCCTTCACAGACACTGCTCACATGGGTGAACATGTGGATGGAGTCCTAGAGTTGACCTGTGTGATGTCCCTGCCTCCCTACCTTCTCTTGGTAGGCATTTCCAGGCCAACTAATGCCTCATATCCAGCTGGCCAGGCCATTTCCTATGTCAGGCTGAAGCTCACAGCACTACTTCCTTTCCCCCCCCTAAATTTCTAAGGTCTCCCCCTTCCTTCTACTTTCACTTCCTGAGTGCCATGACCACAGGAGTGAAATCAGCAAGTTCTTGCCGTGTCTCTGCCAGGCTAACTCCTACTCACCCTTAGTAGAAATAATGATGGTAATAGATAACATTAATGGAATGCCTTTTTTTTTTTTAAAGATTTATTTATTTATTTTAGAGAGAGGACACACGTGTGAGCAAGCCAGGGGGTTGGGGCAGAGGGAGAGGGAGAGAGAGAGAATCTCTAGCAGATTCCCTGCTGAGCGGGGAGCCCTACTTGGGGATGAATCTCATGACCCCGAGGTCCTGACCCGAGCTGAAATTGAGAGTCAACACCCAACTGACTGAGCTGCCCAGGCGCCCCAATGGGATGCTTATTATTCCCTGAACTGAAAGTCTCACATACAGTATCTTTTTTCATTGTCATAGGACTCTCTGAAACTATTAGGTAAAATTCATATTTAGAGAGTTTGAACCATGATTCTCCTGATTATAATTAACAACGAGGGGCGTGGCCTGCCTGACTGCAAACAGAGCTTGTGCTCTGAATCAGTGTGCAGTTCATCTTCCTAAGACCCATGCTTGATATAGCCTTTTCTAGGAAGCCTCCCTAGGCTCCTTTGCCCCTGTGACCCTTGGTCATCCTCCATAGTAACCCATGCTGTCATTCAAGTTCAGAGCCTCTCAGAGGTAGTGGAGAGAGACCTAAGTTCCTTCCTTTTTCTGAGGTTCCCAATATTTTAAAGACTGAAGAAGTCCCAAGACAGAGTCAGAAAATATGACTTTTCTTGTATATTTGCATTTAACCAAATTAAAGCTTTTGATGCATATTCATACACAGAAACCCACAATGAAACATAATTTTGCTACGCATGAGCTAACTATAGGAATTATAAATGCTGGCCATTAAACCCTCTAGGCAGAATGGTTTGGTCATGGGGCATGAATTGAAGATTGTAGGAGGCACCTCTTTCAATCCTTTCAGTATAGTCCCATGACTAAATGTGCCTAAATATGTGCTTCTCCTTTTAATAATATTAAAGTCCTTGGGGCACCTGGGTGGCTCAATCAGTTAAGCATCCAACTCTTGATTTCAGCTCAGGTCTTGATCTCAAAGTCGTGAGTTCAAGCCCCGCATTGAACTCCCACTTAAAAAATATACATACGGGATCCCTGGGTGGCGCAGCGGTTTGGCGCCTGCCTTTGGCCCGGGGTGCGGACCTGGAGACCCAGGATCGAATCCCACATCGGGCTCTCGGTGCATGGAGCCTGCTTCTCCCTCTGCCTGTGTCTCTGCCTCTCTCTCTCTCTCTCTCTCTCTCTCTCTGTGACTATCATAAAAAAAAAAGAAAAGAAAAAGAAAAAATATACATACATTCAAGTCATGAGTATGAGGTTGTTGACTAAGTGGCCTTTCTGGTTTCTGTAATGTGTATTTTTCTATCCCTAAAACTATCACAGAGTCAGGGGCTGGCATTACATTGTAGGCTCTCAATTCTTGTTGGGTGACTGAATGAATGAGTCCATGATTGCTAAAGAACAGTCTGAGAATTTAGAATGATTTTGGAGTCCTAGCACTACCATTTACTAGCGCTGTGACTTTGAGCAAGTTACTTAATCTCTCTGTTCTCAGCTTTTGTCATCTCTCAAGTGG
Source organism: Canis aureus (assembly GCF_053574225.1). Taxonomy (NCBI): domain Eukaryota; kingdom Metazoa; phylum Chordata; class Mammalia; order Carnivora; family Canidae; genus Canis; species Canis aureus. Next base: position 57,038,623 of record NC_135619.1, on the reverse strand, counting down.
TGATATTACTAATAGTACCTACTGCGGAAGGCTGGTCGGAAGAACAAAGGAGGTGGGTGTGCCTCATCAGATGATGGAAGTGAGCTTGCCCCCGAAGAGTGCTTGGGGCAGGGTGGGGGGGGTAGGAGTAGGTCTGCGGGCACCATAGTTAATAAAGGGAGAGCTCCTGCAGCTGCTGCCCTGCCCTGCCCTGCCCTGTGCTGAGCCTCCCCAGCCGGCCATGCAGAAGACTGATTGGTGGCTCCAGGGGAGCTGCCAAAGCATCTGACTGTTGTCAGGGCCCTCACCCTTTCCTCATTCTGCTGCTTGATTGACAGCACCGTGCAGACCTTACTTTTGGAATAATGCTGCAATCTACTGACTACTCTCACCCACATTGTCTCACATAATAATTATTCAGAATTGTAAAATTGCCTGTGGTTTCAGGAAATTCCTGCCTTTGTTATAACATGCCTGGTACCTGCCCCTCTCCTGCTGACAGAGTTAGCACTGAGGCTATTTGCTCCTGGAATTGCTGAATTCTTTAGCAGCATTTTCTTCCCTTCCTTTTTTCCCCCTCCAAACCTGGGATTCCAAGCATCTCATGAAGAACATTCTATTCTAAACTTTTTCTGTTACCACGTGGCCAGGTATAGAATGGCCTGGCTTGTCCAGAACCTCTACCTCTTGCATGCCCACGTGTAGAAGAGCAGAGCACAGCAGCACTCCCTAATTTGGGCTCTCTCCTCTTTGCTATGTGGTTGGAGTCACATAGTCCTGGGATCTGAGTGGAGCTTTATGGTGTGCCTCCACACTGCCAACACATATGAGGATATCGGCCACCTTCATCTTTGGCTACGTTTCTCTCTAGATGATCCAATCCATTCCGTGTACTGACAACTTTCTAGTTTACATCTCTATCCCTGAGCTCCAGATTTGCATGTTTACGCAGTTGGCATCTTTCTTGGATGTCTAATAAGCATCCCACATGCATCACATTTAAAAATAAATATTTATTTTACCTCTAAAATCTGATTCTTTCCCTCAACCCAGTCAATAGCAGTATACCATCCAACCCAGTCCTCAACCAGAATCCATGAGTTACTATTCCACCTTTGTTCTCCCTACATATGGCATCCATCAGAAACCTGTAGTCTCTACCTCCAGTATCTATCTCAGATATACTGCATTGTCTCCATCTTCATTGCCCTCACCCAGATTCTGGCTATTGATTTTTTTTTTTCAGGATAAAAGAAATTACTTTTGTTTTCAATTACAGTGTACTAAGTGACATTAGTTTTATGGTATCTTTATTACCCTATACACTTATAATCAGTAGTAAGTTCTTAAAGCTTTGACAAAAAGCTTTAAAGATCACAAAGCAATCATATTTTTCCTTTTTTTAAAGATTTTATTTATTTATTCATGAGAGACACACACAGAGAGAGAGAGAGAGAGAGAGAGAGAGAGAGAAAGAGACACAGGCAGAGGGAGAAGCAGGCCCCATGCAGGGAGCCTGACATGGGACTCGATCCCAGGTCTCCAGGATCAGGCCCTGGGCTGAAGGCGGCGCTAAACCACTGAGCCACCCAGGCTGCCCATATTTTTCCTTTTGATTATGAAAATTGCTTTGCATAGCTTCAGCTTACATGGTCATTTTTTAAGAAAAAAATAATTTTAAAAATTGTGTTCTAATACATATAAAATTTACCCTCTTAACCATTTTTAAGTGTATGATTCAGTGGCCTTAAGTCCAGGCACGTTTTAGGGCAAGCAACCTTACCATCTATTTCCATAACTCTTCATCTTTCAGAACTGAAATTCTGTACCCATTAAATGCTACCTTTCCACTCTCCCCACCCCACTCACTTCATCCTCTAGCAGCCACCATTCTGCTGTCTATTTCTGTGAATGTAACTACTCTAGGGACCTCATATAAGTGGAATCATATGGTATTTATCCTTTTGTGAATAGGCTTATTTCACTTAGCATAGGTCCTCAAGGTTCATTCACATTGTAGCGGAATTTCCTTCCTTTTGAAAGCTGAATAATATTCCATTATATCTAGATACCACATTTTGGTTATGCATAACTCCACGGATGGGCACTGAAGTTGTTTCAGGCTCCCATTACCTACCCACTTTCTTTCTTTCCTTCCTTCCTTCCTTCCTTCCTTCCTTCCTTCCTTCCTTCCTTCCTTCCTTCCTTCCTTCCTTCCTTCTTATTAAAAAGATGCATTTGTTTTAGAGAGTGTGCAAGTATGAGTGGAAGGAAGGGAAGTGAAAGAGAATCCCAAGCAGACAGCCCATTGAGCACAGAGTCCGTTGACATAGGGCTTGATCTCATGACCCTGAGATCACGACCTGAGCTGGAACCAAGAGTTGGACATTCAACTGACTCTGCCACCCAGGTGCACCTTCAGGTTGCCATCATCTTTCATCTCAACTATATGAAAGATTCCTAATTGTTCTTTCCACTTTCACTCTTTCCCCTTCTAAACTGTTCTCCACTCAGTTTCTGCAAAGGTGAATTAAATTTTGTTGTTCTTTAAATCCTACATTGACTTCTCATTGTGCTCAGCATAAAATCTGAACATCTTGGCTTGGCTTGCAAGACCCTGTGTTCCTAAAACAAATTGCCTTTACAACCTGTTCTTAGGCTTCTGTCCTCCTTGCTCTCACTCTGCTCCCAGTTCAAGATTTTTCTTGTTTGTTGGTTTGTTTCTATCTCAGACTCTGCCTTTGGTTCCCTTTACCTTGAATACTTTCTACTTCTTGTCCAGTCATGCTTGGCTTCTTCTCATCCTTGAAGTAGTAATTAAATATCACTTCTTTAGAGAGATACTCTCCTGTCATCCTAATAACTAGGATCCCTTGTTATTCCTTGTCTTAACCCTGTATTAATTTGTAGGTATTTTACTTAGAGTAGACTTGTTCCATTCTTTTTTTTCCCCCTCTTGAAGGCAGGGTCTGTATTTAAAAGTCATTTACTTTTGTATCCTGAACATCTAGCAGGTCTTTGCTAATAACAATTTGGTGGATGAATTAATAAATATCCTATTTTAAAAAAAGTTTTAGGGACACCTGCTTGGCTTAAGGTGTGATCTTGGGGTCCCAGGATCAAGTCCCACATTAGGCTCCTTGTAGTAAGCCTGCTTCTCCCTCTGCCTATGCCCCTCTCTCTCTCTCTCTCTCTCTCTCTGTGTCTCTCATGGATAACAAATAAAATCTTAAAAAAAAAATAACTTTTTGGAGAGAGAAATCCTATGTAGTATGTGCCAAAGTGCTACATGAATAAATTTGTGTTCTTTTGGTATTATATTATTTTTTATTTATTCCCTACTGGGGATAACAGTTGATGTCATTTGAAGTTCAGTCCCTTATCCATACTGGGAAGTTATTTTTAAAAAAGGTTTTGTCCCTCAAGATTTGGAGCTCTTGAATAATTCTCCTCCCATTTTAAGCCCACAAGATGAGTGGGTTCTCCATCCAGAGCATCACAAAGTTGAAATTAAGGGTCAGCTCACTGTATGCTCATTTGGAACTCAGTCTTCTTCAAGCATATGCTTGTTGTTGGTAGGATTCAGTTCCTTGTGGTTTTAGGATTGTAGTCACCCTGTGGTCATCTTTGTGTCAGCAATGGAGAAACCTTCCTCTCACACTTTGAATCTAACTACTTCTTTTGCTTGCAGTGAGAGAAAACTCTGCTTTTAGTTATCCTAAGGTTAGCTGTTTAGCAACCGTAACTGCTAAAGTTACAGATCTGCAAAATTTCTTTTACTGTGCCGTATGACATAATCTTGTGAGTCGAACAAGGTAGTGGAGATCTTGGGGGTCATCTTAGAATTTAGCTTGCCACATTTAATCTAGAATTGCATCCATCTGCATGTATCAGAAAACCTGATTATAGTAGTTTAAATACAAACATTTTTTTCACATAATAAATATAGAGATGAATGATTATAGATACTGGATCAGTCTCAATAATGTCAGGGCCAATGACTATAGTTTTCTTGTCCTTTCATTTGCAGTTGCAGTGTGATTATCATAGTTCCCCTCATCATGACCATATTCAAGATAGGAAAAAAGAGAAAGGGAGAAGGATTGGGGCTGCATGAGCATTGTCTGTTTACTGCATGGAGATGTGTAATGCAAAGCAAGAAAAAGTGAAGACAAAAAACACTCTCAGAACTTCAGTTCTCCCCATACCTCCCTCTATATCTCATTGACCAGAACTTGGTTAAATGGCCACCCCTTGGTGCAAGGGAGATGGGAAGGCAGGAATAGAAACTTTTTTGCTTGGCTTAACCAATAACAACCCATCCCCTGGTGCTGGATCAGGAGAAGAAATGGATGTTGGGGATCCAGCTAACACATTTGTTATACCTATTTTCTGAAAGGCAGAATGTGGTGTTGTGGGAAGAGTACAGAAGCTAGAGTCATGAGACTTGTGATCCTTTTCCAAATCTGTCATGGTTCACTGTGCGACCTTAGGTTAGTCAAGCAACCTCCCTGAGTCAGTTCATGTCTCTATCAAATGAGAAAAATATGTTTTACTTATCTCGAGGTAATTGTAAAAATGAATTGAAATCAACCACGAAGTTTTTTGCATCCTGGGAATATATGTTAATTGTAATTTTTTGGTCAATATTTGGTATAAAAATAAGAGTATATTTCTTTGATTCCAAGAAATGTGTGTATGTGTATTTGTACATATGTATGTATAGACACATATACATGTAAACATACATATTTAAAAATATTTTATGATCTCTAAAATGAGATGAGATGCATTTTATAATCAATGGTATCTTAGTTTCAGTGATGTATAATAATATTTTGCTTAGCTTTTTGTAGAGTCTTAGGTTATGCCAAGGAAATATGACCACCATTGGGACTCTAAAGATTCCTATAGACTCCTTGGCAACTGTCAGTCTTTTTTTTTTATTCAAGATTTTATTTATTCATTTGAGAGAGAGAGAGAGCATGAGTGGAGGAGAGAGGCTGAGGGAGAGGGAGAACCAAACTCCCTGCTGAATAGGGAACCTGACACGAGGTTTGATCCCAGCACCTGGAGATTATGACCTGAGCCAAAGGCAGACACTTAACCTTCTGAGCCATCCAGGTGCCCTGGCAACTGACAGTCTTATGATGGAACATGTCAAGTGATTGACTTATGGCTCTAAAATACAGATGGAGAGAAATTACACCAACTCCCTACCTTCATTCAGGATTCTTCATACAGTATTCCTATTCCAAATATGAAACTAAAGTAAGCCAAGATGAGTTTACCAAGATGGAGTAAGCCAGGACCTCCTAAGAGTTTGAGGTACTAGAAAGTGTTCTGCAAACCCTAAAGGGTGACCTTCTGCTGAGGTTATTCATTACATTCTGAACGTAACATACTGTTCAGGCACCTGGGAATGTCCTTTAGGGTCACTGCCTCAGGAATGTACCAAAGATCAGATACAACCTGTGTTTCAGGCCAAGTGTGACATAGATCCTTGACTCTGAATGTGGAGCCATGGAGTTCTTTAATAACACAGCTATCAGAATTGTTTATTTTGAAGAAAAATCACATCATAGAATATTTGTAATTATAACTTTGGGATATATGTATTTATATATGTGTGTATGTGTATAATATAATAATGTGACTTTAGAGAGGACAAAAACAGATATCTAGGGATGGGAAATTATGGTGTATACGATTGAAAGAGAAATAGGGGTGAGTTAGTTCATGGAGAATCACGGATACATACCGATGTTAATTAAAATATGATTTATGTTCCTTTTGGAGTTCTTATGTATGGTTTACTTGAGGCTGGGGTGTTTATTTTATTTGCCAATTTGCAGTGGACGAGGAGTAATCAGGTTTTTTGTTTTTGGTAATTTTTAAAGATTTATTTATTTATTTAAAAGAGCTTTTATTTATTTATTTGATATAGAGCCAGAGAGCATTAGCAGGGAGAATGGCAGAGACGGAGAGAGAGGGAGAAGCAGACTCCCCATTGAGCTTCCCAGATGCCTCAAGAATAATATATTTAAATGGAAGAAGAGATGGTAAAAAGATAGTAGCGCATACAACCAAAGCTACTTACCTTTTCCTTTTGGGAACGTCAAAGCACCTGTTAATTAAAGAGTGTGTATGTGTGTTTGTGTGTGTGTGTTCTGATTCTGTTAAAATGAACTCTCTTCTCTCCTAAAGGAAAAGACTTAAGAAGAAGGAAGAAAAGCAGTGTTCCAAGTCTTGAATCTGATATAGGTCTTTGTCATAGGGTAATTGTGCCTTCCGGGCTTCTGTTTATTCTGAGAAATTACGAAACAAGTGGCATGGTTACTTTAACTTCATTATTAAATCTTTGTGATTTCTTTAGTCCACTGTGACAGAAATCTCCGAGCACAAAACCATGCTTGATATTATTTTGTATCATACATTACACATTCTGAGTGCAGAATAGATGTTCAGGAAGTTGGTTGAATGTCTTGCTTTAGAAAAAAACCTTTGCAGAAATACATACAATCTATGCAGTCTTAGTTTTTCATTCTTACTTTCTTCCCAGTTTTCTTTTTGACCTTGAGATACTTGTCTTTGATCAGAAAAAGGCTGAGGCCTTACTTTAGGGTTTGGAATTGGCACGAGGATCTAGTTTGAGATGTTTCTGCATAAACCCCAAACAGATGGCTGGATAGTGTTTGCCAGTAGCCTCAAAACCCAACAAGTGGATGCAGAAATGTCCAAAGTAGCTATCTAGTTGAATACATATGGCAAAGAGATATAAGGGGGAGATGGCTAAATTCTCAGATTTAAATAACCTTTTGGATCACTAACCAAACAAGAATTTGTTACACTATTATGAAGCATAGCTAACCAAACCAAACATTTTCTCAGCTCTGAAGGGATGGAATTAATCCATACAGCTATATGAAACCCTCCTTTCCTTTACATATGATTTATGAAAGTTTTCTAAAACTTTTAACTAACATTTCCAGGACATCACTATACAGTCACCCTAATTTAGATGATCTGAACTAGACTCTTTCTCTTTTTAAAAATGATTGTCAGAGGGAATGTTTCCCGGGAAGATTTCCAATTTGGGCCATAACTGGTAACAAACTAGTCCTTGTGCATTGTACTACCATAAAACTACTGGACAATGTATGAGGCAACTATTTTCAAGTATTGGTCAATGGAAAGCACAGTATTTCAATCCTGAGAGAAGGAAAGCTCATGAGATGAGCCTGATGATCACTTTGGCTCTCTTCCAGGGGAGAGTTTCCTGATGTAGCATTGTATGCTGAAGTCTGCACTGAGCACAGCAGTCCTGCTGAGCTAAGGAAACAGATCAGAGTCTGGGGCAGTTGAAGCAGCTGGTATCTGCTGGGCAGGGCATTAGAATATAGAGAGTAGCAAGAGGAAGGGGGGAGCAGAAGTGTGTCTGGGTATACCCAGGGAATCCTTGGCCTGCCTGGAGTGCGCATGTACAGACAAAACCATAGGAGATTTACTAAAAGTGGTGGCTTCTAGGTTGAGAATGGAACAGAAATAGTAGAGATCAAGCAATACTAGGAGATGTTGGCTGTGTAGCCCAGCCACATTGGAAAGACCTTCTTAACACATTATTAACATTCTAAGCATTCAGAAGAGACACAAAAATTTTATGTCTTAGGGGTAAGGAACATGCTTTCAAGCAGGATTGATAAAAATATTTTGTAGAGTTAGGTAATTATTTTAGGTCCTGTGAGCTATACAGTATCTGTTTTAACTGCTCAACTTTCTATTGTAGAGCAAAAGCAGCCATAGACAGTATGTAAATGAATTTGCATGGTTTTGTCTCAATATAACTTTATTTGTGAAAAAAGGCAGAGGGCCAGCCTGTGTCATGGCTGTAGTTTGCCAGCTGCTCTAGAGTAAGACCTACTCTAAACCCACCCTAATTTCACCCTGTTGAAATCTGCCGTGGATATTGAGTTTGGAAGTTGAGTTCTGCTGCTGTCAGAGGGGCTTAGGAGACATCTTCTTTGGCTTTTTACCAATCCATCCAACAAAGTGGAGACCAAGCCCATACAGGATGAGTGTGAGCAAGCAGGTTAACTTCTGACAAAAATCAACTCTGCAGAGGAAGATCAAATCCAGAATATGTTCAGTGTATCATCAACAATTAGTAGGTATGCAAAGAAATAGGAAAATATTAATTTTAATATTAAAATAATTTTAAAAAGTCAACAGAAACTAATCCCTAAATGGCCCAGATGTTGGATATGGCAGACAAAACCTGTAATACAGCTATTATAAATATGTATAAAGAACTAAAGGAAAATATTGTTATAAGGAGTAAACATATAGGGCATCTCAACAGAGAAATAGAAACTGTAAAAGAGTCTAATAAAAATTTTAGAATAGAAAAGTTGAATCATTAAGATGAAAAATTCACAGGATGAGATTAACAGGAAATGAAGATGATAGAAGAGTCAACGAACTTGAAGAGAGATCAGTAGGAGAGGAGATAAAGCCAACTCCTTATCAGAAACAATAGAAACCAAAAGTCAAAATATGAAAGGAAAGGAAAAGTCAACCTTAAATTCTATGTCTACTGAAAAATATCCTTCAAAAACAAAGATGAAATAAAGAGTGGAGTATTATAGAGCCATGCTGTTCAGTAGAAATAGAGTACAAACCACATACATATTATTTTAAATTTCCTGGTTGCCCCATTTAAAAAATGTTAAAGGAAACAGGTGAAATTAACAGTATGTTCTATTGGGCCCAATAAATCTAATATATTATCTTTCAACATGTAATCAATGTAAAAATTATTAAGTAGATATTTTACACATTTTTGTACTCTCTGAAATCTGGTATATATTTTATACTTAAAGAACAACTCAGTTTGGACTAGCTACATCTTAATATTACTTGGTGTCTTGTGGCTACTGTGTTGGAATTGGATAGCAGAGTTTTAGATCAGAAAGAAAAGGAAATGAACATGTTGCCTATGTCTAGAATGTTCCTCAAGCTATCTTATATACAGCGTGTAAATTAACCTTAGCAAAACATTGCCTGCTCGAAACCCTGAGGAGTGGTAAAACAAGTTAATTTGCTCATTCACTAATTCAGCCATTTACTCGATATTTACAAAATGCAAGACCCTATTCTAAGAGTAGAAGACATCGACAAGAAAACAATCTAATCCCCTTTCTCAGGGAGCTTACATGCTAATTAGCATGAGAGCTACATTGGCAAATAATGTCATTATAATTTGATAAACTAATGTAAGTGAGACACTGTAAGTACACAGAAGATATGGGGGATAAGGGGCAAGTGGGATGAAGGAGAGTCCAGGAAGGGTACCATGTATCAGAGTTCTTGGTTGTAAGCAACAGAAACTGACTCTGCCTAACACAAGGAGGAAAGGAGTCTATGGCTCTGAGGGGCCATTCAGGGGTTTTTAAGCAGAGCTGTGGCATGGGCATTTCAGCTTTTAGGAACAACACTGGCACAGTAGATTGGGTAGTACTTTGGAGGGATGTGACCAAGAAGGCAAGGAGAAAGGTAAAACGCTGGTGCTTATCTAGGTGAGAGACAGTGAGCGGCTGAATCAAGGCCCTTGGGAATGGAAAAGGTAGTTTCAAGAGGTCAAACTTATTCTGGAATGTAGAGCTGTCACTGTTCTAACGCCTCCTTTTCCAGTGCACTCAACACCACGCCTACCATCTCCTCCCATAAACACAACATAACTCACTGACATCTAAACATGCCAGTCCTGCTCCCCCTTCCTAAAATGGCTTTGCCCCTCCACTGTTTTGCTCAGAGCCCTCCCTTCCAATTTAAGGGGTAGCTCATGACTGCCTGCTGCTCAGTAGTCTCTTAATTAATTCCTTGATGCTCTGCAGTTATTGTTTTGATGGATAACCTGTCAAAATAGGTTAGAGAACCGACTGTGTTGTTTTATGTGGCTGCCATACCCCTCTGCCATCTGCTGTAAGCTGCTTGAGGCCAGTGATGCTGTCTTGTTCTCCCTTGTGCCATCTGGCCCTAAAATGGGCCCAGCACAGAGAGCTCAGTACACATTCTTGATAATGCTGGCCCCTGACATCGCCCAAGACACTGGGGTCCTATTGTGGCCGATGGTTTCCATCTCTAAGCTTCTTGTCAGTGCAGTCTGAGGAATATTAATCTCGCATAGGCACATTTCTTCAGTCACTCTCCACTCTTCAACCTTAGGTAGCTCCATTTCCAACGGAACTGTTCTCAGCTGGTAAGGCTACCAATCCTCTCTCCCCACATTTCCTCCGTAAGCACCTCAGCTTTCATCAGACTGACCTCTTCACTGGCCTAGAAACAAGCCCACTTATGATGATCCTCTGTCCCGAGTTGTGCTCAGATATTCTTTCTCTTCCCTTCTGCTGGTCCAGATGTGAGGATATCCTTCAAATCCTAGAAGTCTGCTCAGTTCTTTACGGTTCCAGCCCTTGCAGATCTCTCTATGGCTAAACAGCATTTCTGGTGTGTCCTGCAGCAGGATGATTTCCAGATTTGTTGTTTGCTCTTCTTTGTCCCCAGCTAGATTGCAAGCTGCTTGAGGGTCACTATCTCAAAGGGTGCTTAGTATATTTCCAAACACATAGGGCTCTTGAATGTGTATCAGGATTGGCACAAAATAGATCCATTTCTAAGTGACTCCCATTTTATTAGCCAACTGTGTTTTCCATCCCCAGATTTTAGTGTGTAAGGGATGCTGAGAAAGAAGCTGCTCTCTGAAGTGGCAACCCAGAGACTTCAATGAAACTTGTAGTGCCTCTTGGTCAATCCTGCTGCTGATACTGAGTCACTCCCCATTTGTGGTGATTTTAAACCTCACTTTATGATTCACATTCTAAAAATGGGGTGAGGTTTTCACAGCGAACCCAATTCCAGTGTGAACTTAGCCTCACAATTATTGGGTTCCTCTGTGGTTTCCAGCTGCTAGCATAGCACTCTGCATGGTCAAGCATCTTGTGGCTTATTGGATATGGCTGTTGTCATGGCAAGTACCCAGAATCCATTTCACAGGATTATGATAGAGGGATCCCTGTAATAAATTTGTTCCACTAGGCTTTTTTGGGAATGTTTATTATCTGTAACCAGTCCATCTCTGGACCTGGGATGGACAAGCTAAGGAAGTGTAGGTAAAGCTTTGGGGCTCTTCTTTTATTCATGCTTTGAGTAGTAGTCTCTGTTCCTCAGCTAGACTGTGACCTTGTCTGTAAAGAGGAGGTCAAGTGCTTGACTCCATATAACATCTGGGAGAATTGCTCTAAAAATGATTGAAAAGAGAAATCCCTAATGCCAGCATATGTAAATGACAGAAATGGGGTAGTTTTATGAAATTTGTATTCTAGTCCCAAGACTTCCACTAATGCGCTGTGTGACTTCTCGCATGTAATTTAACAACAGCAGTGACTGCTATTGCTGACATTCATAAGGAGTTTGGACTGGGGCCTGGCACATAGTAAGACCTCTATGTTGCAGAGGGTTCATTACTCCCAGTACTAAGCACCCTGTGTATATCCTCTCTCTTAATCCTTAAAATTATGAAGTGAGTCTTGTTGTTCCTACTGTACAGGGGTGAAATGAGGCTTAAAGGCTGTATAGGATTCAAGTCCCAGGCCTATGCTCTCATCCTGTGTTGCTATGTTTGATTTCCTTGGGTCTCCGTTTACTCATCTGTGAACTTGAGAGTTGGACCTTTGGTCTTTAAAATCTTTGAGCTCTAAAATTTCTCAGTATTTGTCCCATTGCCCTCACCCTTTTCCTTCTCTCGTCCCCTCCCCCACCCACACTCATCTGTGAATTTTGCTGGATTCATCATCACGGGGTCAGGAGGATGTTTTTCCCATTGAGCTATGACGCTTCATGTGTCAGCACATGGACTTGTGTTGTGGCTTTTTGTTGTTGCTGGACTTGGCTTACATGCTGCTGTTGTAGGGAGAGGAGGAGCCTGACTCTACTATTCTGCTGTCTTATCTTGGCCTGCAGCCACCAGCACACTGAGCGACCTTGATGTTTGATGGGACTTGAGAACAGCTTGAAGGGAGAAGTCCGCTGGAGTCAGCTTTAGGGTCTTTGAGCTCTGTGTGGTTCTCTGATGAGGTCTGGTTTTGGAGCACTGTATTCTCCAGGCTGTTTGCATACGTCTGGTCCTATGGTTGGTAAGAATCTTAGGAGAGGGACTTGGAAGAGAGATTTCCAGGCTTTCCATTCTCTGCACAGCTGGAGTATCCTGGCAGATTTCCACATGGGGAATTTCTCAGATTGTTTCATTATGGTTCTGTTGTAATTGGTGTTTGTAAAGTACTTTAGTTGGGGGAGTTTGCATATATTCTAGTGGTTTGTTTTGTTTTGTTTTGTTTTTGTGTGTGTGTGTGTGTGTGTGTGTGTCTGTGTTCCAAAGATCAGAGTGTTTTGGCACTAGAAGACCTAGGTTTTAGGGTTGTATTGATCACTTCTTAGCTTGGTGCATCTAACACACCTGATGTTATGGCCTCTAGTTGATGATTCTGTGGATAAGGTCTTAATCATGGAGGAAGAAGAGTCCTATTTGTCACTATCCTGGAATGTGTGAATTCTTCCAGTTATAAGCCAGGAGGAAACATCTTAGGGCATCAAACAAGGGTCTCAAAACAATGAAGGTGATGGATAAATCACTCCTCTCACCCCAAATTTCTTCATCTGTGAAAGATTATAGTTATATCTGCCTTACTTAACTAAAATGGCTATCAAATCAAATGAAGTATGGTATGAAAATATGTTTCTGGGGGTGCCTTGGTGGCTCAGTTGATTAAATGTCCAACTCTTGGTTTCAACTCAAGCCATGATCTCACAGTTGTGGAATTAAACCCTGAGTTGGGCCATGCTTAGTGAGGAGTCTACTTCAGATTCTCTCTCCCTCTCCCTCTTATTCACTCTCTCTCTCTCTCAAATAAATAAAATATTTTAAGAAATATTTTTAAAATATGTTTCTAAAAATTATAAATGTATGAAAGCAGTTATTTTTAGGCAGTATTATACAGGGGAACTGTTTTAACAACCAAAAAAGACAAAAACTATTAAATATTTCTATTCTGATTAACCCCAGCATAGATTATTTATAGCAGGTGATAACCTATACTAAAATTTCCTCAACATTTTATTTTATTATGCACCAGTCAGAAGGATATGGGTTAAATTATTCTAGACCAAAATGAATATTGTAAGTATTCCATTAATAAGAACTGATATTATTCAGGGCAAATAGTAGCTCTTTTGTGGAAACATTAATTTTTAATTGATTCAGATTTTATTAATTTATCATAAGACCAAGAGCTAGGTTCAAACTGTAAATGGACATTAATAGTACAAACAGAATTATGAGTCTATTAAGTATCTTTCTATATACATAGAACATAATTGTAATGTGAGTAAAGGCTAGACTTTTATGTACTAATTCAAATTGGCCTAGATTGAAAACGTGTTTTTTTGACTCACATTTTATAAAGCAAATATTCCCTTCCCCTTTACTCCAAATGAACAAGATGATTCCATTTCTATTTCTCTTGATTGGTAAACCATGCTTGGAGGTACCATCTGGAGATAGTTGGGTTTCTGCCAGGGATTTAAATCAAGCTTGCAAAGAGCTACCTGCCTAAGGCAAAAAGTGCTATGATTTAAGAGGAAAGAACATGCTTTTATTTTACCATCTAGTAAAAGAGAGTGAAAGTACTTTGAAAAGTTTTTTGTTTTGCAACAATAGCCTTATATTATAAATGAAAGTATTTCCAAAATATAATAATTGGGGAAATTTGGGAATCTGATTACTAAAATTTGCGTGATTATTTACAAGTCTGATATGAAGTCATATGCAGAGATCTTGATGCTAAAGGCAGATATTTCTGTATAAGAAGCGGCAACAAGACAGGGCAGAGACGAGTAATACAAGTTGAAAACACCCAGACCTCCTCGTGGGCAGTGTTGAAAACCCTGGACCTGTGTGGATTGGAGATAATGTGATAGTTGTCCTTTTTCATTTTTATTATTTTTTTACACAGATTTCTGCTTGGCAGATTAGCCAAAGGCAAGAGGAGCTAATCTATGTTCTAAGTCTGCCCTCTGCAAGACCCTTATAACAGAGCCGAGGCCCGAAGTCCACTGCGCCACCATACCTCCACCCCAGACATTACTCTGGGGTCTGCCTGAGACTGTCGGTGTGAAGATGACCAGTGCCTTCCTAGCATGACGACCTTGGACCATGTGATCGCTACCCACCAGTCAGAGTGGGTCTCCTTCAATGAGGAGCCACTCTTTCCTGTCCCATCTGAGGGTAAGAAGTGCAGCAAAGAGCCACAACTGTTTATAATGACTTCTACTTGATCATTCTTTGGGTGGGATCTTAATACGTAAAAAAGAGCCAGTTTGTCACTTTCCTCAAGTGCAGATTTTTCCACTTTTGAAGCCTGGGGTAAGTATTTTAGGAAACTTAGAGTCCCAAACAAGAGGGCCTGGAAATACCAAAAGTATTGGTGCTTTCTTCCAAGGAGCATAAACTTTGTATTTACAAAGTACGTCATACTCAACCTTATAGGGTCCTACTCAACCTTATAGGGTGTTACTCCCAGCAGCAATTTGGATTTCCTCAGTTTTTAAAGCATAGTTGTGAAGCGTGACAGGTGCTAGAGCCAGATTGCTTGGGCTTGGATGCTGGCTCTGTCACAGCTAAGTGATGTGCCCTTGGGTAGATGGTTTATTTAACCTCTCTGTGAAGTAGCTTATCTGTGTAGTAGGGGTAATTACAGTACCTTTCTCAGGAGGGCTGTGAGGATTAAATGAATTAATATATGTAAAGTGCTTAGAACAGTGCCTGGCACATGGAAAGAACTCAGTTAATTGCCATCCATGATTATGGTGAAGCTGGCTAAATTGACTTCTAGGGACCTGCTGCTCAGGGATGAAGGTCAAGGTAGGGGACAGGAGATATTTGCAGAGCCTTGTCAGGTGAACCTGCTCCACTGCAGCTAGCACTGCTCAGCTTCATTTACAGCACCTGGAAAGTGTGAGTTGACAGGTGAGCTGTCCAGTATGGTGGCCATGTGGCTATTGAGTCCTTGAAATGCAGCTAGTCTGAATTGAGATGTGTTTTAAGTATAAAGTACATTGAATTTCAAAGACCTAGTGAAAGTAAGATAATTCATTAGTAACTTTTATATTAGTTATATGTTAGAATTAAAACTTTTCAACATGCTGAGTTGAAATTTATATTACTAAAAGTAATTCACCTCTTTTACTTTTTTTTTAATCTGGCTACTAAAAAAATTAAAATTACATATGTGGTTCAGCTTTTATTTCTGTTGGGCAGTGCTAGTCTAAAGCGTTTGGTTACATGCAGGTAGACTAGTTTGTTTGGCTAATGATGGCAGAAAAAAGTTTTATGTTAGTACCTTTATTTTTAAAAAGTTTTCATATAATAAAATTGACCTCTTTTGGCATGCAGTGGTGAAACTTTAATCGATTTGTGTAACCACCGCCACAATTAGAATATAATTATTTAAAAAAAATTTTTTTTGAAGGCTGTTAAGTATCCTAGGACCAATAAAGTGCTAGAAAGGTAGGGGAAGAGCCTCTGGGCCTCATTCAGCTGGATCGTCAGTACAGAGTTTGCATCTGGCAGTCCACAGACATGTATAGTTTGGACTGCATGGAGTTTGAAGTGTGAATTTGAACGTGAATGTATTTAGTCCAGACAGAAGCTCTCCTGTTCAGCCAAAGTCTCCATCAGTCCCTGTTGCCTTTTGCTTTTCTCCTCTAAGCATTTTTGTGACCGCCTATCAGTGGAGTAGATGCTAGGATAATAGTGAATAAGGCTTCCAGTCTCAGCCTGCCTGGGTGCTGTTTGTAGGCATGCTGAGGTTATCCTTCGTATATACAATGTTAGGAAAACACTCCGTCAGCGTAGAGACAGGTGGGCGTGAGTGTTTCTGCACTCACCAGAATGGTACGTCTTGTGGTCACCCCTTACCTATCCTTGGATTTTCCTTCATGAGACAGTTTTGAAGAGTGGGCTTCCTCACATCATTGATGGTGGTGTCCGGTATCTGTTTCAGGGGGCACCGAAGAGCATCTCCCAGCACTGTCATCCTATTCAGACCAGTCTGAGAGCTCCTCCGGGGAGAACCATGTGGCGGATGGAGGCTCCCAGGAGCTTTCCCACTCAGAGCAGGATGACTCCTCCGAAAAGCTGGGCCTCATTTCTGAAGCAGCCTCCCCTCCTGGGAGCCCTGAGCAGCCCCCACCTGACCTGGCCTCAGCCATCAGCAACTGGGTTCAGTTTGAAGACGACACCCCCTGGGCTAGCACATCACCGTCTCAGAAGGAAACAGGTGAGACAGGTGGGAGGTTGAGAAGGGTTTTGACTTAGGTCTGTGCTCACCAGGGGTGCTTTTCCAGGAGAGATCTACAGGGTTGCCAGGATTCTACTTTTACCAGAACCCTTTGGTGGCGGCCCTACAGGAGAGCTGGTGGAGATCTCATCTGGCTTAATTCTACAACTAGGGTTTGTTATTCAAGCATATAGAAGGATTTATGTGTTCTGGGCCATTTCTAGCCTTCTGTACTTGTGCCTGGATGTTGACCTGTCTTTGGAAGTATGCATATTTATTATCTATTAGGTATTGGAATTATGTTTGCTCAGCACCTAAATTATAAGCTCCTTATGAGCAGAAATGAATGTCTTTCAGAACGTGGACCACCATCAATTTCTAGAGTCACTAGGTAAACATGGATATTCTTGTGTCCCAGACCCGTTAGATCTAAATTTTCAAGAGTGGGGACTGTCCTTAATGATAATTCTCTTATATTGTGGCACTTAAATAGCCAGAAGCTACCCTGGGGAGCTTAACAAAGCCAGAGAATTGTTCGTCCCCACCCTGCTCACCTGGCTGCTGATTCTGTTGTGTACCAAAGCATGCCAATGCTGACTGGATCACTTTTGTGACCATCTTAGTTCCCTATGTCCTGCATAACAAATTACCACAAACTTAATGGTTTAAACAGCATAACTTTATTTTCTTACAGTTCAAAAGTCTGTAGTTCGAAAGTCCATGTATTGGACTTGGTGTCACTGGGCTAATTCAGAGTGTTGGCAAGGCTGCATTCCTTCCAGAAGGCTCTAGGGAAGAATCTGTTTTCCTTGCCCTTTCTAGCTTTTGGATGCTGCCCACATTCCGTGGCACATGTCCCCTTCCTCTGTCTCTAAAGCCAACATTGTTGCATCTCTCTGCCTTTCTTCTGTAATCACAGCTCCCTCTGATTTCTGCCTACCTCTTCCACTTTTAAGGACCTTGTGATTACATTGGGCTCACCAAGATAATCCAAGATAATCATTCTAAGGTCCTATACTCTTTCATATTTTTAAAAGATTTTATATTATATTTTAAAAGATTTTATTTATTTGATAGAGAAAGAGAGAGCACGAGCTAGAGGAGCGGCAAAAGGAGAGGGAGAGGGGCAAGCCGACTCCCCACTGAGTGTGGAGCCCAACACAGGGCTCAGTCTCAGGACACTGAGATCATGACCTGAACCAAAGTCAAACACTTAACTGACTGAGCCACCCAGGCGTTCCTATATTTCTTCATATTTAAACATCATTTTCCCTTGTTATTTATCATTTGGTTGTGGTCTTCCTCAGAGCTTTTGTTCAGTAGTGCCCTAGATCAGTGGTGTCCACTTGGAGAAATCTGTGTGTTGGCTGGATGGCTAGTTCTACGAAATGAGTGGTCATCTGATTCTTTTTAGTTTTTAGTCTGATCTGACAATATAGAAATGATTTGTCCATCAATGTCTCATTCGTCCACTCTAAAAAATGCTTCTCTTAGTTTATTAATTTCTAGCAAGAAGACTCTGGACCTCTTTTGGGCTACAGCTTCACCCTGTGTGTATTAAGTAAACTTTTTCTAATGGACAGCCCATGAATGAATTAGAATTGGGGCAAGGGAGGTTCCCTGGGTGGCTCAGCGGTTTAGCGCCTGCCTTCGGCCCAGGGCGTGATCCTGGAGTCCCGGGATTGAGTCCCACATCAGGCTCCCTGCTTGGAGCCTGCTTCTCCCTCTGCCTGTGTCTCTGCCTCTCTCTCTCTCTCTCTCTCTCTCTCTCTGTCTCTCATAAACAAACAAATAAATAAACAAACCTTTAAAAAAATAATTGGGGCAAGGGAGATACTTGATGTGCTGTATTTAAATGTGCTGAAATCAGGAATCTGTTGGTGAGCTGTGAAATATATCGGTGTGTCTCAATGCATGTAGGTGGTGAAGTTCAGCCAGAAATAAGGAAAATCTGTAGAAACTGTTCATGGCTTCTGCTGTCTTTCTAGCCATGTCAGTATCACCAGAACAAACCGATTCTCGTTCCTATAATGTAGTTGCAGTTTCTTTGTTTCTTCCTATTCTATTCCCGTGTCCTGTTTGCTTCTGTTACGTGCCTAGCACTTTCTAGTCAGACATCTCTATGTCAGGAGAAAGAGGAAAATATCTATTTTAGACTTGGGGGAAGGGAAGTTTCCTCTACCCTCCAAAATTTCTTCTGGCTGGTCTAAGACTTCAGTTGACATGAGACAGATTCATAGGAGAAAAGAAAATATAATTTTGTACTTTGGGAACCCCATGTATAAAAAAGGTTCATAGGCTGGTAAAATGAGGTGTATGTGCCATCCTGAGCTAAGGAGTGGGATAGGGGCCTGAGGCTTCAAAGGAGAGGAGGGCAGTTCCCAGGACAGTAAGAAGAGCAGATGTTTGGATGTTTGCCCTGCCATGCAGATGGGTCACTCAGGTAAAATTTATCTGGTAATAACCCTTATTCTGGGAAAGATACTCCAGTTAGACTCTAACTAGGTAGTTAAAGGAGGGACAGTAGTTTCTCTCCAGCCTGCAGGATCTCCGTTGCCTTCAGCTCAAAATAGTCCCCATGCCAAGGTGGTTTTGGGGAGACCTATTTTGAACCCCTTCAGCCCTGTCCCATGCAGCTTCTTTGTGAATATTTTTTGATGAGACGATCATGATCTTGACCTAAAAAAAAGAGGGAAAATGGGATGGATTAATGCTATTCCTCATCTGGATTTCTGGAAGCAGACAGTGGAACCTTCCATGGCCAGCTATTCCATACCTTCACATCTAGGCGTGCAGGGAGAAGCTGGGAAAGATAGCAGATGTGTGCACACACGTGGAGTAGTTAGGTGGAAAACTGTTTTCTGGGATACTCCTTTTCCATCCCCCCGGTCCCATTCCTGCACTGTTCACAGTTTTTCTGGCAGATGAAGAGCAAAAGAAGAAAAAAAAAACCCAACCAACCAAATAATCAAAAGAATTTATTTTTTAAGCTGTGCCACCTACAAATAAAACCAAGGGAGTGTTGGATTTTAGCCTGGAATGGCGTTGTACTACTTGCCCAAATTAAAATGCAAGGAGGCTGGAGGCACAGTTGAGTAAGGGACTCAAAGAGACTGTCATTTGTAGTAAATCTCTTATTTTTATAGCATCTAATCATCAGAAGCTACACTGGGGAACTTAAATAAGCCAGTAAGCCAGGAAGTCGTTACCCCCTACCTTGGTGACCTGGCTACTTATTTTATCTTGCACTGAAGCATACCCAGGTTGATTGGATAACAAGGAGCAACAGCTGAAGGGGAAGACTACTCCAGAAATGTTTTAAATCCATCAGGGCAGCAACTTTGTTTTGGATTTTGAGTAAGTGCCATTGTGGTTGGTCTGGAGAAAAGGAGACACATCATCTCTCTCAGAAAAATATGAATAAAATCAGTCAATGGAGTGACAAAGTCTTTTTGTAACCACACTTAGAAGAACAATGGCTGGCGTCAATTATTTGGACCTGAGGATGCTAGGAATGAGGAGCAGATAAAATCATGCCCTCTTTGTAAATATTATTTCCTCCATTAAAACCTCTGAAATTTGGTGGAGACCAAATGTGAAATTTGTATCTCTTTGATTTAACAAGAACACTTTGGCTCAGACTATGTTGATAAATATTCTCTTTAAAAAGATTTTTATTAGAATCTTAACTGCCAAATACTCAAATTTAAGACTTAAAGTAGCCACAAGAATACCGTTCCCATCTTGGTCTGAAAATGCCGTGTGATTAAACTGGGTTACCCAGTGAAAAATGTCAAAAAATTTAATTGAAAACGTGTTTGCTGAACCTCAAACCTTAATGCATAGATATTCTGCTAAACCTTTAGAACAGCAGCAGAACACAGCAGATCTAAAGTATTGAAACAAGCAAAGGGAAAAAAAACCTACTAAACTTCTGGTGAATCTTTTCAAATCAAAATTGGATCTTTATATTGTTAAGAAGTATTTTTGAGGGCAGCCCAGGTGGCTCAGCGGTTTAGTGCCGCCTTCAGCCCAGAGCCTGATCCTGGAGACCCAGGATCAAGTCCCACATCGGGCTCCCTGCATGGAGCCTGCTTCTTCCTCTGCCTGTGTCTCTGCCTCTCTCTCTCTCTGTGTCTATCATGAATAAATAATAAAATAAATAAAATAAAATAAAATAAAATAAAATAAAATAAAATAAAATAAAAATGTTTGAAAATGAGCCTAATCCCAGGTGGTATTTTATTCACATTGGATCTCTTAGCAGTCAGTAGTGTTTCTGAGTTTCCCTGGTGGCAAAAAGTTTTCCTAATTTAGTATTTTTGTCTCCTCTGTTTTAAAATTCCACCATGTAACAGGAAGAATGTAGCAGTCAGCTTATATATCACCTAAAATCTTTTTTAAAATAATACATTTATTTTTTATTTGTGTTCAATTTGCCAACATACAGAATAACACCCAGTGCTCATCCCGTCAAGTGCCCCCCTCAGTGCCCATCACCCATTCACCCCCACCCCTAAAATCTTTATAAAGATCCTCTCAAGGCAAAGGCTGATTCCATATATGTGCATTTTACAAGTATATGTGTGTGCTTAGAATATGTTTGCAAATACATGCAGATAAATTGACTTGAAAGAGGAAAGTTCATTTCCAAAATTTAAAAAAAAAAAATTATGGCACTATTTTCAGCATGAAGCTTCCTGTTCACTCATGGTGTTATGTGCTGACCTTCCTCCACAGACATGGATGGCAGTTTTGCAGCAAGGCCAAGGCTGAATTTGACCCATTATGCAGATGCTGCAGGATATGCATAATTACAAACAAAAAAATTTTCATTTCCGGAACATTTGTTCCACAGCCCAAGCAAAACACTAATATTCCCTTGTGCTTCAAATGTCTTCCCTAAAAGCTTGGGCTAAGGCCTTCCCATTGTATCTGGAGAAGCTCATTATCTGGGACCAGAGAAAGAGCCACTTGTTTGGGGGAAGACCAGAGATGATGTCAGCCATTTAAGAGGGAGGCAGGGGTGACAGCTGAGAGACTTAATCCTGAAGAAGGCTAGCCCAGTGGTTACTTTCTATGATACTTTTTATTCTGGCAACTGAGGGTGAATTGGTGGGTGGGAGTGGAATAAGAGTCCAACCATTTGGTGAATATGTAGCCAAGGCGCATTGCATTTGGCATGCATATGTATTTCCCTGTTCAACAGAGGAGGTTTTATTTTCTTTTAATACCTTGAATTGTTCTCTGCTTTTAAGAGTAATTAATGACCTTTCCGGAATCCATCTCAGCCGCTGATGTACTGGGGGAAGGATTCTAACAAAGCCCTTCTTCCTTGGGGCCTGATGCCCTCTGCCCCTGTCCACTGGGCACCACTCTGCTCCCATCACTGTCTCCTGCTGTTCCTGACAAGTCCATTTCTGCTCTTGCTGTTTCCTTGGCCCCTAACTCTTCCTCTACATGTTTACTCAGAGCTCTGCTCAAGCATCATTTCTACCTGCCCCAACCCCCTAGCTTTTTTCTGCATTAAATGTCTTTATAGCCCATGTTTTGACCTGCAATTAGGGTTATATATTTGTTTGCTTATAGTCTCTCTTCCCCACTAGAAGAGAGAGATGTTGTCTGTCTCATTTATTTTCTGCCCAGAATGTGGAGCATGGAACTTAGTAGATACTCACTTAGTATTTGTTGGATTAATGAATGAATAATGAATGAATGAGTGAAAGATGAGCTGTTAGGGAGAACTTGAGGCATGGCATCCTCAGTGAAATGGCTTTTTTTCTTTTCCACAAAATAGGCAAAGAAACTAGCCTAGCCTCTGCCCCATCATGCCCTTTGCTTAACAGCTATCATCAATTTTGATTTCCCATTATTATACACACAGTGTGCACACACAAACGTGCATATGCATAGCACAGAGATACACATATGCACATAATATACACACATAGTATATGTGTATAACATGTGCTTACATATACATGTATAAGTAATATATGCATAACATAGAATTATGATACATATACAAACATACATATTTCTCTCCCTGCCGGGAGCTGTCTTAAAAAAAGCACAATTAAAATTGTCTTATATTTTTGTCATATTTGAAGCTACCATTATGCCATCTGGGCAGGGGAGAGGATCTCTTGAAAATGATTTCTTTCAGTTATCTAAAAGGGACTTTAAAGCATTTTTATCAGAACCCTAATATTTTCCTCTTCCAGAATGTGCTAGCTCATCCAGGGGGGTCCTTGTGACCTATCTTACCCTCAGCACAGGACACAAAACACAATAAACTGCCAAGCATGCATTAATTAACTAGTTCATTCATGCAAAAAATACTTAGGTGCTGGGAATGCAATTATGAGAAAATTGGCCATAGTCCCTGCTCTCCCCACACTGAGATTACCTAACGGTTGGGCAGTCTGTTGCTAGTGAAGCTTTCTGGGGCTTCCTCTGAACCGGTCCCGAGACAGCCGCTTGGTATTGCCAACTGTGAGCAAGCAGGTACAAACGAAGAATGGAATTAGATCTATTTTATATTAATGGATGAGCATGTTTACAGCATTGGAAAAATCATATAGCCCTAGTGATTAGACATCAAAGTTAAATAAAGGATATGGCATCAATGCATATAAATATTTAAATTTTAGTCTATTTAAGATCTCAAAGAATAAAGAAAAATATTGTGTTTGTTGTATTAATTGTTTTAGGTGACAGCTTGTCACTTTATTATTCATTTAACCAATGGTGCTTTGTGGTAGTCATTGTTCAGGGCACCTGGGATACAGTCGAATATTCTGGCCCCATGGAGCATACTTTCTACTGGAGAAGCCATACCAGAAACACAATAAAACTGTAGATATAGTGTGTTAGTGTGGTTTGGTTAGGAAGGAGAGAAACATGAGGAAAAGAAAGAATGGAGTGAGGGAAGATGTGAAGTTTTACATAAGATCGGGAGTGAGTCTCTGAGTGTTAACTTTTGAGTGAAAGCATGAGGGAAGTGAGGAGTGCTCCTTGCAGAAATTGGGGAAGGAGTTGTCCAGATGAAAGGAACTGCAAATGGCAAGCCTCTGAGGGGCTGCAGTGTCTGTGTTGGTGGTATGTGACTGGAGTGGAGTGACATGGGGAGAAGGGAAGGGGATGAGGTCATGAGGACTTGAACCATGTAGGTGCTTGGAGGGCACAGGTAGGACCTTGGCTCATACTCTGGATGGTGGGAAGCCATTGGAGGGTTTTGAGCACAGACATGGTAAGGTCTGACTTTGATTTGAGCGGGTAATTGTGTGAAAGCTGTGTGGCTGCTCTGTTGAGAACAGACTGGGAGGAGCAGGACACTTGGGGAAACAGGATGACCCAGTGGGAAGCCTTTGTAACCATCCAGAAGGAATGGTTGTTCCATGAAAGGGCTATGCAAAAATGACCTCCAAAGGCCAAAGGAGCCCTAAGGCCCAAGAGAAAGGCCAACAGGTCCACCTTGACAGGAAATGGTTTATTAAAGGAATTTAGAAACAGAAGCATGTCTTGGGCAACTGCAGGTGTAGATCTCTGTGACCTCACTTCCCATAAGACCTCCTTTTGTAGCCCTAAGAGGTTAGGGAATAATGTGGGTAGGACCACCCCAGAGGGAATGTTTGAGAGTAGCTGTGTGTCACAGTCATTTCTCCTGTGCTGATTGGGGACGTTTTGCCTCAAGGGTGAGGTTAGACGGGAAAGAATGTTGGGGGTTGGGGCTGTGCTTAAGAAGGCTTCAGGTCATCAGGCAGATATGTCCACAGATTTATCTGAGATGGCGTTAGTCTGGGTCATACAGCAGTGTCTTGAGTCAAGGTGGTAGCTTGGAGAAGGTGGGAAGTGATTGGAGGTCATTTATCCATTGTATTACTGTTGGATATTTGCCTTGTTTCTACTTTTTGGCATTTAAGAACATGTTTCTATGAGCATCCCTCCCACCCCCCCTTTTTTTCCTGTGAGCATTCTTTTTTTTTTTTTAAGATTTTATTTATTCATGAGAGACACAGAGACAGAGAGAGGCAGAGATACAGGCAGAGGGAGAAGCAGGCTTCATGCAGGGAGCCTGTGGGACTCAATCTTGGGACTCCAGGATCACACCCTGGGCTGAAGGTGGCACTAAACTGCTGAGCCACCCAGGCTGCCCACCTGTGAGCATTCTAAACACCTGGTGACCAAGAGCTAGTGGTTTTCTTGTATAAGAGTCAGAAGGGACTTGCTAGACTGTAGGCTGTTTATCCTCAACTCGATCAGATAATACCAACCTATTTTCTAAGATGGTTCTAGTTTACTCTATCAGCCACATATAAGAGATATTGTGTCACCACTTCCTTGTTTACACTTGAGATTGTCATACTTTTCTTTTTTCCTTTCTTTTTTAATATTTTTTCTATTTTAGTCATGAAGCGGCATGGAGAAAGGGAAGGGGAAAAGTAATGATGTTTCATGCGGTTTTAATTTGTATTTTCCAGATTATTGACTTTTTTTTTGCCATTTGGATTTTTTTCTTTCATAAAAGTCCTATTTGGGTATATATTTTTTGGCATCTTTCCCTTTTTCTTGCTGACTTCTAGGAGTTCCTTGTGGATATGATATATGGCAGGATCTCCTACACATGGATGTAGAATAAAGTAGATGATCTTTTCACTCTCTTTATGGTTCCTTTTGTAAAAAGAAGTTCTTAATTATAATGATAAAAATTTTGTTTGTTTTTATGCTTAGTGCTTTCTTTGTCTTGATAAAGGAAATCTTTCCCTACCCTGAAGTCATAAGCATATTTCGGTATGTGTCTTTTTTTTTTTTTTTTAAGATTTATATATTTATTTGAGAGAGAACACACTTGAATGTGGGGGGAGAGGGGCAGAGGGAGAGAGACAGAGAATCTTAAGCAGACTCCACACCAAGCTTGGAGCCTGACGCAAGGTTTGATTTCACTCATGACCCTGAGATCATGACCTGAGCCAAAAGCAAAAGTTGAACTTTAACCGACTGTGCCAACCAGGTTCCCCTAAAATATTGCTAGTGGAGCCTTTTATACTTTGATATTCAATCCACCTAGAATTGATTTTTCCATTTGGTGTTTTGTAGGAGTCTAATTTCATTTCTCTCTATATCATATTTTATTATTTCTATTATTTTATTCATTTTAACATATATTATTAAAATTCTACTTTGTTTATATCTAAATGGTATGATTCTGCTTATTAATAGGAAAAATATGCAAGGATTTTGATTTAGAATGCAGTAAAATCTATAAACCAATTTGTGGAGAATTAACATCTTGACAACATTAACTTTCGTAAACCCTAATTATATCTCTCCATTTATTTTGATCTTCTGTACAATCTGTTAATAAACTTTAAGAGTGTCTCCTCTGAGGACTTTTGTTACATTCATTACTATATGTGATTGATATTTTTTGTTGGTTTTATAAATACTATCTTGTTTTAAGTTTAATTTTCTATATATTTCTTGTTTTCATAAATGCAATTATTTTTATATATTTATTTAAAAAAACACAAGTACTGGACACCCGGGTGGCTCAATGGTTGAGTGTCTGCCTTTGGCTCAGGTTGTGATCCCGGGGTCCTGGGATTGAGTCCCACATCTCCCCATGGGGAGCCTGCTCCTCCCGCAGCCTCTGTCCCTGCCTCTCTCTCTGTGTCTCTCATGAGTAAATGAATAAAATATTTTTTAGAAACCCATACAAGTACTGTGCTAAAATTATTAATTTGGTAATTTATTAGGGTTTCCTGGTTATTTTCTGTACATAAAAACATCATCTGCAAAGATAAGTTTTGTTTTTTTTTCACTCCTTTTTACTTCCTGCGTTACTGTGTAGGTTTTGACCACAAATAGGATGTTGAGTAGAAGTGGGAGAAGTAGGCACCTGTCATCTTGATCAGGATCTCCAAGGGAAGGCTCTCCAGCATTGCACGATGTTTACCATAGGGTTTTAGGATGAGCTCTACTAGGTTTAGGGAGCTCCTTCTGTTTCTAGTCTTCCAAAAGTTACTACCATGAATAAATACTAAAATGTATTCAGTGCTTTATCTATATGTATTATGATGATAATATGGTCTTTTATTCCTTTAATGTGTTATTATGGTGAATTATATTAATTGTTTTAGTAATGTTAGCCCACACATTATCAACAAGGTGATACTACCTCCAATGAGGCTAAAAATAGTTTTGGGGGACAAAGAAATCTTACTCTTTTTATGTTTACAGCATAGTTATTTATATAGTAACATGGTAGATATACAGTATATCTGTTCTATTAAAATTTAAAAGGGAATTGATAAACTAGACCTCATCAAAATGGAAACTTTTGCTTTATAAAAGACCCTGTTAAGCGGATAAAGAAAGAACCTACAGACCCAGAGAAGATATTTATAAACCACATATCCAACAAAGGACTAGTATCTAAGATATACAAAGCAACTTCAAAACTCAACAGTGAAGAACCAAGCAATCTAATTAGAAAATGGGCAAGAGACATACCCATTCACCAAAAAGGATATACAGATGGCAAATAAGCACCTGGAAATATGTTCAATGTCATTACCAATAGGGAAATCCAAATAAAATGAGTTGTTACTACACCTGTATTAGATGACTTAAAATAAAAATAGTGGTAATCCTAAATGCTAGTGAGGATGCAGAGAAAGTAATTGCATGTTCAGTTTTATTTATTTATTTATTTATTTTTAAAATTTTTATTTATTTATGATAGTCACACACACACACAGAGAGAGAGAGAGAGAGAGGCAGAGACACAGGCAGAGGGAGAAGCAGGCTCCATGCACTGGGAGCCTGATGTGGGATTCGATCCCGGGTCTCCAGGATAGCACCCTGGGCCAAAGGCAGGCGCCAAACCGCTGCGCCACCCAGGGATCCCTGCATGTTCAGTTTTATAAGGAACTGCCAAACTATTTTCCAGAGTCATTGTTACAGTTTACATTCTCACCAGCAATACATGAATGATTCGTCGTATGATCCAGCATTTATCCTAGAGAAATGGAAACTTCGGTTCATACAAAAACCATACATGAATATTCAAAGCACCTTTATTCATAATAGCTAAGAACCAGAAACAGCCCAGATGTTCTATGACAGGTGAATGGTTAAACACTAACTGTGGTTAGTCCATACTGTGGAACACTACTCAGCAATCAAAAGGACTGGAGTATTGATACGTTCAACACCTTGAGTGAATCTCAGAGGCATTATGATGAATAATAAAAGCCAATCCTAAAAGGTCACATACTGCTTGATTCCATTTTTATAGCATTCTTGAAATGACAAAATTATAGAAATGAAAAACAAATTAGTGGTTGCCCTGGGTTAGGAACAGGGCATGAGCGGAAGAAGTAGAAATGAATATAATAGGTCAGCATTCCTTGAGGTGATGGAACTTTCCTACATCCTATGATTGATACACAACCTACACACTGATAACATTACATACGACTAAATACATGCTTAAGTACATGTAAAACTAGGGAAATATGAGTAAGATTGGTAGATTATATTAATATCAATTTCCTGGTCATGGTTTTCTTTTCTTTTTTTTTTTTTTTTTTTTTCTGGTCATGGTTTTCTACTGGAGAGGGGAGACTTGAAGGAAGAGGATGATTGGCAAAAACAAAACAAAACAAAACAAAAAACACATTAGTGGGGCAGTAGTGAAAAAAAGTCGAGAAATACTGTGTTAAACCAATCTTGCATTCACTGGATAAGTCCAATTTTGTCATGATGTAATTTTCCTTTTCATCAAGCTCTAGATTCTCTTTGATAACAATTTATTTGGGATTCTTGTATCTATGTCCATGATTGAAGTTGACCTGCATTTTGGAGAATATATGTATAAATCAGATACACTTTGTCAGGGTTTGATGTCAGGAAATGCTAACCTCACAAAACAAGGTGATGAGTGGTCTCTCTTTTTTGTACTCTGAAAGATCGAAATTTTTTTTTTCTTGAAAGTTTGATAGAACTTTTCAGTAAAACCACCGGACCTGACATTTCCTTATGACAGTTTAAGGATTGATTCACTTTACTTGATGATTATTGGACAAGTTAGATTTTTAACTTTCTTCTTGAATCAGTTTCGAAGTTATAATTTCCTAGAACTTCTACAGTTTAATCTTTTTTCAAATGTATTGGTGTAAAGACTTTCATTATTTCTCCTCATTGCCTTCTAAATGTATATGGCATTTGTAATTATGTATCTTTTTTCATTAGTGCTTTTTTTCTTGATTTTTCTTGACAATTTTTCAATTCTATTACAAAGTCATCTTAAAGAATTTTTTAATCTATGTACTTTTTAATTTTAATAACTTCTGCTTTTATGTTTATTATTTCCTTTCTAATATTCTTTATTTTGCAGCTCCTTTTGTAACTTGGTAAGTTGGAAGCTTATTGCATTAAATTTCAGTTCTTTTTTAATATAAGCAATACCACTGTCCCTGATGGTACTGCTTACTTGCATTCTTAAAGTTTTCACATATACTATTTTCATTATTGTTGTTATGAATATTTTCTAATATTCATTAATTTTTCTTCTTTGACCAACAGATCATTTGAAAGTATGTTTCTTAGTTTCTAAATTTTTCGAATTGTCTTCTATCTAGTTTATTTTTTTATTTTTTATTTTTTTTGTCTTCTATCTAGTTTAGATAAATAGATGCTAGTTATATCTAGGTAAGTGGTTTGGATGACTAGAGACTTCATTGTATTGTGATCAGTGTTCATGGTCTGTTTGATACTTGTTTTTGTTATTTGTTAAAACCTGCTTTTTGGGCAGCCTGGGTAGCTCAGCAGTTTAGCGCCTCCTTCAGCCCAGGGCCTGATCCTTAGAGGCCTGAGATTGAGTCCCACATCAGGCTCCCTGCATGAAGCCTGCTTCTCCCTCTGCCTGTGTCTCTGCCTCTCTCTCTCTCTCTGTCTCATGAATAAATGAATAAAATCTTAAAAAAAAAATACCTGCTTTATATCATAGCATGTGGTCAATTGCCATAAGAGTTCTAGATGTGGGTTATGAAGAATATGTATTCTTCATCTGTTGGTCCATGTATGACCATTAGATCAGCTTGTGCATTTGTAGTTTATATCTTGTTTCCTTGCTGACTTTTCTCCCTGATTGATCTATCAATTATGAGAGAAGTGTATTTTAAAACCTCCCATTATGGTGAACATTTCTTGCTTTCTGAAGTTCTGTCAGTTTTTGTATTAATAATTGTGAGACTAAGTTATTAAATATATGCCAATTTAGAATTATTATCATATATTTCTGATGAATTAAAATATGTAATTTTGTTGTGATCCTTCCTAGTTAGTGCTTTTTGCTTTAAAGTCTATAGGCTGGGCAGCCCGGGTGGCTCAGCGGTTTGGCACCGCCTTCAGCCCAGGGCCTGATCCTGGAGACCTGGGATCGAGTCCTGCATCAGGCTCCCTGCATGGAGCCTGCTTCTCCCACTGCCTGTGTCTCTGCCTCTCTCTCTCTCTCTCTCTCTCTCTGTGTCATGAATAAATAAATAAAATCTTAAAAAAAAAATAAAGTCTATAGGCTACAATATATCAGGTTTCTTTTCATTAATATTTTGTCTTGTATAGCTTTCTCATCCCTTTACTTTCATCTTTGACAAATCCTTGTATTTTACATTTGGCTTTTATGAACAGCATATTGGATTTCATTTGTTTATTATAGGTTGATAGTCTTTTACCTTTAACTGGAACTTTTAGTCCATTTACATTTATTATCAAGGACTGATACAGTTTATTTCTATAATCTTATGTTTCTTTTTCTCATTTTTCTTTCCTTTAGATTAACTGTAGTTTTTGTTTGTCTAAATTATTTTTATTATTCCCTTGATCTCTGAAGATCTTCTCACTGAGTATATAATCCTATTTAACAGTTATATTTTCTGTTAGCTCATTGGAGTGTTCATTTGGCTTCTCTTATTGAGAAGGTGGTACTCAGTCTAATAATCATTCCTTTGAAATTAATCTTACTTAAGGTCTTCTGTCTTTGGTTTTGTATAGTTTTGTCTACTTGGACAGTTATTTTTGGTTACCCTGCTTGAGATACCGTGGGATTTCTAATCTGACAAACAAAATCTTTCATAAATCTGGGAAATTCTCAGCCAGAGTTTTTTTTTTTTTTTTTTTTTTTTTTAATTTTGTTTTAAATACTGCCTCTCAGTCTCTCACTTTTCTCCTTGGGAACTCAGGTTATATAAATACCTACAAGACCTTCCCACTCTGTCTCCAATGTGTTTTTTTTTTTTTTTTTTCCAATGTGTTTTAAAGATTTTATTTTTAAGTAAGCTCTATACTCAGCATGGGGTTCAAACTTTACAACCCTGAGATCAAGAGTTGCATGTCTATGGATTGAGGCAGCCAGGGACTGCTCCCATGTGTTTTAATCTATCTTTCATGGTTTTATCTTTGTTTTTCTATGCTGTCTGGACAATTTTATATTTACAGGAAGTAGTATGTTTCTTCTCCAGAAGCTGATTTTTGTCTATGTGTTCTTTTCTAATATTTTCATTTTTCTTTCTTCTTTTCTTGTTTCCACAAACATAGTAAACAACTTACATTTTCTGCTTAATAATTCTAGTGTCTGAATTCTTTGCAGGTCTGATTCTGTTTGCTCCCCTGCCAGCCTTCCTGGCTATCTGGATTGTGATTATGGCAACTTAATTTCTTATATATTTCATGATTTATTTTATTTATTTATTTGTTTGTTTATTTTTACCATGTGGAACTGAGGAACATTCTATCTGGGAAGGCTGGCTTTGAGGTATCTTCCTCCAGAAAGGATTAGTATTTGCTTTTCCCAGGTCCCGGGGGCCACTACCAACCTAGGAATACTTCATCTGTGTTCTCAGACTGGAAAGTTTTCAGACCACACAAGTAGTTTTAGCTGTAAGCCCCTATGTGGGACACCTTATAGTTATAAATTCTCAGGAGATTTCTTTTCTTTGCTCTGTACCCAGGCTTAAGGCAGACAATTTTCTTTGCTATCCTTAGCTTGGGGGTGGGGTTTATTCCTAATTTACCTTTTAAGTGATCCCTTTGGATATTCAGGCTTCATGCATCACATGTTCTGTTAGATTTCCCATCTTGAGGTAGCCCTAGGTTTCCCTCCCCCTTTTGCCTTTTTTACAAGACATTTAAAAACCTCAAACTCAAGAGTCTTTCTGGTTTGCTCAAAAGCCTCAGAGTCTGAAAATCAGGTTGTGTGCTCTGTTTACCATTCTGGGTTGCAACTTGAACTTGGTCTCTGATAATTCTTTACTTTCTTGCTCACCCTGGAATGTATTTTAAATAATGTTATTACATTTTACCTAATATTTTAATTTTGTTTTCCCAGTGTTTAAAGTGTCTAATCCATTATACTGTAGGTAATAGCAGTCCTATAAAAAGGCTTTACAAATTCAGCTTTGCTTTTGGCTTTTTGGTTGTTTATTTTACTTTTTCTTCTTTAGCCTTTTGAGTTTTATAGGTACAAGTTTAGTCTTCACTGTCTATACTTAGCATCGAGTGTTATGAGTGATTTCTAGTGCTTCTATTGACATAACCAGTAAATATTTGTTGAGCATCTATTTACACCAAGCATTATTCTAGGAATGGGGGTGCATAGAAGTCAACAAAATGGACCGAAATCCCTGCCTTCCCCCAAGGGGCTTGAATTCTAGCGGGGATATATAGTACATTATGTAGCAATAACGCTAAGGAGAAATGAAGCAGAGGAGGAACTTTGCATCTTTGGAGAGAACAGCCTCAGGATACTTTACTGAAAGGGTAACGTTTTTAGCTAAAACAGCAGGGGTGAGCTGTGAGCACTCTAGAAAGAGAAGATCTGTATGTCTTATCAATTTCTAAGAGAATACAGAATGAAAATTTTCTGTGGTTTCATATTTGTTCCATGTCACATATATTGCTTATTCTTTTCCCTTA
This sequence comes from Canis aureus, assembly GCF_053574225.1. Taxonomy (NCBI): domain Eukaryota; kingdom Metazoa; phylum Chordata; class Mammalia; order Carnivora; family Canidae; genus Canis; species Canis aureus. Next base: position 57,006,275 of record NC_135619.1, on the reverse strand, counting down.
ATTTTCTTTTAACCCAAATTTTGCTAAAGCCAACTCTACAATTTTGGTTCTCCAGCTAGGAGAACTAACACTTTTTTTTTTTTTTAAAGATTCCACCTATTTTATTTATTTCTGAGGGAAGGAGGAGGAGCAGAGAGAGAAGGACAAGCAGACTCTGTGCCTAGCAGCGGGCCCGACACGGCTCAATCCCAGGGCCCTGAGATCATGACCTGGGCAGCAATTGAACACTCAACTGATGAGCCACCCAGGCACCCCCGAGAACTGACCCTTCTTGAACAAGCTACTTAACCTCCAGTGTCAGTTTTCCCTTGTGTCAAATAAGACCACTGCCTGTCTCTTAGGATTAATGGTGAAATGAGGTAACATTTGTAAAAGTGTTTGAATTTCATGAGGACTCAAGAAATGCTAGTTCTTTCTCTTCTATTCTTCCTTCCCTATCCACACTCCTTTCAGCACTTGTTTTTAGTACTTCTCAATAAATTTGTAATAAGCTCCTTATGCAACACCATGGAGAAACCATGTGGCAGGTTATTAACTGAAGACAAATGAGGAACATTAGAAAACTTCATTTAAAAAAAGAAACTTTCCAAAGTGGTTTCGAAAGGCTGAGTTTGATGGTCAGGGTTCAGGGGAGAAAGTCAGGGCCTGTGCATTTTCCCCTGGAAGTTCTTATTTACTGTATCCTAGATCAGCAGCTCCAGGAAATCTCAATTTGTGTATGTAGCAGCCCACAGACTCTCCATTTATAGTCAACTCAAGCAGGGGGCAAGTCACATTCCTAGGCAAACATTTATATACTCACCTATACCCTCTTTCTGATTTTGCAGTGTAATTTGATGAGTTTTCTTGTGATTGTTGGCATGCCACTAAAAATGGAGGCAGGGTAAGGGTGAAACTGTAGGATTCATGAAGTTTTGGTTTGGATGAAGTGGAAATCGCAGTTTAGAAATAGAAGTAGAGCTGAAAATCACTACTTTTCGTTAGATTTTCTTCCATTTGAACGTCGTGAAACCCCTTTTTTTGTGGCACTGGTTTTAATACTGACTCCCCGTGAGCTCTCAGTGATTTTTCCCTGTCTGTCGTAAGTGATATTTCCATCATTTCCTTGCCTTGCATGGCTGTTGAGATTTCATAGGATCTGAGCACCATCAAGATAAGACAAGCACTAAAGATAAAGAGAGCACAACTATTTATATGACATGCTTTTGTTTTTGGTCTGTCCCCAGCCCTGTCACTGACCATGCCCTGCTGGACGTGCCCTTCCTTCGACTCCCTGAGGAGATGCCCTCTGACCTCTGAGAGCAGCTGGACCACACATTCTGAAGACACCAGTAGTCCTAGTTTTGATCCCTCATACACAGACCTGCAGCTCATCAGTACTGAGGAGCAGATGAGTGGAAAGGCTTCCCAGGCTGACTCAACCGGTAAGATGGAGCCCAGAAAGCTTGCATATCACTTTTGGTGACCTGTTGCCACTCTTAAAATCTCTGCTGCCAGCTTTGTTCACAGAATGAGTTCAGGTGTGGTAGTCAAAAATTAGAATATAGAGTGGTTCAATATTGCATTAGGAAAGAACACATAAAAAAAAAAAGGAAAGAACACGTACACAGATGGACGGGTTGGTTGGCAGGGTGTTAATATTGGGAAACCATTTGATATTATATCTTAATGTGCTGTTTTCTATTCAGTACAAATACTGTTCCTTGTCAATTTGCTTTTTCCTTGGATGACTGAACTATACATAATATGCACAAGGCTGAATCTTTCATTCACTTACCTGTGCACCTTCCCTTTTTAGCAAGAGGGAGGTAGATTTAAGCAAAGAAAAAGCAAATGTTATATGAAGCAGAATGAGAGTCAGGACTCAGCCACTGTGTCCAGACTACAGATCTTTTGGCAGTTATGTTTATTCTGTTGTGCTTGATTCGAGCTATGTGTCAGTCTGAAACATCCCCTGGTCTCCTTCATTAAATTTTTAGTATGTGTAAGAAGGAGGCTGCCTGGCTTTGCACGTAGACTACGGGCCTGCTAACAAGCACTGTACGGGGTTAGATTTAGGATGGCATTGGATAGTGTGTTCTTGGGGTTTTGTTTATTTGGCCCAAGGGATTATTTTCCTTTGAAAGTGATAGAGTTACAGATAATTGCTCTGTGGATGAATGTGCCAGGAGTGTCCAGCAATATTTGTTTTTCTTTCTCAAAAACATTGTTTAGGAATTTGTCTCAGGATCGTTTTTCATATTTGGGTAACATTTGCTATTTTGCTGTGTGTTATTGGAGGGGTCTACACATAGAGAAGGGGATTTCTTGCAGAGTAACAGGTTCAGACAGGATTTGGGTTGGTATTTGATAATACTGCAAAAAATCCTAGTTTATCACAGTCTCTCTTCACAAGCCTCAGTTCCTTATAGCATTTTGTTTTCACACACTCTCCATTCTGGTTACTTTCTGTGGCTTATGATCATGGTCAGTGGCTGAAATGTGCCCATACAATCCCATCTCCACTGTGGGGAGCATTTCATGGTGGGAGGGCACCATCAGAAGCCAAGGCAGTTAGGAATGGACTCACCGTCTTCTTCCCTCTCCTCATTCTCAAGCACCTTTCCCGGCCCTTCCGTGGGGGATGCATGTAACACACTGGTTAGGAGCATGCAGGCTCGGGTTAGACTGCTCAGATCCTCAGTCTTCCATTTAGCTGTGTGACTTTGGGCAAGATCCTTAATATCTTTGTAACTCAGTTTTCTCACCTGGGAAGTGGAGATAACAACCTACCAAGTTGTTGTCAGTTCCAAGTGAGGCAGTTTATGTAGAACAACTTACACGATGCCAGACACAGGATCTGCGTGGTTGTGGTTTCTTCCCTCTCCCGCCCTGGGGTTCATATTGCTTGAGAGAGTTGTAGGTGGGCTCCTCACTGTGAAAAAGTCAGGATCTCTAGGCTCAGCCTTTTTTTTCCCCATGACCTCTCTACTTAGATGAAAATTGCTCCAATTTCTAGAGGTTCCAGTGATGAACATCAGAGTCCTACTCTGAGCTGGACATGGTTAATCTGTCTCCAATGCTTATAATTATTTTCAGTAATTTCCTGAAGCCATACTAACAGTATTACATTTCCCAGTGAGTAAATCTCTTCCCTCATTGTTTTTGGTCAGGGTCCTGGCAGGAGGCAAATGGCATCTTCAAAAAGGTTTATCAGAAGAGGGTTTAATGAAAGGACTACTTACAGAGGCAGCACGAGCTAGAATCATGGAAGAGGCACTGCCTGACAGGTGCTGTGTCTATAGGAAGGATAGAAATTTGGCAAAGTGGGGAGTGAGGGGAGAATGAGTGCCCAGATCTTGTGCTAGTGTTTCCCACTGGCAGATCCCAGCTGACAGTCAAAGGACACGGGGCCCTGGTAAGGCAACCCACTGAGGTCAGCCCACAGGCCATAGAGCTGGTGGAGAAGAAGGGGAGAATGGATTTGGGGTGAGGGTAGGGATGAAGCAAATGGAGAATAGCCAACACACTTTCGTCTCCACCAGGACCTCAATGGCCTGTAGCCCAGGGTGTCTCTGGACAAGCAGAGGTAAGACTAGGACTGTGGAACAATGAGTGATGCTTGTAGTTCTCTCCTTCAGTAGGACACAGTTCTGTAGCTACGGGAGGCTAGAGGTGTGGCCTTTTGGCAACCGTCCTTTTTTACAGAAGTAATAATAATCACAGCCAGCACTTTCTGAGGGTGTGCTATGTGCCAGTAAATGATGTGTATCATCTCTGGCCTTTACAACAATCCTGTATGACAGGTATCTCTCTCCCCATCTCCTAGTTGATCCTGCCTGGAAGGTTAAGATGCTTGTCTCAGACAATATCACTAAGAAATGGATGAATGTAGATTTCAACCAAAGTTCCAAAGCCTTTTCTCATGATTCCCAAACCTGGAGGTGCCCCCAGAGTCATCATGTTTATCATTTTCCTGCCTTACCTTCCAGACCTTCTGTACAGATAGGTGTAGAGGATGCATATAATTATATACACATATTTTGCCACCGAGTTTATGTTTTTTAAAGATTTATTTATTTATTTTGAGAGAGAGAGAAAGCACGCATACACGAGAGGCAGAGGGAGAGAATCTTCAAGCAGACTCCCTGCTGAGTGTGGAGCCTGACTCACCACCCATGAGATCATGACCTGAGCTGAAGCCAAGAGGCAGACGCTTAACTGACAGAGCCACCCAGACACCCCGACCATGGGGTTCATTTCTGACATAAATAGAATCAAAAGGTTTTTAAATAAGGTATATTGTAAGTGGAATATGAGGAATAAGTTCATGTTTAGCAGATACGAATGCTTCTAGAGGACTCCTGTGTGCCTACAGTATTGTGTGATGTAAACAAGTTTCTGGACACTCCACTCTGTAAAGAAAACTCCTTATTTTTAAGTAATCAGACAAAGGCCCAGGTTGGCCCAGAGGAATGCCTCCATCTCCTTCCCACCTCACCTCCACCCACTCTTCCAGGCCTGGAAGTGGCAAGTGGCATGCCTTGGGGCCCTGCAAAAATGAGAGTGAGGTGAATGGCCCAGGCTGTGTGAACAGTGTCTGGATGCAGCTTCAGATACAGAAACGCCATGAGCCTCTTTCTGAACATCTTGACTATGTAGTTAAGGCGGAATTCTGGCTTTGAAAAGCCTCTAACTCATCCTGGACAAGGAAAAAAGAAAAAAAAAGCTTAGGAGAATGATCAATTATTTCTAAACTTGTGGCATTTATTTTTTATTTCAGTGGTAGGGAATTTATAAATGCTTTCATTTGAGCTAGTGAGAGCTTCAAAGCAATCTAGACACCCTTGAAAGCCGCCCAGTCAGGTGGCTGCCTGTCTACCACCTGGCACCAGGCTGTGCCAGTGGCCTACCTCCTGGAAGGGTCTGCCTGGAGGCTGGATGATTCAGTCAGGGTAAACTAAATCCTCATGAGGGTATGGGGCGGAGTCTGGTCTGTCTCTCTCTCTGGGCATGTCCTTTCCCTGGGACCACCATTCCTCATCTGTGAACTTGGGCTGAGTACCCCTCCCAGACTGGGCGACAGGATGTGTGTGAGGGTGCTTCATGCAGTGCAAAGTGCGGCAGGAATTTTTAAAAAATCCTAATTTGATAGCTCTGGGCCTCATTTCCCTTTGACATGGGAAATAAGGATAATCACTGGGCCAAAGAGGACGCTAAACCATACACCTGAGAAGGGTTTTACGTTTTTTGGAAGCGAGCCATGGGGACACGCAGAGAGGTGCTGCGGGAAAAGTTCAGTGTGGGTGCTTTGTGTAGTAAGGGCTTGAGGGGCCTGGGGAGGAGCTGCCTCGGGGAGACTTTTGGTGTTTATCCCCCCCCTACCCCACACCTTTTAGCCTTGCAGAGGGAGGTGGAAGGTGAAGAATGGCAGCCTTCATCAGGAGCTCCAGCTGGCCTGGGCTTTCCCTGGAGGCACGCTGTGCGAGCATGTGGCTGGGGCAGAAGCTGTGATTCACTGCCTGCGTGCAGAGGGTTATGGGGGCCCGGGCCCAGCCTGTTTACCTTGGCCTTGTTGCTCTGCACTGGGTTGTGGCAAGCCGCAGACTCCTCCCTGTCATCTGCGGCAGGACTTCTGCAGAGATTTGGCAGTCCTGATCCCCAGCATATTTGTGGGAGGGAAGGACTCTGTGATCATCCCACACTTTCTTCTCCTTTTCTCACCAAGGGAGTAAATTAGGAGGAGGAAGGCAAACAAATCCCCTCACCCTGGTCACATCACAGATGGTATGGGGCAGTGCTGGAGAGCCTGTTGGTATTTGCTCTGGGATTCAGCTCTCCAGAGCACATGGCAGGAGAACTGGGAACAGGCAAGATCTTTAATAACACGTGTTTCCTCTCTCATCCCTTCCTCCCCCAGGGGCCCCCTTTCCCTGAACGACAGGCATCCCCTGTCATCTTCACCAGACAGCATAGCTCTGTAACACCACTAGTTTTACATGGGATGATAAACAGGAAGAGTATCGAGGGAGTAAAAATAAGCCTCTGAAAGTCCATGGAAGCAGGAAAGGGAAAACACAGAAATGTTTGCAGGAGCACAAGCTGTTGTTAAGTGGTGGGCTTCCATTTTGGTTTTCTTTTACATACAAGATAAGTGGAGAGTTTAAGTGTAGGATTAACATGCTCAGGCATACGTGTACACCGAGGAATGTCAAGCCTGGGTGAAACACATAGCAGGTGTTTAATAATTGTTTGTTGAATGGATTCTTGAATGAAAGGAGTGAGACTGCAAGGGGTGGGGGAGAGTCATGTGCATCCCAGATATCTGAGTCCCATTTGGGTTTTTTTTTTTTTTTTAAGATTTTATTTATTTATTCACAAGAGACACAGAGAGGGAGGCCGAGACAGGCAGAGGGAAAAGCAGGCTCCCTGCAGGGATCTGGAGGCAGGACTTGATTCCAGCACTCCGGGATCATGACCTGAGCCAAAGGCAGATGCTCAACCACTGAGCTATCCAAGTATTCCCCCCCAAAATGGGTTTAAGAGCCCAGCCTTTTCCCCAAGTGTATCCCCTTTAGCAGTTCAAGAAAAACCAGGATGCCAGGGACCAATATGTTAGGTCATGCTGTGCCCCCTCTGTGGGAGATTCATAGTGAGTGTTAGATTATTAAAGACTTCAGAAAGTTCCGAAATTGGTGTGCCTGGGTGGCTCAGTCACTTAAGTGTCTGGCTTCAGCTCAGGTCATGATCTCAGGGTCTTGGAATCAAGCTTCCACATCAGGCTCCCTGCTCACTGGGAAGTCTTCTTTCTCTTTCTTTCTGTGATCTCTTGCTCTCTCTCAAAGAAATAAAATCTTTAGGAAAAAAAAAAGAAAGAAAAAAAGTTCTGAAATTGTGTGTGGGTATGTGTATGAATCATTCCTATGTATGCATAAATGCACATAATTTCTGTGTGTACATATACACATGTATATTTATGTACATATGAAAATACTTTAGCTTTCCATTAGCCCATACTACCTACCTACCTGGTCAGATCTCAATGTTCAGAAACCCAAACATACATAAACTGACAAATTTGACATGGGAGTTCATGCCATTGCTAAAGTGTTGGGAAACCAGAGAAACCAGAAAAAAAAAATTCGTTGAATTGGCCCAGATTTACAAAGTTAGCCTTATTGTGTCTCATGCTCTGCTACAACTCTTGTCCTTTTTTTTTTTTTTTTTTAAATTCTAGGTTCAGCAGACCCAAGGCTACATTTTGCCAGACTTTCTTTGTACTTAAACTCTCGTGGGCTTTAAAACAAATGTAGACCATATGTTCTTGATTCATTTACATTTAACTGATCACCGTAGAATTTTGCCACAGGAGTAGGATATCCCCAGGGATTTTGGACTCTTTTTATTTATTTATTTTTTTCCCCTCAGAAACAAGTGTTTATAGTAGGTAGAAAATGATGGACAATTTTTGGGACAAGAACTTTTTCAATGCTCAGGAAGTGTCTCTGGTCATTGTTAGTTAATGACGGCGGGGGAGCATCATCAGGGCTGCAAGACTATAAGATGTGACATGTTTCTCTATTGTTGGTTTTGTCTTGGTCCTCTGCAGCGGGTAGAGCACCAGACAGGAATCAGGGGCCCAGATTCCCAGTAAACGGTAATTATCATTGTGCATGATGGGGTCATAGTGGGGGGCTTTTGTTGTTCTCAAGACACATGCATAGTTCATGACTTTTTTTTTTTTTACCTTGAATATATTTTCTTGGAAGACAAGAATAAAGTGAATCTGTTTATAAAATTCTTTTGCCTAGCTACAAATTTCAGCAGTAGTCATCATCTTGCTACACAGTAGTCCCCTTTTCAAAATCAAAGAACAGTAGAACATTTTTAAAGGAACACATTATATCCTTTTCCTCTTTCATTAATATATATAAATCTGGCCTCATTTCTGTCCTTAGGGAGCTTCAGGATCCTTGATACTCTTATCTCCATTAAGCTGTGCATTTTGGAATTTAATCAGTGCTAAAAAAAACAAACAAAACCTCCAATGACTAGTTTCTTTTCTTTTTTTTTTAAAGGTTTTTTTTTAATTTTTTAATTAATTAATTAATTAATTAATTAATTAATGATAGTCACAGAGAGAGAAAGAGGCAGAGACACAGGCAGAGGGAGAAGCAGGCTCCATGCACCGGGAGCCCGATGTGGGACTCGATCCCGGGTCTCCAGGATTGCGCCCTGGGCCAAAGGCAGGCACCAAACTGCTGCGCCACCCAGGGATCCCCAATGACTAGTTTCTTTGAAAGTTTTTCCAGAGAGGTTCAGAAGTTTCTCAGAAACACAAATGTTTATTGAGTAAAGCTGGTAGTTTACCAGTTGTTATGAATACAAAAATGAGTAAGTTATATGATAACTGCCTACAAAGAACTGGTAATCTGCAAACAGATTTTTTGCCATTAAAAGGATTTTCACACAAGGGTGCCTGGATGGCTCAGTCAGTTAAGTGTTGGACTCTTGGTTTCAGCTTGGGTTGTGATCTCAGGGTCATAAGATCGAGCCCTGAGTCGGGATCTTTGCTCAGCCTGGAGTCTGCTTGAGATTCTTTGCCTGCCCTTCTCCCTCTATACCTTCCCCTGCTTGTGCACTCTCTCTCTCTCTCTCTCTCTCTCAAATAATTTTTTAAACAAAGATTTTCGTATATAATTTTAAAAATAGTTTCTATTTATAGAATATTATGTGCCAGGAATGTGCTACACACACACACACACACACACACACATCATCTCATTTAATCTTCACAATCAAAAGTAGATATTGCTACCCCCACTTTATGGATGCAGAAATAATAGCTAAAGAGGTTAAATGGCTTGGCTAAAGCCATGCAACTTAAAAGGTTAGTGTTGGGCTTCAGTCCAGCTCTCCCTTCTCTGCTCACCCACCTGGTGCCCAGAACCATGAGAGGTGGTGTTTATGACCTAGGAAGCTGTGCAAAGCCATTACAGAGAGCCCTTTGCAGACTGACTCCTGCCTCTTATGTGCTCCCAGGAGCTGAGTATGAACCTGCCCTGTCCACTCATCTTGTGGGCCAGGAATGACTTGTTCAGGGGTCCCACCTGACCAACGCCTTCTTGGAAGCAGGAACCACATCGTGATCATGTTAGATTCCCAGCACGCTGCCTGGCACATTGAAATTCTACAGTGGATCTTTGTGGAAGAAGTGAACTATCCTAGTATAGAGCTCCAAGACCGTTCTTCCCAAAGCTGTTCTCTGGTTACCAGGCCGAAGTATGTTTGCTGATTGAAAGGTGACTTCATGGTGGAAAGGAATGAAAAGAGAATAAGTAGGAGCAGCTAGTGTGGAAGGACACCTCTTTTCCTGTGTTTTCAGATGTTAGGCAACTCTCCATTTGTCTCATTTTGTTTTTCCTGTTCTGTTTAGGGGGTTACTATAACCTTTTGAATGTTTTTTAAAAATTGATGTGCATGGATGTGCGTGGGTATGGTGAGGGGCGCTCCCTAAGTTGGGGGTCTCAGATTCTCACCTACTGTATGTTTTCTGCATGTCCCTTCCCTAGTTAGCCCCCTCAAACACTGCAAAGATGGTGAAATGAGGAAGGCTTTTCTGTAGTAGCAAAATAGGTTCTTGGACTGTTAAACTAACTGTGTGGAGCAAAATCTGAGAAAGAGAGGTAGTGTTTAGATGCTGTGTTCCAAAGGGAGTCTGGGGGCTCAGTCAGTTGAGTCTGTTTTCAGCTCAGGTCATGATCCCAGGGTCCTGGGATGGAGCCCAGGTGCTCTGCTCAGTGGGGAGTCTGGCTCTCGCTCTCCCTCTGCCCCTGCCCCCACTCATGCACACACGCACACACTCTCATTCTCTCTCTCTGTCAAATAAAATCTTTAAAAAAAGATGCTATGTTCTAAATAGGGATTCTAAACTAGATATCGTGGGACTACTTAATTAAAAACTTGTGGCCTCCAACCAGAGATTCTGCAAGTCCCTTCTAGACTTGCTAAAGCACTAATCCTAAAGATGAGGTGACAGCTGAAATGCTTTTTATTGATTACCTTCTGTGGTGTTCTTTTTGGTCTTATGATCCTCCTTTTATAGATGAGGACACCAATGCCCAGAACTACATGTTAGTTAAGTGACAAAATTGAGATTGACACCCAGGCTTGTCAACATTCTATAGCTCTGCCTCTCTTATGGCTGAGCTCACTGGAAGAAGTACTTCATTCACGTCAACCAGTCCTATAGGGCAGAGTTTAAGATGTTGTGTTTCTTCAGTTCCAAACAGGTGATCAAAACTGGATCTTTGCAACCGTGTAGGATCCAGAGGGTCCATGAATTTGGATGATAGGTCTTTATTGTCTCTCACCTCTAGGGAAGTTAGTGAAATGAGCATTTCCATCAATTATGGATGCAGGCAACAAACAGCAGTGGTATTAGCAATACCTCCCACTTAATCATCAGCAGAAATCACAAGTGTTTCCATAGTACATTTAAGTTGCGACATATCACAAAGGATTGCTTATTTCATTGTTCCTTGGAAAGCATGGTAGGTATTAGTTGTATTACTGGTAGGGTTAACATGTTGCAGTAATTTAGGTAACATATCTGGTGGCCTGGTCTAGGGCACTGGATTAGGGTAGAAGAAATGGAACAAATGCAAAAGACATTGAATATTTAGAACAGATGGAAGGAATCCCAGTCATGCTGTTTCCCCCATTATGCTTCACAATGTTCCATTTCTATGTCTTTACTTACTCTTGCTTTTTACTCTGAATAACTCCTTTTTTCCCCCGCATATGACAAAATCCTACTGATTGTTTAAGATGAAATTCATGTGAGGTTTTCTCATGTGAAGTCCTTACTTTGTATCTTGTATGGTCCTAAAGCCTGGGCATTGCTGAGTGAACTACCTGGAGTGAGTTCTGTCCTGAGCTTTACTCCAGGCCACAGTCCCTGTTCCACCTCTTCTTTCTGGTCTTAGTGGTGTGGTTCTTTCATCTCCTGACCAAATTCAGGTCCTTGAGGCCAACAATGACATTTTCATTCTTGGATTGTCCCAACAGTCTGGCCTCTAGCACAAATGCCTGGAACATCCACCTGGAGGTGTGCAGGGGATGCTTTTAATCATATCTCTCTTTGCTATGTTGCATCTGCATGATACGCTTGCCTCTGACCTCAGAAAAAAAGAAAGGATGTTATCTCTCACTTTAAGTAGTTTTCCAGGTGAGGGATAAACATCACTGATTTAAAGTGCTTGTGTTGGCAGCCCAGGTGGCTCAGTGGTTTAGCGCCGCCTTCAGCCCAGGGCATGATCCTGGAATCCCGGGGTCGAGTCCCACGTCAGGCTCCCTGCACGGAGCCTGCTTCTCCCTCTGCCTGTGTCTCTTCCTCTCTCTCTCTCTCTCTCTCTCTCTCTTTCTCTGTGTCTCTCCTGAATAAATAAGTAAAATCTTAAAAAAAATAAATGAAGTGCTTGTGCAAATCACTCGACAGGCTTTGGAAAGAATTATGAGCTATGCTTTTTTCAGGTAATAAAACTCGAGCACAACGAAGTATCAGTGGACACAAAATGTTCAGACCATGGAGGCTGGTATGCCATGCCCTTTTCATGTGTTCACTGTCATTAATCCTGAAGCTTTCTGGAAATGGATGTCTTTGTATTTGTCTAGGCTTGTAATAATTGGTTTCTTTATCACAGACCTTAACAGAAGAACTTTAAGAGATTACTTAGTAAAATTTCTTCATTTTATGGGGGAGAAAGCCAAGGCCTAAGTATTAGCAGCAGGCCTTATAATTCCTTGTCCCTCACCTACCATTTGAATTATTATTTTTAAAAGATATTTATTTGAGAGAGTAAGCGGGTTGGGAGGTAGAGGCAGAGGGAGGGAGAGAGAGAACCCCAAGCAGACTCTTCTTTGAGCGCAGAGGACCTGAGCCAAAACCAAGTCAGATGCTTAACTGATTGAGCCACTCAGGTGCCCCCTTAAAAAGAGATTGGCCAGGTACAACTGGCTATTTTTTATTTCATTCCTCTCTGAACGTTTCATCTTATTTTTTTTTCTTTTTCCTGAATTAAACAATGGATCCTCTTTCATGAGGGTGCAGCTCACTCATGTAAAAGTTCAAAGCAGTGGAGCTAGTAGAGATAAAAGCCCTCAGATCCAAGGAACTGGTTTTGTTTTGGGTTTTTTTTTTTTCTTCTTAATAATTTTGGTATGAGACGTGACCATGGCAAGTCTTTTGACTTCCAAGCCAATGTGTTTTAGATCACACAACTCTTTTCTTGGTCCCGAAGTCTGGGTGGGACAAGGTCTGGGTCTTTGTGGTTCTCTTTGGGGGCTCTTCTGCAGTGAAGATGTGCTGAAGTGCTTCTCTCTTTACACATCTGTTCTCACCCACCTGACTTTACTGCAGGGGCATCTCTTCCTTCCATTTGCAAATTCCTCAGAGCTTAGAACAGCTCCTTATTAATGTTTTATTAACATAGGCTTTCTTGGAAAATGGGAGTTAGCTTTTCATGCTTGTTTCAAGGGAGAGAATGAATTCTCAGCTTAAGTGACGGAACAGATTATGGGTTAAGTGAGGAGACAGATGATGCTACTTCCTATAAAAGGGCAATTGCCTTAGGTAGAATTCACATCTGCCATGAGCCTCAAGAACAAATTCATGTCACCACCTTGTGGTTCATCTAGAAACAGAGAGAAGTGCTAAACACAAGGTTATAAACATCAACAAGATGTCAGCACTTCCCCCAAAATAAAATAAGATAAAAACTGAGAGAGAGGCAAACCAATAAGACATGCTAAACTCTAGGAAACAAACTGAGGGTTGCTGGAAGGGAGGGAAGAGGGGGGATGGGGTAACTGGGTGATGGGCATTAAGGAGAGGGCACATAATATAATGAGCACTGGGTGTTATATGCAAATGATGAATCACTAAATTCTATGTCTGAAACTAATTAAAAAAAAAAAAAAAAAAAAAAAGACGTTAGCCCTCCCCGGTGGCAGCACCAAGGGTTGCTCATGGGCTCTTTTGCTGTGAAATGGACAAATTTTTTTTTTTTAAAGTCTTATGTGGAGCACTATGTGTATTAGTTTACTAGGGCTGCCATAGCAAAGTACCATAGACTGGATGGCTTAAGCAACAGAAATTAATTTCCTCATAATTCCAGAGGCCAAAATTCCAAGATCAAGGCATCAACAGAGTTGGTTTCTTCTGAAGCCTCTGTCCTGTTTGTTCAATGTGGTATTATCTCTGAGTGTGTCTGTGTCCTGATCTCTTCTTTTAAGAATGGTCATACTGGTTTAGGGCCCACCCTTAAGACCGCATTTTAATTTAACTACCTTTTAAAAGACCCTATCTCCAAATAGAGTCACATACTGAGGTTCTAGGGGTTAAGATTTCAATATAGACATTTTGGGACACACAGTGCAGCCCATAACACTATGCAAACATGACTTAGAAGTCTTCTCCTTTCCCTATAGCAAGATACACAGATGGACACTATAAACCTGTCCTCTCTGGTCTTTGTGGGGCTACCATTAATTAGCAGGGCCACTTGCTATAGAAACTGGAGTTTGCATCTGATGCTCCACTTAGAGCTACATCTCTCAGCTGTAGTAAGGAAAAAGGAGTTGGTTATGCTTAATAAATCCCTCATGGGGTGCCTGGGAGGCTCATTTGGTTTGGCATACGACTCTTTAATTTTGGCTCAGGTCATGATTTTCAGGGTCATGGGATTGAGCTCAGTGCAGGTCTGCTTGAGACTCTCTCTCTCTCTCTCTCTCTTTCTATAAATAAAATCTTTTAAAAAAGCCATCCAGGGGCCCCTAAATAAAGTCTTTTAAAAAATTGCTCACTCACCTATTTCACCTGCTTATCTATGGAATGGCTCAGTGGGTCACCAAGGAGCAGTTTGTTCTTCTGGACTCATTGGCCTGCACGCCAGTTCAAAAGTAAATGTGTTAGTTCACAAAAGAAGAAATGCAAAGAAGTAATATGAAGAGATGATTGATCCCCATTCATACAGATTAAACAAGAATGTCGCCTTGATAGGATTTAAGTGATTGAAAGCATCTCATCTTGGGAGTGGAGAGTTGGGACTTTGCATGCCAGGAGTGTGGAAAGACCTTCCTAGCCCTTGGTGTCAGTTTATTTATTTATTTATTTATTTTAAAGATTTTATTTATTTATTCATGAGAAACACAGGGAGAGAGAGAGACGCAGAGACACAGCAGAGGGAGAAGCAGGCTCCATGCAGGGATCCTGACGTGAGACTCCGATCCCAGGTCTCCGGGATCACACGCCGGGCTGCAGGCGATGCTAAACCGCTGCGCCACCTGGGCTGCCCCTTGGTGTCAGTTTAAATGTCACACTCTGTAACTCTTAGTTTATCCCTAGGAAATAGCTAAGCATGTGCCTGGCTGTGCCATGCAGCACTGTTTACGTTAGTAAAAGCAAACAAAACCCAAATAGCCAGCCAAATAATCAAAGTGGGAGCACCTGTGTGGCTCAGTTGGCAGTGTACCTGCCTTCGGCTCAGGTCATGATCCTGGGGTTCTGGGATCGAGTCCCAGATCAGGGGGGGTTTGCTGCTCCTTCTACCCTTCTCCCCTGCTTGCAATCTCTCTCATGGTCTCTCACTCTCAAATAAATAAATACAATATTTTTTTAAAAAGCAAATAAAGTGGAATGCTATGCAGTCATGGAAAGTGTCTCAATTATATTGTTAATTGAAAAAGATGGGTTGGAGAATAGAATGTATAATCATTTTGCTATGTTGGCCTATATATAGTTGTTTGCTGTATTAGTGTGTGTACATACGTATAAGTGTGTGTGTGTGGGTGTGGGTGTATTTCTGTTTCTAAGTATATAGAAAAAAGTTTAATGAGATATATCCCAAACTGCTAATATTGGTTATTTCAGGGACTTTTCTTACTATGTTTATTTCTGTAGGATCTGAATTATGTATAATATTCATAGATCACTCTAAAAAATGAGAAAAAATAAGAACGAAAATATTTCCATTTAAAAGATTACATATGTTACTGGAGCTATTTAAATTTTTTTTATGATTTGTCTATTTGGGGGCAGGCTTATTTGTGGGGGGCTGTTGAGGGCTGGTCTCTTTGCTTTGGGGTTGAGGGTAGGGAGCTAGTATTTTAGATATTGCCGTCATGTACTTTTCACCAACATAATGTTAGTTGCTTATTCTTGGCAGGAGGTAGATATAATGTAATGGAAAGCTATAGTTCTCTGGGTTTGATAGACCAGAATCAAACACCATCTCTCCTACTCTCCTGTTCTGTGATATTCAGCAAATTATTTAATCACATTGACTTTTAGTTTTTCAACTACACAATGAAAATAATAATGGTAATACTGAGCTTGCAGGTTTGTTCTGAGGGTTAAATGAGACCAGGTACATGAAGTTCCTGGAAGATAATAAGGAGTGGCCATTATGAGATAGCAATATAATGTAGTTTTCAGAATTCCCCATGTTTAAGAGCGAAGATTCAGTCTGTGGGAAGAAAATTTCTTAAAGTTGTGAAAAAAACAGCTAAATCAAACCCCAAATAAGTTCTTCTTAATGTCCTTGGCTAGTTTTTATAAAATGCCTTTACAGAAAGGAGTTTTCTTTTATTCTTTTAGATCCCATTGACTGAAGGGTGGGCTCATTCAACATGCTTTTGTGCAACCACTTGGGTCTTTGGCTTTTTTTTTTTTTTTTTGGTAGAATTTAAATCAGGAAGAAAAGCCCCCCTCCCCCCAAGGGGTGGGAGGGAAGGTGGGGAGGAAGAGGGGGGTTAGGGAGCAATCACCAGGTTTACTTTCATGAGTTGTTCCCCCTGCCCCTTCAGGATTGGCTTGTTTGTACAAATTGGTTGCCTCAAGCAACACGTTATTAGTTTGAGCCAGAATGTATCCCGGGAGACTTACTGCTTTCCCTTTGCCAAGTAATTGTCCGTTTCCCCCAGAGGATGCTGGGATTGTGGGAGCATTTTCCACTTTGGCATATTTCAATCCAATTCCCCCCCCACTTCACTGCTCTTTGCAAGGCACTGTGTCATTTCACTGCATTCAGAAAGCAACCATTTGTGAGCTTTTAATGTTTTTTTCAACTCCTAGATTTTTTTCCTCCTCCCTTAAACACCTCAATACTGGTGTCAGATTATATTACTGGTCAAATATTCACTGTCTCTCTATGATGTAGTTCCCTGCCCACCTGCCCCCAGCAGGATGTTCCAGCAGGATGACATCACGCTTGGGCAGTGAAATGCAGGTGGAAGTGACACTTCCGGCATCGAGTTCTATATGCTTCCACCACCAATCCTTTTTCCTTTGTCAGACTCATCCACATGCTACCCTTAGACCCTGGCTTGGCTCCTGTTTTGGTGCTCCTCTGGCTTCATGTGTCTTCAGTCCCCATCTTCTAGAGCACAGTCCCTGTACCCAGGACTCCAGAACCCTCTTCCTAAAACAGCCACGAGCCTGTGTCCCAGCTTCTTCCTAGACGTGTGCCCCTAAGTACAGCCCACACGGCAGATCGGTGCAGCCCCAGGTCTACAGGGGCTGGGAATAGAGCTTGAGTGTGGGGACAGGGGTGGCCTTCACAGTGCAAGCTGGGATGGACAGGAGGAGGAGGAGGAAGGCAGTAGGCCTCAGGCAGCGCCACTTCCTCCTGCATGATGATGCTTCTGTGTCGAACCCCACGGGGTCTAACGAGTTACCATTCCATCTTGGCCTCCTGGGGTTGTTATGAACATATATTTGTCAAGGAGGATAGGACATACTTCATTTAACAGCTTTTACATTGGGCTGTACTCTTAAATACTGAGACATATGTTCTGTTAGCCAGCATCTGAGTTCTTAGGGCAGTGCCTGCCAATGCTTGGGATGAGTCTGATGTTCTTTCTAGACAGGGCCTGCTCTTTTGGCTTGGTCCTTGGAATGATGTGCAGCAGAACTGAAGCTAATTCTCAATGGATGTAATTGGAGAGAGAAATCCTTGTAATTGTAAGCCACTGAGGTTCTGGGGTTATCTATTAAGCATCTAATTTAGACTAAGGTCACTACCTCCAAAATGAAGAGGTGACGTTCGTTGAAGGTGCCTGACTTCACCCACTTTAAATATGGTATTGGCACAACTTTTTGTTACTATATGCATCGTAGTACTACCCACGAGAGTCTGGAGGAAATCCCAGGAGTTGAGTGGGCACATAGCAGCCTCATACTTGCCCATTACTCTCATTGGTGCTGCTGAATTACTAGCATTTGATGAAATTTGAGGCCCTTTTTTCTAGTAGTGATGGTTTGTGTTATCGATACATCTGTCTTGCATCACTTCCCTCATGACCCTCCAGATACTGAATTCAGGGCCAGACCTTGGGAAAAAACTTATAAAATGAGAACATACAAATGGAGCCCCTAACATAAAGAATAGTGGATAGTATTTTTATTTTTTAAAAATGTGTCCATTATCAATGAGTTTACATTTGAATGTACTTACCTGTCTCCCATCTTGTACCAAGAAGAGTGATCCCAATGAATGGTTTCTAGAAGATATCTACTCAGATTGTATCAAGTATGAGGCACTTGCCGAAGCTAAGAATTAGGTCTTTTTTTTTTTTAATTTTATTAGTTTATTAATGAGAGACACAGAGAGAGAAGGAGCCTGATGTGGGACTCGATCCCAGGTCTCCAGGATAACGACCTGGGCTGAAGGTGGCGCTAAACTGCTGAGCCACCTGGGCTGCCCCAGAATTAGGTCTTTCTGAATCAGAACAAAGAAAAGTCACCTGGACCTCACTAGATAAGTAAAACCATGAACTTGGCCTTAGGAAATCAAATAGAGACATTCGTAATAGCAGTTATGATAATTATATTGTTGTAGGTAAAAGACACACTTGTTTTCAAAAAGCTTTCAAATACATAATTTTATTCTTTATTACAGCCTGTGAGATAAGCAGAAAAATCTCCTTTTTCACAGAGGAGGAAACTAAGGCCTATTAATTTTCAATGATTTGCTCTCTGTTCTGCTACCAATATTAATATTGGTATTAGGAATACTAACACTCCCATTGATTTATTAATATGTATTATATAACATATTAATAATACACTTTACATTATACTTTATGTTTTTTTTTTTTTTAAAGATTTTATTTATTCACAAGAGACACACAGAGAGAGAGGCAAAGACATAGGTAGAGGGAGGAGAAGCAGGCCCCATGCAAGGAACCTGATGCAGGACTTGATCCGGGGACTCTGGGATCAGGACCTGAGCTGAAGGCAGATACTCAACACTGAGCCACCCAGGCGTCCCTACACTTTATATGTTTAATATATATTATATGTTGATGTATATTAATAATTAAATTCTATTAGCACCTGCCTTTGGCCCAGGGCGCGATCCTGGAGACCCGGGATCGAATCCCACGTCGGGCTCCCGGTGCATGGAGCCTGCTTCTCTCTCTGCCTGTGTCTCTGCCTCTCTCTGTGTGTGTGACTATCATAAATAAATGAAAATTAAAAAAAAAAAATTAAATTCTATAATATCCTTGTCCAGGAGACTAACTGCTTTAACAAGCCGAAGACTTCAGTGGTTCTGCACAGTTTCAAGTTTATTTCTCTGACACCACTGTGAATGCAGGGTGGGGACCGACTTCAACGACCCAAGCTATTCTGTGTCCTCAGAGTCTCCTCCAGTCAGGTGGTGGGTGGGAGGTGGAGATGCACGTTCTGTTGGCAGAACTCAGGGCCTGGCCACACCTTACAGCCAGAGAGGCTGGAAAACGTGGCCCATGTGGCCAGAAAACAGAGAACAGCAATATTCATGAACACAAGAAGTCTCTGCCGCAGAAGTTACAGAAATGCATAAAATTATAGGGCCCCTGTTTAAGATCTATATAGCATTACACTTTCCCTCCAGCTTTCCTGAGAAATAATAGACAGACTGCACTAACCATACTTACAGTGTACAGCATGATGAGCTTTGACACACGTAGACATCTGCGAAGTCATCACCATAATGAGGATAATGAGGATAATCCACCATGCCCAGTAGTTCCTCGTGTCCATTTGTGATCCTCCCTTTCTCACTGTCTCCCCACCTCTTTCCCCAGGCACCTACTCTCTGCTTATGCAGATTTGTTTCCGCTTTCAAGAATTTTGTAGCAATGGAATCATACAATAGGCTCTTCAATTTGGCTTCTGTCACTCAGCATAATTATTTTGGAATTCATCCATGGTTCATGTATCAGTAATTCATTCTTTTCTATCAATGAATAGTGTTCCATTACATTGATATACTACAGTCTGTTTTCAGACAAACACATGAATGCAACTTTTCAGTGTTGAAAGACCTATAAGTCATTCCATCTTGAGACTTTGCCTGACAGTCTGAAAAGGCTAAAGATGCCCAGCCTTCATTGGGTAGGTCAGAAAGATTAGCCCCAAGTGTCTCAGACCTAACCTTAGTCTCAAGAAAAGGAGGAGTAGATTGAACAGGTGCTGTGCTGTGCTGTTCTTTCTTTCTTTTTTCTTTTTTTATTAAGATTTTATTTGTTTATTCATGAGAGACACAGAGATAGAGAGGCAGAGACACAGGGAGAAGGAGAAGCAGGCTCCACGCAGGGAGCCTGACGCGGGACTCAATCCCAGGTCTCCAGGATCAGGCCCTGGGCTGAAGGCAGTGCTAAACCTCTGAGCCAACCGGGCTGCCCTGCTTTTCTTATTTTTGAACTTCAGGTTGAGTAGACTGTTAATCAAGGACTGAAAACCTAAAGTAGACCTAGCACTGTGCCCTGTGGCCTGTAGCCTGGGGAAGAGCAGAGAAACAAGACGGCTAATCCCAGAATCTGATAGTCTGAGACCGGGACTGTCATTTGCTTGTTCCCTGGTCCTGGAGCTGCCATCCATGCTGTGTTCCTGGTTCATCCCGACGTGGCACGGTGCTGCCGGTGTCCCTCATGTGTCCACAGACCTTCTGTGATTTCCCCTGCCCAAACTTTGACTTCCTTACCCCAACATCCATGACTCACTCACACTGGGGTTTAACCTTTCCTAGCCTCAGCATCTCACCTATAACACGAGGTTCACAATGTGCATCAGGAGCCGTTTACTAAATGAAGTATTTCTTTCATTGAAAGAAAAATAAATTATTATTATTATTGAAATAAAAATTAGGTGAAATATTACAAAATACTTAACCCCATGCCTAGTGGATGGTTCTTGTTAAAAAATTAGATATTTCCTTTCCTCCTGCCCTTCCTCCTCTCCACTTCTGCTTCTGGTCTTGTCTTATCTTCCCTTTCCAGTCTGTTTTTTAACCGTTTCCCTCTATCAAATGTGCTGTCCATCCAACCCAGACTTTTTTTGTTCCCTAGGCATATACCCTTTGTTTATCTCCCTTTGGACCTTAGTTTACAGTGTTCCTTTGCCGTGGGTTCAGATAGTGTTCCTCTGTCAAGGTCCAGCCCGAGGGTACCTCTGAGAAGCCACGTTTGATTCCTCTTCATGCTCCCCACAGATACCAACACCCAAAGTGGGAGTCCCTTGTCTGCCACAGCAGCTCCACTGTGTTCCTTACCACTTTCTGCTTTATCATATTCATCCCAGACTGGCCCACTTGCTGTGCCTTAGGGCTCCTCAGGCAAAGTCGATGTCTGATTCATTATTAGATCACCCCAAACACATTGCCTGTAATAGTATCAGTAAATATTTGACTGAAAGACAAAAGTCAATAGTGAGGAGACAGTTCCCCAAGGCCCACATGACTCAAGTTCAGGTTCAGCCAAAGCTCATTGAGCATCTGCTGTTTACTAGGCACCATCAGATACTTCTACATACATTGTCTCATCTGAAGCTCATTACAGTTCTCCCCTCCTCACACTAACTTCTAGTTAAAACCTTCCCAAGGGAGCAGCCTGGGTGGCTCAGCGGTTTAGCGCCACCTTCAGCCCAGGCCGTGATCCTGGAGACCCAGGATTGAATCCCACATCAGGCTCCCTGCATGGAGCCTGCTTCTCCCTCTGCCTCTCATGAATGAATAAATAAATAGAATCTAAAAAAAAAAAAAAAAAAAACCTTCCAAAGGTTCCATGACTTCTTCAACAGCTGCCTGCCTCCCTTCCTGTCACTGATGGAGCTCCACCACCTCTTGGTCTGATGTCTCACTCAGCCCTGCTGTTGCTGATGATCCATCGATGGTCAGAGCTTTCTACCCTGCTCCTTTGGCTTTCATTCATTCACTCGCTAGCTAATGCATTCATACCCTCCACCCTGAGCCGTCTTACAGTTTTCAGCCCTTGCTGCTGGTGACGAAATAGTCCTGGCTTCTCTATCTGTATAGTGTGCTCCTTATAATTCCTTATCCTGAGGGATTCTGATTGCCCTGCTCTCTCTGTAGCTCTAATTTCCTGAACCTTGGGAAGACTGGCACAACCCCCATTCCCCTGCATTACTTTCATGTCCCTTTTGAGCTGCTGTCATTCAGTACTTTTAGATGAACCTCCAGGGCCTAATTGTACCACTGTCTCCCATTCATGCACATCACACAGCTGACTTTGGCCCTTGACTTATATCCTCTCCAAGCCTGTCTTTCCCTTAATAATATTTCCAGTCTTCTGGAGTCATGGTATAGTGAATGAGCATGGACTAGGAGTCAGAAGAGCTCATTTGGAGTCCTTGCTCTCCAGTTTAGCAGTGCTAAGACTTTGGGAAGTCACCTTGCCCCTGTAAGCCTCCGAGAACATCTAGCACACGGTGATAGCGATACACACTCTACCTGACTACCTCAAAGGGTTTATTGAGAAATAAAGTGAAGTATGCAATGTCAAGTTACCTTACAAACCATGAACATTTTGTAGATATCAGCTATTACTGGAAATTGTCCTATTAGCTATCCTACGGCATGCCAACCTTTGGATTTCATTTGCAGCTGGAACTTCTCTGGGTGATTTTCTGACCTCACTTGCTTTCCAACCCATGCTGGACCCCAAAGGCAGTTTTTTTCTTCAATACTCTACCAGTAGCCTTAGAATTCTTTGACTCCTTGACCTTCCATCATACCCCTTGGACAGTTGTCAGTCCTGGGTGACACCTTCCAGATCTTCCTGTGCTGCTGAGCTCTGCTAAAAACCAGTCTTGAATTGACTCTATTGCTCATCAAGAACCTTGCTTCTTCAAGTACCACTTCCTTGCATATTGTAATCTCTTTCCCCTATCCCTAAATTCTCTCTCCTAAATATACTTCATTAATTCCTACTTTTTTTTTTAAGATTTTTATTTATTTATTCATGAGAGACACAGAGAGAGAGGTAGAGACACAGGCAGAGGGAGAAGTAGGCTCCATGCAGGGAGCCTGATGTGGGACTCGATCCCGGGTCTCCAGGATCATGCCCTGGGCTGAAGGCAGCACTAAACCGCTGAGCCACCAGGGCTTCCCAGTTCTTACTCTTAACAAAAGTTTGTTCAGTCTCATGTTGACATTTTTTGAAGGACCTGCTTTGATTAAGTTTCAAGTCCTAGTATAAATTTTGGCAGGACTGACTCCATAGTAAGTCCAAGAATATTATTTATGAAGCTTGTGAAACCCATATGCGTGGTCTGAAATCCTGGTCTTCCTCCAATTTACATCTTCCCCCTCCCTCTAGCATCTCCTTTGTAGATGCAGGATTTTTCATGTGGCAACAGGACTGACAGTCCAGCTATGTCCACAGTACCAAGAGAAAGAAGAGCTCTTGAGAAGTGAAACGGGCTGTTCTTCATGCAGAATCTTCTCCCATCTCTCCAGACCATCCCTGCACATCTCATTAGATGGAGACAATAGGAAACATTGGGGTAGAAAGGGGCATACTTGGTCAACTTTTAGGACTTTCTTTCTTCCAGTTCTTATTCTCTTTTTCCTTGCCTTTCCATTGCTACAGAGACTTGGTTCTTGGATTGTGTCTTAGAGAGTGTCTCTAGTCAGTCTTCATACGGGGAAAGGCTCACCATTTTTAGTGCTGACTTGTAGTTAAAATTGGCAGCAAGTCCTTTAGGGGAGGGGAGAAAGACATTTTTTTCCCCTAGTTTTATTGAAAAATAGTTAACATACATCACCGTGTAAGTGTAAGAAGTACCGCATGATGGTTTGATGTACATAAATTGTGAAATGCATACTACAGTAAGTTCAGCTAACATCCATCTTCTCGTATAAAAGGAAGAAGAAAAGAAGATTTTCTCTTTGTGATCAGAACTCTTGGGATCTGCTCTCTCAGTAACTTCCCTGTATGAGTGGTGTTAGTTCTTCTCACCGTGTTGTGCATTACATCCCTACCACTTACTGTAGCAGTGAGATACATGGCTTGGAAGTGGCAGCACGTCTTTGTTAGAAGAGCAGCCTGGCTCCCTGTGGCGGCACACGGTTGCTGTCGGGTGTTTCCAGACTCCTGGTGTGTTTGTTCTTCACCAGTCCTCCCTCTGCTCTGTCTCTGCCTTCTGCCTGCCACTACTTCCTTGCACTGCCTCCCTTGTGGAAGTAACAACAGCCCCCGTGCTTCAGATCCCTGCAAGACACCTCCTGCTTTCCTTCCAGATGCCCACAAAAGGCATTTGCTGGGAGATGGCGTCAGGCAGCTAAGCCTTCGAGCCCAAGGAGGTCCGGGCCTAAAAAAAGCACCATCTGTATTAGTAGCACAGTGAGAGCCATGACCTCCAACCTTCCCCTTCTCCCCATTGGGGACCTTGAGGAACTTCTCTCGGAAGTTTGGTTTTGTTAGGCCCAAGGGCTGGGAGAAATCTGGTCACCTTCCCTAAGGGCTTATAGCCTCATATAAGGCTATGGCCCATATGGGCCTCATATATGTTTATGGCCCATTTTATTGCTGACTTTTGGGTTCAAAGGAGGATCTGCTGTGTTGTTTGAGAATAAAAATCAGTCTTTTTCAGACTGCCTTGGAGTTTCTTCCCAGGGAACATGACAGGCCAAATCTTCATTAAGCTGTTGAGGAATGAAGGAGGGATGGGCTCCATTTCTCCCTTCCACAGTGGCTGGCAGATGTCAGGCTAGGCTGTGTGGGCTCCTGGGAGCCTTTTGTTTGGTTTCTATGGCTGTCACCTCAATTAGCTGCCTGTGCATGTAGAGGAGGGACGATGCAGCTTTTCAACTTACTTTGGTGGCTGCAGCAGGGCTCTCTTTTTCTCCTCTGTCCAAGGCTGGAGATACGCAAAGAGACCAACTTGGTAGGATCATTTGAGTCTCCATTCAAAAATCATTGCTTCACTGGTGAGCAGTGATGGCTTCGGTGTGGAAGAAACATGGCTACGGCCTATCGGTTTTGCTTGCTCCTGGTTCTGTCAGCATATCCCGCAGAAAGTCTTTGCTGGACTCACTAAAGGCATGAGATCCAATCCTAGCTGTGCCCTTTCTGGGGAGTTCCCCAACCACTGAAACAGGTGTGGGGTGACCTGGGAGGGCCTCTGAATGTAATAAACAAGAGTAGATGTAAAGAGCCCAGCACAGTGTCTGGCACGTAATAACTCCAACCCACATTTCCAAAGGTGTGTGGGGCCGAATCCTCCCCGTTGCTTCCAGCAAGTATTCGAAGCATCTGTGGCTGCCACAATGGAACAATAAAATTCTAAACTCACTGAGAAGGCTTTTATCTGCTTTAGGCATCAGTTGTACACATGCGCGCACTGACACACACAGGCTCACATCTGTCTCCTGGGCACCGATGCCTCTGATGCCTCGTAGGTGGATCCTTTCGTCCCACTTGCATGTTTTGCTCTATGGTCTAGGTGGTGCCATTTCAGGGTGGACCAATAGGAAATGATTAAGCAGACCCTAACAATGAGCAGGACGCTAAGTCACAGTCTCTTCTGCCTCTCTCTTTGCCCTAACATAACCCCCGGGCAACTTGTCATGGCTTGTTTTCCAGAAAGGTGGAGAGAAGTCAGTTGCATAGTTCCATCTGCAAGGCCAGCTAATCCTGGGGCATGGTGGGCTTTTGAGTGGGTGCTGACAGATGGTATAAAGGGAAATAATTCCTGCCCTGGGGGAGCTAATCTGGGAAAATAAAACTAGTGCATCTGAAATAATTAGTTACCAGTTAAGTGTGAAATCATGTGTTACTGACCCTGTGTTAGTGTGCAGTGCGGTGGGGATAAATTAGAGAGCAGGGCTTTCTCCCCAGGTGCCTAGCACATTGCCTTGTGGAAGGATTGAGCAGAGTTGCAAATATATACACATGTGCTCATTAAGTAAGTAATAACAAAACAGCTGCGTGTGACAGCATTCCCAACATCTTTTTAAAAAAAATTAGATCTAGGGCACCTCATTGGCTCAGTGGTTGAGCATCTGCCTTTGGCTCAGGTCGTGATCCTGGTGTCCTGGGACTGAGTTCCGCATCAGGCTCCCTGCAAGGAGCTGGCTTCTCCCTAGCCTATGTCTCTGCCTCTCTCTGTGTGTGTCTTATGAATAAATAAATAAAGTCTTTAAAAAAAAATTAGATCTGAGTTTTAATCTTAAGCATTTTACCGTAAAACATTATAACGTTAAAAGACATTTTGAGGAAATAGAAGAAGCCGTCCCTAATTCCACATCCCTAATGCAGTTAACTTATCAAAGACTGGAGCTCATTTTTAGTTTCTCCAGTGTCTAGCCCAGTGCCCAGCACACAAAGGGGGCTCAGTGAATGTTTGTGAATGCTGCCCCCCACCACACACACCACTATTTTGTATCCTAGATATCCAGCCAGCGGTTTTGTAAAGGGTACCAAGCCAGGCTCTCTACTCCATCATTGCACTGACTTCTCACAGTGTGAGGGATGGTATGCTGAGGCTCGGCTTGGTTAGGCGAGTAGGGTAGTGCTTGGGGGCATCACTGTTAGACCGTAGAGCCTTCCTAAGATACAGTAAGGAGAGAAAGGCAGGTGCCTAGGCTGGAGTGCTTCCCCCGCCATGCCTGCCCGGACAGCATTGCGTCCCCTTCCTCCCACTGCCAGACTCCACAAGGAGCATGCTTATTCCCAAAGTATCATTGTCAACAAGTTCCATGACTTCTGCCTCCCTGCTTTTCAGGTAAAGCAGGCTTACCTGTTGGTACTTGTATAGCTTTGAAGAGTCAGTCATAGATTCAGTTGATGTAAGATGAATTAAAACAGATCAGGTTCTCATGTTTAGGATCTCCCCCCTCCTTTGCTGTCTTTCTCACTAGACAGTTGAAGCCACACGGAGGGTGATGGGTCTGTAGCATTGGTCTCAGTTCACTGGACGTATTGGTTTCCTAGGGCTGCCATAACAACTTATCACAAACTGGGTGGCCTACAACAAGAGAAATTTATTCATAGTTCTGGGGGCTACAAATCCTAAACAATGTGTCAGTAGGGCCATGTTCCCCCAGACAGCTATAGGAAAGAGTCCTTCTTGCCTCTTCCAGCTTCTAAAGTGGTTACTGGCAATCCTTGCCATTTCTTGGTTTATGGCTTCACCCTGTCTTTTTCCCCTGTGTATCTTGATGACTTTGGTCCCTTCCTAAAAGGACACCAGTCATTGGATTTAGAGCCCACTCTAATGCAGTAAAACCTCATCTTAACTTGACTACATTCTCAAAGACTTATTTCCAGATAAAGTTACATTCACAGATCTGGGGCTTAGGACTTCAGCTCACATTTTTGTGGGACACAGGTGAACCCATTCCACTGAATGAGCCCTTAATGCACTTCATGTCATGTCAAATATGACAGTACTGGTATATTTTTATTTTGGTAAAAATCAACGTCTTCTTGTAGTTGAGGTCATGCTCACCTCTCTTGTCCTAACCCCGTGGGTTACTAATGGTACTTATTTTTAAAAGAGCCAAATGGAATAATTACCCTGGGAGCAAATAATTCCCTTTTCCATTCCTGCATAAATTCATGAGAGAACTTTTTGTATCCCCAGCATCTTGAAATATTGAAGCATCATCAGCTGGGGACACAGTAAAGTCAATCAAGACTATATTTATTCACTCCGCATTTATTGAGCTACTGCTGTTTGCCAGGCACCGTGCTAATTATGGAGGAGACAATAGTGCAGTTAGTAGTAACTGTAATTTCTAGAGCATCTACTATTTTTCAGACACTGGAACAGGCTCTTTGCATACTTTATCATGCATCCTCACAGAAGTCATAAGGTAGGAGTTATTATCCCTACTTTATAGATGAGAATATTGAGGGTAAGAATGCCAAAATCCTTGAGCAGAATCCTAGAGCTCACAATTGAAAGAATCACATTTGAATCTGAATGATGTACTGTGGACCAGTCCTTCTCTACCCTTTTTTTTTTTCTTCTCTACCCTTTGAAGGTTTCTGAATACTGTTTCCCAGTTGTTTCCTCCAGAAATCTAATTGGGCCATTTTTTAAAAAATTAAACTTTAAAATTCTCTTTTCAAGATTAGTGAGATATGTAGAATAGAAAGGAACTGATACATTGTCCCACACTTTATGGACAAAAATAGAAGTAGGAAGTACATGCTTTCATTTCTATCAATATAAACTTTTAATAATAATAATAATAATAGCATCCTAATTAATCAATGGGGAAATAATGGGAGAAAATCATCATTTTCTAGTCCTCATGAAATAATATCTAGACACTGATTCTCAACAGCTGCTAAGTGCCCAAAACCAGAGGTTATCAAATATGAGTTACTTCCTGATGGAAGTACATAAGAACGCCTATCAACTATTCTATCTAAAAATCAAATAATGAATTTGATCAAGTCCCTAGATCTAATTGTGAATTCACAAGAAATATAGGGGCAGAGGAACATATTAAATCACACCAAATCAAAATGTGATTGTGGGATAATCTGTATGATAAAAGAATTTTATCCAATAAATTGCAAGGAAAAACATAAAGGTGGGAAAAGAAGCTTTAGATGAAAAAAAGACAATATTTATAAATCAGTTGCCTAATTGTTTGAACAAAGTACCAAAAAAAAAAAATCTTTAACAGATTTGGAGAAATTTAAATACTGACAGGATATTGGATATTAAGTAATTATAGTTCCCTTTTGGATGTCATAATATTTTGGTTATGTTTAACACACAGAATCCTTACCTTTTAGAGATAGATGCAAAAACGTTTATAGATAAAATGGTATGATCCTGGGAATTTGCCTCAAGATAATCCAGAGCAGGTAAAAAAATAGGTGAAACAAGATTTGAATGACTTGGTAATTATCGAAGCTGGTGATGTATATGTGGAGGTTTGTTTCACCTCTGTCTCCACTTTTATCTATGTTTCAAATTTTTTATAATAAAAAGTTTAAAAATAGTTTTTATAATTATGCTAAAAGTAAGTAGTTCAGAAGGTCTGATAAAGCAGGAAGAATGGAGGAAAATAAGGAAAATGTTTTCCCCTGAAAATAAGCTGGTCCATTTTATGCTAGCATTGCGCTCACCTGCTAGTTAGTATCCTGATGGACCTACCTTGGAAACAGCTGCTGAGTAGGCCATGGATCATGAACAGCAGAAACAACTTGGTTCCACTTTTAAAGCAATTACCACGCTCCACCACCAACACATTTAGAGAGCCAGATGCAGTGATGGTCACTACCTGATATTTATGTGGTGCTCAGCTGTTTACAAAATGTTTTACAGTTAATCTTCAATCACAGCCGTACGAGGTAGATGATATTTTCCTCATTCAAGAGACCAGGAAACTGGAATTCTGACCTAGGACTTCATCAGAACATAAGTAGACTGACCCAAGCCCTGTCTTGGATACAGTCGAGCACTGTTGTTCCCTCCCAGCTCCTAATGGCTGAGTAGCCAAAGCAAGCATTTAATGTCTTTTTTTTTTTTTTTAAAGATTTTATTTATTTATTCATGAGAGACACACAGAGAGAAAGGCAGAGACACAGGCAGAGGGAGAAGCAGGCTCCATGCAGGGAGCCTGATGTGGGACTTGATCCCCGGTCTCCAGGATCACACCCTGGGCCGCAGGCGTCGCCAAACCACAGCACCACCAGGGCTGCCCCATTTAATGTCTTTTAAATGTGCATGTATGTCAGAGCAGGGCTGCACTATCTGTACCTGCTGTAGACTTCTTTCTGCAAGGATGGTCACTGCTGAATGTAGTTGAGAATAAGAAATAATGCATTGGACATTAACAGGATAAGGGGACAAATACCCCCAAATGAATAAGCTCCTCCTGTATTCTCGGTAGAGAGGTATAGTCTAAGCTGGGTGTGAGAGTCAGAGCTGGAGGAAAAAGAGTTAGGTCCATGCCTTTTTTTTTTTTTTTTTTTTAAACCCTTAGCATAAAATACATAGTGTCCACTCAGCTAAATCCACAGTAAAGAAATATGAATCTCTCTTCTTCTCTCAGTCTGCCCCTCTCACCTTCCAGGCTTTCCTTACTTAAGAAGGTAGATGAGGAGGGGGAAAAAAATGAGAGAGAGAGAGAGAGAATGAGTTTGGCAGGAGGATCACATCAAAGCATAGGCATCCTGAATCAAAGCTAAGGAGGCCTGGAATGATGTCTCAAACTATAAAGATGCTTCTGCTACCGTGTTAAGGGGAAAAGTGCCCAGTGGACTAATTTTGAAGACTTATGGTTTTTACAGAAAAATATATTGAGAGAATAAGCTAGTATCGATTCATATTATCCCTAGAGAGTTTTTATAAGAGAAATGAGTCAGTCAAACCATTCCTCAAATGACCTTTTAAATTCTAAGGCAAGGAAAGCTACTTCTAATTAAATGTTCAGTGCTTGTTCTAACTTGTATATTATGTCAGATTTGTGATATAGTATCTTTTGCGTATACATATAGAGATGTTGGAGTCCCTTAAGCAATCGTATGGGGTTGAAATGTATGCACCTTTAAAAATTATTTCATGGGTGAGACAGTGTGACAATCCTACAAGGTATGTACTGTTAGAGAAGACCCACATATTTTCTCGATTTGATTTCATTGATAGTAAAAAGGAGGGGTTGTAGGAGCCAATCTCTCAAAATCTTTGAGCGATGGAACCTCATTTTTTTTTTTGAATGATTATAAGATTTGTTGTAGTTTTGTTGTAGTTCTGTATTTATAAGATTTTAGTCAAGGTGAGGTTTTGGAACAGAATGCCTAATAATGACATTATTCTTAAGGGAAAAATGTGATCCACTTTATAATGCCAATTTGAGAAGTACATTGTAGCAACGATCAGGGTTGCTGACATCACGTTTACTTAATACAACTTCAAGCATTTGTTGTGAACTTATGTGCAGGATATGCAGGTTGAGATGGCTCTTTCAATCTCTAAGTGGGCTAATGAGTAATACCTACTTCACAGGATCTTTGGGAGCAAGGCTTAGTCAAATTAATACACAGAAAGCATTAAGAAAAGTGCCTGACACAGAGTAGCTGCTCAATAAATGGTGGCTGGAGTGTCATTGTCATCATTGTTATTGATCCTTATAACAACCTGTGATATTTTAGATCCTTCCCATTATAAACATGAATATCAAGTGTGGAGGTTACTACACAGAGCTAGAAGGGGGGGCTGGGCATTCTGATGGATTGTGACTCACATAGGGGACCCTTTTATAAAGCACTAATTCCTTATTATAGATCTACCTTTTACTTTTCGTGGCTCTGATTTATCAGTAGCAATTCTCTATTCTGATATGGAAAATTTCAACTACATTAAGATTTTTTTAAGTACCAAATAACATATCATGGATATGCTTTAATCTAGATGTGTTATTTTTAAAAGGGTGTTCATGTATGCTTCATATGTATAAAAATTTCTAAAGCAGATTCCTAAGAAATTCCTGACAGTCCCATTCTGAATTCAAAAAAGGCTTTGGGAAAGGATACATGGCACAAGGGGACATGGCACAATAAGTCCTAGGCTTGGAGATTCACAATATATGTTAGTATGCTAAAGATTGTGAAAAGCTACCAAAAAGAAACCTATACAGAATATTCTTCTTAACCATTGTTATACCTGTTAATATCCTGCAGAATTATATTTCATGGCATATCAGTATTGGAACTGGTATAAAAATGTAAGAAAAGGTAACCTAGCCTTAGGGGTCAACTACAAGTGGAAAAAAAGATGACTAGTTCTTCAGGAATTGTGGGTGACATACCTGGTGCTGTGGTGTGATGAGTCTGGGTCTTAGATTCAGGCAGACCTGGATCTTTCACTCCCCAGCTGGCTGAGCCCTAGTCAGGTTACCTAACCCCCTAGTCTCAGTATGCTCACATGTGAAAGAAGAAGAAGGATACCGCCCTCATAAAGGCATTTGCAGGATTAAATGAGAGAAGCACCTGGTCTATAGGAGTTAGTTCCCTCCTCCTCACCCTTGGCTCCATCTCTCCATCTCCTTCTGCTGAAATACAGACACATTGCTGAAGGATCCCGCCATTTATAAAAGCCTTCATTTCAGGATTTAGCAGAGGCTATCAGGTAACAAGTTCTTGCATCTTCATTGGGAATCTTTTTCTAAAATCGCGATCTCTGGATACCTCTTTCAAGAATGTGTCTTGTGTCCAAGAGAAGGTTCACCAACTCTGGGAGACTGTTGAGAATCCTGTTTTCTAAAAGTTAGAGCCAAAAAAAAAAAAAAGAGAAATTCTTTGTCTAAATCATACCCAGGGTTACCTGCTCTGGGCCTTTCCAGGATCTGCACTGAGGTTGCCCCTTGCTCTCATTTCCTATGCTAGTGTTAATGCTCAGCCACGGTGGAAACAAATTTCAGGGTTAAATTTAAAAGCATGTGCAGCACTAAAGCATTGCCTTTTCAAAGTAACCTTTGCACAAAGCTCTTGGAATCTAATTACCCGAGTGTTATTTGCCTCCCCCAAAATACCCGTGCTTGTGCAGATTGAGTTTAAAGTTCAGGAAGTATTAACAAAAGGAATCAGAAGCAAGATCTCAGGCACAGCCTCTGAAGAATCTCCCTGTCTGTGCCTGGCCTCTCCCTCCTCCTGGGTGTGCCCGCCTGGGAAGGCCAGTGAGTAACCTGCACATTTTTTTTTCCATCTTGGCCCTTCCCACCCAGACGAGAGGACGGAGTGGCAGACAGGCAGGCAGACGGCGGTGAGTCCTGTTCAAGCATGCACGGAGCATACCTCTACCTGCACCCAGGGCCTGGACCCCTCGCCACCCTTACCCCACCCCAGGAAGAGCCAGAGCCCCTGCGAGGGTCCGGAGGGGGCCTCTGCTCCCAATGGTAAGGGCTGCCAGCAGCAGGTCCACTTCATTCATTTTATTTGCTTTGGTGTTGGCTTTTCTTTTCAGTTGTGTTTAGATGGGAGACTTTCTGATGGGATTAAAGGTGTTTTGTTTTGTTTTTTTTCTTTGGTTGATTGGTTAGTTCTCAGTAGTCCCAAGACAAAGGGTTGTCTTCCCCCAGCAGGGTTTATTAGAACTTGTAACCTGATAGCCTGGCCTTGAAACAAAACTTAACATACTAATTACTTCTGGTTAGTGTAGTTTACCCTTTTGGCCCTCTTAAAAAAAAAAAAAAAAAGAAAGAAAAAAAGACTTTATTTACCATATAGGTTTTGAAGGAGGAAAGTGCTAAGTATTGTGGCCATTTTAATACATGGGCACTTGTACTAATTGAAAAGTAGCTTGTTACTATAGCTTTAAAATAGACCAAGATGACGTTTTGTCTCAAAAGGGGCAAACGGAAAAGCTTTTTAGAAGGATTTCAGTGCTGAATGAAAGATGCTAGCAGAGGGGTTTGAATAAGAGTTACAAGATAAGTTGGTCTAATTAAATATATATGAACATAGAAGTATTGAAGTCAATCTGTGGTGCTCTGAGAAGAAGAAAGTCAAATTTTCAATGTGGGATTCATGTGGTATTTAAGGGAGAAAACTGAGAGCTTTGTACAGTGTGTTGAGACTTCTTTGAGGGGAGTGTTGGAAGGCAAATGGAGCACGCTGGGAAGCAGGTTTTTTTTGCATGGGGCTGGTGCCAAAGACTTCTCCCTCAATTGCTGTGGGTGAGAGTAATTCAAAGTAATCAAGCACTGCATTGTTAACAGGCTTCTGAGTTTCAAATATTTATTCTAAACACAAGCCGTTGATTGCACTGGTATTTGAGGGACTAGAGCGCTGCCTCTGGTTCCTGGCCTAGCCTAGACTTTAGTACCTGGGGAGATTTCAGGAAAAAGGTTGTAGGAAAGATAAAGCTATGTATAATGTGAATTTGATACCACACTATTATAGTGTATATGAGATGGCCCCGTTTCTTTAGCAGCCACGAGGAATTACACTGTGGTTACGTGAGAGTGTGAGGATGCTGAGCTAAGGGGTTTTATAGGAGAATGGTGCAGAAACTGCAGTAGAAATTGCCCAAAGCTGAGGCACTCCCATGATACATGGGGAAGTTTGCCCTGTGCCCGGGTGTCCCTGCAAATGCAGCATGGCTTCATCCCTGGCACCACTGTGCAGGCAACGTAGGGATTTTCTATGAGAACAACCTGTACTTCACATAGCTAGGTTTTTAGAGCGGCAGTGAAAAATAGCCCTAAAAAGTAGTGTACCAAGGAAGATATGAAGTTGGAGGGAGTGTGTGTGCGTGTGTGTATGTATGTTGAAGTGGGGGGAAGGAGCACAAGCAGGATGAAAATCCCCTTCTTAGATTGCATACCCTTTGGGGCACCTGGATGGCTCAGTCAGTCAGGCATCTGCTTTCTGCTTACGTCACCATCCCGGGGTCCTGGTATCGAGCCCCACATCGGGCTCCATGCTCTTTGGGGAGTATGCTTCTCCCTCTCTCCTGCTCCCCTCCTCCACCACTCGTGTTCTCCCTCTATCTCTTGCTCTGTCTCAAATAAATAAATAAAATCTTTAAAAAAATTGCATACTCTTCTTCTGGCATTATATCTTTTTCTGAAAAGAAATCAGTAATTCTTCATCGTCATTATCCGCATTTCTGTGCTGATAATGCCAGTAGTTTGCTTTCTTACAATTTTACTTTCCCCTTAGCTAATTAATCAAAAAGCACAGTCTGACTGTAGCCCCATCAGCCAGCTCATTAAAAAACCAAGAATGCCACTTTTTTGCTGAGTGAGCAGAAGATGGGGGTGGGAACCTTTCTGGTGATTTTTACCTGGCGATGTGAGATTTATATTTGTGACTCTGTTCAGTTGTGATTGAAAAACAAGCAGATGCCACTCCAAGTGCCCATGGAGTTAACAGCACTGATAGCAGTTCTAGCCTTTGTGAGCATTTACAGTTTGGTTACTACACGTTCAGGTATAAAGCATCACTATCCCATGGGGCGCCTGAGTTGGCACAGTTGTTTAGTGTCTGACTCAGGTCATGATCTCAGGGTCATGGGTTGGAACCCTGTGTCAGGCTTCTCACCCAGCAGGGAGTCTGCTAGTGATTCTCCATCTGCCTCTGCCACTTGTGCCCTCTCTCTCTCTCAAATAAATAAATCTTTAAAACAAACAAAGAAAAACATCACTGGCCCTGCCATACCTGCTTGACCCCCGGATCCAGTGCCTGGGAGCAGAAGACAGTTTAGAAGAGAGTGGGCAGTGTTTCCTCCTATTGATAGCCTGTTCTGCACATTTTCAGAGCTTTGTAGAGTTTCTTCTCAAACTAAATTAAATGCAATATCTTCTTGAATTTGGCTTTTCTGAGGCATCTGTATGGTGAATTTAGCATTACTTTTCATTTCGTTGTGTTTTTCATGCACTCCTGTGGCTTAGTCTCTTGATCAGTGATACCAAGCAGAGTGAAAATTGGCCATATAAATGGGAACCAAATAGGCACTTAAGACAACCTTGTGTGTGAGCAGCACGTGCTTTCTCCTTGCATTTGACACATTGCTTCAAAGAGCCTCTGGGCATTACCCAGCCCTGGCCACTTCTCTGCCATCCTATGTTTTCTGGTGCTGTGATTCTTTTCCCTACCACCCCCTGCTGTCCCAAACTACACAAATAGGTGTTTAGAGAATTTAAGTAGAAATAACCAAAAAAATAAATAAATAAAAAATAGAAAGCAACACCTTAGTTGTAAGGATGCTGTAATAACTCCTGCTGCATTCCAGCCAGGCTACATACATCTTAGGGTGTGAGTAGAGGACAAAGTCGTGGATTCAGGCACTGTCCTTTCTGAGCACTTTCTAAGTAGGTACAGTGAAGCATGGTGAGTGAAATGGGGGAGTGGAGGGAGTGAAGCAGCTGGAGGCTAGAATATAATTAGCCTCAGCCTATAATCTTCAGTAAGCGCCAGTTTCCTGCTCCTCGGGGCTAGTGTGTTATTTTTTTCCTGCAATATTCCTTACGCATTGGTCCTCCTATTAATGCTGTGGAGTCCTTTGCAGGATGTAGCTCAGATCATTTAGTCACATTGATCTGTAGGCACATCCTATAAAAGAGGAGACATGGCAGAGAGACTCGCCCTGAACAAGTCATAAGGATTGCATGTCATCCACATCATCTTTAAGAACCTCAAAGGATGAGTGAAATAAGTCCATCGGAGAAGGACAAACATTGTATGGTCTCATTCATTTGGGGAATATAAATAATAGTGAAAGGGAATAAAGGAGAAAGGAGAAAAAGTAAGTGGGAAATATCAGAAAGGGAGACAGAACATGGAAGACTCCTAACTCTGGGAAACGAACTAGGGGTGGTGGAAGGGGAGGAGGGCGGGGGGTGGGGGTGACTGGGTGGCGGGCACTGAAGTGGGCACTTGACGGGATGAGCACTGGGTATTATTCTGTATGTTAGGAAATTGAACACCAATAAAAAATTTATTATTAAAAAGAACCTCAAAGGATGATAAATAGTGCAGAGAAGAAATAGATATCTTTTGCTTTCCTTTGAGGCTGAGGTCTTGAGGAATAAGTTAGGTATGTGTATGCAGGCAGGAATAGAAATGAGGAATATCAGATGAAACTTCACCTTAAGGATTGTATAAATTTTTGAGATTAGGTGAAAACTTTGGCCTATACTTAGAAATCGTATTTGGCTTAAGGCAACCTTCTCTCCCTTCAGTTGTATGATAGACTTTGAAGCTAGTCTCTTGTGATAATGACTTTGTAGCTCCTCTTATCAAGAGATAGAGTCTGTTTACCCTGCCCCTGAATCTGGGCTAGGCCTTGTAACTTACTCTGGCCAGTAGATTATGCAGAAGTGAAAGTGTGCATAGGTACCAGTCAGTCCCCAGTGTAGGTCTTAAGCGGCCTCATACATTTCTGCTTGCTTACCTAGAATCTAGCCTGGTTACCCTGTGGACACTCCTAGACTCCGTTGCTGTGGCCCAGAGACCCTTGTCTCCCCAGCTGATGGTGATCTTATACCAGATATGTGATTGA
Source organism: Canis aureus (assembly GCF_053574225.1). Taxonomy (NCBI): domain Eukaryota; kingdom Metazoa; phylum Chordata; class Mammalia; order Carnivora; family Canidae; genus Canis; species Canis aureus. Next base: position 56,969,980 of record NC_135619.1, on the reverse strand, counting down.
GGATATATCCTAGACCAGCCAGCTGACCTGACACAAGAGTGGGCCCAGCAGAGATCACATGAGCTGATCCAGAGACTCAGGAGCAATCCTTGAGTGCCTCTTGTTTCAAGCTACTGAGTTTTGGAATGGTTTCTTAGGCTAACAACAGCTAATGAATTCATGTGGTTACCTGGAGATGGTGCATCTATGTTCACATTCTGGTCTGTGTTTGTTTTTTTTTTTTTAAGATTTTATTTATTTATTCATGAGAGACACAGAGAGAAGCAGAGACACAGGCAGAGGGAGGAGAAGCAGGCTCCATGTAGGAGCTGGATGTGGGACTCGACCCCGTAACTCCAGTATCACGTCCTGAGCCGAAGGCAGATGCTCAACCCCTGAGCCACCCAGGCGTTCCACACATTTTGATCTGTTAACGTCCTTACAAATGCTTAGTGCAACTCAGCCTAAGAAATTCAGTAGTGCTTGGAGGGGTTCTATAAGATGGGGGGCATTTCCAATTCTTGTGATCATCAGCTTTACTTTGAGGCCTTTTTAACAACACATGTCTGGGCCTTATGTCAGATTATTCGAATCTGTAATGTAGAAAGCTCTAGTAATTGCCTAGGATTGAAAACCAATAAGCCATTGATCTTGTTGCTCCCTTCCATTACTAAAAGATGCAGAGATTCCAGTTCCTCTGTACTTAGGCAAACAGCACTCCAGTGGTTCAGAGTTCATTACTGATTTGATCTCCTTTGAGCCACATAAGTAAACTTTGTAATCATCTTGGGCAATCTACATTGACCTGATCCTAGATGGGGAAAGTTCACAGGTGCAGATTGATGGCTGCGCTTGTATGTTGTTTACTATGGTATCCCCTGAGATTTAGAACATGGTATAAGTCCATGAATAAGTCTTTGGCATTAAGGATGTAATAGGACCCTGCTTTGAGGACTTTAGAGTCTAATGGGGGAGGAAATATCAGAAATCTACTTGTTACTTAAGAAAGCAAAACAAACAATGTTTTGAACATCAAACTACAGGTGAATTTTTACTCTGGTGCCTGTATCAGTTGTTGCAACAATAATGCTACATTGCAAACAACCACAAAATCTCAGTAGCATACAGTAGTATGTTTTTATTAACCCATCTGTCTGCAGGTTAAGATGGGAAGAATTCCCAGATCTTGGCTTAGTTGGGGGTGGCTTTATTCAACATGTCCCTCAACCTTTCCCTAGGATTGGCTGTTAGCTTAGCTACATTCTCCTCATGGTGATGGCAGGCATAAAAAAGCATAAGCCACAATGAAAAAGCTCATTTCAGGCCTCCGGGTATGTCATTGATCTGTTAACATCTGTTGGTCAAAGGAAGTCACATGGTCAAATCCGTTGTCCAAGGCCAGGGAGATAGAGATTTGCAGAGAGAAACTGCAAAGTCAGGGTGAAGTTATTTCTTTAGATCATACAACATGTTTGCTACCATCATTTCTTTCTCAGGCAAAAAGAAACTAGTTTCCATCTAGTCGGATCATTTGAGACCTTTTCCTAAATCTTAGCCCAGTGTTGCAGTGGTTAAAAGAGATTTGGGTGAAAATCCCTTTCTGATGGCCCATCTGTCCCAGATTGCTTGGTGAAAAACCTTTAGCCTGTGCTCTGGTTGAGATGGGAAACTAGTGTTCTTTTTTTTTTTTTTTTTTTTTTTTAAAGATTTTATTTATCTATTCATGAGAGAGACAGAGAGAGGCAGAGACACAGACAGAGGGAGAGGTAGGCTACCTGCAGGGAGCCCAATGTGGGACTCAATCCTGGGACCAGGATCATGCCCTGAGCCAAAGGCAGACGCTCAACCGCTGAGCCACCCAGGCATCCCTCTAGTGTTCTTAATAGATTGAGCTCCTTAAGTATTCTCCAGGGCAGAAACTGTTTTATAGTGTTACTAAGAATAACAACAGAGTACAGTTAACATTAAACAATAGGAGTTTGAACTGTACAAGTCCACATGTACATGGATTTTTTTACAGTACTATACATGTTTTTTCTCTTCTTTTAAAAAAAAAAAAGATTTTATTTATTTGAGAAAGAGAGTAAGCACAATCAGGAGGAGGGGCAGAGGGAGAAGCAGACTCCACACTAAAAAGGGAGCACAACATGGGGCTTGATCTCAGGACCCCAGAGTCACAACCTGAGCCAAAGGCAGACGCTCAACCACTGAGCCACCCAGGTGCCCCTCTTCCTTGTGGTTTTTCTTAAGGAAGGATTTCTTACTCTTAAAGTTCTCAGTAAGGCTTCTGATCAACAGGTTAGGTTACATGATGTGGGGTGTTGGCTCCCCTAACTCCCAGGTTGTTCAAAGGTCGACTGTACTTTATTTCAGGCCACTGATGTATAGGCATTGCTATTGATCATTCTGTGCCTTTGGATCTCCAGAGTATATCAGATTTACCTCTGAAGAAACTGAGGTACAAAAGATGATGTAACTTCAATGGAACCACATCTGTTAGCTGTCAGAGATTAGTAACCTGTCCTGTTGGTTTTTCTGCTTTTGCTTGGCAATCTGATCGATGCTGCCTTGTTTTACAAAAAGCATATGAGGATATCATTACTTAATGGGTTTATCTTCCTAAGAAACCCTTCCCTCCTAGTACTTATGTTCCATGGGAAATAAAGAAGTCCAACAAGGAAGTGTTCAATACTATAAGATTTCTGCAATACAGTGTTTGGGAAATTAGCTGGATTATAAGTCCTTTCTAAATTCTCTTTGTTACTGTCTTGACCACAGAAATAAATTGGGGTGGGGACTGTTTAGATAGACGTCCTTGCAGGGTTCTTGTGACTATGCTTCTTACGTGTATTCTCTGAGCCCTCACCTGCCACTTCTGTTGCCTAGTGACTGTTCAGCGATTGCTTGCCGCGGTTCTCTGACAAACAATGCGATTTCTATTTTATGTGGAAGGCTGATGTGATTAAACAACTCATTTAAACAAATGCTTTGTAGGAGGCATGATATGATTGGAATAGGCATTTTTAGTGGAATTCTTGTCAAATTAGCCATGCAAACAATCAAATAATGACAGTGGCCCTGAATATGTAATCTGCTACAATTAATGTATAAACTGGTTATCTTTGATAAGTTGTTTCCATTCTGATGATGGCTTTGCTGAAAACCTCATGTGTCTCCCATACAGCATGAATGCTGCATTATATGTTGTTATTTGAGCAATGGTTTAATATCCTACCCCTCCTCTTGCTCAGTGCCAAGGGCCATATCTGCATTGTTTACCACTGAAAACCTAGGAGCCAGCATAAAAATCTACATAAATAGATAATGGGTGAATGCACAGGTGAGTGGATGCTAAGACCACAATATCCAGCGCCTGAGACAAGTGTAAGGTTCTTCCCAGGTGATTCTGCCCCCAGCAAGGGGCAATGAAGGGTTAATGTTCTCTTTGGGAGCTGGAGGGATTTGGATATGGATCTCAGCAGAGCGGCTTGAATCACATTCTTTCTGCTACTATAGCAACAGGTTGAGAATTCTGCAGGCTTTATCCCTGCCTCCTGCCTACGTTGGAAATGCCTGTGTGCAGGCGACTTCATTGTCTGGGGGACAATGGTTTTTTTTTTGTTGTTGTTGTTTTTTGTTTTGTTCTATGATGTTTCAATGAAGCAGCTCCTTTGCAGAGACAAAGAGGCCAACACAAAGGGCTAAGAATCTTGGAGAGGCCGAGAGAGATCTTGTTTTGATTGGAGGGACATTTCCACTCTTTTGTCCCTGGAAGAGGTGTGAAGTGGGGGAGGATTTGAGGTTTAGTGGTAGTCTGTAGTATCTTTTCCTCCCTACTTCAGGAGACCCGCGCTTCAGAGAGACACCCTCTGGCAGCTTTTGGAAACCTTTCTCTTTCTATCTTTGCTTAATAAATAGGGTGGTAGTGAAGCTCTTGGATGATTGCCCATGTTGTGTTCACTTCTAAGTTTGAGAAGCCAGAGTGGCCCAGAATGCAGGTTTCTCCTTCTGTATTCAAGCAGTCCTTCCAGTCAACTCTGCATCTTTGTTGTGTGCTGAGAAGGAAGGGCAAACCGAGTCTGAGAAATGGAAGTGTTAGTCTTCACTTGGCGTAGCAGTGTTGTAAAGAGAGGAGTGAAGATGGGGAAGCTGCTGAGGAGAGGTGCTTAGGCCGTATTAGCTTGCCAGGAGGTGTCGCGGGCATTCAGAAACTGCTCTGCCTGTGAACTCTGGGCTGCTTCTCACGTGGGGTTAAGCTTAGAGTTTAAGGCTAATTGTAGTTCCTGTTGGGCTAATGGCTCAAGTCATAGACCTTAAATATCACCTTGGATTGATTGGGCCGCATTGCCACAGTACTGTTTTCACTTTGCACACAGATGGGGAAATCTGCCTGGTTCCCTCTTTGTCCCTGGGTTACAAAAACATTTTGGTTGGAAGTACCCAAACCTATCCAGCCATTCTGCAGAAGCAGAACGAGTTCTTTTATTAAAACTTTGATTTCAGGGGCGACTGGATGGCTCAGTGGGTTAAACTGACTCTTGTTTTCGGCTCAGGTGGTGATCTCAAGGTGGTGAGATTGAGGCATTGGGCTCTGGGCTCCAGGCTGAGCTTGGATTCTCCCTCTCCCTTGCACCTGATTCCTCTCCCCACCCCCATCACCCCTACTTCTCTTGTTTGTGTGCACATGTGTTCTCTCTCTCTCTCAGATAAAACCTTAGACAACTAAAATTTAAAAGTTCGCTTTTAAAAATCTTTTATCACCAACCTACTACATACCATTTGAATATGGGATAAGCTCTTGCTCTTTAAGTCTCAGAGTTCCCTCGGCTCTGCTACTTAAGTCTGGCATGGGCACTGAAACTGCCGTTCTTGTGATATAGTCCTGAGGGTTTTAGGCTGGGAGCCAGCAGCCCCTGGGGTCTAGTCCTAGTCCCAGTGGCCTTGAGAAGCTCCTGTGGGGATTTCAGTCCATTGTGTGTGGAATGAAAGATGTGGATAACAATGCTAGCATGTCCTTCACATCTCTCCTACACATAAAAAAAGTGGTACTCCAATTGTTTGACAAGTAGAAAAAAGCCTTTGCTTTGTTGAAGATCTTATAATTTGCAGCTCCCTTTACTCCTCCTCATGCTTCAGGTCTCTTCTTAAGTGTTGCTTCCTCAGGGAAGCCTTTTCCAGACCTATCCCAGGCTAGAGCAGGACTCCAGGCATATGCTCCCTGCTAAGGGTGTTCTCTTATTTCATCACACTTAGCACAGTTTGTAATGATGCATTTCTTTGAGGGGCTGTTTTTTTGTTTTTATCAATTTTCTTTCTCATTCTGAGACTCAGGATTCTGGGAGGCAAGCTCCCAGTCTGGTTTGTTCACCATTGACTTTGCATAGGAGCCACTCAGTAAACATTTGCTGAAGACTCAACAATGCTGCATTAGCCTTTCCGGAGGATACAAAGATGATTCCATGACAGTCTCTGCCCTTAAGGATCTTCAGATTTACTTTTCCTGTTTCTCTATCATCCCACTGCATACCCAAAATAGGCTGCAAGAAATTGAAACAAAAATCCCTGAGCTCTTGTCATTAATCTCATCACGAGATAGGCTTTAGTTTTCCTTGATTGGACTGGTTAGTTTTTTTTGAGACAGAATTCATGAACTGAAGCAAGGTCCTGGACGGAGGTTCTAGGATGGAAGGTGGACTGGATAAAAAAAAAAAAAAAAGAGAGAAAGAGGGATGGAGAAATAAGGAAGAGAATAAGACAGCAAGAAGAGCATTGAAATCCTAGGGTTCTGTCTTTTAATTAACTTGCCTGTGAGTGTCTTTTTTGACTGATAAGCTTTATAAGGAAGGACATGTTTCTTAAACAGAATTCCCACCTAAAGTGTTGAGTAATGGAAACACAGAGTTTGCAACCGAAAGGTGATCATCAGCACACAAAAAGTTGACCGGGCTCCAGAAATCTCTTTGCATTTTAAAACCAGAAGGATACTGATTTCTAAGAGGATTGGCGGGTTCCTGTAAACCAGTACAGTTATGATCAATACAGGTGTTTGCACCATGAAACTAGAGCTAGCCATTGCACATTTAAGCAGCAAGCCTAGACTAGATGCTGCCGGGAGCGAAAAACAGGAATTCCTTAGGTTGGAGGATGATGGGTATTCATCAACCAGGTACAGGAGGCGTGAAGGGAAGTTGATTGAATTAGAAAATACAATTGCTTTTGGCCTGAGTTTGCAGTTTGTAGGGGGATGACTTAGGGGAGTTTTACTGATTAAGTTTCTACAGAAAGCATGAAATCTCTAGCTTCAAAAAGCCAAATAGCTTCAATTTATCTTGAGAACGGGTATAGGTGGAAAGTATGGACAGTTGAGAGAAGGTAAAATTTCTCTTCTGGCTCCTCTTCTTAGAGAGTTCCACTTTCATGGCAGAGGACAGCCTTTGCCTGCATAGTTGTCCCAGCTTCTGTTTCTCACCAAAACCCTTTGCCTGCCTTTATGCTTGGTCCACTCGGGAGCTTAGATCCCAGTCAGACCATATCCCTCCCAAAGCCATTCCAGGAAGAAAAGAATGACTCAAACAATCACATAATCTCTCTTCTTTATGAGGAGGAAGGAATTTTAGCCAAGAATGCAAGGTGTGCCTGTGGGCTTTGCGCCTACACACCCCCACCCCCACACATGTCCATTCTGCTTTTTCACTTACTTGGACGGAGACAGTATGGTATACCATGTTGGCCAAAGGCCAGGAAATAACTGCGTGAGGTTGACAAGTAGCCAAGACATCAGGCTTATGGGTCTCACTAGGCAATGTTAATTGGCTCCTCCTTCATTTACAAAAATATACTCAACAAAGATAGTATGTGGGAACGTGGTGCTTTCCTATCTGATGTCCCTCTGCGAGTTAGTTCCAAAGAAGGTCTGCTCCAAGCAGTCTCTTGGTTTCCCTAGGAATTTGCCCCTTTCTAAAAGCACTTTCACACAGTTCTTTACAAAGCAAATCCCTTTGTTTTCAGTGGCAAAGCTTCTCTTAAATCTCCACTCTACCACTTCCTACCTGTACAGCTTGGGCATGTTATCCAACCTCTCTGTTGCCTCATTTACTTCATCTTTATGTGGAGTCAATAATGTCTCTCTCATGGGAGACTTGTGGGAAGCAAATAAGATCATCTAAGGAAAGTTTTTGCACAGTGCCTGGCACACAGTGTGCATTTAAAAGTTGTCACTGTTTTTAATCTGACAATGAGATTTCAGCCTATTCTCTTCTTCTTTGCTCCTTCAGGGTTAGAAACACCCCCTTGACATTTGGTAACCCTCAATATCTGGGTTCTATTCTGGTGTGGGGAGAGAAGAGCAGAGCGAGAGAGATGGTTGGGCAGGAGTGAGGTGATGGAGACCTGTGCCCCTGTTCTTCTACTCTTCTTCCATTGCTCTTTCCATTATACCATACTGATTCTTTACCTGTTGATGGCCGGATACAAAGGTAGGTGTTGTGCAGAAAGGAATGTGGATTCAGCTGTGTCTTCTAGGAGGTGGTAATCTGAGTTCTAGATTCTAGTTCTAGGTAATCTAAGTTCTAGTTCTAGGTCTTTTACCTGTTCTCTGAGTATGCAACATGTCTTGCTGTTTAGCTAAAATCCTAGCTCAAACCCACCCCAGGAACTAATGTCTAATACAAACAAGCACTGTAGGGATACCAGTGGTACCAGTATGATGATCATGGTCATGGAAGACAGGAGTAGTCATTGAAGCATTTGGCATTTAGAGAGAAACACTTTTAAAAAGCCAAAGAGCAGGTCGAGTATCAAGCTTTCTGAGCTGTCCAATCTTTCTAGACTCAGGCTCGACAGGAAGGAATATGAACTGCTGGACCTGGAAAGAAGGCCCAGGAGAAAGGAAACAGGAACTCCCCTGTCCAGCTCCTCTATGAGACAGCGGTCATTAGAGTGCAGCTGAGTAGCATGGCCAGGGCCCTGAGCTTCTGTAGCCCTCGTCTCCTGACCCACAAAGTACAGGTGATGATCAGACATTTGCTAACATATATAAAGCACATGGCTTTAGGTGCTGGCATAAATTAAATACTCAGGAAATATTAGCCATGATTGGCTTAAGAATACCTCCTGGCTCTTCTGCAGTTTGGATGCCAGTTGTGCTCCCCAGTTCAACATAACTTCAACTTCCCCACTTGTTTAATGCTGCCTACTGCTCACATGTTGACCACAGTTAGCAGGGAGGAGGTGCCCTGTCTGTGGCTCTGGGTAGTCTTGACAGTTCGTAAGTTGGAATGAAATGAGCCTTCTCAAGTGTTCAGAGATAACTGTCATGTCGTTACCATAGATGGTGAGGCTGAGCCTATGGCCAGCAGGCTCATCACGCAATGAGCAGGAAGCTCTCTGGTAATGACTGCAGAATGGCACTGTATATATTTTTATTTTTAACATGATTTCATATTTTATTATTTCTTGCATTTGTCTCATCAAAGCAATGTTTTATTCTTCATTCTGGGGAAAGTGGGGTCACTTCCATTGCTATCTCTCACAATAAGAAAGTGGAAGAGTGGGTATAGATTATACAGTTTTAACACTAGACAAATTCAGGGTTATCTAATCCAAGCCCCCCAGTGGTACAGATGTGGAAATTGAGCCCCAAGGATATATTTTTTTAAAGATTTTATTTATTTATTCATGAGAGACAGAGAGAGAGAGGGAGAGACACAGGCAGAGGGAGAAGCAGGCTCCATGCAGGGAGCCCGATGTGGGATTCGATCCCGGGACTCCAGGATCATGCCCTGGGCCTAAGGCAGGCGCCAAACCGCTGAGCCACCCAGGGATCCCCGAGCCCCAAGGATATTAAATGAATTCTCTGCTGGCAGAAGGACTGGTCTTCCAACCCTAGTTCAGGGTCCTCTATGTGTGCTTTTTGGTTTATTGCTCTTCCAAAGTGACCATGGACATCAAACGATATGAGAGCCATTGTTTTTGGGATGTAAAGGTGCTCATCTCTGTGGAGGATTCTCAAACAAGATAATAACACCTTTGACCCAGTCTCTTCCTGTCTTTGGCACATTATCCCTGACTAGCCATGAAAATACACATCTATTACACGAAAGAGGCAGTGGTGACAGAATGAACAGTTCCTGTTTTTCTCGTCTGAAGGAGAACTTGGCCACTAAATCTGTGCTCTTACAGAGTCATGATCAAAACAGATTCAGATCCCTAAACTGTAAACATGGTCCAGAGGATTGATTGAAGGATATCCATCTATTGAATATCCATCCTCTATGGAACCTCATCCTCTAGCTCTGTAATTCAAAGAAAAGGTCAGATCTACAGAGCATAAGACATGGATATTTATGAATAGATTTTCTCGAGGATGATTGGTTATGTGATTTTTAAGTCTTTTAACTAAGGAAAATTTTAAGATATATAGATAAAATAGAGAAGGTATTTGGAGAAAATACACACACACTCAAGATAGCAATTATTCAAAACCAAGATACAACAAATTATAGAATTATCTAGACTAGACTTAATTTTTCTCTTGATCTATATAGATTATCTTCTTAGTGGTTTAGATGCAACATTTGACATTTCCTTCTTCATTTAAAGCCAATAATTACTTACCTATCAAGGAGCTGCTATGCATCAAACACCATAATGATGCTTTTCGTGAGATCTCATTTAATTTGCATAGTACTGTGAGGTAGGTGTGATTTTTCTCATTTTATTGATAAGGACGCTAAGGGGTCAAGGTAGATTTTTTAGGTGGTTGATGACCTATTTCTGTTCCTATGGAAGTAGAGCACAGTAAGGTTTTAGGCAACTACCAAGGAAAGGTTGTTAATCAGGTTCCTGAACTAAATAAAGCTTGACTATCAGAAGACCAGTCTGTTCTATCTGACTAGCACCACCCTAGAAACTGCCCTCTGAATTTTGAAGATGCAGCCTATTAAAGCATCCATTGTGCCCCTGATCTTCCCATAGTCCCTTAGTGTATATGACTATGGATAAAGGAAGACTTCTGGGTGAGTCTGGTTTCCTTGGAGAACTTCTTTTTCCTCTTTCAGTTCTTTCAATTTTCCCTGCACCAGTAGCTCCGCTTTCTTTATGAGCTCCTTCATGGGCATTGCTAGGGATGGATTCAGAGTTAGAGCATGAGGATCTAGGTTCTCCAACACCAAGAGGCACAGCTGTGAGTAAATGCTCCAACTTTAGTACTTGGACTCTATAATTGTGTTTTGTTCTTAGAGTCTTTTTAAAAATAATTTCTAGGTCTTAAAAATAAATAATTTTTTAAAAACAATTTCTGGGTCTGAGCTGGATTACATAATTCCAGAGACATTGCAAGTCTTATCACTCCCTAATGGTGATGCCTAAAATTGGTAAACTTTTTTTGTGAAGTCCTTTCAGAACCAATTTACATTCAGCAGACAAAAGTCATTCTCTTTCTTTAGTCACAGTAATAAAAGCTAAAGATATAATAGCTTCAGATACGGTATCTCATTTACCAACCACACCCATCAGAAAGACTATTAGTCCCTCCTAATGTATAAGGAAATTGAGACTCAAGTAAACTGTCATGTGTTCCAGGAAGTATCTAGAATACAGATTTCTCTAACTCCAAAGCTCACACTGGGTTGTGTTGTCCCTTTTTTTAAAAAAGGAAATTTATTTATAGAAATTTACACACCAGCTTTGACTCTGAGTCTTGAATGTTTTTGAGAAATCAAACCCAGTTAACCTCAAGGAAGGAAGATTTGCCACCACTAAGGTCATGCTGAAGAAAACACCATAGTTTCTAGAAACATTTCCAAAAGCTACAATCCAGAAAGGCCTAATGTTAAAATTGCATGAATGCAATGTGTGTATAACTTGCCAGGTCAGATTCATTTGGAGGTGTAATTTCTGTTTGTTTTTTAAAAATCTCCCTTGTTAATGTTGGCCCATGTTCTTATTTTGTGAAACGTGAAGGGTCTGAGCACCTGATTATTGAGATGATTCCCCAAACACCCTTCCAGCTATAACAGTATTTCTATAGATTGTCACTACCTTCTGCCATGCTGTCTATTCAGGATAATTTAATTTTTAGAAGTGTTCCTTATTTAAATAATATTCTACACAAAGTATTGTTTGCTCTCCCACTTATCAGTACTCATTATTATAGCCATCAGCCAAAAAAGATAGTAATTATCATTCTTAGGCACAGCTGCAGAGCTGTCTTTGCTGGATACCTTAAGGGGATAATGCTCTATTGTACCTTTTTATTGTCTGCTTTATTGGAGAATGTGCAGTTGTAGCTAGATTTCCCCTTCTTCATTTTCGTGGGACCCAATGATTTGAAATGCTGTTGTTTTTCCTAATGTGAGAGTCATTGCAGAACCAACCCTGGGATGTTAGAAAGGTCATCGTTTCTAAAAATCATACGGTCTTGAAAGGATGAAGACTAAGTTTCAAGAAGGTGAAAGTTCTTGTTTGCACAGTGTGACCAGTCAAGCTTTACTTTTGTGCTTAGTGACATACATAAAAATGTATGGTTGTCAATATAGAGAGAGTGAATGAAGGAATCAGTAGGATCCTTTGGTTGTAAGCAACAGAAATAGACTCTGGCTAATTAGGAATTTTTATATTTTTTTTATTTTAAGATTTTGTTTATTCATGAGAGACAGAGAGAGAGGCAGAGACACAGGTGGAGGGAGAAGCAGGCTCCCTGCAGGAAACCCGATGCAGAACTCCATGGGGGCGGGGAGGGGAGATCCCTGGGTGGCTCAGTGGTTTAGTGCCTGCCTTCGGCCCAGGGTGTGATCCTGGAGTCCCGGGATCGAGTCCCATATCGGGCTCCCTACGTGGAACCTGCTTCTCCCTCTGCCTGTGTCTCTGCTTCTCTGTGTGTCTCTCATGAATAATGAATAAATAAATAAAATCTTTAAAAAAACAAAAAAACAGAACTTGATCCAAGGACCCTGGGATCACGCCTTGAGCCAAAGTATCTCTTCTCACAACATAGCTTGCTTTTAACTACCTGAATAGTACCTACTGGTAAACAGATAGTCTTAATTTCAATGTACTCTAATTTATCAAATTTTTCCTTTATAGTTAGAACTTTTTGAGTCTTGTTTGAACTGCATGTTTTAGGAGCTGCCTTCTTAGAGACTGACTGGTGGGGCTGCCAGGCAAGGCCCTAACCTCCCCAAAGCCACACAAGCTAATAAGCTAAGCTACCACAAAGCTCTTTCTTTGGAATTTTACTCTTTAGGAAAGGAAATGAAACTGAAAATGGTAGACAGCACTAGAAGAAACCATCTGAGAGTCCTTGCCAGAGACCCAGATTCTGTTCTTCCCCACTTGCTGAGTATGGCTTTTTAGCTTGATTTCTGCTTTTCTTTCAGTTCTTTGAGCACACTCTTCCCCTGGCCCTCCATATCCTTCCAATAAACTCTCCTTCTAAAAAAAATTTCTAGGGGCATCTGGGTGGCTCAGTGGTTGAGCATCTACCTTTGGCTCAAGGTGTGATACAATAGATTTATCTGACAGAGAACTCCCATCTGGAATATATAAGGAGCTCCTACACATCAACTCCAAAACAGCAGACCACCCAGTGGAAAGGTACTCGCAAAAGAAGATATCCAAATACCTAGCAGGTGTACAACTTCATAGGCATGAGTGAAAGCCCAAATAAAACCACAATATGACACTACTATACACCTACCATCATAGCTAGAATGACATGGGGACACCTGGGTGGCTCATTTGGTTAAGCATCTGGCACTTGGTTTTGGCTCAAGTCATGATCTCATGGGTTGTGAGATGGAGCCCTATGTTGGGCTCCACACTCGTCAGAGAGTCTGCTTGAAGATTCTCTCCCTTTACCTTCTCCCCAACTCATAGGCATGTGCATGTGCATGTGTCCACATACACACACACTCTCAAATAATCTTAAATAAATAAATAAAATGAAAATGACAGACAATATTAGGTGTTGGCAAGGATTTACAGTGAGCAGAACTCTCAAACACTGCAGATGGGAATGTAAGTTGGTATGGTTAACTTTGTATACTACTGACATAACAATTTCATACCTGGTTACGTACTCAAGAAAAATGCATGCATATTATGTACCAAAAGGCACATATAAGAATGTTCACAGAACACTAGCTATAGTTAATGAAATCCGGAGTTTATCAACTGTCCATCCACACCAGAATGGGGAAATCATATCACATCCATACACATCAACACAGAAAATTCAATATGATATAGAAATGCAAATTAACACACCACATGCAGTAAGGTGACTCCTATGACTATGAAGAAGACATACAATTTCATTTATATAAAGTTCAGTAATAAATAAATTAATACATGATGTGAAGAGTCAGGATAGCCAATACCCTGAGGGAGTTAGGGGTGCAGTTAGTGACTAGAAGGGGGCAGTAAGGGGTTTTCTGGATGCTGATCATGTTCTGTTTCTTGATCTGTGTATGAGTTATCCAGGTGTCTTCATTTTGTAAAAATCCATTCAGCTTAATTAAAATTTTTTTTCTCATGCTGTCTACATTGATGCTTTGAGATAGTTCTTCTGAGTTTGAGGGTTCCTTCTTGCATCAAATGAGTGAGGACTCAAAGTAGGGAGGAAATATAAAAGGTATTTGTCAGTTAGAAAGTCACAAACAGGTTACTTTCCTATAATCAGGAGAAAGAAAAACCTACTGGTAGCAGGAAGAAGCAAGAGTCTTCTAGGGTCTGGCATTTGATGAGATAGATATTTAGTTACTGGCATTTTCATTGTTTTTCCATGGCAGGACATATAGCAGAGACTTGGGAACACACATGCCTGCAGCCAAGTTACTCTTATGTCCCATAACTATGTTGCTTGCATGACTGTTGTTGCCACAGTAGTTGGCTATGCCCCCAGACAAATGGGGGTGCTGGTCCCCAGACAAATGGGCGTGCTGGTCTCTTCCCACATATCTTTATCCCAGTCTTCCTTGCCAGGAGGGTACTGCCATGTGTTCTCAGCCAGCATCTCTTGTCCAAGGTTCCTGGTTTGGTTGACAACAAACATCCTGCTCAATATAACTTTTATCTTCACAGCTTGAGATATCATGACCGATTTTGGCCCAGGGAACCTAGTGGTGTGAGTGTTGAAGGGACAAATAACCAATTTGTTTGTGACATCAGGATGATTCTTTCTCCTCTTGATAAAATAACAAGGAAGCCTGCAGACCCTGATCTGGTGGTTTTTACCATACAGGGGAATTGTAATAGCTTTTCAGGGTCCAGGGAATTGATGTTAAGTTTCTTCAGTGTTGGAAATAAAGGAGCTGAGTCCAAGTGCATGGTTGAGACACGCTCTCCCCATAGTCGCTTTTTTCCCTATGTCCAAAATGCATTAAACTTTAAATATGTGGTTTATGTTGTCTTTTCTCTGTGTGTGTCTTATCTTGAATAAAAAATATCTGAAAAGAGAACAGGGTAATGAAAGACCTCCCGATTCATGCATGCCTTGGAGTAACAATGCTTGGGTTGAATCCTGACTCTCTCTCCCTAACTATATGACCTTGGGCCTCAGTTTTGTCACTTATAGAAGGAAGAAAGTAGCAGTACCTACCTCTCTGGGTTGTTGGCTGGATTAAATGAGTTAATCCAGGTAAAGTGCTTATTACAGCACCAGGTAGACAGAAAACAGAAAGTAACTGTTAGGTACATATATTGTAGAGTCATCTTTCCATGCTAAGTGTGCTGGGGGATATAAAGAAGTGTAAAACCCAGGCCTCAAAGAGCTTATAACAATCATAATTAGACAGACAAGATATGGGGCAGCCTGGGTGGCTCAGTGGTGTAGTGCAGCCTTCAGCCCAGGGCCTGATCCTGGAGACCCGGGATCGAGTCCCATGTCAGGCTATGTGGAGCCTGCTTCTCCCTCTGCCTGTGTCTCTGCATCTCTCTCTCTCTCTCTCTCTCTCTGTGTGTGTCTCTCATGAATAAATAAATAAAATCTTTAAAAAAAAAAAAAAAGACGGACAAGATCCGTAACAGAAAAATAATTGACACTCCAAGAGGGTATCAGGAAATTACAGAGAAGGAAAACCTAAGAATTCAGTGGAAGAAGAAATTACTGTAGGTTAGAGTGTTCCCAGCAAAACTCAGAGTTGTGAGAAGTCCGAAGAGGGGCTGCCTTTGGAGGGGGCGTGACAAAGGAAGTACCAGGGGATTTATTTCTTCCTCTGGTAGTGGTTAGGTGAATGTACTCGGTATGTGAAAACTTTTGATATGTACGCCCTTCTGCATGTGTGTTGTACCATTTGATTTTGAAGCCTGGTTAATATTTGACCTTAGGCAAGTTACTTTACCTCTATGAGTTGCATTTTCTTCACCTACAACTATACTTAATATCTTATATAGTGTTGTCATGAGGGTTAATGATCAAAGTATATGTAGAACAGCAGGTCCAGGACGGGACAGCACAGCAAAACATTTCATGTACCAGATGTTCTAACTGGAATAGAAGGTGACAGACTGGGAAGGACCTTTCTTTCCCTTGTTAAGATTTGGAGCCTCTATCTGGGGCTTATTGCTTTGTTGAGGGAATGACCTCATGTCATTATTGGTGTTGTGAATGGAACCTGTCACAGTTTGTCAGTGTGATGGCGCAGTGACTCAATTGCTGGGACAAAGGGCACTTCTGCTTATCAGAACCACAGCTTGACAATTGTCCCACACCACCACTGTCTATTTCCTTTTCCTGTTTAGTCACAGCCACATCTGGGAGTGAGAGTCAGTACCCGATCCAGGTGTGCATCAGTAAACATTTACCGAGTGTCTGCTGGGTGTCAGGTATTGTGTTAGAACCATAGAGCTTGTGATCATGAATAAAAACAGAATAAAAAGTAACATAAGATAAGACATGGACCTTGCCTTCAAATAGCTATAGTCTAGTAGCAAGATACACGTGCTTCTTCTGAAAGCTATTTATTTTCCTTCTTTCCCCTTTTTGTCTCTCCTATTGTCCCTCCACCCACCCACCGCTTCCCTGAACTCCCCTCCATGTAAGCGAGCTGAAAGCCATAACATGGCCTCTCTCCAACAATAGCAATCAATTTGTAGCATATATCTTCTCCTTGGCTCCCCCAGAATTATAGATGGCCATGCCTTACATTAATTATGATCATAGAAGCAACCACTTATTAGGTGTCTGGTACATATATGCAAGGCATTATGCCAGGCTCTTGCCTACATTATCTATAACTCTCTCAGTATCCTGCAGGGCATCGTTATCCCACTTTATAGGTGAGGGACCTGAGGCTTGGAGAACTGAAATAATTTGCCCAACATTGCCCCCAGCCTATTTGTAGTACAGTGCAAGCCTGCTCTCTCCCATGTGCCGTGTTCCTCGTAGAGCTGTTTGCAGTGTTTGCTCTGATGATTAAATAATGTAAACACCCTTCTGCGTCAGTTCATCAGTCAACTGTGTACATATAAAAACCTATGTGGTTAGGAGAAGTTGGTGCCAGGGCTACTCTTGCTGTAGTTATTCTGGCTGCCTGGAAATGTCCATAAAAGAGCCACTCAGCCTCACAAACAACTTCTGACCTCCTGTTTTGTAAATGCCTTAACATTCAGCAGCACTAACTTGCTCTGCCATCAGAAGGGAATCTGAACCTATTTCATTATCTATATTAAAATCTTGGATGCAAGCGCCATAAGAAGAGCCTCTACATATTGAGAAAATTCTGCCATTCTGGTCCTCCTTTACCAGGCTGTCTCTCTCAGATTAATTTAATGCTTACCTCTAGCCTCTGTTCTAGGAATCCGTAGGCTGATAGGGATACCAGATGCAGATTAAAGTGAGTATTGCTCTGAGCTGGGCACAGAGGAGGCAGCGATAAAGTGCATTTTCTGAGTGGTTTCGTGTGTAAAGGAACAAGGCGGAGTGACTGCTATTGCCACTAGCCCAAGGGTTTTTGGGTCCTGGCTTCTAACCGTGTATAAGCCACTCAAACTGAGATAATAGTCAGCTCTACTTAACATAGTCCCACGGTGTATATTGGGCACAAGTCATGTTCAGGTGAGGAGGGAGATCAAAAGCTAGCAAATCACTATGGGTTTAGGGTCCGTTCTTAAGCTTTTCAGCCTTAGAAAGGCAATCATATTCTTGTTTTGAGAGGTAAGCCTTTCTGGAGATTGACACACCATCTACAATAAGAGATGTCTGTTGTCAGTATGACTAACAACAGTTATTTGTTCAAAAACGAAAAGCTACTATAAATTGAGCTTCTTCTGCAGGTGCTTAGCTCTCTAGGTATTATTTCCAGTTCCCACAACCATTCGTCAAGTTGTTGGATGGTTACTCACATTTCATAAATGGTAATACTGAGCTAGCATCCCAACCAGGTGGACTGAGTTCCAAATCTTGAACTCTTTCCACTCTTTCTCAGCCCTGAAAGCATTCTGTCTTCTGTTGTATTACCGATGGAAATGTCTGCCCCTTTGCCAGTTTGGCTTCAACCAACTCAGGCAGAATTATCCATCATTTCCCTTTTTGGGTTCACATAGCACATTGCATATACATATAAGAACACTCTCTTGTATCATAATTGCAATGATAGTGTCTTACTCATTTTTTTTATGTAGGGCCTGTCACAGTATCTGGCTGTGTTGTGTAGGGGAAGGACTGGATTTAAATCTTGTGTCTAGTTTCGCTAACATTTTAGCCTCAGCATGCAACACAACCACCTGTTAGCGAACAGTATATCCTCAGTAAATTTGAATGAACTAATGAATGAGTAAATATAATAATCTTGGATATTATTTTTCCTCTGTGCATCTTTTTCATTATTAAAACTGATGGATAATAGTATTTATAGGGTTGATATGAGATTAAATGAACTGATGAAGCCAGGGTTAAGTGATGGTGTAGTAGTGACTTTTGAGATTCATGTAGTGGTTTTAAGGTTTGTCACGTTGCTGCATGTCTAAATAGTACACTTAGGTTTATCGCCACAGTAGTACTCTATTATATGAATATGATACAGTTCGTTTATCCATTCTCTTGTTGATGGGTATTTGGAGTGTTTCCAGTTTTTTACTATAATGAATAAAGCTGCTGTGAACATTTTTGAACAAATCTATTTTGGACACATCTTTCACTTCTCTTGCATATAAACAGGGTAGTGGAATTGCTGGGTCATAAGCTGGATGAATGTGTAAGTTTATTAGAGGCTGCTAAATCATTTTTCAAAGTGATTTTACCTCTTTATATTCCTAACCAACAATATGAGAGAGTTCTAGTTGTAACTAGATATTAGTTGTAACTAGATATTATTGTAACACTTGATATTATCATGCTTTACAACTTTAGCCTTTCCAGTGGATATATAGTATCTCATTGTAGTTCAATTTACACTTCCTTAGTGTCCATTGATGTTGAACATCTTATCATGTGCTCTGTGGGCATTCATATAGCTTCTTTAATGAAGGGCCTGGTTTTTTTTTGTTTGTTTGTTTTGTTTTTACTGGGTTATTCTTTCTATTATTGATTTGTGGGAATTCTTTATGTATTCTGGATGTAAGTCATTTTTCGGTAGCTTGCCTTTTAACTGTTTAAGTGATATCTTGATAAATAAATTGATAAAATGCAATTTATTAAAATTCTTTTTCTTTCATGGTAATGCTTTTAGTGTCCTAAGAAATCATTGCCTACTGCAAGGTCATGAGATTTTTTTTTTTTAATGTTTTCTTGTAGAAGTGTTATAGTTTTGTTTTTTTTTTTTTTTTTAAGATTTTATTTATTTATTCATGAGAGACACAGAGAGAGGCAGAGACACAGGCAGAGGGAGAAGCAGGCTCCATGCAGGAAGCTGGATGTGGGACTTGATCCTGGAACCCCAGGATCACACCCCGGGCCAAAGGCAGGCACTAAACCGCTGAGCCACGCAGGAGTCCCAAAGTGTTATAGTTTTAGCTTTCATATAGATGTATGATCTTTCTCAGTTTAATTCCAAAATATATAGAGAAAGATAGAGAGGAAAAGGTTAAAGTCGATTTTTTTCCATATGTATGTTTAGTTGTTCCAGCACACTTATTGAAAAGAACTTTCCTCCCCCCATTGAATTCTACGGCACCTTTGTCAGAACCTAAATAATTATATATGTTATGTATGTGTCTACTCCTAGATTCTCTATTCTCTTCTATTAATCTGTCATTCCTATTATACTGTCTTAATTACTAAGTCTTTATAGTAAATCTTAAAATTTAGTAATGTATGCCCTCCAACATTTTTCTTCTCCCAGATTATCCTATTAACAGGATTTAATAAAAATTGGCAGTTAACCAGTTTCTACTGAAGGAGGGGAAAAGTATAGGGATTTTGCTTGGAATTGTATTGACTCTATAGTTCAATTTCAGAAAATTTTTCATCTTTACATTTTGAGTTTTCAAATCCATTAACATGAACTCTCTCCATTGTTTAGGTCTTCTTTAATTTCTCTCAGTAGAGTTCTATAGCTTTCAAGCATAGAGGTCTTACATATCTTATTAAATTTATATCTGTGTATTTGAAATTTTTATGATATTTTAATTTTTTAAATTTCATTTTCCAGTTATTTATTAGCGTTCATTCATTTATTTTTAAATATTTTATTCATTTATTTGAGAGAGAGAGCACAAGTAGGGGGAGCTGCAAAGGGAAAGGGAGAAGCAGGCTCCCTGCTCAGCAGAGAACCCGACACATAGCTCTATCCCAGGACCCTGGGATCACAGCCTGAGCCAAAGACACACACTTAACTAGCATTTAGATATACAATTAGTTTTTAAGTAATGACTTTGTATCCTGACACCTTACTGCATTTGCTCATTGCTCCTATGATTTTGTCGATATTTTTGGACTTACCGAGTACACAGTCATGCCACCAACAGAGAGCTTTACCTCATTCCTTTGCTTTTCCTTCCCCTTCCTTACCTTTTTGCCGTATGTGTGGACTCCATTACAATAGTGAATAGAGGGATCCCTGGGTGGCACAGCGGTTTGGCGCCTGCCTTTGGCCCAGGGCACGATCCTGGAGACCCGGGATCGAATCCCACATCAGGCTCCCGGTGCATGGAGCCTGCTTCTCCCTCTGCCTATGTCTCTGCCTCTCTCTCTCTCTCTGTGTGACTTCATAAATAAATAAATAAATAAATAATTTTAAAAAAACAAAACAAAAAAACAATAGTGAATAGATGTGATGAGATTGGGGGAAAGCATTTGATATTTCACCATTATGATATTAGCTGGAGTGGGTTTTTTGTTTGTTTGTTTGTTTGTTTGTGTATACATGCTCTTTATCAGATTGAGGAAATGGTCTTCCATTTCTTTATACTGAGAGTTTTTATTGCTAATGGCTGTTAAATTTTACTTTTTCTTCATTTATTGCAATGGGCTCACAAGGTACTTGTACAACACATTATTCTATGCATGTGTGAATAACTTCAGTAATATTCTGGGGAGGTTCAGAGAGTTGCCTAAGAGGATAGAAGCCTGGGCACGTATTTTAAAG
The DNA here is from genome assembly GCF_053574225.1 of Canis aureus. Lineage (NCBI taxonomy): Eukaryota > Metazoa > Chordata > Mammalia > Carnivora > Canidae > Canis > Canis aureus. Next base: position 56,949,476 of record NC_135619.1, on the reverse strand, counting down.
TGACCACCAGATCCTAGTGCCATGCACAGTTTTGTGTCCCATGAATCCCAGTTGAGTCCTACATTTAATTTGTGGACACTTTCTGGGTATTGTTATTTTCAATTTCTCCTTCATCAACCCTTATATATATATATATTTTTTTTTAAAGATTTTATTTATTTATTCATGAGAGACACAGAGGGGGGCAGGAAGAGAGAGAGAGAGAGAGAGAGAGAGAGAGAGAGAGAGGCAGAGACACAGGCAGAGGGAGAAGCAGGATCCATGCAGAGAGCCTGACATGAGACTCCATCCCAGGTCTCCAGAATCACACCCTGGGCTGAAAGCAGCGCTAAACCGCTGAGCCACCCAGGCTGCCCCATCAACCTTTATAATAGCAGAGATGTCTCTTACTGTGGCAGTAAAAGTGGGACTTTGGGTCCTCCCCCCCCTGCCCCCATTGCTTGCCTGTATCTTCTAAATCTCCTTCAGTGAACATGCACTGCTTGTGTTAAAAGAAAGTTTTTAACCTTCTGTGTAATTAATGAGATTACAGATTAGTAGACTTTAGACCCATTCCTATCAATTCTTACTGAAAACTTAAACTTTTCTCTATACTCCAGGTTTTTTTTTTTTTTTTAGAAGATTTTATTTACTTATTCATGAGAGGCACAGAGGGAGAGATAGGCAGAGACACAGGCAGAGGGAGAAGCAGGCTCCAAGCAGGGAGCCCGATGTGGGACTCGATCCTGGCACTCCAGGATCACGCCCTGGGTCAAAGGCAGACGCTCAACCGCTGAGCCACCCAAGCATCCCTGTACTCTAGGTTTTATGGTACTCTCTGGTCAGGTAGAGAGGAAGCTGTCCCCTTGCAGAACTGTACTGTCACTATTTTTCTTTTTAAAATATTATTATCACAAGACCGATTGTACACAGGGCTTTAATAAAATGTTAACACTGTGCTGTGAAACCACAATGCTAAATCTCCATTGAAGGCTACTTCAAAGGCACCTGAAAGAGGAGTGTTACATCTGTGACTTCATTTCTTGCCTCCTGAGTACATTAAACGTAATTTTCACCCTTTCATTCTGTGTCAGCCTCCTATATAAGAAGTACTGTATTTTCTGTCCATCATACTTTGTCATAAAACTTGAACATGTATAGATTGGCTGAAAAAAATTAATGTCATAGTAGATGACTAAACTCTTCCTTGGTTGACCCTTCTGTATCACTTCATTTCTGGAGATGTTCATTTTTTCCTCTTTCCCAACTTTGGGCTCCTAGACGAAGTTCCCAGCACAATTCAGTTTGAAAGGCTGTTATGTAGTGGCCAGAGTGGGAAAGTAAACACAAGGAGATCATGCCTGGGTGTGCTGTGATAGAAGTATAGATCAAAGACTTCAGCCCTGCTTGAGAGTTTAATGACTTCCAGCTGATTGGTCTGGGTCCAGGGTGATTTTGCTCAAAGGTAACTTTTCCGAACCGTGGCTTTAAATTCTGGCATTTTTTGTCCATCCGATTAACAGTGGAGGATTTAGAGGACTGGAGGTGGAGAATCCTCTTTCAGCCTGGACTGAGCATGATAGCTCTAAAATGTGGACTAGGGACCAGAGATAGGTTGTGATTTCCAGCTGCTGTGCTTTGTTTTTGTGGAACAGGAAGTCATTATCTGGAGGGCCACAAATCCTTGAAGAGTTCATTTCCACTTCCAGAAAAGGAAGTGTCACTTGCCTGCCAGCTGGAGCAGGCTTTATCCCTGGAGCTTCAGAGCCCCCCCGAGAGAGCCACTCTAAGTCACTGCCTTGTCAAATAATCAGTTTTTTTTTTTCTTTCTGATCACAGATTCCTGATATAGGGAATGTTTTCTGCTTTTTCTTAATACTTAATGTGGCTACTAATGAATACCAGTTACTTCCTTTGCCTTATATTGATTATTAAAATTAAAATGTTGCTACGAAGCAAAGAACAAACCTCAAAATGAATAAATGCCCTCTTTCTCTTCTTTTATGAGTACTAATGAAAGTAATTTAAAGTGGATAGCATGCCATATTTTACAAGTGGCATTCACATGTCTCATTTGGTTGTCACAACCATGTTGTGGTGGGTAGACCAGATTGTTTTTATTATCTTTTTTTTTTTTTTTTTAAAGATTCTATTTATTTGAGAGAGAGAGAGTACAAGAGATCATAGAGAGAGAGGGAGAAGCAGACTTGTTGCTGAGCAAGGAGCCTGGTGTGGGGCTCAATTCCAGGACCCTAAAATCATGACGTGAGTCAAAGGCAGATGATTAACCTACTGAGCCACCCAGGTGCCCCTTATTATCCTTTTTGAAAGTGAAGAAACTGAGACTTAGGGATCCTTGGGTGGCGCAGCGGTTTGGCGCCTGCCTTTGGCCCAGGGCGTGATCCTGGAGATCTGGGATCGAATCCCATGTCGGGCTCCCGGTGCATGGAGCCTGCTTCTCCCTCTGCCTATGTCTCTGCCTCTCTCTCTCTCTCTCTCTCTCTCTCTGTGTGTGATGACTATCATAAATAAATAAAAATTAAAAAAAAAAAAAAGAAACTGAGACTTGGAATTGAGTAACTTGGTCAAGATTAGGTGGTTTTACAGAAATTAGCTGCAGTCAGTGCTGGAGTACATCAGGGTGGTCAAGCTGAGGGTCGTAAGTTCCAACTTCCTGGGTTCAAATTCTGGCCCACCCAACCTCCATGCTTCAGTGTCCCCAAGGGAGGACCTACCTTATGTCAGTGTTCCAGGGTCAAATCAAGAGTTTCAGTATAGTTCTAGCAGAGTACCTGGCATATGGTACATGATTGGTGAGCGTTAGCCAAGCCACTGCTGTTGTCTTGAACGTGGAGATGGGGGTAGGTTATTATTATCCCTCTCTCCTTCCAGCTCCCTCGCCTGCCCTAAAACCTCAAGTCTACTCCTCAAGTCACCAGAGAACTCCAGACACACTCCAGAAGTCAGTGAGGGCTGTGTGGGTTTAGGCAATCTAATCCCAAATTAAATCCTTTGAAGAAAAACAACACCATAAAGATCTCTTTCCTTGGCTCAGTTTTGCCCTGATTCTAAAGATGTTTGTGCTTCTCTCCACTGACACACGCCTTGCCCCTTCTTAATCTTAAATGGAAATCTTAAGGTTTTAGATTAAGATTAATTTAGGTCCTCCTAGGTTTTTTGGGGGACTATTTATTCTTTATTTGCTAACAACCTTTATCAAATGCTGACTAGTATTTTTGCCCCAGCCTGCTCTTGAAGATAGGATAGAAATCCCTGTGCTGTGCAGTGCATGCTCTTGGAAAGTCTTTGAGGAAGCAAACCTGTTTTATATTGTGCAAACTGCTCTATAATATAACTGAGGTTCATGCTTTGAGGTGGGCAGATGATTCTACCTTTATGTCCTTCGCTTGACTTACCCCACTTATACAAAGGAGTGGCAACAAATAGCCACACATACCAACTGGCTGTGTGTCCAGCTGCAGAGGAGATTCAGTCTGACCTTAGGAAATGCCCACAGTGTAGGAAACAAAGGTTACTATTTTTAAAGAGTGGAAGGCAGCATGTTTGTCAACATTTCAGCATGTCACAGGCAGGCAAGCTTCAGAATTGAAAATAGAAATCCTGATCCCATTACCTCATCTCTGTCTACTGAAGTCCCTGACTTTAAATGTCAGTGGGATCACATTTACTTTATGAAACAAATTATCAGCATTGATCATTCTTTATCCACTATCACAGTTTATTACTTTTCACATATCCTGCATGTCCCCACCGAGGCAACCAGACATTGCATATATGTACTGGAATTAATACAAACTACCCTCCAGACTCTCTTAGCATACACAGTGCTTATACCAACAGGTTGGTCAGATACTGCCAACAACTCCTGGCACTTACTGTCTTCCACACTGCCTGTTTAAATATTGTCCCATGAAAACTCTCATCTATAAATACTAAGCAAAAGAAAATAAAGGTTCTAAAACTGCATATGCAAAATTATCCCTCCTTGGTAGATAGGTGTGTATTCATGAATGCATACATGCACACAGTGAGACAGCCTGAAGGAAACACTATCATAGTGACATCAATAATCTCAGGTGGCAGCAAGATTCAGGTGTTTTTATTTCATCTTAAGCAGGCTCCATGCCCGGCATGGAACCTGACTCAGGGCTCGATCTCACAACCCTGGATCATGACCTGAGTTGAAATCAAGAGTCAGACACTTAACCAACTGAGCCACCGAGGCATCTCAGCTTTTAATTTTATGTGTTTCTGCATCATCCAAGTTTTCTAAAATATAACTTTTTCCTTAAAACTCATATTTAAGGCAGCCCAGGTGGCACAGCAGTTTAGTGCCGCCTGCAGCCCAGAGTGTGATCCTGGAGACATCAGGCTCTCTGCATGGAGCCTGCTTCTCTCTCTTTCTCTCTCTCTCTCTCTCTCTCTCTCTCTCTCTCTCTCTTTCTCTCTCGTCTCTATGAATAAATAAAGTCTCTTAAAAAAAAAAGTTCATCTTTAGGCACCTAGGTGGCTTGGTTGGTTGTCTGCCTTCAGCTCAGGTTGTGATCTGGGATTGAGCCCCACACTGGGCTCCCTGCTGAGCGGGAAGTCTGTTTCTTCCTCTCCCTTTGCCTCTCCTCCTGGCTTATGTTCACCGTCTCTCTCAAATAAAGAAATAAAATCTTTATAAAAAATAAAGCTCATCTTTATATTACAGAAGCAAATTGTTACTTATTTTAGAACTTGGTGCCTGGAACAATTATAAAAAGCAGTGTGCTTTGGGGCAGCCCAGGTGGCTCAGCGGTTTAGCACTGCCTTCGTCCCAGGACCTGATTCTGGGGACCTGGGATCAAGTCCCTTGTTGGGCTCCCTGCATGGGGCCTGCTTTTCCCTCTGCCTTTGTCTCTGCCTCTCTCTCTCTCATGAATAAATAAAATATTTAAAAAAAAAAAGGCAATGTGCTTTAAAATGAATTCACATGTGAATGCATTAGATTCACTAGGCCTTAAATCCCGAGTTATCCCCAGCTGAGGCAAAGGACACTCAACCCTGGTCCCTATGAACAGTTGGGAAACATGTCAATTAAGCGGCACCTGTCAGCTCAGGATACAGAAAGGTATGAGTGTGCTCTTGGCTTTCCACTTTCCCCTAGTCTCTGCTTACTTGATTTTATTTACTCTCTCAGAAATACAAATGGTCTCTGGGAGACTTCTGAAAAGGCTATGACCTCTTTGATCTGATATGTAACTGGGCCTCTCAACACACAGGTTTTGGTTTAATATATCTGTAAATAAATCTTTATTCCAAACTGCTTTTTTTATTTCTGTCTGTCTGTCTCTCTCTCTCAAATGCAATAACTGCCTAGTTAGGACCTACTCAAACAGCATGAGAAATTGTAGGATTTATTGGAACCTAGAACTACCTCAATATCTGGATAGTAATTATAGACCTTACCAAACAGCAGCTAAGCACTTTCAAATGTTTAGAAACATATTCATATGTGTTATTTCATATTTGCTCCAAAACTAGAACCGAGATTATGGTTGTCCCATGCTACAGGTGGGGAAATGGCACAGAGAGACCTGCCCAAGACCATAGCAAGTTTGTGGCAGAGCCAGGACTAGAAATAAAACCTTTTGTTTCAGGGCGCCTGGGTGGCTCAGTTGGTTAAGCCTCTGCCTTTAGCTCAGGTCATGATCCCGGGGCCTGGGGATCGAGCCCTACATTGGGCTCCCTGCTCTACAGAGAGCCTGCTCCTCCCTCTCTCACTCCCGCTGCTTGTATTCTCTCGCTCACTCTCTCTGTCAAATAAGTAAATAAAATCTTTAAAAAAAATAAAGTAAATATTACTGTTATCTCCATTTTACAGTTGAAGAAACTACAGCCCTGTTACATTTAAGTAGGTTGCCCAAGGTCACAGTGTTAATAGATGGAGTAGCCAGGATATGAACCAGCCTAGAACCACAGTCCACTGACCACTTGGCAGTGCAGTTAGAGCCTCTCCACTTCCCACCTGTTTATGCCTAGGGTCACTGAGACTAGAGATGACAGTTCAGTTCATCAGAGAAGAGTCTTAAAATTCCTCCCCTCCAGCCTTACCAGAGTTTGAAATATGTGCCTTGTATTATTTAAGCAATAAAAATATTATTGTTTCCTTGTGAAAAGAATGAGGAAGAGTAGAGAAGAGCACCAAAATAGTTTGAGTCAAAAGCCAGACAAGTGTGGAAGGTTCTAGAAATTTATATCTGCCCACAGTTCCCACAAAGATATTGTCATCTGTCCCCTACCTGCCTACTAAGTAATTTGGATTGCAAGCAACAGAAGCCAACTTTACTAACTTTAAGCAAAAGGAATTTATTCTAAGGATACAATAGTTTACAGAATCAGAAGAAAAGCTAAAGGGCAGCCGGGTTGGTTCAGCGGTTTAGCGCAGCCTTCAGCCCAGGGCGTGATCCTGGAGACCCGGGATCAAGTCCCACGTCAGGTTCCCTGTCTACCTGTGTCTCTGACTCTCTCTTTGTCTCTGTGTCTCTCATGAATAAATAAATAAAAAATATTTTAAAAAAAGAAGAAGAAGAAAAGCTGAAAGTTCGAGCTTCAGGAAGTGGGTATATCAGTTTTTTCTGTTACATAAAAACCACACTGAAAATTAGTACCCTCCCTCAACCTCCAACAATTGTTTATTTAGCTCAAGTTTCTGCATTATGCACAATCTAGGCAAGCTGAGCAGTTCCCAGTGAGTGCTAGACTAAGCTGATGGCCACAGGGGCTCACTCGTGGGCCTGCAGTCAGTTGCCTGGTTGGCTACAATACCTTGCTTCTCTTCCACACGCTTATTTATCCCCGTGCAGGCTTACTTTATCATGGTCTTGGGGTTCTAAGTACAGCAAAGGAGGGGAGGCCCCAGCATACAAGCTGTATACAAGCTGCAAAAACCTTTCAAGTTTTTGTTTGTGATGTATTTGATCCTGACTAAAATCACATGCTCCAGCTCAGAGTCCATGTGGGAAGGGACTGCCCAAGAGTATGGAGAGAGAGGAAGGGAGAATCGGAGGCCATTTTTGCTTTCTCCTACAGATTGCGGGGGGGGGGGGGGGGGGGGGGAACCTTGACAACATTAAGCCTCAAGTCAGCAAGAATGTGCAGGCTCTTCAGAGTGCCTCTATCTGCATATCCCAGCTCCCACTAATTGCCTGTACTTGAGTCAGTTTATCCGAGATATCCAACAAGTATCTGACTCTGCTTGGGTCCCATGCATCAGGGGTGAGGCACCTTGACTGATGAAGACATGAATGAGTGGCAAAAGGTTCGGTTGTGAAGTGGTTGCCCGACGTTGTAAGGGAGGGATGCAGAATAGGTAGTACATTGTTTCTTCCATCTGTACTGTTTGCTCTATTGACTTTGTCCTTCTGCTCTGAATTATGTGAGTTGAGTTTTCCTCCAAAATTTTATTGAAAGCTGAAGTAATAGTCTCAACCTATTACTTGAAGAATAGATTTAAAACATGTGATTTAAAGATACTTGCTGAGGGGTACCTGGGTCTGCAGTTGGTTTAAGCATCCAACTCTTGGTTTCAGCTCAGGTCCTGATCTCAGGGTCTGGACATCAAGCCCATGTTGGGCTCCACTCTCAGCATAGAGTCTGCTTGAGCTTCTTTCTCCATCTCCCGCTCATGATCTCTTTCTCTAAAATAAATAAATAAATCTTTAAAAAATAAACAGATACTTGCTGAGCTAGTGATGACCCTGGCATAGGGCGGAATCTCACAGGCTCACAGACATCCCCTCTTCAGTCATTTCTACATATTCACTGGCCACCAAGAAAATAGGGAAATGAGAAGACTGGTTGCCTTAAACTGATGTCACACAGTTCTTGGCTCTGGCAGCAACTCTGACAGTTATTTATTTAGGTTAATTTCATAATTTCTGCAAAATTGGAAGAATGGTCTTAAAACTTTCTAGAAATTAAGGAGGAGTGGTAATGAAGTCATATTTAGCTAGCTTCTAGGCAACGGGGAAAGCCTCAGATAGGTCATTAGCAGACCACAGGGGAGCTGGGGCATTTCAGATTGAATTATTGTCCAAGTAACAGGAGAGTTTAAGGGAATAATAGATTTCTTCTTTTTCTTTTTAAGATTTTTTTTACTTGAGAGAGAGAGTGAGCATTACGAGAGCAGCAGAGGAAGAGAGAGAAGTAGACTCCTGGCTGAGCAGAGAGCCTGACATGGGGCTTGATCCCAGGACCCTGAGATCATGACCTGAGCCGAAAGCAGATGCTTAACCAACTGAGCCACCCAGGCGCCCCAGATTTCTTCTTACTTGGAAAATACTTCTCCCTTTGGACTGACAACAAGATCATTTTTTCTGGTTATAATAGCCCATTTTTACAAAAGAGAGGAAGAAGTGATATCTTTTTATATATGTGAAGTTATGATGTTTGAAACATGCCTAATGTACTATACCACTTTTCTCCAAATGTTTAGTCATGTTTCTCCAAAGATTTGATCATGAGCCTCTAATATTTGTTTGTGTGTATATAATATTATGAATTTATAAATTATGAACATGCTAGGTATTTTAGTGTTTTATAACACATAAACAAAAATTAGAAATGTTTAAAGGATGGGTTAAGAAGTGAACAAAATTAGAAGTTCTGATATTTTTCTTCCCACATCCCAGTGGATCATTCTGTGAACCCCCTTGGGTGCATTCCCCCACTTTGAGGACTACTTGTCTGGAATACAAAAACATCTTAGACCTACCCAGCAATTACATAGGCAATTCTTAGTATCAGAGGGATAACAGAGAATTAGATGTTCTGTCTTGACCAGAGTGTGCTCAAGACTTAACACTTTCCTTATGTGATAGACTAGTGCTGCTTTGTTGTAGTCACAATGACCGTGAATGCGGACCCTCATATCTCTTATAATCCCCAAACCTTTGGGGATTTATCTATGCAATAATTATGGAAAGATTTGGATTCATGGAATCATAACCTGAGACATTCCTCCTTCCTTCTCCATCCCTCTTTCCCTTCCTTCATTTTTCTTCCTGTTTTCCTCCTTCAATCTCCATCACATTAATAATATAACTTCAAAGGCATTCTCTCTCTCCCCCTTTCTTCCCTTTTTTGCTTCCTTGAGAATTCTGAAATAACATTTACACATTTTTATTGTGATAGGTAACATTTATTGAGTTGTGGGCCAGTTAAACTCAGTGTCCATTAATGATCTTATTTACCCTCACAACCCTATGAAATGAGTCCTGTTATTATTTTCTGTGAGAGTTGAGAAATCCTGAAGTTTAGAGAGGGTGAAGTAAGGTGCCCAAGATCTCATCGTTTTCTGATGGCAGAGCCAGGTTGATCTGACTCCATAGCCTACAGTGGCACAAAACAGGGAGTAGAGACCAGCACGAAGCCAGGAATTCAATCCATTGTTAGTACAAACCACTTTTAAACTAGCCTTTCCCTTATTAGCCTTGTGTCCACCCAGGAGACACTGGTGTATATATACCAGACAGTGTGGATGCTTGTAGCAAGTTAGGAAAAGTACCAAGTGTGTGAACCATCTGCAAATAGCATTTCACTGTTTGCCTGCAAATGATCTACCTCATGAGGGCTTCTGAAAAATTTGAGATGTTCAGAAATACAAATAGATCTCTATCTGCAAGGATAAATCTATTGTCGTGCTAGAAATTAGCTGCTCTCCTATTTTTCTAAGAAATTATCTTGATATGTTTACAGTTCATAAATTTCATCTACTATCAATCAGTTTCCTGGGGGCACCTTGGTGCCTCAGTCAGTTAAGCATCTGATGCTGAATTTCAGCTCAGGTCATGATCTCAGGGTCCAGAGATTGAGCCTTATATTGGGCTCCACAGTGAACATGGAGCCTGCTTAAGATTCTCTACTCCTTCCCCTACCCCTCTCCCCACCCTGTGGGTATATTTTCCTACACACTCACTCTCTCTCAAAAAAAAAAAAATATATATATATATATATAGAATGTCTCCTTTGATCTTGGTAACTAAACGGGAGCTGGATAAGTACTGAAATGAAATCAAATTACCAACTCCAAATTCAATTGAAAAGAAGCAGCTCACTGCATACAGGAGCTGTTGGTTATTTTGTTATTGTCATTGCGGGAAAGTCCATATAAAAAATAATGAGCTTTGGGCAATATAGGTGAAAGGGAATCATCGATAGAGATCTTTTCAGCTAGTGGAAATTGCCCTTAACCTTTCTATGGATGATCTTAGACCAGCTGATGTTACCCCTGCTACCAGTAGACCTTTTGAATTTCCCCCTGGAAGCTATAGTATAGCCTACTAAAGTTAACACATGGAAGACAGGCTTGTTACGGACTCAGCCAGAATGCCCACTCTTCTCTTCATCCCCAACACACATGTACTCCAAGCATAATGTAATACTGTATGAGAGTCCCCAGCTCCCTGCTGAACTTACAGAGTCAGCCTTGGAGAAACAGTTCCTGTCACTAAGGCTCAAATGGGTTGTTGCTGGGGTTGTCTCCTCAATGTGATAGCCAGAAGAATATAGTGAGTAAGGATATGGGGCCACACATGGGTGAGATTTGCACTGTGGCAGAGGGACAGGCAGTCCTGATGAGTCACCTGTCCTGGCCACAGTAAGGGCATGGTCACTGTCCCAGGTTCCTGCAGGCAGTCCTTGTCTTGGTCCCCACTTCTGGTACTTCCTGGATATAAAAACTGCTCAACTTACAGGATGAACCTTCTTTTCCCTTGCCCCTCCCATGCCTTCTCCCTTATAGTAACTTCTGGATCCTTTCCTTCTCTTTTAAGCTGCTGAGCCAAAAGAACCTTTTCCACCTCTCGTCACACCAGAGATGAGTTGTTATTTTTTTGAATTTCTGTTTGAATATAATTGAAACACAATGTTATGTTAGTTTCAGGTGATTCAACTTCTTTGTACCTTATGCTATGCTTACCACAAGTGTAGCTACCATCTCTCACTATACACGCTACTACAATACCATTAACTATATATTCCCTATGCTGTGTTTTTTATTCTTTTATTAAAAAGCTTTTATTTATTTATTTGAGAGAGAGCAAGGGAGCACAAGCAGGGAGAGAGGCAGAGGGAGAACAAGAAGCAGGCTGCCCACTTAACAGGGAGCCTGACACGGGGATCGATCCCATGACCCCAGGATCATGACCTGAGCTGAAGGCAAATGCCCAACTGACTGAGCCACCCAGGCGCCCCTGTGTTTTTTATTCTTGTGACTTGCTCATTTCATAAGTGAAAGCCCGTGTGTCTCTCTCCCCTTCATTCATTTTGTCCACCTCCTCCTTTCCCTCTAGCAACTATCAGTTTGTTCTCTGTATTTACAGATCTGATTGTTTTTGTTTCTTCATTTGTTTTTTAGATTTCACATATGCGCAAAATCATATGGTATTTGTCTTTCTCAACCTACTTATTTTACTTACCATAATACTTTCTAGGTCCATCCTCGGTTTTGTTTTTGTTTTTGTTTTTTAGATTTTATTTATTTATTCATGAGAGACAGAGAGAGAGAGAGAGAGAGAGAGGCAGAGACACAGGCAGAGGGAAAAGCAGGCTCCGTGCAGGGAGCCTGATGTGGGACTTGATCTCGGGTCTCCGGGATCAAACCCTGGACTGAAGGCGGCGCTAAACCACTGAGCCACCTGGGCTGCCCTAGGTCCATCCATGTTATTGCAAATGATATGATCTTATCTTTCTTATGGCTGTGTAATATTTCTGTGTGTGTGTGTGTTCTATCTATAGACACTTAGGTTGCTTCCATATCTTAGTTAATGTATATAATATTACAATAAGCATAGAGGTGTATGTTTCTTTTCAAATTAGTGTTTTCACTTTCTTTGGGTAAATACCTAGTAGTGGAATTAATGAGTCATATGGTATTTTTATTTTTAATTTTTTGAGGAGCCACCTTACTGTTTGCTACAGTAGCTATCCCAGTTTATATTCCCAGCAGCAGTGCATGACGGTTGCTTTTTCTCCACATCCTTGTCAACACTTATTTCTTGTCTTTTTTATTTTAGCCATTCTGACTGGTGTAAGGTGATAAATATCTCATTGTGGTTTTGATTTGCATTTTCCGGATGATCAGTGATGCTGAAGATCTTTTCACATGTCTGTGGGCCATTTGTTTTGTTTTGTTTTAATATTTTATTTACTTGTGAGAGAAAGAAAGAGCATGAGCAGAGAGATGCACAAAGGAAGAGTGAGAATCTCAAGCAGACTCCTGCTGAGTGGGGCACCCAACATAGGGCTCTGTACCAGGACTCTGAGGTTAGGAGCCAAAGTCAGATGATTAACCAGCTGAGCTACCCAGACACCCCTGGGTAGCCATTTGTATGTCTTCTTGGGGAAAATGTCTATTTAGGGCACCATAGAAGAATTTTTTGGTCCATTAAACAGAGCTTCACTAAACATCCAAAAAGGCTTAGACCCTAGAAAGTCCTCTTTGTTCACCTCTCTTTGGTGCATTCAAATAGTCAAGGATGGGAGAGAAATACAGGGTTGTTTTTTTGTTTTGTTTTGTTTTTGCTATGACAATAACAAATAAATAGAACACAGGTTCTCAGAGGCCTTATTAATAGTTAAGTCTTTGATACACTCTAATGTATAAAATGTTAGATTAATTTGTAAAGTAGAATGTTGATTTTTCAATTTGTTATAGATACTGGAATCTGTCCCTGCTCCCCGCCTATGACCTCTGCTGGGGAACTGGAGTTAAGTTTCCTCAGACAACTGCAAGGTGTTCCAGTAAGATCTCTGCCCTAGTGGGAGTTGAAGAATAGTCTTCATCTAAGACAACATGAGAAACTGGTATCAGAACGGCATATTAAGCCAGTGAACCAGTAAGCCAGTTAAGTGGAGGTTTAGTTGTTAGAGGAAGAAGCCAAAAGCAGGGATCCAAAGGTGGAGTACTAGCAAAGTGGGCAGGGGTAAAACAGAAGCAAGAGTTTAGAACCAGAGAGAACAGATTCATCAGGAACACAGGAACACAGATTCATCAGGAACACACAAGTTCCTGGGACGGTCATCAAACTTAGTCTGATGCTTCTTTTCTGTGAAGAAAAGAGATGAAGTGTGTGGGGTCAGTTCATCTTGATAAACAGGGGGGAGTTGGGAGGTAGAAACTAGAATGTAGTGTCCAATGTCCTGCTAGGGATTCTGTCAAAGAGTAGTTAAGAGGTAGTTCAATGAATCGGCTTCTTTACTTTGAGGATATCTCTGACCAGCATGAAAGCATCCAGTCTCCTGGAGAATGCTAAGGACAGATGAATAGACTCAAACCCTCTGCTCTCTTTATCAGTGTATTGTGACGACTAAGCAGGTCTCAGCTTCTTTTATCCCAGTTAGAAGTTCCGTTGATAAGGTTCAGAGGACTATTTTCTCACCCTTACACATTCACACATCAGGAGATGACATCACCTGACCTTATGCCTCAAGGCTTCTTTGTATAAATGGATGTAAATCCTTGTTAACTTCTTTTCCCCTACTGAACAATGCTCCTGAAAACCTTGGGTCAAGGTAACTCTTGCCAATCTCAAAGGCAGTGGGAAAAATTAACTGGATTTTAGCTTAACAAACAGGCATTAAGCAAATGCCAGAGTTAGTGAACATAAAAAGTAGGACTTTTTTTTTTTTTTTAGATTTTTTATTTTATTTTATTTATTTATGCATGAGACACACACAGAGAGAGAGAGAGAGAGAGAGAGAGAGAGAGAGGCAGAGACATAGGCAGAGGGAGAAGCAGGCTCCGTGCAGGGAGCCCGATGTGGGACTCGATCCCAGGACTCCGGGATCATGCCCTGGGCCAAAGACAGGCGCTAAACCGCTGAGCCACCCAGGCATCCCTGTGTTCCTCTTTTCAACTTTACAGAACAATCCACAAATATGTAAGGGCCTGCCATGCATCTGAGGCTGGTTACAGTTTTAAGTATATGCTCTTATATAACAGTGATTGTTGTCTCATCTTGAGAAAACTGCAAAAATCTCAGAATATGTGTTCTTGCCACTGCAAATAAATTCCAATGGATAGCTCTCAGTAAGTTTTTTGCATTTGTCATTGAATGAACAAATTAGGTCACCAAATGGGGAAAGAAGATGACAAGAGTATCTCTGTTTTCAAACTTAATCTTCCTCCACAGTTCTGACTATTTCTTCATTTGGTGACTTTAACTACCCTCATAATCATTTAATTTAATCGTTGGGGAACTTAAAGTCGATTGTGGTCTGACATTGAAAGAATCCACCATTTCTTTTTTCGTTTGTATCCGTAAAGACATTAGGAAGCTCTGAAGTACTAAGCAGTTCTCCCTGTGGTGTCAAATGAGAGCCTGGTTTTTATACATGGCTTTTGTTTGGCAGCAGCCCAACTCATAATAAAAGTAATTTGGAGGTAGCAAGTGGAAGAGATAGTAATTAAAATTATGCTGGATTTTTGGCTGTGGTTTTATCTTAATAAGTCAATAAAATGGAATTCTGGATGATAGTTAATTTTGTTCTAAAGATAATTAGTTTTAGCCTGTTTCTTACTGGAGAAATTTGCCGGCTCCCCACTCCCCCCAATCCCCAGACCTTCATTGTTTCTGCTATCAGCTACATCAGTCATAAGTGTCATGGGAAAGATCTAACTACTGCTTTATCAACATGGATTACAGCTAAACTGTTTTCTTTCTCCAAGGTTAATTGATCAGAGTGCTAAAGATGTGTTTTGACCTTCTATTATTTATTTTGTAAGCAAACAGCATTATCGTAATACAGATTTAATATTTTTTAAATCACCTCTTACCCCACAGGAGACCTCTGTTTTCACATCAAAATATTATGAAATATTGTATTCCAAAGCTTTTAAATACATGTATATTCTATATCATGAAAATGTATCATTCTGGTAGTAGTAATAGCAGCTGACATCTAATGAACATTTATTACTTGCCAGACACAATTCTAACGTCTGTGTTTTCCCAACAACCCTGTCAGGTAGGATTTAATATTTTCTTTTCTATTAAGATTTTATTTATGCATTTAACAGAGAGAGAGAGCGAGCACAAGCAGGAGGAACAGCAGGCAGAGGGAGAGGGAGAGGGAGAAGCAGGCTCCCGCCCATCAGGGAGCCTGATGTGGGGCTCTATTCCAGGACCCTGGGATCATGACCTGAGCCGAAGGCAGATGCTTAACTGACTGAGCCACCCAGGCGCCCCAGGATTTAATACTTCCTTAATGTCATATATGGGAAAACTGAGTTGCAGAGAAAATAAACAGCTTGCCCAAAGTCACCTAGCTACTAAGCTGCAGGTACAGGATTGAAACCAAGGCCGTCTGATTCCAGATTGTAGGTTTTTGCTACTATTCACTCAATAATATATATCATGATCAGCTTCTATGTGAATAACATGCATCAATTGCATTATGATAGCTTCATGGGATTCCATTTTAGAGGTATGATACTTGATATAACCAATCTTTCTTATCAGGCATTTGTTTCCAATTTTTCTATGATACAAACATTACTGTGATAAACATACCGCTATATACTCTTTGCATGCCTGTCTTCTTCTTTCCTCAGAATACACTCCTGTGAATAGAATTTTTGGATCATATTTTTTGAGACTGTCGTACAATTTTTCAGATTGCCCTTCAGAAAGATTTTTTGAACACTTCCATCAGAGTGCAGATTCCCTTGTGTCACAAATAATGATTCTTATTCTTTCTAAATTTTTGTCTCTCTGATATGGAGATAATTGTACTTATTGTTTATAAGGTTAAACTTTTTTTCCAAATAGTTATTACACATTATTTCTTCATTAGCAAATTATCTGCTCCTTACCCTATTTTATTTTATTTTATTTAATTTTTTGGTGAGGCTATATCATTTTTCTTTTCAAGAATTTTTTTTTTTAACTTGAAAGACAGTAGAGCAAGAGCAGGGAGGATTGGAGAAGGGCAGAGGCAGAGGGAGAAGCCGACTCCTCACTGAGCAGAGAGCTTGCTGTGGGATTCCATCTCAGGACTCTGGGATCATGAACTGAGACACCCAAGTGCCCCGGGTGTATCATTTTTATTAAGAATACACTGTATATTACATAAAAAATACCAAGTTTTTGTCATGTATGATACAAATATTTTCCCCCAGAAATTTTACATACAGATTTGTTGTTTTTTATATGTGAAAGTCTCGAATAATATAAGATGTTTTAATAAAAAGAGGCTCAGAGGGGGATATCTGGGTGGCTCAGCGGTTTGGTGCCTGCCTTTGGCCCAGGGCATGATCCTGGAGTCCCAGGATCGAGTCCCACGTCGGGCTCCCTGCATGGAGCCTGCTTCTGCCTCTGCCTGTGTCTCTGCCTCTCTCTCTCTTTCTCTCTCTCTGTGTCTCTCATTAATAAATAAATAAAATCTTAAAAAAAAAAAAAAAAAAAGAGATAGACTCAGAAAATATATGACCTAATCTTTGCAAAAACAACTGAAGATGTCTTTCAGTCAATGATAAATGATGCAAAGTTAAGAACTTACAAGTAGGGAAGTCAGTGTTAATAAAGGATTATTTTTAAAAGTTGTGTTTGGCAGTCCTTGGGTTCACCCCAAGAAATGCTTTATTTTCATGAGAACTAGAGACCACTTTGATTTTCTTCTGTAAAAGCATCTTTATTAAGACATTTTTTCCTTATAAATGATTTGGTGGGGAGAAAAAAAAAATCTCATTTCCAGAAATTTGGCCTATGTCCCACTACTGCCCCAAATAATCTATTTTTAAAACGGATTGTAATCATGGGAGATGAAACTGCCAACAGAGAGAATATTTTGTAACAAAGTCTTTTGATACTTTTTAATGGCTGTCAAAGATAATGTAGAATCTCTAGAAATTGATTTAATTACAAAATTTCCCTCCAGATTTAAAGAAACTTCATTTAAATTGTATTCTAAGTCTGATGCTTCAAAGCTCTCTAGGACTTGGTGTGATTTTAAATAACTTCATTTAAAAAGGAATTTATTGTAAAATTCTGTTCAGTGGAGACAAAATGCCCCTCGCCCCCCCTTTTCTGTTTTGGCTTCATCAAGGAAAATGAAGAATGCTATTTTGGGAACAAGATTCCCAACAGAAGGGAATCCTTTGGCAGCAAGAATAAACCGCTTTGGCAGAAACCACCCTCCAAATAAAAGGACTTTGGCTTGTTCAAACTAGGGAGTGGTGATGAGCCCCAAGGCGAAAAGGATATCCCTGGTACGGGGGCTTGGTCAGTACCAGTCTGTTTGGGTGGGAACACTACCCTTACCAAAGCTCCTTAGAGCAGCTTCATAAGAAATTGATGAGTTTTGAGATGCATTCCTTTTCAAGTTGTCTGGAGAGGATCAGTTACTGTGCCAAGGAAGTGATTATATTTTACTTAGGGCCACATTGTTCCCTTTAGCCTTTGATACAATAATAGTAATAGTAGTGATAATTATAATGATAATAAATAAAATAAAATATAAATCCTACGAACCTGGGTTGTTTACTGACCCTTTTCCCTTCATTTTCCAGAAAATCATACATCCACAAAAGTGGATTGATGATGAAATTTTTTTTTTTTTTTTTTAGGATTTTATTTATTTACTCCTGAGAGAGAGACAGAGACACAGGCACAGGGAGAAGCAGGCTCTGTGCAGGGAGCCGGATGTGGGACTGGATCCCTGGTCTCCAGGATCACGCCCTCAGCTGAAGGTGGCGCTAAACCGCTAAGCCCCCCCAGCTGCCCTTAATGATGAATTTGAAGGAAAGTCTTATCCTTAATTTTAAAATGCTTTGAAGTCCTTTTGTGGTTGCTGTACATACAGAAAACACCTTTTTAGTTATATTTGTGGGGTTGATATGGGAGAGCTTGGTTCTTGTCTCACAGAGTTGAAGAATGAATCTCGTGGACACAGGAGAGTGAAGGGATAGAAGTTTATTAAGTAAAGATATAGAGAAAGCTCTCAGGAGTGAGAGGGGTCCTGACAGAGTTGCCACTGACAGCTTGTAGGGTTGGGCTTTTATTGAGAGTCTAATCAGGGAACCTAAATCCTTTTAACAATATCGATTGACATTACCATTGAGTAAGGACTATTGATAACATCTTTAATGGCTTACTTCTTCTTTGGGATCTGGTTATTCTTTGTTGGTCACAAGTAGCTGTTATAACAAACACCTTCCCCACCCACACCTAGGGTAGGGTGGTCTGGCCTGTTCCTTTATTTCTGGTTTCCTTACACCTCAGCATTTTGGGGATTTTTGTGAGCCAATTTCCATGGCCCCCTACCTAACCCTGCCTAGCCTTGTTTGTCCCTAACTCAGGGTGAGGGTAGATATGTGTGTATGCTTGCTCATGTATTTAGCCTACATTTTCAAAGTGACGTTTTCAGTAGAGGGAATTGCTCTTTGTTTGGAAAAATGAATGACAAGCCGGCCATCCCATCTACATGCAATTCCACTTAAATTACCTGTGGCATTGCTGAATTGGTTTGGTTGGATATGATATTCATGAAAGTTGAGTCAGGTGATCAGAAAACTCAACTAATTAACTCAACCACTGAGCATCCATTTCTCTTTGTTGCAGATTACTGGCAGTAGAACAATGGGTGGAATGGTGGCCATAGGCATTCCTCAGGCACATAGAAAATAGAGCTGCTCCAATGCAAAGTTTCTTTTCTCACTTATTCAATCAATAAACTTTTACTGAGTATCTACTGTATGCCAGACACAGACTTGTTTTCTGTGCCATTCCTTGTCACACCCACTCTTTGCTAAAGGCTTCACTCTCCCACCCCCTCCCTTTCCACAATCTCAGCAGACACACAAGGTCTTTATGCTAACTGAAAAGTTTGGATCTTCCCCACATGGAAACTCAAGTCCTGTATCTCCTTCTTTGAAGGCCCTGCAAGGGTGGAGTTTTATTTAAAATAACCCTTTTTTATCCCCCATAAAATAAATAAGCCCCAAGATGGAAAAGTATTTTAGAGAAAAAAGAAGAGAGTATATTATGAGTGTTTTCTCAAGTTACTGCATACTTGTAAACATTTAAATGGCTGGGTATTATTGTGTTCTTCAGTTTCTTAACATTTACCCAAAACTTGGTACACAACTTGGATTTATTTCCTTTGGGCAAAATTACAAAGTCATTGTTTATGCACATTTGCAAAACCCTTAATACAAATTGCCAAACCACTTAGAGTTAATAATGACTTACAGTCCCATTATCAGTCTATTTACTGTTCATATCGTGGTACCTTTACCCTTACTGAAGACTAAAAACTTTAAAAATCTTCACTGATTGTTTTTAATTTACATTTTAAAAAAAATTACTAGTGAAGAAAAAAATAAATAAAAATAAAATAAAATTAAAAAATAAAAATTACTAGTGAGACTGGACTTTTTTTTCATATGCTTATTAGACATTTTTAGTTTCTCTCTCCTTAGCTATCTGTATATGTCCTTTGTCTATATTTATTTCTATTGGAGTTTTTGTAGTCTTCTTATCCACTTGTCCGAACGTATTTCATCTTAAGGGTGTTAACATTTTATCTTTAATATTTATTGATCATATTTGGGCAAAAATCCCTCCAATTACATTATTTGCAATCATATTACCACTTGGAACATATAATTTGTTTTGTTCAATGAGATGAGATCAGCTTTATATAATTTTATGTGGAAGGTGGTTTTCCGTGTCTAAAAATTAAGAATACATACTTTAAGCATGGTAAGGACAACTTCTATCAAAGGGAGAATGTGTAAGAGTTAAACTGCAAGGGAGGATCCCTGGGTGGCTCAGCGGTTTAGCGCCTGCCATCGGCCCAGGGCATGATCATGGAGTCCCGGGATCGAGTACCACATCGGGCTCCCTGCATGGGGCCTGCTTCTTCCTCTGCCTGTGTCCCTGCCTCTGTGTGTGTATGTGCGTGTGTGTGTGAGATGAATAAATAAAATCTTAAAAAAAAAAAAAAAAACAACTGCAAGGGACCTTAGTCCTATCAGTGCTTCTGTATTGAGAGACCAATTTGTATATTCTTAGTGCATTTATTTGATGTGTGGCCCCTGTGGCGTGCTTATTACAAAATTATGAGATTTGAGCCCAGACTAGCACTTGACACAGGTAATGAGGTGCTTTAGAATTTCCCGGGTTCCAGATAAAATTCTAGTCATCGTTCAGTTTCCCATACTCCTAAGAGGCCCTGAATAGCAGCCCTCATATATTCTCCTTTCTCTTTCAGACAGTTCTTCCTCACTGCAGGATGATGAAGAGGTAGAAATGGAGGCCATCAGCTGGCAGGCCAGTAGTCCAGCCATGAACGGACATTCTGACACTCCAGTGACCTCTGCTCGTTTCCCCAGCTGGGTCACTTTTGATGATAATGAGGTCAGCTGCCCTTTGCCGCCAGTGACTTCTCCCCTGAAGCCAAACCCGCCACCTATCGCATCTGTGATCCCAGATGTACCTTATGACTCAACTGGATCATTTAAGAAGAGGGAACGTCCCAAGAGCACGTTGATGAACTTTTCCAAAGTTCAGAAGCTGGACATTTCCTCCTTAAACCATCCACCTTCCATAACCGAAGCTCCACCTTGGAGGGCAACCAATCCTTTCCTGAATGAGACTCTGCAGGATGTCCAGCCCTCCCCTATCAACCCTTTCACTGCTTTCTTTGAGGAGCAGGAGAGGCGCTCCCAAAATAATTCCATTTCCAGTGCCACAGGCAAGAGCCAAAGAGATTCTCTCATTGTCATCTACCAGGATGCCATCAGTTTTGATGACTCAAGCAAAACCCAGTCCCACACTGATGCTGTTGAAAAACTCAAACAACTCCAGATTGATGATCCTGATCGTTTAGGCAGTGAGACACTACCAGATGATGACCCGATAGCCTGGGTTCAGCTAGATGACCACCCACCTTGTTCAGCACTGTCCCAGCCCAGGGATGGGTGGCCAATGATGCTACGGATCCCTGAGAAGAAAAACATCATGTCATCTAGGCACTGGGGACCCATCTACATCAAACTGACAGACAGTGGTTACCTGCAGCTGTATTATGAGCAGGGACTAGAGAAACCATTCCGTGAGTTCAAGCTGGAGATCTGCCATGAAATTTCAGAACCCCGCCTCCAAAACTATGACGAGAATGGCAGGATCCACAGCTTGCGAATAGACCGTGTCACCTACAAGGAGAAGAAGAAATACCAGCCCAAACCTGCTGTGGCCCACACAGCAGAGAGGGAACAGGTGATTAAGCTGGGCACCACCAACTATGATGACTTTCTGAGTTTCATCCGCGCCGTTCAGGACCGGCTCATGAATCTGCCAGTGCTGTCCATGGACTTGAGTACAGTGGGCTTGAACTACCTTGAAGAGGAGATTACTGTGGATGTCAAGGATGAATTCTCTGGCATTGTGAGCAAAGTAGACAACCAGATCCTCCAGCATCACGTCTGGACACGGATCCACATTCTGAGTTTCCTGTCTGGGCTCGCAGAGTGCCGCTTGGGCCTCAACGATGTCCTCGTCAAAGGGAACGAGATAGTTTCCCGGCAAGACATCATGCCCACTACCACCACCAAATGGATCAAGCTCCATCAGTGCCGTTTTCATGGGTGTGTGGATGAGGATGTATTCAACAACTCACGGGTTATCCTGTTCAACCCTTTGGATGCCTGCCGGTTTGAGCTCATGCGATTCAGGACAGTGTTTGCAGAGAAGACCCTGCCTTTCACACTCAGGACGGCAGCAAGCATCAATGGGGCAGAGGTGGAGGTGCAGAGCTGGCTTAGGATGTCAACCGGCTTCTCCTCTAACCGAGACCCTCTCACTCAGGTCCCCTGTGAGAATGTGATGGTTCGTTACCCTGTGCCCAGCGAATGGGTGAAAAACTTCCGCAGGGAAAGTGTCCTGGGGGAAAAGTCTTTAAAAGCCAAAGTGAACCGGGGGGCAAGTTTTGGCTCAACCAGTATATCCGGCTCTGAGCCTGTCATGAGAGTAACTCTGGGAACTGCCAAGTACGAGCATGCCTTCAATTCTATTGTGTGGAGGATAAACCGACTGCCTGACAAAAACTCAGGTAGGTAGAGGTTTCTCTTCTATGAAAACTGCCACATGGTTACACGAGAGCTGGGGTCAAAGTTCCACATTCTGTTCCTCTCCGAAGTGCTGGTTTTTGCCGTGTGACAGAAATATGGTAATGGAGAATTGGGACCAGAGAAGCAAAAATGTAAGTAACAAACATGAATGACCCAGTTCAGCCCCATTTGCTCACTTCCTTATTATCATACTTCTAGAAAACTATGCATTATTCTTCTCTCAGCTGAGCTGCTAAGCAGATTTGCAGGGCACCTCATGAATTTGTATTCTTTTCTGACTCATTTAAGTATTATCTGTGGTGCTGGAAGCTATTTCCAGATCCTAGAAAGCTTCTGGGTTCCAGAGAGGCATCTTTCTCACTCTGCCATGAGTGTAGGTAAAAAGGCCAGTTTATGGCCAGTCATATATACAATACAGCTGAAGAGTCAGACTAATGATTCCAGTCCCCCTCTGTGAGACCTGTCAGTCATAACATCCCTGGCTCAGAGTTGGGATTTGAGGATAGGGAAGAAGAGAAATGGCCTCTGATTAGACTGAAGATCCAGCCAGGATCAGAAGGTCCAAAAGGGCTGAAATTCTATCAGACAAAAAGTAAAGGAAGGTATGTTTCATTTACACAAAGAAGGAAAGCTTACCAGCCCTAGCTGGCTTGCTCATAGCTATCAGGGATGCTTTCGTGCTTGCGTGAGCCCAGAAGGCAATGACTTTCCTCAGGGGTCCAGTGAATTTAAGGAAATGACAAAACTAAGGAGTAATCCAACCAACTCTAATAGCCTTATTTCTTTTTTTTTTTTTTAAAGATTTTTTTTAATTTTTTATTTATTTATGATAGTCACGGAGAGAGAGAGAGAGAGAGAGGCAGAGACATAGGCAGAGGGAGAAGCAGGCTCCATGCACCAGGAGCCTTATGTGGGATTCGATCCCAGGTCTCCAGGATCGCGCCCTGGGCCAAAGGCAGGCGCCAAACCGCTGCGCCACCCAGGGATCCCTAATAGCCTTATTTCTTAGAGTAAGTCTGAGTGACCCCAGTGACACGCAGTCAGCCCATGACCCTGTGATCCTTTAAACCAGTTCTCTTCTTGTTTATAGTAAACTTGCCCATTTGTTAACAAAAGTAGACAAGCACAAAGGGTCTAGTTTGGAAGAACTTTTGATGGAAATGTCCTTCTCTTATGCAGATATTCTTCTTCCATTCTCACTATAAAACCCTATAAGGGTATGTTTAGAGTCTTCACTTCCTCTTCTGAGTGTGGAGTGGCTATGTAACCATACCCAAAATGTAACATGATGTGATGGCAAGAGGCAGTATGATCTGGTCACCTCCCCAAGCTAGCCCAGGCAGCGAACACACACCGGGGTATTCTGTGTCAGACACTGGGTGTAGTGGTGCAAAATGAAGAGACAATTGGACCTCTGTGTCTGAGGCTGGATTTGCCAAACACCGCCACTCCCACCTCCCATCCCCCACTTCTAAACTGATGGGATTTTTAAAAACAAAGTCTTCCTCTCTGTGCTTGCTTACTCATTTCTCCTGAAATCGGCACTGTATTCTCCTTGTGATAGCGCCTGATACCTCAGCCACAGGACCCATCTGAATTGACAGGGGAAAGGAGAAGCCCTGAATTCTCCTTTGGCACAGAAGCCCTTGAGAAGAGAAGAGAAGTGGTAGGGGGAAGATTAACCGTCTAACCTGCTGGAGACTTGACATCAGAAAAGACAAGGCCTCAGGTTTATGTTTATTGGAATGTTTGGCTCTTTGGTTTGTTAAGCATGGATTCAGATGACTTCATTATGGAATTACTGAGTTTTCAAGCTGGAAGGGGCCTTGGGGATACCTCAGTCAAACCTCTTCATTCTATCAGATGAGAAAATTAAGGACCAGGAGCCACATGACTTATCTGAAGTCACAAAGCCACATCCCAGGGGGCTTTTCTCAATATCACAGCCATCTCTTAGTAGAGGACACCAAGTAGACACAAACATGAAATAATTTCTTCTAAGAGAAGAGAGATTTGCAGTTTTCTCAGTGTACACACATCTATCTCATTTGTTTCAAAGTTCTTTCTTTCAAATATTTAAAAGTACTGTATGGAGTTTTGGTTATAAGCAGCAAAGACAAAAAGAAAAAAAGATTGTTGGAGGGTAGCTTGGAGAACTAAAGGAAGGTTTGGAAAGGTTGAACAGGCAGGCTTTGAAAGGGGAGCTTTGAAAGCAGAACTGTGAGATGTCTCCTCAGGCTGCGGCTGTTGGGATAAATCATCACAAGCCATTTTCTGCCCTTGAGCTACTTGGCTCAAGCTTCAAGGAGAGGATAGTGCATTTTGACTGACATGACTACCAAAATGACACGCAGTGCTGGGGAAGATTATTTCCCAAAGCAAGCAGACAAAAAAATCAGTCAATCAGTCCCAAAAGAAAGGGGGGGGAATGGGCGCAGGACAAGGGAAAATATAAGTCTTTGGCAAACAGTTGCCTTCATGCTTCCCAGCAGGTTAGTATTCAGTAGGCTCAAGGGCCGAGTAAATAGGACATAGGACAAATTATTTCCTGATTCCTAGAACCTTTATTTGTTAAAGATTTTTGAAATACAGGACAGCATTAGGATATTTGGGAATGTTTCTCACTTAAGGTACTCTTTCCCATCACTGTTTTTGCTGTTTATTGTTATACATTTTTAGTAGCGACCCCTGCAAAAGGAGCCTCTTAGACTACTCCTGGCCAATGGCGTATTTCTGTGTAGGTTCAGAAAATTGGTAACATCCTTTTCTAGAAACTTAAGATGTCCAGGATCAGAATTCTGGTCAGACGGCATGAACCACTGCATGCATATGTCTGCCCACAGTGGTCCCTGATCTCTAGCACCCCTAGCAGGCAGGGCAGTTAGGCTAGAGCCAGTGGGGGACCACAGGTCAGCTCCCCTAGCTTTGCTGGCATCCCAAGGCTGCAGCCACAGCGGGCTTGCCCCAATCCTGCCACCAGAAGACTAACAAACTGCCACTGGAGTCCAGCATGGTTTAAACTGGCAGGTACAGCCCAGCTGTGTGCATGTATAGCTACCCCTGCCTTCCCATGCTCTTTAATGCCCCCTACCCCTGATCCTGCAAGGTACCAGAACAAGTCCTACTGCTTCCCCACCTTACCCACCAAAACACTCTGTCCTGCATAGGTAGCTTTCTTTGCTGGAGCTTCAGTTCTCTAACATTAGACCAAGAGAAAACATTTTCAATATAGGTTGCCTTTTATGGAAAATAGCAATCTGAATTTTAATGCTAAAATTTCTCAGCTTCATCAAATGATGGCAAAATGTGTGGGCTCACTTAACTCATTACCATAAACTAAACTATCCTAGCTCTCAGAATTGCACTTCCCTACCTGTCCACCAGCCCTACACATCCCTTAGTTGATGCTGGGAATCATGAAGGAATGCTGCTTTCATAGAGTTTGCTGTGAATAGCCTTTGGAAGGGTGACCAGAGCAGTCAGCTTTGTGGAAAGCTATTGTTCAAGTTGCCAATGAATTAAAGTAAGAATTAAAGTAAGAAACTACTCTATGTAATTTGTAGCATTCTTAATCTATAGCAATATTCAGAGAGTTTAGGACATAATCTCAAGTCAGTCAGATCTGAGTTTTATTCCTACTGCTGCAATTTATTTATTTATTATTATTATTTAAAGATTTTATTTATTCATGAGACACAGAGAGAGGCAGAGACATAGGCAGAGGGAGAAGCAGGCTCCCTGTGGGGAGCCTGATGCAGGACTTGATCCCAGACCCTGGGGATCACAACCTGAGCCAAAGGCAGACACTCAACCACTGAGCCATCCAGGCGCCCCTATTTCTAGTGCTGCAATTTAGTAGCTATGTGACCTCAAACAATTTACTTAAACCTCTCAAAGAAATCCTATTTTCCTCATTTACAGAAGAGGGTTATTAATACCTAGCTCATTAAGAAAGAAATTGGATAATGCTTTTAAGTGTTTAGCACAGTCTCTGGCCTGTGTAACGGATAGCTATATAATTACGACTGTAATTTTTTCAAAAATCACATGGATTCATTTTTAGATCATGTAATTTTTACTATTATATGTATCCAATTTAAAATTTCTTTCCTTAGAAACCAGTGCAAATTTCTCAGTTTCCCAGAGTGTTACTCTATGGAAATAACCATTGAAATATGTTGTTTGTGAAGTAGAGCAAAACAAATACTTCACTCCGTCATGTTTTCCTTGGAGAACGGGTGTGTATGTCCTCAACTCTCTCAGATTAAAAAGTCTTGCCCAGGGATCCCTGGGTGGCGCAGTGGTTTGGCGCCTGCCTTTGGCCCAGGGCGCGATCCTGGAGACCGGGGATCGAATCCCACATCGGGCTCCCAGTGCGTGGAGCCTGCTTCTCCCTCTGCCTGTGTCTCTGCCTCTCTCTCTCTCTCTCTCTCTCTGTGACTATCATAAATAAAAAAAAAAAAAAAAAAAAGGTCTTGCCCAGACCAGTAAAGAAAATTGGAATTGTTTATTTGGGGAAACTCAGATAACTAAGGGCTGTTGCTATTACATAATAGAGGCAAAGCCATGTCATGTTGTTTCTCCACGGCGAGTTGCTACCTGGGGCTTCTTACAGCCCACTTCTCCACTCATGTCACCCTGCAAACCTGGTCTTGAGGTTGGGGACCCCAAGGGAGGCTGTGACTCAGACAAAGTGGTTAAAACACTTCGGAGTCTGTGCCTGGGTTGTTCCTCAGTCTGATACTTTCCAGCTCTGACCTTGGCTAGTTGACTTTACCTCCCAAAGCCTTCATTGCCTCATCTGTAGAATGTAATGACTGACCTCAAGGGATTGTTAGGAAGATGCAGGGAGCAGTGTGTGGGTAGCATTCGAGACTGTACAGAGTGCTCAGAGGTTATAGCCTCAGAACTAAGCTCTCTTCACTCAGATAATCTAATAACAATCCTCAAATGGAAATCCTTAAGTTTTCTTCCAAGTATGGTAGAACTAGCCGTCGATTTAGAGAATTAAAGAACGGGAAAGGACTATGCCTGGCATTGTGCAGCCCACTCTTTACTACCCATCCCCCATATCTCCACTTTCCAAATCAGGATTTGAGGTGAGGAGAGAACAAAGGACTTGGGTGTGGGATCTGTGTCACTTAGCAGGAGAGCTAGAAGTCACAGTGTCCTGTTGGTCTGTGTAACACGCACTTCCTTAGTGCATATATGGTGTTTATAAGGGCTTCATCATTTGCATATACCATCTACCCACAAAAAAATGTGCCAAAGCATTTTTGTAAAAATATGAAATGCTATTGAGAAAATTCATCTTTCAAAGGGAATCAATTATTTTGCTCCATGTGGCTGTCATTGATGTTTTATTAGGTGCTATGTGGTGTTCCCTTTTCTTCCTTTCTGCCTCCATGGCCTCTATTCCTGGTATTTGTGCTGTGTTCCCATTAACCACCCTGACCTAAGCAGGCCAAATGACCCGTTTTTCAGGCTGTGGGTTTTATTGCTAGGATACAAGGCTATTGTAATCACATAGTTCTATCAAAGGGTCTGAGGCATAGGCAGTGTGATTTCTGTTGAGGTAAATCCTCTGCTTGGCATTGGACCCTCTGAAAGACTGCCCGGTGCTGAGCTGGGAGGCAGTCTTCAGGCCTTCTTTGTTACTGGGGTGACTCTTTTGGCCTCTCCTTTCACATCTTTCCAAAGAACCTAATGTCTAGATTCTTTTCCTTTCATAGCTTCTGGTCACCCACACTGTTTCTTCTGCCACCTTGAACTTGGCTCTGACCGGGAAGTGCCTTCCAGATTTGCCAATCACGTGAATGTTGAATTCAGCATGCCTACAACTTCTGCCTCTAAAGCCTCTGTAAGATCCATCTCCGTGGAAGACAAGACTGACGTCAGGAAGTGGGTCAATTATTCCGCACACTACAGCTACAAGGTAGCCTCGGGAGACATCTGGCTAATGTTTCCAAGACCATTTGTTTACCCCTCCCCCATCTCTTGTTCCCTTTATCAGTGCCTGCCATGGATGCAAGGTGTTCTCTTACTTGGAGAGGTACACCCCACATTGCTATGGATGAGTCTACTCTGATTTGAATGACTGACTAACCTCTCTAGTGAGCAAGAGAAAAGTTGCAAAAAAATATAGAGGCAGATGAAAAGGAGAATAAATTAATGTCTTTCAGTCATCATGAACATCATCAAAAGGGTCATTGGGGTAAAGGGATGATGATTATATAATACATATTATTAATTGCATATTATATATAATATTATGAATATTATGAGTGACTGCATCATAGTATTATATACTCATTCATAATATATGTTGGAGGAGTTGTAAATTTGGAAGTAGTGGGGAGTTTGGGAGAGTGCCAACCCAAAGCATGTATTTCAGCTTCAGAGTTGATGATGTAGATCCAAATAAAGTCAGGACACATATGACCTGGTCACTGGGCTATAACAGGACAAAATTCAAAAGCCAAGCAAGCTTCGGTAATAGTAACAGGATCAGGGCTATGGAAGGAGGAAACAAAGTTGTAGTGTTCTGACATAGAGATTCCATTTTGAGGTGTTAGAAATTCAATAGCAGATTAAAGGTCAGTGATAGAAAGTGGGGGTTACTGAAAACACATTTTGCAAAGTGATTTAATAACTTTTAAAATTCATAATATCCTTTGATTTTTATGGTTATTTATTGTTCTTTAAATATTTCTTTAGTTGCGTTATCGAAAATCTTAAACTACCAACAAGAACACATACTCCATCTTGTGGCCAGGGAAAAAAAAAGCACTTTCATCAAGCATGACCCTAGTCAACTGTTTGGTTATTTCCTTTATCATAAATATCCAAAGTGATAAAGAGAGGACCAGCTTTAATTAAGAAACTCTCTTGCCTGACATATTTCTTTTCTGACTTGTCAAAGGCTTCAGTGTGTGTGTCACTTTCATGGCAAGATGAATTTATTAATCCCTTTATAGTTAAAGCCACAATATTTTGCAGAAAACACAGGTAGAACTGTAAATGGTACAACGCTTACCAATTTGGAGACTTCGTAAAACAATAAAGTAGTAGAGTATGAACAGCCAAGGGAAGGAATTCATTCATTTGATAAACCTTTGTGCTTGCCTGCTGCATGCCTGCTTTATTGGAGTACAGTAGTAGACAAGGGCCTACCCCTGTCCTAGGGAGCCTGCGCTGTGGTGAGCAGGTATACCAGGTACAGGAAATATGCACAAGAGGAGCACCTACCTTCCTAATGACTTGAGAACAGCTTCACAGAAGAGGTGACCTTTGAGCAGCTGTGCAAGGCAAAGAATAAAAATCTTCCAGGTAAACCCTAAAGATGAGGGAATTCCAGACCAAGCAAAGAGAGAATCATGATGTACTCAGGACCAGTAGCTTCACTGTGGCTAAAGCCCAAAATGGTAACAAAATTACAGGGAATCTCAGAGAATCTAGTGAGCTATTCTCTTTGGGATTATTTATTATTAGGATGTTTTTCTCCTCCTTCTGATATTTCTTTCCAACTTCTACTTTTGGCAGGTGGAAATTGAGCAAAAAAAGAGTTTGAAGCCCGACTTTGAAGGAGATGAAATGGAAAATCCCAAGGAGTGTGGGGTCCAGTGACAAAGCCCTACTGCAGGGGGCCCTGACCCAAGAGTCGTGATAGGATGTCTTCCTGAGTAGCTGAAGTACAAGGCAGTACCTACTATGGCTACTCCGTGTTGGGAACAGTATCTCAGACTTTCCTGTTTGTAGTTACCTGTATTTTAACAGGAAACCTTAAGGTGATTGCTTTGGAGAGACCCTGATATGCCTGAAGCACCTGGTTCACCCAACTTTTGGAGCTTATTGTCTAATTAAGCCTCCTTCTCCTTTGCTTATATCCTAGCACTTGAGTGGTAGTTTGTTGTGACTATTGGCATCAGGAGAAAAACCTTCCACATCAGTGTTGGCAGGGTTTACTTCCAGTGTTCATCCGTCACTTACATGATTTTCTAGAAAACAGTCTTGAGACTCCACCTCTGTCACTCCCTCTAGGAAAGGTTCAGAAGAGGTACAAAACAAATGTTCTTTTTGGATCTAGTAGGCTTTTTGTACATGTCTCCATTCTTTAAATGTTAACACTATGCAACAGAAGACATTTCTCTCCTGGTTTTGGATTGTTTTAATTGAAATTCTTTTTCCATCTCTCTAGTCCCAGGGTTCACCACCCTGAGTCATAATACACAATGGGGAAAAGGCACAATAGGATACTTTTTTATTCTATGATTGGCCCCACATTCTGCAAAGGGTGGCTCTTGAAGGGAAAGCAAAATTGAGCTTATTTTTCTTCATTCTGGGGAAAAGGGACATTAATTATTAAGTTTATATTCCATTCAGGAAATTCAATCTCAGTGAATTTCCCAGATTCACATTGAAAAATGTAGGTCTTTTCTAATTCCTGAAACAAATGAACATATATCTATCTATTATACCTCAGGCATTTGTCAGCAGCATTTGGGAGCTCTTTTTATACCTCAAGCATGTCTCTTTAACTCAGATTTTACAGGAAATATAAATGGAAAAGATCATTTTAAAAGCTGTTTAAAAACAACTTTTCCCCAAAATTCAGAGTTTGATAATCACAGTATTGTAATACGCCTAAAAGGCAGAAGTCTCTAGGATAGAGAAGGGAGAAAAGCCTTGTTTTTCTAATGTTGGGAATCAAGTCCTGATTCCAAGAGTCTGGGACACTCAGTCATCTTTCCCTTCATATGTTCCCGTTTACATTCTGTACCTCCAATTCTTATTTGTATCTTGGTGTTTCCTTACCATGCACGGAACCATATTGGCCATCCCAAAGGGGATAGCTGCTTGACAATTTAAAGGCAGGTTCTATCTGCCTATTTTTCCCATGAAAAATAGAGTAAAGGGACAGAAAGCATGCTTGTCAGATTTCTGATATGTCAGATGACACAAAGAAATAAATGATATATCCAATCTCGACGGGAAAATTTAGGAGTAATTTATTCAGTGAATATTCATTGAATTATAACTATGTACTGACACTAGACTATAGACATCGTTACAATTTTTTTTTAAATACCTGAACAGAAGACTGAAACTAAAAGGATGAAATTCAGTAGGCATTAATGAGAAACTATATTCTGAGTTGCTCAAATGCAACCCTCTAAATAGAGTGGTATTATCTGTGTGTGTGTTAATGGGAAGGGTGTTGAGAAGTCCTGGTTTCATAGCAGTCCACGTAGAAACTTGAGTTCAGTTTTGAATCAGGAATGGTTCATGGCTATTTACAAAGGCAGTGCATTCAACCTGTAGTAACAGAAGCCTGGGGAACCCACATGTTACATTGGTCAGTCCACATCTGGATGGAGGGTTGAGTTCAATTCTGGGTACCATGTTGAAAGAGAGGCATTAATAAACTGTGTCCAGAGGCAGGTGACTTGGGTTGTGAAGGGTCTGATTCTGTAAGAAACAAGGGAATAGAATAGGAGAGAATAAAATAATATAGCTGCCTTTAAATTTCCGCTGAGTTATACAAAAGGAGAAGGATTAGATTTACCCTGTGTAACTTCAAAGGACGAAAACAGAAACAAAGAGGAACTTTATAGATGACAGATGTTTGCTTCGATGTAAAGAATTTTGTAATAAGAGTGGTTCTAAAGAGGAATAGACTCAAGCGGTAAAATTTCCTGTTGCGGCAAATGCCCAAAGGCTGAAATAACTGCCCATCCATCCCAGATGCTATGAAAGGGACATTGGATTTGGGCTGGATGGCTACCAAGATCCCTTCTGCATATAGGTTCATCTCAGTAGTAATAGGACTCTCTAGCTCTAGCTGTTTTTTCTTTGATAAGTGGTTTTGTATGTTCTTTCAAATACAGTGAGGTTCCCAGGAGGTCTTTGTCAAGTGAGGCGTAGCCCTTCCCCTGTTGTACGAGAGTCACATGAGATTCTTCAGAGAAACATCAAGATGGGCTGAAGAGCTGGCAAGGTGAAGGTTACTCTGGCACCTTCCTTATCCAGGATTAGCTCTTGTGCACCTTCCCAAGATCTCTGACTCTCCTGCCAGCAGCACATGTGTATTGCTCATTGGACTTTTTCCCCCTCACCTTAGTTAATTCGCATTACCTTTGTGCTTTTACCTGGATTTTTTAACTTTAAACCTAGGGTCAGGAAAATCCCTTCCATGCTATCTACATTCAGCAAGCAAATTGTTAACTTTAAAAAACCTAACACCTTGATTTCATCAAATTTGCTTTCCCACTGCTATTTTTGGGAAACTAATTATGGGTAGCATTTTGGGGTTTGGGGAATATAATACTATATATTTTTAGACCGAGTGTTTTGTTAATAGCCTACATAGAAAACACAGGCAAAGTACCTTTTTGGTGTGCAAATCCTAAGTTTGCCTCTCTGGACCTGGATTGTGTATATGTGGGGGTCACAAATATTCCTTGTCTATGTTATCAATAATGTGAAAATATTAAAAGTAAGTTCATTTTACCAATACATAGTATTACTATTAGAACATAAATTAGATGTCCCATGATATTAAGAGCCATGCTTTCGAGTCTGGTGGCTAGCTTTGTGATTTTGTTGTAAAAGAGAAGAGGAAATGTACTCATTACAAAGGTCAAACAAGAATTTGAGTATTTTGGAGGGAGGGCATTAAACCCCCTTTACCATTCTTGTAAACATAATACTAGTTATTTCTTATCAGAATTTTGCATTTCACTTATATTAAATATTATCTGGACAATTTTTTTTTTCTATTTGGTTCTTTCCCCTCTCTCAGCATTCCTGTAAATATTAGCAGGACTCAGAACCCTTTGGAACTTTTTTATGTAATCTATTTCTTAATTGAAATGGAAATAATTTCTATTCAAGTCCAATGGGTGAGAGCAAGAGTTTATTTCCCTAAAAATTAATGCCCCCAAGAAAAATGATCCATGACAGCAAAGAATGTATCTTATTCTTTGTTTTCAGTACCTAGAATAAAGCTTGGGAATATAACAGGCTTCAGCCACCTTAAATCCTTGTTGATAAGACAAACATATCAATGAAATGAAATTATTAGAGGGCACCTGGCTGGCTCAGTTGGCAGAGCATGCAACTCTTGATCTCAGGGTCCTGAATTCTAGCCCCATGTTGAGTGTAGAGCTTACTTAACAAAAAAGAAATTATTAGGTATTCAATAAGTGTTTGCTGAATGAACACTGACCCTGAAACTCTAAGATACCTAACCTATACTTATCAGATACTTATATTAAAGCAAGCAAGCATGCTTTATTTCCTGAAAGACTTAATTTTTTTTATCATTGCTTCCACCGTCAACTAAAGATAACTGTCAGCACATAAGCACTTAACGTGCAGCTGAATTTAAACCACAGTTTACCTTACTTACATTGAAAAACATTTTTGTGCCCAAAATACAGTAGCACAGATGCTATCCACAGTCAAGATTATTGATTCAGTTTTGTTCCTGCAAGCCAGACAGATCATGCCCATTTGAATAGTCAGCAGAAGAAAAAGGCAGGAGAAGGAAGCATGGCCAGTCTTGGTGTGCTAGGTCTTTGTTTTTTTCCAACATTAACCACTGACCAATGTTACCGGGTCACCAGAGGAAGTTTTTTAAGTAAGCTCTACACTCAACATGGGGCTTGCTTTGTCACCAGAGGAAGATGGAGGTCTAAGATCATAAGGATAAAACTCATAAAATGAAATCATGATTTCAGAGCTGCTTTCAATCTCATTGCAAGGTTAGTGGTGAGAAAGCACAGGATGATCTGAAATTTTTTTTCTTAAAAGCCTTGGGAATATGAAATTAATTTGAGTAGGAAGCACTGCCACCTAGCCTACTTTTAGAATTCTCCCAGCTGGGACTGGTAACTTTTAACTCTTCTGCAAATGATGATCATAAGTTAGTTCTAGCATTTGTGGAGTTTAGGTCATGTTAAGAATGCAATTTAACTGAAAACTTAAACAGAACTGGCAAAGAATAACATACACACAAAAATCACCTACTAAATACATCGTCTTTTAACACCTTATACCAAGTTACATCCAAACCATGTCCACTCTTTATATAAAATTAGTCCTGGCATTCTCACCAAGTTTTAAAGATGTTTTCTAAACATTATCAAGGTTTAAGTGTCAATTCCTGATAAATCACCATTTCTTCATCATTTCTTAATTGTGCTATTTGTAAATGAAACTTGCTTTGGATATTATAACTTGTATTTATGTATTTAAGGAATTAAAAGTGAACAAGATGTAGAAAATATCAGTAATATTTTCCCATGTATTAACTAAAAGAAGGACTATGGAATTTTCAAATTTCTTCTAGTGTGCCTTAGCAAATTTGCTTGAGAGTCTAGTCTTTTGTTTGTTTTAAGAATTGGGAAGACAACAATAACAACATCTCTGAACATGCAACTCCAGGTCTGTAAAGACAGAAATTATCCATAGTAAAGTGTTTGGTACCTGGAGAGAGCCAAATAATAATTGTGTGTAATGAAAAGCTATAAAAGAACAGACTTCTTGAAAAATAAGACAAATATAGAACTGGCCATCAAACCTCAAAATACTTGAACTAGAGGCCATCCCTTAAAAGTAAGGAGTTCTAGGAGAAATAAGATTATGTAGCAGGGATAACCAGCAGAATGATTTCAGTTCAACAAATGTTTTATCAAGTGTTACTTTGATCAAAGTTTTCAGCTATCAGCCAGCTTCCCTAAAGGGAGGTAAGGTCAAAGCCAAGGACATTGAGAATTGTTGCTGTGAAGTCATTGTAGGGAGTGCAGTTTATCAAGGGAAAATTAGGTTTCTATGAATCTTTGAAGGACATCGTCATGGAGACAATCACCATGTGAGATAACTTGCTATTTTCACAACTAGGCATCAGTAACCTCCGCTAAAAAAGTGAGGAAGTTGGAGTAATGGTCCCTGTTAAGTCCCTTCCGGCTCCAGTTTTATGTATCATTTTATAAAGTATCCTTTGGTGCCATTGTCAGTGATACTTCATGTCAATAGGACTCCTCATATAGTCTTAAGAACCAAGATGAGCTGGCCCATCTTTTTCCTTTTCATGTCTCTATCCTTTACTGTCTGCCCAGACAACAAACACAAAAAACTCTGCAATCCTCTATTTTGTAGTTGGAGAATCAAAAGGATAGTGCACATCAGTTAGCACACTGTTCTGTAGGTTGCACCGGCATCACCCAGCACCACAGTGGTGTGAGTGTAAAGAGGAACAGACCAGACAGGTCTCTGAAATGGATGTTAGGATTTGGGTATCACTTGAAGCAGAAGCAAGTCTAACACTCTGCAGTACTATGGGGCCACATTAGGATGATCTAGGAGTTATAGTTATGTCCTTTTACACAAAAGACTGCAGAAATTGAGGGAGGAAAAAATGTTCTGTAAACATTCTGGGACTATTTGTAAAACAGATATGGCAAAATAAGGGAAAGGGTCAGTTTTCTCTAGCCTCACTGTGTATTAGTAACATAAAACTGTAGTTTAGAAAATTTTTAAACATCCAGAAGCTACAAAATACCTGCATATGGTAAAGTTTTTGTGGTATGTGTTAGTATGGTTTTAGTTTCTTGTACTTAGAATTGGGTCAAATGTAATGGCTTGATTTGAAGTGGAGAGAGCAAGGATTCTAGGGTCTCTTCCTGGTCAGTTCCATGCTGTGCCTCAGATCAAACCCCTAAGGCTAGTCATGGACACCATCTAGCCACCATCGTCTTGCCTCCATGTGCTTCAGGACCAGCAACCTCATGTATCCACTGCGAGGAGTTCTGGGAAAGCAGATGTGCAGTCAGATCACAAGAGCAACCTGCTGGACCAAAGGGTTTAAGGGATTTTGAAGCGTAAAAAGAAGGGAATATTATGAGCTCCTCTGACCCTAAGCCAGTGTTCATTTGACCTCTGTGTCTACCTGCCCACAGAACCTGGAGAAAACTTTACCATATGCAGGAAATTAAACAGAATCAGTGTGTTAGCCAAGGAATAAAAGAAAAAAGAGCACTCCTCCTTTCCCTCCATTTTTGTAAAGTCAATCAATGAATTTCGGTCTGTCAGGATGGGTGGACCCAAGATCCAATGAGTGATTCAGCTGATCCAAAGCTTATATTTTCCTTTATCATCCATCCTCAATTGATGTAACTTCTTGTACTATTATGATTAATTTTATGTAAAACCAGTTTACTTAAAAAATATGTGCCTATGTAATAAAGTCTACACACTGGCTAACTTTATAGAGGTGAGGTTTTATTTGTAATTGTTATGCTGATTATCATCTGTAATACCCCTTTTTGAGCTATGAAAATGAGCTATTAATAAAAATTTTTAAACAAAATCTGTCACTATGGAAAATTTAATGAGGTGAGGCATAAGGAAAAATGTTTATTATAAAGAAGGCCCATCACTCAATTAATATGGTTACTGATCATGGGATGACAAGTTAAAGTGACACATTAATAACTGTTTATCCTACTTTATCATATATATATAATTTAGCTCAAGAGATATTTATTGCATTCCTATTTTGTGCCCAATTCTGTGAGAAAACAAAATTAAGCCTTAAGGTTTTCTTGCTGATAAGTGCATACATGTATAATAAGTGAGAAATAGAATACATAATAAATACCTTATCTGCAATATGTTCCTGGCATATTGCTCAACAAATAACTGCTCAATCAATTGATGAATCCAAATGACTAACGTCAACATAACCTGAGAAGGGGGGAAAAAGTCAGTATGGGCTAGAATACTTGGAAGCTTTTCACAGGAAAGATGACTTTTTAAGTGAGACCTGGAGGTCTCAGTAGCAAGAGGAAGGGAGTTTAGAACTGGTAAGAGTCGGTATCTAAGTGACATGTTGGATTAGCGGAAGGTGAGCCTGACCCAAGTGAAGGGCTCGTGCACATCAGAAGGTATGTATACAATGGAATATTACTCAGCCTTAGAAACGACAAATACCCACCATTTGCTTCAACGTGGATGGAACTGGAGGGTATTATGCTGAGTGAAGTAAGTCAGTCGGAGAAGGACAAACATTATATGTTCTCATTCATTTGGGGAATATAAATAATAGTGAAAGGGAATATAAGGGAAGGGAGAAGAAATGTGTGGGAAATATCAGAAAGGGAGACAGAACATAGAGACTCCTAACTCTGGGAAACGAACTAGGGGTGGTGGAAGGGGAGGAGGGTGGGGGGTGGGGTGAATGGGTGACGGGCACTGAGGGGGGCACTTGAGGGGATGAGCATTGGGTGTTATTCTGTATGTTGGCAAATTGAACACCAATAAAAAAAATAAATTTATTATAAAAAAAAAAGAACATCACCAAAAAGAAAAAAGGTAAGGTTGGTAGCAAAGCCAAGCCGAGGGAGCGCTTGTATCTAGCCTGAGGTTGACTCAGACTAGTAAATGCTATGAATAATAATAAAGCATTATTCTAGAAAGACTAATCTGTCTACAATGGGCCTGGTATTTTGGAATAGAGGAAAGCTTAAGGGCAAAGAAAAGGTTTTTTTGAGTAAACAAGAAAACAGCTTTGTGTTTTGTTTAGTTCAAACAGAACCACGGACATCTTAATGCAAAATACAATGATCTATAAGGGGAGAACTGTCATTGACGGAATTCTCATGAGTAGAACACAGAATTGTATAGCCTAGCTACTATGACATTAACTGATACTAGTAACTGATAGCAAATAATAGCATAAAATTTTCTTAGGTTGGGGATTCTGAAGAATAATATACTCCTTTCCACTGTTCTTCCATCCCTATCTGCCCAGAGTCCTCTTGAACAAGTTTTGAGATCTGTCTAGGTCCCACACTGATGCAAGGTTCAGGCTGCTAAGGTCCCCCTGTACTTTAATATTCAAGTGGACGAACTCTGCAAGTAATTGCGTGTGTGTGTGTGTGTGTGTGTGTGTACTTTTTTATTGGAGTTCAATTTGCCAACATATAACGCCCAGTGCTCATCCGTCAAGTGCCCCTCTCAGTGCCTGTCACCCGGTCACCCCCCCCCCACTACCCTTTGTTTGTTTCCCAGAGTTAGAAGTGCAAGTAACTGTTTGAAGCCAAACGTGTTCCCTAATGTTCTTCGGGATTTGTGGGAGGAAGAGTTGGAAACGAGAGGAAGTGAAGATGAAATTTAAATGTCCTCAGGGTCATCAGTCAGCTCCTCTCCAAACTCCTCCCACCTCTTTTTAAAAAAATTTATTTATTTATTCATGAGAGACAGAGAAAGGCAGAGACACAGGCAGAGGGAGAAGCAGGCTCCCCATGGGGAGCCTGATATCGGACTCGATCCCAGGACCCAGGGATCCCAATCTAAGCAGAAGGCAGACACTCTAACTACTGAGCCACCCAGGTGTCCCTTCCCACCTCTTTCTTAATCACCTCTATTTCCTCTTTATTCTTCCATGCTGGGCAGCTTTCTGTATAGCCAAAACATTATAGGAGTTAGCATTTCTGTAGCACTTATACTCTGGTATAAGCCCCCCTCTCCATTTTGCAAGATACAAATAATTCAAGCCTAATGTACAACTGATGTTTATCGAAGGTTAGCAAATAGTACAGCATAAAACAGGAAAGAACTTAAACAATACCAGACATCCCTGCTCCCAAAGTTCACTGCTCACATCCCACAGAGGGAATCTTCATTAAACATCTTTCTCCCTCAGCTCTAGCCTGAGTAATTGGAGCCAACACCTCAAGTCCGCAGACTATGGTCTCCCTGACTGCCAAGGGAAAACTGAAAAATTCTTAAAATCTCATGTCAAGTGGGGATTAAGTTCTAAAGTCAACACTCTTGAAAATCAAAGTGCCTGTAAAATAAAGTAGACTAAGGCATAAGTCTTCTTTAATGAAAGTTGCTCTATGACCCTCAATTAATTTTTCAGTTTCTTCATTGAGAATACTGACAGAATCATCATAGCCCCAAATCCCAGCCACCTGAACAATGTGTTCCAGTTCATGGTCAATGTGGGGAAGCCATTAAAATGAGTCACAATTATTTCCTGAGTTTTACCAACATGAATTGACTGTTTCAGGCTTGACGGCATCTTTTCTCTGCCTCACAGACCCACTGAGTGGAATGGCACACCAAATAACTTGAATAGAAGTATAATGAGTCTCCATTATACTTTACTTTCTTATGCAAAGCAATTTTTAGTTCCACTTCATTGCATCGTGTCATGGACCCATTGAAGTATCTTTCCAAACCAAAGAGAAATCTATCTTAGATCCCCAAAAAGAACTTAGATAAATTCACATTTTTTTTCTTTAGAGGTCTAAAAAATTATAGATACAATTTTTAGAACTCAGAGCCGAAATATGTGTACTTTCCTTCCCTACACAGTCTAGGTCAACAGAAGGAAAGAAGATAACATCCATTCTACACTTGTGGAAAGCAAACCCCAGGGGTTACAGTTTTTTGTTGTTGTTGTCTTTTGTCTCCCTCACCTCTTCCTCTTCTCTCTCTTCTTTCACTACCAGCTATAAAGTTCTAAGAGCCTGGACTAGTGTGATGGCACTGGCAGAAATTAAAAAAAGAAAAAACCTATCTCATAGATTGAAATGGTCTCCAATTATTTCTTCCCATGTTGAACTCTTTTTTGAACCAATTGCACATCTCATTTGCTGCCTCTTAACTGTTGTGTGCTGCCTTTTAATGTTTTATATTTCTTAGGTTTATCCTCCTCGTTAAAAAGCAGTCATTGACTAAAAGAATTGGTCTTCTGGGCACGCAGCTAAAATGCACCAAAAGCATCAAGAATCAGCTGGGAGGAATCAGCAAGCTCTTATCTATGCTACTCTGCCACCTACAGGAAGATTCTGAGTGGGTCACCTCAGTTTCAGGTGGCAGCAACAAATGACTAACCTATCTTCAAAGTACTCTTCTTTAGAATAATTGCTAATCAATACGGTAGTCATTCAAGAATGTCTTGAAACACTGATTCTGTGTTCTATTAGGTTCAAAGGATAGAGAGGTAAGTGAGACATGGTCGAGCCCCTCCAGAAATACCTCATTCAGAAGATGGTTTCAATACCAAATGCATCATCAGGACCAAAGACAGCACATTTGAGTTACAAAAGGGCATCCCACTTTCGGGCTGGTAAAGCCCCATCTCAGAACATATGTTCTGCACTCAGAACATAGACCGCCATCTCAGAACATAGACCTGCACTATCCTTAATCTTGAAACTTTAGGAAAAGGTGATATGTATATTTTAAATGAGCACATGCAGAAATGTTCCTAAGAATGGCTTTGGTGACACATCTACACATGCTATGCAGCAATGTATTTGCAGCAAGAAGTACTTCACATGCACGTATAAAGTTGCATTTGTCATGTGACTAGACTATTCTTGTCCACTCCCTGCACTATCATCATCAACAAAAACAATAAATATTTGAGGAATTCTTAAGATTATCAAAATAACTGGTTTTAGCTAAGTACCTTAAAAATTTTTAGTATTGTTCTTGTCCTCAGAAAGAATTATATATAGGAAGATAACATATAATGCAAGATATATAGAAAGACTGCTAAATAAATGGTGCTAAAATGACGGATTTTAGAAATTGGGGGAGGTGTGATCATCAAGACAGTGTGGTACTGGCACAAAAACAGACACATAGATCAATGGAACAGAATAGAGAACCCAGAAATGGGCCCTCAGCTCTATGGTCAACTAATATTCGACAAAGTAGGAAAGACTATCCACCGGGAAAAGGACAGTCTCTTCAATAAATGGTGCTGAAAAAATTGGACAGCCACGTGCAGAAGAATGAAACTAGACCATTCTCTTACACCAGACACAAAGATAAACTCAAAATGGATGAAACATCTAAATGGGAGACAAGAATCCATCAGAATCCAAGAGGAGAACACAGGCAACACTCTTCTTGAACTTGGCCACAGCAACTTCTTGCAAGATACATCTATGAAGGCAAGGGAAACAAAAGCAAAAATGAACTATTGGGACTTCATCAAGACAAAAAGCTTCTGCACAGCAAAAGAAACAGTCAACAAAACTAAAAGACAACCTACAGAATGGGAGAAGATACTTGCAAATGACCT
This sequence comes from Canis aureus, assembly GCF_053574225.1. NCBI lineage: Eukaryota > Metazoa > Chordata > Mammalia > Carnivora > Canidae > Canis > Canis aureus. Next base: position 56,908,269 of record NC_135619.1, on the reverse strand, counting down.
ATCAGATAAAGGGCTAGTATCCGAGATCTATAAAAAACGTATTAAACTCAACAGCAAAGAAACAAACAATCCAATCATGAAATGGGCAAAAGACATGAACAGAAATTTCACCAAAGAAGACATAGACATGGCCAACAAGCACATGAGAAAATGCTCCACATCACTTGCCATCAGGGAAATACAAATCAAAACCACAATGAGATACCACCTCACACCAGTGAGAATGGGGAAAATGAACAAGACAGAAACACCAAGTGTTGGAGAGGATGTAGAGAAAGGGGAACTCTCTTACACTGTTGGTGGAAATGTGAACTGGTGCAGCCACTCTGGAAAACTGTGTGGAGGTTCCTCAAAGAGTTAAAAATAGACCTGCCCTACGACCCAGCAATTGCACTGTTGGGGATTTACTCCAAAGATACAGATGCAATGAAACGGCAGGACACCTGCACCCCAATGTTTATAGCAGCAATGCCCACAACAACAGATGAATGGATAAAGAAGATGTGGTTTATATACACAATGGAATATTACTCAGCCATTAGAAATTACGAATACACACCATTTGCTTCAATGTGGATGGAACTGGAGGGTATTATGCTGAGTGAAGTAAGTCAACTGGAGAAGGACAATCATTATATGGTTTGACTCATACGAGGAATATAAAAAATAGTGAAAGGGATTATAGGGGAAAGGAGAGAAAATGAGTGGGAAATATCAGTCAGGGTGACAGCACACAAGAGACTCCTAACTCTGGGAAATGAACAAGGGGTGGTGAAAGGGGAGGTGGGCAGGGGGATGGGATGACTGGATGACGGGCACTGACAGGGGCACCTGACAGGATGAGCACTGGCTATTATACTATATGTTGGCAAATCAAACTCCAATTAAAAAAAAAACAAAAAAAATATAGGGAGGAGTTCAAATGAATTACTGCAATCAGGGAAAACTGGAGAAAAAATATGGTTTGAGCCAACTCTTGAAGGAAAGGGTACCACTTCCAAAGGCAAAGTAGGGCATGACGAGGAGGGCAAGTGCATACCAAGTAGGAGGAACACCTTTGTGTAAGTAAAGTAGGTGGAATTAAGTATAAATGGTAGATTTAGATATAATCAGTACATCTATTTGATGAGAATAGTAGACATAAAAATGGTTATGACAGTCTATAGTTTCCCAAAATAAATGCAATAGCAGTACTTCCAGTCCCAGATGCTGTTCAAGATCCTTCCAGCGTCCATCAAACTGTAGAGTCTATTTCCCCACCTTTTGAATCTGGGCCTTGAATGGTGGTCTTATTACTGCTCCAACCAATAGAGCACAGTGGATGTGATGCTATGTGACTTCCAAGGTGAAGTCATAACAGGATGCAGTTTCTGTCTCCCTCCCTTGTAGTTCACTCACCTTTTCACCCTGGCTATCATGTTTTTAGGGAGCCCAGGACACATCCAGTGATCACATGTAGGTGTCGCACTCAACAGTCTTAGCTACGGTCTCAGCTACAGCTGGAATCAACCAAGACACATAAGTGTATGAAGATTCAGAAGATTCCAGCCCGCAGACTTTGAGTCTTCCAGCTGAAGCACCCAATGTCACAAAGAAGAGACAAGCCATTCCTGCTGTACTCTGTCCAAGTTCCTGATCCTCATAATTCATGAGCAAAATAAATAATTGTTTCAGGCCAATAAGTTCTGGGATAATTTGTTACATAGCCATAGTAAAACACTAACATTGAGTAATTACCGAGTGCCATGTACTATGTTTGAAGCCTTATATTTTCTATTGGGTAGCTATTTCTGTGTAACAAACCATTCCAAACCCAGTGGCTTAAAACAACAGTTCTTGCTTATTAAAGCTCACGTATTTGTGGCCTACTGAGGATTGGCTGACCTAGGTGGGCTTGCTTCTGTGTTTAAGTGTTACCTATGTGTTTAAGTGTTGCTTGAGAGCTCTGCCCTGACCTGGGCTTGGCTGGGGGATCTTAGAGCAGATATACTGTATATGTCTCTTATCCTCCTCTGGAAACTGACAGGTTTGTCTGGGAATGTCATTTTCTTCGAGAGGCAGGACCACAAGAACAAGAGTGGAAATAAATAAGCTTCTTAGGGCCTAAGGTCAGAAATGGCACACCACTGCTTCTTACCAAATTCTACTGGCCAAATCAATTCACATGAGCAGGCCCAGATTAACAGGGAAAGAAAACAGACTCCATCTGTGTAGTTTACTGCAAAGTCACAGGCTAAGGATGTACACATATGGAGGGGTGAAGAGTTGGAGCCATTAATTCAATTTATTACATAATTATCAGGTAAGTACCATTATAATCCCCATTCCATTCATTTCATCAAGAAACTGAGGCACAGAGACCTTAAATAATGTGAGTTAACGGAGTTCCTGGAGCTTCCAGTGATGCTGCTGCTCCTGTGGCTGTCTCATCACTGCAACTGTCCAAGAGACCAAACTCTCAGAATATGTCTTTGCTCTTTAGGTGCTAGACCACAGCTTGGCTGCAAGACTGCTAGATCATCCACGCTTCCCACTTTAAACCAATTCCTGAGCTTCCTCTAATTGGACCTTAGGATCACTATACCAATATGTGTTTCTATTAGCCTCAGGAACTACTAGAAATCCCAACTCTTTTCACCCATCACTAATTCATCCATGAATATGACTCCCTCTTACACTCCTCCCTGACTCCCTGGACACTTCCTGTGCCTCTAAGATTCAAGACCTGTCTTCAATACCCTTTATCTATGATATCCTCTCTGAACAGTCTCTTCACTACCATGCCCCTTCATTTCCAAGCTGACTGAAACAGTTATTGCCTTAAGGACATGCTATGCTGCTCCCACTGCCCTGCAGTCCTCACAAAAGAATGTGTTTTTTTTCTCTTATACCACGTACCTCTGGGCTTGAAGATGAGAGAGCAGTATCCCTCTTGCTTCCTATTGCAGCTTCACAAATCATTCTCCTTCCTCTTCGAAACTTAAACCCTATGAATTTCATGCTATGAGACACTACAACCCCAAATACCGCTATCTCCTTGACCTTCATATAAACAAAGTTTAATTTAATTTATTTTGCAAGACTAGCTTGACCTGAGTTACTTCTTGATTATGTATATGGAAATCATAAGCAAAACTTGAACTGGTTCCCAAGGTTAATATTAAGTCACCACTGACAAATTCCCTACCATTTAAGAAAATTTTAATATTGTAAACAATCACTATGAAGTATAAATAATCACTGCCTTCCCACTATATAAACTACCCCTTACAGAAGGGGCATTGCCCTCTAACAATGTACCCTGAGCCTCATTCCAGGTTTTGGTCTGAGAGCTCCCAGTTTGCAAACTGTATTTTGGTGTGTGCACAATAAACTTTTATGAATCACTACTTGGTCATTCATTGGTTTTCTGTCATTTATGAACTTTTGACAACAGTTGCTTGGTGAGGCCAGAGACATGTGGCTTACTCTTTAGGAAGATGTTCTAGCAGTTGCCCACATAACATCTTATATGAATTGCATCAGATGTAAGCATAGGAGGGCACTTAGCTGCAAAGGAAGCTCAAAAATGTAATCTCTTGCTGCATAAGACCAGCTAAAACCCAGGGTATTCTATTACTAAAGGAAAGGGGAAAATGGGTATTTGGCAACAGTTAGTGATCTTTGTCACATTAGTTAATAGTGGGCCTATTACCCACCTACTCTATGCCTTCCCACAAGTAACTAAGACCAGAGAAAAGCATCACAGCCATAATGATTCTTGTCCTAAATCTCAAGAAAGCAATTGATTCTCCATAACAACCTTATACACTTTTAAAAATACCTTTGATGTTCTGCCACAAAAAATGACTATTTCATATTTTCTCCTCTTTTCTCAAACCTTCAACAGTTCCTTCCCACTCTTAACATTGCACTCTCAGCTGATCCTACCCTTGTATTTTACTGAAAATTTTGAAACAATCACAGGGAGTTCCTTTGCTTCCTACCACCAAATCTATCAACCTACCTACAAATTTCTACCATCAAGTCTTTCTTTGTTCTCATCCTGTCTCCTTTAAGTGTTCCATTCCCAGCAAAGATGAACACTTCCCTTTTTGCTCTGAAGCCTATCCTCACTGGCCTTTTTCAAAGAGTGATGACTGCAGTTTCTCTTGTATCATTATGCTTTTATTTTTCTCCTGTTGGCTATTCCCAGAAATAGTCTCTAATAATTTCAAAAAACCATTTGAGGAAAGGATTCTGGGAAGGTGGTGGAGGAGGATGCACCAGGAGTCTGTCTCCCCACCTAGACATCAATTGCATTGACAGAATCAGATATAACTCCGTTGGAATTCTGGAGTCTACTGAAGGCTTGCAACTTCCAGGCAAAGCCTTGGACAGTAAATTGCAGTTAGTTTCAGTCAATGTTGGCTCTTAGCAGAGTAGCAGCTGCCCAGTCCCACCTCCCAGCCCTGTGGCAGGCCCTGCACATACTCCAGAAGCAGCTTGCGTGCCATTGCAGGAGCCAGAGTACACACACATAAGACCCTGTCCTCCAAACATAGGCAATCTATGCTCTGACTGCTGATTGCTCCTTCTGATCATAGAGATACAAAGAAGTTATGTTTGCTCTCACCATATTCTCACTTCTTTTCTTCTCAATTCACTCCAATTTATCTTCCATCTCTATTACTACACTATAATAGTATAGTGCCAATGTCCTTTTGTCAATGTCCTCTGACTGAACAAATCTAAAGTCTTTCTTAAATGCTTCTCAGCAGCATTTGGCAGCTTTAACTACTCTCTTCTTGAACATTCTCTAACCTTGGTGTCCACATCCACCTCCTACCCTCACTACCATTCTCCTAGTTTATATTTTACATCATTGCCAACTCCTCAGTTTTGTTTTTTGGCTCTTTCTCCTTGGTTCATTCTCTAAATGTCAGAATGCCTCTACTCTTTACACAATCTTTGCACAATCTTACTCTTTGCACAATCTCATACATTCTCATGGCTGTAAGTACCTATATGTACTAAATTATTCTCAAATATTTATTTCTGGGTCAAATTGTTAACTTCTAAACTGTCTCCATTTGAATGCTTGACAGACATCTGAACCTAACCATAACAGGATTTTTCTCACCTAAATGTGTCTTTCCCCCAATTTTCCCCAACCTAAATGGCACCAACATCTTCCCTGGCACTTAACAGAAATTTATAAGGCATCTTTGATTGCTCATTTTTCTAAAACCCCATGTTCTACCCAAAGCAAGCCTTACTGGATCCCTTTCCAAACGTAGGATGACTTTTTCTATCCCCACTCCTCTCACCTGGATTTCTACAAATGCCTAACATAAAATATTCTACTTATCTTGTCTGTTTCACCAACCTCATGGGCTTCATGAGTGAAGGGAATTTGGGTTGTTTTGTCTTCTGCTTTATGCTCACGGTTTAGAATAGGGCCTGATGCTCTATAAGTATTTGTTGAATGATCGGAAGAAAAGTCTAGTGGGAATCAGACATGCAAAAACTGAATTACAATACATTCTTTTAAATGGGAGTATGTACAAAATTTAGAAAGGGGAGTGTTTCCAGATTTGGGAATTAGAGACATCTTTAGTCTTCCTTTTTGGATGAAAGAAAAATAAGCCCAAACCAAAGAATACTGTGGAAATATTTGTCTTAACATTCCCTTTAAAATGTACATTAAGGGGGCAGCCTGGGTGGCTCAACGGTTTAGCGCAGCCTTCAGCCCAAGGCCTGATCCTGGAGACCCAGGATCAAGTCCCATGTCAGGCTTCCTGCATGGAGCCTCCTTCTCCCTCTGCCTGTATCTCTCCCTCTCTCTCTCTCTCTCTCTCCCTCTCTCATGAATAAATAAAAATCTTTTAAAAAATAAAATAAAATGTGCATTGAAGCATAATACACAAGTAATTATATCAATTATTATCACTTCAAATAATTTACAAAAATAAATATAGAGAAACAATGATGAGGGTATTAATGGAAGGAATCAAGCTTCCAGGAGCTGGATTTCTCTAGAAAGGAAAAAAGGTAAGGGAGAAAGACATAAATGTGTAATGTGAAGAAAGACAAAGAAACAATTTTTTAAAATTCCTTTTTCTGGAGGAATGAGAATGGAGGCTGGTCTCAACTTTACAAGACAGCTCTGTGGGACCTCTGTATAAAGTCAGAGAGAGTGAGGACAACCTATCATGGGTAGCTTGTGACTACCGATTAGTATTTAAAATGTAGAAATCTGGGGTACCTGTGTGGCTTAGTTGATTAAGCATCTGTCTTCAGCTCAGGTTATGATCTCAGAGTCCTGGGATAGAGCCCCGTATCGGGCTCCCTGCTCAGAGGGGAGCCTGCTTCTCTTTCCCTCTGCCCCTTCTCTTGCTTGTGCTTTCTCTCTCTCTCTCTCTCTCTCTCTCAAATAAAGTCTTTAAAAAAAAATATAGAAGTCCTAGGAACTGTCAACTCCATTTCTAAGCATTTATCCTATGAAGATAATAGCAAACGTGTATAAAGGTACATTCACAAGGACATTGTTGCAGTAATGTTTAAAATAGCACAAAAGGAAACAGCCTATTCTTTTGTGTACCTGTAGAGGTGCCATTAAAGTCACCTAAACAGAGTGAAATTTACTGGTCTAGAAAGTGGTCTGTGATATACTGGGTTTATGAAAAAGACAAATTGGGGTACCTGGGTGGCACAGTCGGTTAAGTGTCTGACTCTTGGTTTCAGCTCAGGTCATAATCTCAGGATTGTGAGATGGAATCCCATGTTCGGCTTCACACTCTGCATGGAGTCTGCTTGAGATTCTATCTCCCTCTCCCTGTCTCTTCTGTTTGTGCTCTCAATCTCTACAATAAATAAACAAATAAATCTTTTAAAAAAGGGGAGAAAGAAGAATATTGTATATAAGATTTAAGGCATGAATTCCTTTTTGTAAAAAACAAAGTGTACTCCTATTTATCTATATACATATATGTATCCAGAGATGCTTTGTGGGCATGAGAAAAACACATATGTGGTTGAAAAGTACGATTAGAAACACAGAAATACGTGGGTTTCATCTTTTATTTTCATCATTTATTTTATATGATTTTTTATATGATTTTTATTTGATGGTTTTTGGTAATTTAACTTTTCTTGTTTTTTTGTTTTTCCTCCCCAAATAAAATATTTTTGAATATCATGATTGGTTCAGGATAAAATTAAGAGGGCTACATATGGAGACTAAGAACATACTGAGATTTTTGAAAATGATCTGTATTTGATAATCATTATCCAATCATTTAAAAATTTTTTTAAAAATCAGACAGAAATTCTGATTTGTTTTTTAAGCGAGTAGTGGATGGGTGAAAATACATTAAGGTCACTGAAAAGAGGCTATGTTTGGTATTCTGTAATGACTGTATTTTTTTTTAATTTTTATTTATTTATGATAGTCACACACAGAGAGAGAGAGAGAGAGAGAGAAAGGCAGAGACACAGGCAGAGGGAGAAGCAGGCTCCATGCATTGGGAGCCCGATGTGGGACTCGATCCCGGGTCTCCAGGATCGCGCCCTGGGCCAAAGGCAGGCGCCAAACCGCTGCGCCACCCAGGGATCCCTGTAATAACTGTATTAAAAAGGAAAAATAAAAGCAAAGGAACAATAATGAAAACCATAACAGGCAAGAGAGAGGGAGGGAGAAAGGAAGGTCAAGTTCGGGGAAAAGGAGAGACAGGAAGAAGGGATTTGGAATTGATTGTATTGTTCACTAAAATTAGAGAAAATTAAGAAGCAATTATGTAATGAATTCTATCCTTGGAAAATAAAACCATCGTTAGTGATAAATATCCCTAAGGAGGCTACGAAATATATGAAGAAGAAATGAAACATCACTCCAGGGACTGTGGTTTCCTAGTTCTGTGTTCTATTTGGGCTCAGGTGTCTTTTGTCCTCCCATGGCCCAATAACTGTATTGATTGTCTTTTATTACACACTACAATATATCTTAAAGCTGGAAAATCTATCATTTCAATGTAACATTTATTGAAGAATGGTAATGCATTTTACACTTGACAAATGAGCAATTATATCTCTTGCCTAGAGATTTATATAAGGCCTCTAGTTTTAAACAGTCTGAGTCGTTTCAGGAAATAGATCATTTTCAACTGATTTAGAAACAGAAATCAGTTATTCAAATGATTTAGCCTCAAAGAAACTGGTGAAAAATTTACTAATTCAGAGTGTAGTATGTGTTTCATCTCAAACTTGGATTTGCTTCCTTTGATTCTAATTTTACAGATGGAAAAAAAAAAAACACCTTACATGTCCAAAAGATAGAGATGGCTTTGCTTAATTGATGACTGAGTTCAGAAGTATGTTCTAATTCTTATTTGCTCTACTGCCCAGCATGGTATAGACCAAGACAAAATGGAATCCATTTAATTTTTTGTAACATCAATATTATTATTATTATTGTTGTTGTTGTTGTTATGGTCTTCAGTATTTACTGAGGACCTACTTTGTGCCAATCACTACACTAAGGGATTTTACATGGATTATCTCTTAATCCTCATGTAACTCTCTAAAGCAGAGAATATTACTAAACTGCCACTTTACAGATAAGGTAACTTAACTTGCCCATGATCAGAGCAAGGACAAGCCTCTTGGTCTATCTGCCTGTATAGTCCACACATTTGGCTACTTGTTATACTACTATACCTTTCAATATATACTGCCTCTTCTGTTTTTTGTGTGAAATGACATTAGCACATGCCCAATTTAATATATTTTTTTAATCTACATAATCCAGGGTTATGCCACTGGCTTTTTAGGTAAAATAGAATTCTCCTTCCTAATGTTCTACTAAAAATGGTCATCCTTTATGTTCTTGTTTTTTGAAAGCATTAAACACATAATGATAAATCTAGACATGTGTTTTTTTTTTTTAATTTTTATTTATTTATGATAGTCACACAGAGAGAGAGAGAGAGACAGACAGAGACATAGGCAGAGGGAGAAGCAGGCTCCATGCACCGGGAGCCCGACATGGGATTCGATCCCGTGTCTCCAGGATCGCACCCTGGGCCAAAGGCAGGTGCCAAACCGCTGCGCCACCCAGGGATCCCGACATAAGTGTTTTGATTATAGAAAACCTTGCTAGAAAATGACTGTTCTTGACAAATTTAGTAATTGAGTAGGTGCTATTTAAAATGGGAAATGGATGATTTTCAACTGATGTAAAAACAGAGAAATTAAACAATTTAATAAATGCTTCTTGGCGACGCTTTTATGAAGGCAATTATATTTAATCAGAGCAGAGTTTCAGTTTCAGGTCTCAGTTTTGCATAAGCTATAGAGTTTCTCTTCTCCCAAATGAAGTTTAACTCATTATATAATTAACATACATACATTTGACAAATTTAAGGAGCAAACACGGGTTTGACTCAAAATCTTTGCATTCTCCTGGATTTATAGTTTCTCATTTCTAAGACAAGTTTCGAAAAGAGCCTTGAACTTGTACTGCTAAAATTTCACAAGTTAACAGCAATATGACCTTGGGCAAGTCACTGCAGAAGGTGCTTCTCAGTTTTCCATCCACAATGAAGGGATCACATTACTTACCTCATTGGGCTGCTACAAGCTTTAAAGGAAGTAGCATGGGGATTAAAGCTTTTAAAGTAAATCCATTATTATTACGGCTTCTCATCTTGGCAGGAACACAAAATGGCAAATTCCTCGTTTTTTTTTTTTTTTTTTTCTTAATCTCCACTTTTCCTGTTTAAGCATCTATGATGTTTTTTGCCTGTTGGTTATCTCATTACTTTGAAGAAGCATTCCCCAACATTAATCCAGCGCCTTGCTTGCAACAAGGTATTTGATTGCACCCCTTGATTTTATCACAGAAAACTGCTAAACAGAAGACCAGCCCTCAGTATTTTCTGCCGCCTCCCTTTTTATAAGCTCTACTATCTCTACTACCACAGGAAGGTAGATTCTCAAGAACTGAAAATGGTCCATCCAGTTCAAGTCATAATTCTCTAAGATATAGTTTGTAGATAAACTGAAGATTTACCTATGATGTGTTTTATTAGAAACACATAGAATTTCTGTCGTATCAGAAGCCTCTATCCAGTCAAAGATGTATGAATAAGAAGTTAAAGTTGGCATGTGAATCAAAGATAATGTGGAGGCACCTGGGTTGCTTACTCGGTTAAGCATCTGCCTTGGGGTCAGGTCATGATCTCAAGGTCCTGCTTAGTAGGGAGTCTCCTCTGTCTGCCCCTCCCCACCGCTCATGTGCTCACTCTCAAATAAATAAATAAATAAATAAATAAATAAATATAATTTATCTGATAGAAGAATACTTTTATAAAAGCATCAGAGTGAGCACCTTAATTTTCATCATTTTTAACTGTCCCAAGTCACAGCTGTTCAACTTGGGAATCAAGATAAGGCATCGGTGGCTGAGGTCCAAGAATCAGAGAAAGAGGAAACCTACGCAATTAAACAGTGTTTAATATTAATTACATTTATAATACAATACCAGGCCTTCTTGGGGATATGAATTGTCTTTTGACTGGAAGACAAGCTGTCTGGAAAAAGAACCAACACTGATTGAAAAGTAAAGCTTCACTGGACTTATTTTTAACATTTTATGTGAACAACTTCATTTCATTGAGTAACTCTTTAATTTCATCAAATATCCAGTAAGTGTGAAAATTTCCAATTAGCTCATAATTGTCATTTCTTTTAGTTTATTTGAATTAGGATCCAAATAAGTTCTACACATTGAGATTGATTTGATTTGTTTCTTAATTGTCTTTTAATCTATAGGTTCCTTTCTCTCTCCCTGAATGTACTTGTTGAAGAAATTGGACTATTTGTCCTATTGTTTCCCAGGGTCTGGATTTTGCTGATTGCATTCTGGATATGTTGTTTGAAATGTCCTTGCAGGGATGCCTGAGTGGCTCACCAGTTAAGTGCCTGCCTTCAGTTCAGGCCATGATCCTGGAGTCCCAGGATTGAATCCCACATCAGGCTCCCTGCATGGAGCCTCCTTCTCTCTCTGCCTATGTCTCTGCCTCTCTCTCTGTATCTCTCATGAATAAATAAATAAAACCTTTAAAAAAAAATTAAATGTCCTTGAATCCTCTGTATTTTTTGTAAATTGTTAATTGGATCTACAAGCTTAGTCGGATTCAGGGTTTATATATTTGGGTGGTGGCTGTGAAGGTAGCATGTTCTTTGTCAGGAACCATAGACAGACACCTGGTTGTTTCCCTTTCTGCGGTGTTAGCAGATGTCAGCGCTTAAAGCCTTTATCTCAACTCATTAGAGGTTGCAATATGGTGATATTTTTATCATTCTTTATTCACTTATTAGCTGGGATACTTCTTGAATGAGAAACTTCCTCTCATCTACTGTATTCATTTCCTGAGGCTTTTGTAATAAAGAACCATGTACTTGGTGGTTTAAAAACAACAGAAATTTATTCTTTTGCATTTTTGGAGGCCAGAAGTCTAAAATAAAGATATTGGCAGGGCCACATCCCTCCCGGAGGCTCTAGGAGAAAACCTGTTCTTTGCCTCTTCCAACTTCTGGTGGCTGCTGACATTACTTTTGGCTGTGCCACTCCAATTTCTACCACTGTGGTCACTGTTTTTTGCACACCTCTACGTATCTCTTATAAGGACACTTGTCATCAGATTTGGGGCCTACCATGGTAATCCAGGATGTCCTGATCACAAACTCCTTAATATAATTATACCAGTAAAGACCCTTTCTCCCCAGGGTGCCAGGGTGGCTCAGCTGGTTAAGTGTCTGCTTTGGCTCAGGTCATGATCTCAGGGTCCTGGGATGGAGGCCTGCATCAGGTTCCCTGCTCAGCGGGAGTCTCAGGAGAAGTCTGCTTCTCCCTCTCTCTCTGTTCCTGCTCATGCTCTCTTTCTCTCTCTCAAATAAATAAATAAATAAATAAATAAATAAAATAAAATAAAAGGCCGTTTTTTTCAAGTAAGGTAACATTCACAGGTTCTGAGGATTAGGAGATGGACATTTTCTTTTGGGGGCCACCATTCAACCCACTACATCTACTATTTGGTACTTGGTGGTACGGTTCATGCTTATTTTTCTTCATTTATCACTCTCCAAAATAATGAGTTAATTCCCCAACATCCTCCAATAGTGAGCAATTAGAATTTTCATATTTTGTTTTTTAACAGTAGTATAAATGAATGGATTGAAACATTTGGTGTACTTCAACTTGCTGCAAATTCTATCCTATTGGTCTCAAAGTGTCTCATCTTTGGCCTATGGGGGCCGCTTCAGGCTGGCTTCTGGGTTTCTTTGACTTGACACTAGCAATCTTTAGTATCTTCTATTATGAGTTGAATTGTGTCCTCTAAAAAAGAGATGTTGAAATCCTAATCCTAGTACCTCAGAAAGTGATCTTATTTGGAAATAGTGTCTTTACAGAGACAAGTTAGAATGCAGTCATTAGGGTAAGCCCTAATCCAATATGAGTAGCATCCTTACAAAAAGGAAAATTTGGGACACAGAGACAGACATGTACAGAGGGGAAACAATGTAAAGACACAGGGAGAATGCCAAGTATAGATGGAGGCAGAGATTGGAGTGATGCGACCATAAGCCGAAGAACACCAAAGATTGCTGGCCACCACCAGATGAAGAAGCATTATACTCAGGGTGTCATTAGAGCATGGTCTTGCTGACACCTTGATTTCAGACTTCTAGCTTCCAGGACTGTGAGAAAATAAATTTCTATTATTTTAAGCCACCCAGTTTGTGGTACTTTGTTAAAATAGCCCAGAGAAACTAATACATCTCCCTTGTTATCTGTATGAAAATATATTCTAGACTCATTTTTCATTAGGTTGAAATTGGCAATTTCATCTGGTTCAAGCTGATATTTTTCTTGCTCTGGTCCTGGAGTCAGCAATATCTGAGAATATCAAAGGAGCCTTGATTCCTTTGAGTGGAAAATGGTATTTCAAGATCATAATCTGGGAGCTAGAGAAGCTCACAGTTACTAAACTGGTCACTGTGCCTAGGCTCTTTCAGAGCTATGTATATTTTATAAGCTAAAACCTTGAGTTTGGGTTTTGTTGTTTTTTAGAAAAAAGACATTTCTTGGTCTTGACTTGGAATCAGAATAAGACATTTCTCCAAGGAGTACGGGTCTTGAAGTGTCATAATCTAGGCCTTATGTGTACTCATTGCTACTGGGTTGGTTATTTCTACGCCTTTTCAGAGGCAGGGTAAAAAAATAAAATGCTTTATGATGCTTCTAATTCAAATTAAGGACTACAGAATTTTTACTTCTTCATTTGTATTTTAAATCTCCATTTCCTTTCCCCCATGTTGGTAGTCCTGGTTTTCATGAATGATTGAGATGATATAATTAGAACATCATATAATTACCCATTTTACTTATCTCACATTTTACATTTAAAAAACCGGAACACATACACAAACATTGTCACATCAATGCAGAGAAGAGTGAAAAAAAATTTTTATATTTATTCATTTTTTACAAAATATCTCACTATGGATGTATAGTCAAATCGCTGTGTTTTAAAGTCACTTGAAAAGGTTCTCTGTGTGTTATGAAACATACTATTAGGTTTATCTGCTTCATTTTATTTCAGTTCTGAGACCAATTACAATTAAACTTATTTTATAAATAAGTTAATTTTATCTTATAATTAAAGTGAACAGGTTTCCAGAATCAAATATAAAAGATATATTTAAGTAAGCCTAGTTTCCATTCCTGTCCTCATCATAATATTTTCTCCTTGTCCTTATAGGTAACCTTCCTTTAAAACAAATATGGTTTATCTTTTTTTTTTTTTTTAATATAAGCAAGTGTATGGACACACATTTATATAGTTTCTCTTTTCTTAAACGGTAGCATACAAAGAACACTTATCTCTACTTGCTTTTCTCACTCAACACTATATCCTAAAGATTAATCCATAGTGGCATATAGAGATATTCCTCATTCCTTGTCATAGTTGCAGAATATTTCACCATGTGCACGTACTATAATTTATTCTAGTTTATTTAACCAATCTCCTTATATGGACATATCAGGGTGTTTCCTTTCTTTTGGTGTGATAAGCAGTCCTATAATGAATAGTTCTGGGCATATATACCTTTTCATATTTTTGCTACTATATTTGTGGGTTGGAGTCCTAGAATTGGCATTGTTGGGTCAATGGGCAAATTCATATGCAAATTACTAGATATAGTTGTGCACACATGTAACCAAGCAACTTGATGAATTCCAATGATAAATCAGCATTTAGCTTAAGCAGTTTTCTTTTTTATTTATTTGAGAAAGAGAGTGTGTGCATAAGTGAGGGAGAAGGGCAGAGGGAGAGGAAGAAACAGACTCTCCATTGAACATGGACCCCAACTCAGGGCTCTATTTCACAACTCTGAAATTATGACCCGAGTTGAAATCAAGAGTCGGAAGCTTAACCTACTGAGCCACCCAGGCACCCCTTAGCTTTAGGAATCTCATCTCATGACAGCATATATTCTATTTACATACAAAAATTACTCTGTATACTCACCACTTATCAAAATTTAGTTGAACTTTTTGTGGTTAAATTAATCATCAACCACTGGCATCATTATTAAAATCCCATAGGAATATTCTATAAAGTGAGTCAAAAAGATCTTCCACTTGCTTTGATGTTATTGATGTAACTTAACCATTAATAATAAAACATCCACCCAATACTTACCAAAGCACTTTCTAGAACCTTTGATCTTCCCAACAATCATAAGTGATGGTTAATATTTCATCTTATCAAGCACAGAGAATTTTAGTTACTGCAGAAGATCTCACAGTAAGGTAAAAGCATTGTCAAACCTGACTGCACATACTTTGCACTGTTATTTTTGCTAAGCTACCACTAACTGGCTTATATTTCCATATACAAAAAATAATTGCAAGTTTGTTGCTGTTTTAAGACATGAAGTAGCAGTTTTAAACTGTAAGTTAGATGGAAGAGAACATTAAAAAAAAATAGTTAAAGAAATCTCCTTACATGTATAAAAGTAATTGGTGTGGCCAGTAATTTCTTTTTACACATTGCATCAAACATCAGTACATGAGGAAATCAACAGGCATTTTTTGTTTTGTTTTGTTTTGTTTTGTTTTGTTTTTGTAAAGGCCTAAAAAATAGGTGAACTTTGATTATAACTTTTTTTGGTAGAACTGAAATACACCACTGCTCTTGCTATCTTGAATGAATGCAGCAACTATGCACTATACAAAAGGGACTTTCATTAGTATTGGTAAGCTTGAGTTACAAGATCTTTCCTTTTCACTTCTGTTTTCTCCAAAAGTACCCAATACTACTGAGCATGTAAGGGCTACATGATGCCTTAAATATGCCAGATAATTAGCTTTATTGATCTATTATTTAAGAACATGGATACTGAAGTTATGTAATGAGATTTTAGTTCAAGCTAATTTCCTTGAGTAGTCTTTTTAGATTTTTTTTCTTTTTTTTTACCATTGTTGCTAAAATAGTCATTTGGACACCAAAACATTTTAATATTTGGACATACAAGGCTTGATGTCATTTTGTTTATGCTATATTAAAATTCATGCACTAAATTTTTCAGTTGCTTCTTTTGTTTCATTAGTTATCCTGTGTTTAGGCAGAATATTAACATCAAAAGAAAGAAGCAACTTTTTATCATCCAGTGCAAAACATTTTGAGTAAAAAAAAAAAAAAAAGGTTTCATCATCAAGAAAGAGAGCACTCCATGTATCTATCTGAGTAAATGGCTGTTACAAAGTATGACTTCACAAACTGAAAATCCTTGTACCATACATGGTACAAAGAATTGCTATAGTTACAAAAGTTATTTAAGCTTCCCTCCTCCAAGAAAAAGTTCAGTTAGAAAGAATTTAAATATAATGCTATATCTATCCTTACATGGGAGGAGCTTTCTATTCACAGATTTCCAGTTTTGTGAATTAAACAGCTGTAGCCTCCAATTTTTTTTTAAAGATTTTATTTATTTATTCATGAGAAACACAGTGAGAGTGAGGCAAAGACACAGGCAGAGGGAGAAGCAGGCTCCATGCATGGAGCCCAACGTGGGACTCTATCCCGGGTCTCCAGGATCACGCCTTGGACTGAAGATGGTGCTAAACCGCTGAGCCACCTGGGCTGCCCTGTAGCCTCCAAATTAATCAGACCTACTATTTTGGTACAAGATCAGGAAATATCTCTGAAACTAAACTGGCTGGCACACATACATAATGACTGAGGGCATATTGCAAGTAAATGACGACGCAATAACAGTTAAGTTGGAATGGAGTCCATGGTGGTTACTTAGAAGCCAGCCACACTGGAGGGAGAAGGGAAGATAACTGGATCAATATTAGTCAAGTGCTTCAGCATTGTTGCAATGAAAAGTGTGTAAAAGAAAAAAAAAAAAAGGCCATCTCAGAGCCTCCAAGAAGTATGAAGGTCTGGGTTTTCTGTCTTTTTAATCTGCTAATTATAATTTGTTACTTCATAGGTCAGATTCAATCAGAGCATAACTGTCACTAATCTCCTTGGGAATAAATCCACGGAGAATAAATCTCATAGATTTTTTTTTTTTTTAGATTTCATTCATTCATTCATTCATTCATTCATTCATTCATTCATTCGAGACAGAGACCGGCAGAGGGAGAAGCAGGCTCCATGCAGGGAGCCCGACATGGGACTCGATCCTGAGACTCCAGGATCACGCCCTGGGCTGAAGGCAGGGGCTAAACCGCTGAGCCACCCGGGAATCCCCAAATCTCATAGATTCTAACCTATGTTTTATATGCAGTGGTCTCCATCTTAATTGAGGGCAAAACATTTTATCATTTAGTTAAGAATATCAAGTGGCTAGGGAAGTGAGGTGGAAGACAAGGGATTCCAAGAGCAAATACTTGGTAGTACCTATACATAAAAAGGTAAAAAAAAGAAGACTTCCTGGTAAGTGGTGATATTTGCCAGTATCGGTACTGTTTAGTGTAACTTTTTGAGCTGATGGTCACCTGAATATCAAATAAATTACGAATGTTGATGGAACCCTATTTCTATGTATCAAAACACGATGATCTCCTAAGACTTTTTTTTTTTAAGTGCCCTCACGCAGGTTGCTGTGCAAGGGAACTGAAACGAGACTGTTGTGCTAAAAAGAAATCTCAAAATTAATGGATAGTCTCCATGCCCGTCACAAACATACCGACAACTTCCCATTTTCTGAGTATTAATGGCTTCTGCTCTAATTTCTTCCTGCAGGTCCTGGCAGGTTGCAGCTTTTCCTCTCTCGTACATCGCCTTTGATTATTTCCCCAAATATACTTTCGGTGGCATACGAACTTTGACATTTCGTTTTGCTTTGCGAGGAGGATCCACTCCTTCACTTGCCCGGACTACAGTCCACGTCTCTCCAAGTTCCTAGGGGCAGAATTAGGTGCGGCGAGCTCTGCCTTCGAAGCGGAGCACTCCCGGTTCTGCGTGACACGCTGCCCCGAAGGCGGGAGTCGGGAGCAGCGCAGGTCCGGCGCCTCCTGGTTCACACTCCGACACGTGGGCTTCCTCTGCTCGCTCCGGCGGCGAGAGGCCGCGAGACGGGGCGGCCCCACCGAGGTATTTCCTGTCAGTCCCAGGCGCGGGCCATGCGGTCACAGGATTTCGGCAGTTTTTAAAAATCGAGGGGGGACGTTATCGTGCTGTCATAATCCGGTGATATGCAGGTCGGTTTTTTTTTTTTTTTCTTTTTTTCCTTTCGGCATTTCCACCACGGAAGTACTAGCACGCTAGTAAGGGGCCGAACCTCGGGGAAACTTAAGCCCAGAGCCTTTTAGCTGTACCGGTGGAAACGACTCAGCCGGTTCAGGGGTCATTAATTCTGAAATGTGTTAGCAGCGGGCTCAAAGCAGCTCTCCCCCTTTAGGAACACGTACACGGTCTTGCCGGCGAAGGGCCCGGCCTTCGCGACGCGAGAGGAACGGACGCCTCAGAGCGCCGAGTCCACGACGAGCTCACGCCCCGAGATGACTCCGCATTTAAACTCTGCCCGGAGTCCGAGCGCTCCGGGGGCCGGAAGCGGGGCCACGTGACCGGTCCGCCTCCGCAGCCATTGCTAACGAGGCAGCCGCCAGCGCCCCTTCTGTATTTCCTCGCTTCTCCAAGCGCAGGGAGACGCAGAAACACCTGACAAGAGTTGGCTGCCAGGTAGCTTTGGACTTGAGGGTCAACACCACTCATGCTATGTCCAGCGATACTTTGCAAGCCCCTCAGCCTAAAACAGCTGTGGGGCACTTCCGCCTGGGTGGCAACCAGGTGATCACGCGAGACTTGGGGAGCCGGCCGGACGACTCGACTACCCCAGTCCCCGCGCTCCGCCAGCCCAGCACCCTCCGCTGCGCGTGACGACGCGGCCCACGGCGGCCTCCGCCCCGGCGCGCCTGCGCACGCGGCTCTCGCGGTGTCTCGCGCTCAGCCCCGCCCACCTCTGCCCCCGCCCTTTCCGCCCCTCCCTCCCCCTCCGCCCTGTCTCTCGGCGGCAGCGGCGGCGGCGGCGGCTCGCGCAGCTCGTTGGCTCACTATATAAAGGGGAGAAGCGGGCGGACCGGACGGCTGGAGCTGCAGCCGGTGGCGGCAGCGGCGGCGCGGGGAGCGGCGACCGGTGGTGGTTTCCCTCCTTGGCGCGGGGTGGGGAGCGGGCAACGCCCCCCCGGACCCCAGAAGGGTCGTGGCTTTTTTTTTTTTTTTTTTTTTTTTTAAGGGCGATTCTCGAGGTTTTTAGCTCGGGGAGGACTGCCCCCCTCCTCCTCTTCCTCCTCCTCCTCCTCCTCCTCTCACCGCTCCCCTTCTACTCTTTCAGGATTCGATTTTGTTTGAAATTTTTACCCCCAATCTTGCGGTGGCTTGGGCCACCCTCCGGGTGTTTTGGTTTTCTTTTTTTTCTTTTTTTTTTCTTTTTGGTTTTTTGTTTTTAATCTTGTTTTCTCGGGGTTGCCCCCCCTCTTGTTTGTGTTGTGTGTGGAAATGGCGAACTCGGCAAATACAAACACCGTGGTAAGGACGTGGTTTGGTGGCCGGCGGGGGCTTGGTCCGGGCGGCAGCAACGGCCGGACCGGGCGGGGGCGGGGACGGCGGCGACTCCCGGCCTCTACTCTCCTCAGCCGCCCGCGCGGCCGCCGCCGCCGCCGCCGCCGCTTCCCGCCTCGGGCGGAGCGGGCCGGGGCGGCGGGCGCGGGGGGGGCGGGGGGAGGGCGCCTCGGGCTGGCGGCGGCGGCGGCGGCGGCGGGAGGAGGAGGGCGGGGGCGCCGGCGGGGCCTGGGGCCGCCGCGGGGCGGTCGGGGCCGCGCAGGCCGTTGGGCCGGGGCGAGCGCGCGGCTCCGGCCGCAGACCCCGGCCGCCGGGAGGGCGGGCGGGCGGGCGTGAAGCCTCCGCTTCCCCCCCTGCGCCCCCCCCGGGGGCCCGGCCGCGCCGGCTCGACACGGGCGCCCCGAGCAGCCTCCACAGACAAAACCCGCGTCTGGGGAATCGGGCGAGTCCCCAGGACCCGCCGTGTGGCCCACTTCAGTGCAGTGGAAGGCGAACGGCTACTTTGGGGGTTACTTGGGATGTTTCTGGCGGTTGTGCTTATTAGGGGGAGCCTTCACTGAGGCCATTTTATATTTCTTAAAAAAAAAAAAAAAAAAAGGAAAAAGGAAAGAAAAGGACGAAGGTTGAAAAGCACTTATCTCGGTTCCTTCCGAATCGGTAAAATGGCGAAGGGGAAGCAACACCCCCCCCCCCCATCGTATCTTCCACTAGCAAAAGCACCAAAGCAAACAAACAAACAAACAAACCAACAAAAAAGCCTACAGTGGTCCCAGCGCCCCTGCTTTCGCCTTGAAATTTGCCTACGTCTCCCCCCCGCCCCCCCCCCCCCCGTTTGTCCCTTTTTGGTTACTTGCGATCACGTAGGTTTGCAAAAAGCAGTCACATAAAAACAACCTTGTCCGTCACCAACGCCAATGCGATCACTAGTCCACCCCACTCTTATTTTTATTCTGACCGTAAAAACACGTTTTTGTTTTTGTTTTTTTGTTGTTTTTTTGTTTTGTTTTTTTTCCCGGTCCCAAACGCCGCAGACGAGCCCGCGGCCGCCCGACTCCGTACCGTTGGCGACTCGGGTCGATCCATCATGGCTGCGGCCGCTTACCCTGCTTTTGAGTCCCTGAGCCTTGTGGTCCTCCTCCCTTTGGCTGCCCTGTTTATATAGAGCCATTGCCGCTCTCTAATATAGACTCTGCCAGGATGGGAAGGTGCTTTTCAGGCCTACGTCACCGCCTCTCCATTTAAACACTAGATCCGGCTTTAAATAGTGAGAGCTGCTGAGAGCGGGGCTGGGAGGTGCGTGCTCCCGAGGCGAGAGGCAGGAGCGAGCCGAGCGCCCGGTTTATTTCTAGGTCCTTCAGCTGCCACTGGGATTTCGCGCCCGACGGGGCCGCTTTCGGAGGGAGGGGGGGTCCCCAAGTTTTTTTGTTTGTTTGTTTGTTTTGACGCAGCAGCTAGGGTTTCCTGCCTTTGTTGAGGGGGCGGGGGGGGGGGAACGCAGAATTGCTGTCCCTTCTTCTTATATTTATATCTTTGCTTTTAAAGAGGATTGTAGCTCAGAGGTCTGTGGTCATTTTTGTATTGGGAAATGCGTTATTGTTGGGCATTTAAAGAAAACGACAACAGAAACACCGCTTCCTACATTAACTCTGAGCTGCAGGGTACTTGATGACTCTGATAGTGTTTCGTCCATCGAGTATTCAGAAAATGTGTTAGAAATAAAGCTCCTATATGCCATTGTTTTTCTGTAACGTTAGACACAAAGCTTTTTTGAAGATAAAGTGCCTAAAGCTTCAACGTGGGGCCTTATGTCCACAGTGCATCTATTGTATGTAGGGAAATTGTGAGTAATGAGAGGGGAGGCTTAGTGCAAACTGGATTTTTAAAATATTAAAATTCGAAGTTGACGTTGTCTTTTGATTTCATTGGATATTAACATTCAAGATAGAAGTTAATTTGGTTTATTTTTCCAGTATTCTGCCTCCCCGGGGTGGGGTGTGGGGGGACTGACACTTTGGAAAGGAACCTCCTAATTAATCATGAGATAGTGGCTCTTTAATTTACCTTTTTTTAAGTTTGGAATACCTGTGTTTTGAAAGCCAAGAAAAACCTAAATTACTTTGTATTTTGTAAAAGGCAAACATTTTGATTCAAATAAGGTTTAGCATTTTAAATAATATCTTGGAAGTTGCTTATTTCAGATAGTACCCGCATACCCCCATGCTTTTAAAAACATCAGTTTTTGGGGATCCCTGGGTGGCTCAGTGGTTAAGTGTCTGCCTTTGGCCTGGGGCATGATTCTGGAGTCCCGGGATCGAGTCCCCCGTGGGGCTCCCTGCATGGAGCCTGCTTCTCTCTCTCTGCCAGTGTCTCTGCCTCTCTCTCTCTCTCTCTCTGTGTCTGTCATGAATAATTAGATAAAATCTTAAAAAAAAATAGGTATTTAAAAAAAATCAGTTTTGGGGGGTATATCAACTTAGGAACAATTCAACTAAATTATTCTCTGTATGTGTACTTTGCGAAGAATACACATTTCCCTTTATAGTGCTTTTATGAATCCGGTAAATGGTCAGGTTGTGGGTTAACTAAGGCACATAAGCAGAATCCTAAAACAAGATAAATTCATTAAATAGGGAGTGCCAGAAGAACGCAAATTTTATAGCTGTAAATGTCTGGGTCTCCAAGCTGAAGATTTTTAGGAGTGATTGACTTCAGAAAACACCAAACACCAGTTTGCTGAAAAAATAATTTGTATCATCAACTTAAGATTCATAGTAACAATTTAAAATTACACCACCTCTTTATAGTGCCTTAAAGATCATTATTGGCTTAAAACCACTTTTTGAATGTTATTTTTGTAATTCAGTGGTTAAATCACCGTAGATAAAGTGATACCTATAGTCAGTTACAATTTCTTAATATATAGAACCAGAATGTTAAAATAAGGAGGCCCTACAGAGTTTTACAATTTTTCACATGAATAATTTAAAGTTTACAGAGGCAGATTTGATTTAGAAAAAGTCAGGTTAGTGAGTGGAATATCAAAGGTGAGGACCCACATATATAAAAAGTTTTTCTGATTGTGTTGAAAAGGGACAAATTTTAATGGTTGAGGTAAGTTATACAGAGGAACTCGTTATTTGTAGTTTTGGCAGTGCAAGAACACATTTTCTTAGCTCTCCTGTGATAACAATATTGTTGATAGAGATGCTAATGAAACATTTCTATTTGAGGTTTGGTTATGAGAGCAAACCCCTGGCCTTATTGGTAACCAGTAGTTCTTACCTTAAGCAGCATATGTAAACACAAGTAATGACAAACCTTAAAAGAAAAAGGCTGATAACCTTAATCGTGTGGTAATGGATAGGATTTATTACAGGGTAACTCTAGTTTTATCATGCTGAACATGCAAACTTCTTGCTTAACATTTTAAAAATAGGATCTGGGTTGGGCAAATTGACAGTGACTTTTGATTTTTAAAAAATACTTTATATTTTTTCAAGTGTTTTCACATCTATTCTCCTTTTATTCTTCTGGCAACTTTCTAGAAGCAGTCGTCCCCTCCACACCTTCCCAAGTAATACCCCCCAAATAGTAGTAATAATAATAATTAGAAAAATAAACATTGAGGCTGTCCATGATTCTATTTCATAGCCATCGTCTGGGCAGTAGTTGAAGGAAAGAAATCCCGGGTAAGAAATCAGTGTCCCTTGTTCATCTGGGGCTTTGAGACCTGATACTGTGGGTATATGAACAGTGTAATGGTGTAGCTTAAAGGCACAGACTGGTTAACAGAAAATCGAAATTACCTGATTTTTAAATGAGATCGCAGATGTTATCAGGCAAATGACTGTAGGACATAAGGTTCTCTAGTATAAGGCTTAGTAAGGAGGTTGTGACAGGAGTCAAAGGAAAGAATACTAGGGACCAGACATGGCAACCCATAAGGCTATTTATTGAATCACATTAGGTGTTTTGACTATAACAACATAGGAAATTATAACTAGAAATTGTGCAGACCTTATATGTGTGAGGACCTCCTATATACAAATCACATTAAATAGTTCTTAAGACTCCTTTTAAAATATAGTCATAGAATAATCCATCTTAACTGGAGCAAATGATATTTGTTAGTATGGCCCTATCTTCAAAGTTATATCTTCTAAAATAGGTTTTGGATAGTTGGAAAAATGGTTGTTGTATTATATATAATTGGTTTTGAATATGTGAAAAATTACCTTTTTCAAGTTTTTATTTTTCCTTTAAAGCCTAAATTATACAGATCTGTGATTGAAGATGTTATTAATGATGTGAGAGACATCTTTTTGGATGATGGAGTTGATGAACAAGTTCTGATGGAACTAAAAACCGTGAGTTGGCCTCTTTTTGTTGTTTTTAATAGTCATGCTTATTTTTTTTTTCATAAAATACTCTTTTCAGTCTGAGACTGATCCATAATTTTTCCAGGGGATGAACATTCAGCTTTGCTGCAGTAGGCACTCTTATAGATAGGTGAAGGATGCTAGTTTTAGAAAAGCTCTACCATCTGTCCTTCCTCTGATCTTAGGTACACTTTTTATATTTCACGTTCCTTATGTGTGATATGGGAATTGGTTCGACTTACCTTATAGGTTGTTTTGAGGATTAAATATAATAGCTATATAAAGTACTTAAGCACAGTGCCTGGCAATATCAATCACTATTACTAATGGACCCTTAACATTGTATATTTATAGTCTAATTATTTGACCTAGCTATAGTTCCCCCCCCCCTTTTTTTATGGTCTTAATGTGCCTGTATTCTAAAAAGTATTTATGTCGGAGATAAAATAAGTGCCTGATAAAAGAATTTCATGTTCACAAGTCTGAATTTTTTTTTAATGTGAGCCAAATATTGGGTTTATGATATATTTTACTTTGGGAGCTAGTTTTCGGTCTCTTGGATTTCTTTGAATTTAAACAGAAATAATTAGATATTTTTATTTAGCATTCATGTTTTCTTGGTGTTGTAATGACTCATGGAATCGTGGAATATTTTTGCCTTACTGCTCAGAACAGTGGTTCTCAAAATAAGGTCTGTGGAGTCCTGAGGTTTCTCCACAGACTCTTTTAGGAGGTCCATGAGGCTGGCCAAATGCCCAAGTCTGAATAATCATAATTTGTCCTATTTTCAGTAAAAGTTTTGTTCTGTGAAAAGTGGTCTGTTAAACTTGCTACTCAAATGCGCAAGGGCTTCTCCTTGAGATACCTGTTCCATACGCACAGTGTTTTATGTATGCTTCTCATTTCGACGCAGTGAATATTAAAAAGATGTTGCCTGAAGGATCAAGATGAGATCACTGTTAATATTAAGAAATGGGATTATCTGATCCTCTTTAATGAAATGTGTTAATACTTGGGATACTGCATAATTCACTGAACTTATATTTTTCAAATGACCAAATTGGCAGGATGTTGAAAAATTCCTTCAAAGTGGAAGATAAATTAATGGATTTTATTTTATTTTATTTTATTTTTTTATTTTTAAAATTTTATTTATTTATGATAGTCACAGAGAGAGAGAGAGAGAGAGGCAGAGACATAGGCAGAGGGAGAAGCAGGCTCCATGCACCGGGAGCCCGACGTGGGATTCGATCCCGGGTCTCCAGGATCGCGCCCTGGGCCAAAGGCAGGCGCTAAACCGCTGCGCCACCCAGGGATCCCCCAATTAATGGATTTTAATCTCAGAGTATAAAAAGTTCATTGGTGTTTGGTTTCAGATTCCACATTGTAGCTAACTTTTAAGAAACCATCACTGAAAATACTTTTTCTTTTCCCAACTGCTTAGCTGTGAGAAGAAAGATTTTCTTCATATACTTCAACCGAAATGGCAAGGTGGATGTAGGAGCAGATAGAATCCAGCTATTTTTCCTTTAGGCTGTTTGTGTTATTTATGTTAACATGTGATGGATGCTTGCTATTTTAAATGAATTAGTAAACTCCAATTTATTTAGAATTTCAGAAAAGCTCTTTAAGGTCCTCAGTAATTTTTGAAAGTGCTAAAGTATCCTGAGACTTAAGTTTTAGAACTGCTGGCTTAGAAATTGAGTATTGAGTTCCTTGAGGACTGTGTACAAATATGTAATCACAGTTCATGCTAAGAACATTTGTTATTAATTTATCTCTTCAATGGAGATAAGGAAGCTTCAGCTTAGCAACTTATTTTAAATAAAGTAAACCTCACCTTTATTATGGTGATGAAATTTATCTTTGAGTGTTTAGACATCTGTGGATAACTTCTGTAAAGTTAAGAAAAATCTGTCTGAGGAAGGAAAAATATATTTAAGTGAGTTGAGGAAATTTTAATTTACCTTGAGAGAAGTGTAATGGTTATTAAAAGTGAAGAGTAGGCATCCAAAAATACAAGTGAAATAGTGCCAACTTTTGAGGCATGAGTTGGAAGAATAGCAATATAAACGTCTCAAACAGCATAAAGTGTCTCAGGATGTGAATAAGAAGAGAGAATAAGATTCCTTTGTGTTATATGGAACAAATACTTTGCAGTTCATGTTACACTCATACAATGATTGTCCTAGAAGTGCTTTGACCTTATGTGGAAGATGCAGCATTTTTAAATGTAGAAAATCAGCTCCAGGGACGCCTGGGTGGCTCAGCAGTTGAGCATCTGCCTTCCGCCCAGGGCGTGATCCTGGAGTCTCGAGATGAAGTCCTGCATCCGACTCCCTGCATGGAGCCTGGTTCTCCCTCTGCCTGTGTCTCTGCCCCAGCTCCCTCTCTCTCTCTCTCTCTCTCTCTCTCTCGTGAATAAATAAATAAAAATCTAAAAAAATAAAATTAAATAGATCTACCTATTATTACATTTGACTTTTCAAATATTTGTTAGTGTGATATGTATAATGTAGTATATAATATATGAAGATTATGTATGTTTTATACATTGATTTATTTAATGACAAAAATTGTGAATTATTCAACTTTGAATCCCTAACTTCTATCACAGTGCCTCACATATGTGGCTGGTATTCGGTAAATATTTAATAATTAGTTAATGATAAACGTGGTTCCAGAATCTAACAGAACAAAGTAGTTTAATATCTTTGCTGTTTTTCAAATGGGACATACTCTTCTATTGTGGATTGCAATTGGATTTATTTATTTATTTATTTATTTATTTATTTATTTATTTATTTTTAAGATTTTATTTATTTATTCATGAGAGACACAGAGAGAGAAGCAGGGACACAGGCGGAGGGAGAAGCAGACTCCATGCAGGGAGCCTGATGCGGGACTGGATCCCTGGAGCTCCAGGGTCACGCCCTGGGCCGAAGGCAGGTGCTAAACCAACTGAACCACCCAGGGATCCCCTGTAACTGGATTTAAAAATAAACTTAAACTGAATTGAGTTTGTGTTATTTTAATTCTCTGTAGTAAATTTTTTCAGGATCTCCTTAGAATTTCCAGAATGTGCCCTATCTATGGTGATAAAAATGTTCTGTATCTGAGCTGTTCAATATAGTAGCCACTGGCGACATGTGGTTATTTAGCACTTGAAAAACAGTTAATGGAACTGAGTAACTGAATTTTTAATTATAATTAATTCCAACTTAAATCACCATGTGTGGCTGGTAGATATTGTATCAGACTCCACAGGTTTAGACATTCTTGCTAACAGAAACTAACATTGATTTTGTATTTTACGGTTTACAAAGGACTTTGTCATTAGCTCTAGTCCCATCCCTCTTTTTGGCTGTTTCACAAACTTTTATCAAAAACTTCCCCACTGCTGTGAAGGATACAGTGATGAATTAGATGATCAATTAAGATGAGTAATGACTGCATGTAATTTGAAGTTTAGCTAGATAATGCTGGAAGAGAGGCAATTAAAAAAAGTCAACCCAGTTTTCTGAGGTTATCCCTTGAAACACTATGGGGCCTTCCTTAATGTATAAACTATGGGAGATAGAAAAAACACATAAAACATAGTCTTAATAGTCTTTAATCTGTATTTGAATGTAAATTGTGTTTTGGATTGGTGAGTGATTATAGGTGGGAATGGCAGTCTAGAAATCCTCTTCAAAGTCAATGATAAAATTGTCCTCATTTCTATACTATCAGACCTACCCATATCTAAACAGCAGATACTATGGGAGATAGAAAACATGGTCTCTCTTCTCAATAAAATAATGTGAGAGGAATTTCCCCAATTGGAGACCAATCTGAAACTCAGTTTATTGGTCTCTAGATCAGGTTTCTCAGCCTTGGCACTATTGTCATTTGTTAATTCTTTGTTGTAGAGAGCTGTTCTGTTCATTATAGAATGTTAACAGCATACCTGGCCTCTGCCCACTAGATGCCAGTAGCTCCCCTCATTTCTGACAACCAAAAATGTCTCCATGCTTTGCCGAAGTGTCCCTTGGTGTGGGGCAAAATCATTCCTGACTGAGAACCACTATTCAAAATATATTCTGTGTACCTCAACTCCCATTTCAAGGGAGTCAGAAATGCAGTTTTCTTGTATTTTATTCAGGAGCTAGATGTTTTGTGAAAGTAGAATCCTTCAAATTTCTAGCCTGGAAAACTGCCAGGAAATAGTAGATCTTCATTCATTCATTCGTTCATTCATTCATTCATTCATGAGAGGCAGAGAGAGGGAGAAGCAGGCTCCATGCAGGGAGCCCAATGTGGGACTCGATCCCAGGACTCCAGGATCACGCCCTGGGCGAAGGCAGGCGCTAAACCACTGAGCCACACAGGGATCCCTGGAAATAGTAGATTTAATCACAAATTTAAAGATCAAAAAATAGACTCAGGGGGAATATGCTTTGATAAGATCATTTACCAAATGGTAGATATTTGAACCCAGGCCTTCTGTCTCCAGATGACATACATAATACTTACCAGTAAAAAGAAAGGTACCAGAGTTGTGACTAGGCCTGCTGTGGTAGCAGCAATATAGTGTAGAGATTAAAGTTTAGATCAAAGCTGGGATTAGGGTGAGGCAAGTGAGGTGCCTAGCATGCAGAATTTTTTTTTTTTTTTTTTTTAATATTTTACTTATTTGAGAGACACATAGAGAGAGGCAGAGACCTAGGCAGAGAGGGAAGCAGACTCCATGCAGGGAACCTGATGTGGGAGTCAATCCCAGGTCTCCAGAATCATGCCCTGGCAGGCGCTCAACCACTGGGCCACCCCGGCATCCCTAGAGTGCAGAATTTGAAGGACATTCAGTCTTCACTCTCAGGGTCCAGGTTCCCTGACTGGAATACTGGAGTCAGACTGCCTGGATTGTATCTCACTTTTGCCTGCTATTAGTTTGTGGTCTTGGATAAATTACCTAACTTATTGTTCTTCAGGTTCATTTTCTGTAAACAGCAGAATGTCGATGTTATAGGATTTTGTAAAAATGAGTCTGTATGTGTAAAGTACTCAAAATGCACAGAAAGAATACAGTATTAATCTTGTTAATGTGATATATAGATGTACATTAGAGTCATTTGGAGAACAGAAAATGAATTTTCTCCATGTCTAGTATCAGAGACCAGGCAAAGATTGATGAAGGAGGATTGCCAGAAATAATAGTTACTGTGTTGGAGGGAAAATAGTATTATAAAAATAAAGAGTTCTGCCATTTCCTTTTGCTTATTTATTTTTTAAGATTTTATTTATTAATTCATGAGAGACACAGAGAGAGAGGCAGAGACATAGACAGGAGAAGAAGGCTCCCTTCAGGGAGCCTGATGCAGGACTTGATCCTAGGATCATGCCCTGAGCCAAAGGCAGGCTCTCAATCACTGAGCCACACAGGTGCCGAGTTCTGCTATTTCTTTCTTTTTCTTTCTTTTTTTTAAGATTTTAGCTGAGTTCTGCTATTTCTTTCTTTTTCTTTCCTTTTTTAAAGATTTTATTTATTTATTTGTGAGACACAGAGAGAGAGACAGAGACAAGGCAGAGGGAGAAGCAGGTTCCACACAGGGAGCCTGATGCAGGACTCAATCCCGGGTCTCCAGGACCAGGCCCTGGGCTGACGGCGGTGCTAAACCGCTGAGCCACCTGGGCTGCCCCCGAGTTCTGCTATTTCTTAACCAAAATCAATAAATATGTAACAATTCAGTATTCTTGATTGTTGTCAGTGGTATTGATCGAACTGTTGCCGAAAACAGTGTTGCATTATTTTAAATAGCTGATATTCAAAAAAATAGAATGATTGGTAAATAAAACATTTAGTGAATTTGAACCTTATATTATTTTGATATAAGTTTAATGCTTAGTATTTGTGTAGTACTTTATTTGTATTTTTCACGTTATTAAGGACAGTATTTGGTACTTGGTAAATGTGGATTCTCAGTGGACTACTCCCAATACCCCTTTCTCTTCTGCTCCCTACCGCCACCCCCCAGCAGTTGGAAATGTATAGGGCCATGTTTGCTTATCTTTTTTTTTATTTTTTTATTTTATTTTATTTTTTTTTTTATTGGTGTTCAATTTACTAACATACAGAATAACCCCCAGTGCCCGTCACCCATTCACTCCCACCCCCCGCCCTCCTCCTATGTTTGCTTATCTTAAAGTGGGCATCTTTGGCATTTAGTAGGCTCCATCCAGGAATGTTGTATTTTCTGTACACTTCCTGTGGCACTACCCTGAATAATAATGAATTGTCTGGTCAAAATGTCAGTAGCATCCTCACAGAGAAACATTTACGCTAGAAATCAACAGTGTGTTTTCCCTTCTCTTCTTTGGAATTGGTACTAAATACTGATAAATTGTTAGTCATTTTGTTAGCTCCTGAATTAAGGCATAGTCTCTGCCTTGAAGAAGTCCATACTTGAGTAGAGAAGATAGACTTAGTGTGAAAAGTACAATAGAAATATTTCTAGGGTATGGAGGCAGTGAGTGATTTCTTAGAGGCTATGTGACTTTGACATTTGCATTGTGTAGGGAATCGTGAGGGAAGACTACTAGTCAGAGGGAATAGTTTACTAAGATTTATTTATTTTTAAATTTTTATTTATTTATGATAGTCACACAGAGAGACAGAGAGGCAGAGACACAGGCAGAGGGAGAAGCAGGCTCCATGCACCGGGAGCCCGACGTGCGATTCGATCCCCGGTCTCCAGGATCACGCCCTGGGCCAAAGGCAGGCGCCAAACCGCTGTGCCACCCAGGGATCTCCCCCCACCCCCTTTTTTTTTTTTAAATTTTTATTTAAGTTTACTAAGATTTAGATACGAAATATGTATGCCATATTCAGGGAATTGCAAGTACTTTGACACTATTGGGAAAGTAGAATGCAAGTTACTGTAGCAGTTAGGGAGGTAACATTCTATATTAAGGACCATGATCTTTAACGTGAGAAAGATTTCTCTGGGGTGCTAGTTAAAATGCAGATTTTTGGACTTCTGCTCCAGAGAGTCTGACTTGATAGAAGCATAATCTGACATTTTCTTTTTAACATTTACCAAAAAGAAAAAAAAATTAAATTGACTTTTCACAAGCCACTAATGGTTTGCAGCATGCACTTTGAAAAACATTGGTTTAGACTTTAATAGCGTACATTAAAGTGACCTGGACAGGTTATTAAAACAGATTTTTGGCTCCATCCCTAGAGTTGCTGAGTCAGTAGGTCTGGCTTGGGGCCTGAGAATTAGTATGCCTAACAAGTGCTCCGGTGATCCTGATGCTGTTTGCCCTGAGACCATATTTTGAGAACCACAGACATAGAGGACAGATTGGAAGAGCAATTTTTCACTAGAATGTAGGCCCTGTGACGAAAAGTGTTTTTGTCAGGTTTGTTCACTGTTCTCAATGTCTCTAACAGTGTCTAGTATATAGGGTATCTCAGTAATTATTTGTAGAATTTATGACTTGATGTGGGGAGCTCAGTAAGGATAGATTGGAACAATGCTTTGGAAGGGATAGTGACAATAATGATGGGTGTTGAAGTGGATTCTGACTTATAGGCCGTTTATTTGGGAGGCTAGGTGAGTAGTGGTACCCAGTTCTTAGCACTTAATATATAATCATTAATACTTGCCACTACAATGGAAGCTTCATTAAAATGATGTGACTGGATCAGAGTGCAGTGGATAGACCAATTGGGGGTGATACACATGAAGCTTTAAATTTGAAAAGTCATGGCTTAAACAACGGTTTCTTAAAGCATTAATCAATGGTACTTTGAGTTTTGGCTTACCAGAGGCTAGGTTTTGTTTTGTTTTAGAACAGACAAAAAGAAGTGTAGAAGTTTTGGGTGAGAAAGGAGAGATGATGAGTGGGAAATATCAGGGAGGGTGACAGAACATGAGAGACTCCTAACTCTGGGAAACGAACAAGGGGTAGTGGAAAGGGAGGTGGACGGGGGGATGGGGTGACTGGGTGATGGGCACTGAGGGGGGCACTTGATGGGATGAGCACTGGGTGTTATACTATATATTGGCAAATTGAACTCCAACACAAAAATATACAAAGAAAAAAGGTGCATGTAAAGGGGGAAAAATAGTTTTGGGTGAGTGCAGACTGTTTGGGAGCCTTTGTATAGCCTTTGATGTTAGTTTGAATGTATTTTATTCAGTGTGTGAGAGTCCATTTTGTCTCCTGTGTGCTATGCTAGATGCTCACTTAACAGAGATGAACCAGATACAAATTGGGCTCCCAGGAAATAATTCCTTGTTACTCCAAGAAGAATTGTAGCTATTTTTAATTTGAGATTTTTTAGAGACTTAGATTTCTTAGCTGGAAGCGATTTTAGAAATAATTGTTCTGTTTTTTTAGAAGAGGAAAATGCCCAAGAAAGCTACATAATTTGTCCACAAAGCTTGAATAGTTTTCAAACCAGTACTGTGTTCCTAACTTCCAGTGTAATGCTTTATTACACAATTAATTGCACCACCACCATAATAATGAAAATCAGCATGCATTGGTCACTGAGTTTATGCTAGATTCTGATGTTTTATGTAAATATGTTACTGAGTCTTCACAACAACCCATGAGATAGATATTGTTATGCTGTCTCTATTAAAAATAGTCTTTAGGCAAGTCTAAGTACTGAACCTGCTTAAGGGAATGGTTGCTTTGGGAGACTGACCTTTAGTTTACTTTTTCAGCAAGCTAATAGAGAGATTTGCTAGAATTGTTACTAGCATGTACTTACAAATACAGAATTTCTAGAATAGTTGGAAGCGTCAAGGAGACACTCGTAAAGCGTTGTGAGCATAGTAAAGGGAGGCTCTGATAGAAACCTCAGGTGTGTTAGGTAATATTCCAAGAGTATATCCTAGGGGGGAAAACAGTGTGTGTAGGTGTTAGGTGCTGGTATACAAAATGATTGATATATTATTTTTAAAATATTTTATTTACTTGAGAGAGAGCGAGCCTGTGACTGTGCTCAAGAGCAGGGAGCGCGGGAGCGGGGATGAAGGTGAGGAGGAAGGAGGAGAGGGGGGACCAGCAGACTCCCTGCAGGACCATGAGTTCATGACCTGAGCCAAAACTGAGTCGACCACTTAACCAGCTGAGCCACCCAGGTGCCCCAAAATAACTGAATTAAATTTCATTTGTATATTTAAAGAATAGTTTTCTTTCTTGGGCAATTTCTTAGAAGGGTTAAGGTTTTCCACAATGAAGACTTAAATCTGGTTAGAGAGGAAATGTGTGAGGGAGAGGAATGCAGTAGTCATAAATATTTTATTTTCTGTCTTCCTTTGCCCATGTCTGATTTATTTCCCCATCATAATTGCTGTGTCCTAGGGTGAGAGGAGAAAATAGAAGTGGCAAAGCAGAAAAGGATTGTTATTCCTTGTCATGATGGAGGATGGAGGGGAATTTCAAAAGGTGTGGAGGGTTGAGAATGCCTCTAAAAGCGTTAGGCATTGTTGGTTTTTTAACTTGTGTAGGATCAGACAAAGTTAGGCTTTTCTAACTTGAGGATTGCCTCTATGATGTTTCTCATTGTTCAAATCAAGGAAACATGAATTTATGTTTTGCTATATAGCTTAAAAGTTAGATATTTCATTAAAGGGAGATTTCCATGAAAATAGTAATTATTTTGATGTTAAAAAAGGGTACCCTGATGATTAAAAAATTGCTTATGTGAAACTCTGCCTGGAATTACCGTAGAGAGTTTGAAGACATAAAAAGAAACAAAATTCTAGGCAACCTTGGTGGCTCGGCGGTTTAGCGCCTGCCTTCGGCCCGGGGCGTAATCCTGGAGACCCAGGATCGAGTCCCACATCGGGCTCCCCGCATGGAGCCTGCTTCTCCACCCTCTGCCTGTGTCTCTGCCTCTCTCTCTCTGTGTCTCTCATGAAGAAATAAATAAAAAATCTTAAAAAAAAAAAAAAAAGAAACAAAATTCTTCAGTACTCCAAGATAGCAAAAAAGAAATTTGATACTTTAAAAGTTATTTTTCATTATTGTATACACTTGTGTAAAAATTAGAGATCGGTTTATTTTGTGGTTGTATTGGTTTTGAAAATGGAAGAATTTTATGAACAGACTAATAAAATATGTTTTATCCACATGTCTGAAGTTACCTTCACTAACATTACTTTTCTTTGCCTTAGTTGTGGGAGAATAAACTAATGCAATCTAGGGCAGTAGATGGATTTCATTCAGAAGAGCAGCAGCTTTTATTGCAAGTTCAACAGCAGCATCAACCCCAGCAACAGCAACATCACCACCACCACCACCATCAGCAAACTCAACCACAGCAAACGGTACCTCAGCAAGCGCAGACTCAGCAGGTCCTTATTCCTGCATCACAGCAAGGTGAGACTGGATATATTTTTCTACTTACAACGTGGAAATGAAATTTGTCATTTTCAAAGAAGAGAAATAGCTGTAGGTTTTTCCTTTTTATTGACTGAGGGGATAGTGTATGTATGTATATTTACATACAAATTTTGTATAAAACGTGGATTTTATATTGTAGAAATTATAAACAAGTAGTTAACTGAGAGCCTACGATGATATTCTTAAAAGTGTATTAATACTTTCTTTCGAGAAGGCTATAAAACGGTAGATTTCCCTAAATAAGTCAAACCTATTAAAGATTTATTTACTAAGGATTTCATTATTTCATATGGTAAAATTGTTACCACTTTCTTTGTAAAATTGATCAAAGACATTTAAGTTTGTTTTTTATAAATACATCTTAAGCACTGGGGGATTTTTGTAAGTATGGCAGTCTGAAATTTCAGTTCTTTAATACTTTGTGTAAGTATAAATTGGCTGAATTAGACTTAAGTGAAGAGTGTGTGTGTATCATAATTTATATTACTTGGTTTAAAGGTAAGAAAAAAACCAAATATAGACTGTGTCCATACTTCTTTGTACTATGCAAGTAAATCTGTAAATTTGTTTCATTGAAGCTTTACAAAAGGCTTTGTGAAATAGTTCTCCCAACATTTTAATACTAAGGGAAATTTGGGCCCTGAGAAGGCCAGGAAGGTTGGCCTATTACATGTAACAAGTATTTTCTGTCATCACAAACCTGTTTGGTCATGAAGCTTTCCAAGCATTTGCATTTTGTAAATCTTATTATTGGAGAGGAGAATGAAGGTAAATGAAAAGTTTAATTACTACCCATTTGCCTTATTTGAGAGTGGCTGAGAATATATAAGACTTAAAATTGATAGTGATACATAGTAAGTAATGTATGGTAGAAATGTCTGTTTGGATTGTTTTACTGTTTATACCAAATAAGACCTTTAACATTTGATTTTATTCTATACCTGCATTAAATAATTTTATCCTTTTTCATCTGTTTTGATGACTGTTCCTCCTATTGCCTTCAGGCCTTGGCACTAGGATTTTAGGTCATCATAAATTAAAATTTGATTTTCTTCACTCAGAGAATATTAGGATAATGGGATTATCTGTTTATTCTCTGAAATTTGCGGAATCAAACATCTAATTCCTCTTATATTTACATAACATTGCCATTGTTTCTTCTCTCTCTCTTTTTTTAACAGCCATTATTTCTGATTTATATTTTTTAAAAAGTTGTTGGAAGTAACAAGATTTTGACAGCTGTCAAATGGGAGAAGAAGGCTATGTAGATGTAAAAAAAAAAAAACCTAGTTAATAGTTTCTTTGAGCTCATTCTTAATGGGTTACTAACTCATTCTAACAGTAGTATTAAACAATATTGAGTTAGCAAGATACAATTAAATTTTGTTTGAAATTTTCCAGTTTAAGAACATACAGAGCTGTATATGTATAGGTTTTAGGTATCTCACTACTTCATGCATCCAAATTTCTTTGTATCCTTAGGTATTGTTACACAAATCTTTTTTTAAATTGATATTTTTAAGTATAATATGGGTATATCACAGCTGTTATTTACCATAGAAATTTATAACATTCTTAGGTATCAAATGGGTGGATGCATTTGGATGTAGAAAACAGGAAAAAAGTTCTCATCATTGTATAGCATTCTTAGTATTTTGAAACAGCCTCATGGTTCCTTGTTTGCACTTGTGCTTTTTGTTTTTTTCTTTAATAGCTGCTGCACCACAAGTTATAGTTCCTGATTCTAAGCTGATACAACATATGAACGCATCAAATATGGTAAGACTTGGAATATAGTATTTTGCTTAGCTCTACTTATTCTAACTCAAAATTGTGATTATGCTTAGGTGTGTTGTATATTAACAATGTGAAATTTATATGAGACTTTAACAAAATGGCTGTTTATTTGGTTTCCTAGTTATTGGGTTTAGCAGCACATCTAAAATTTAGCTTGATACTTAGACATAGAGGTTCATAAAATTATGCAGTTTTCTGTTGAAAATACCAAAAGAATAATGTTTTGTGAGAGATCTTCCGTCCCATGCTATTTTTGGAAAATGGGTTTAGGGCACCTACCAAACATACTGTGTCAATTATAGTTCTGTTTCAGAAGACCCATTAATTGCTAGAGGTCAGGAATGCTAAGAATTGTAAACTTGAAAAATGAAAATGAACTCTTGGATAGTTCAAGATAACTTTTTAAAACCAAACCTTTAAAATTTTTTTGCTGTGATTTAACCATAGCCTAGCTTAATAAGATTTATTAACTTTGTGTATATTAGTACTTTAAAACGCATTTTGATCAGTTGAGGTTTTTTTTTTTTTTTTTTTTGAAAGATTTTATTTATGCATGAAAGAGAGAGAGAGAGGCAGAGACATAGGCAGAGAGAGAAGCAGGCTCTATGCAGGGTGCCTGATGTGGGACTCGATACCGGGATCACACCCTGAGCCAAAGGCAGGCGCTCAACCACTGAGCCACCCAGGCGTCCCATCAGTTGAGTTTATTATGTATTAGCCTTGGTATTTCTTTTTTTTTTTTTTTTTTTTTTTTAAATTTTTATTTATTTATGATAGTCACACAGAGAGAGAGAGAGAGAGAGAGGCAGAGACATAGGCAGAGGGAGAAGCAGGCTCCATGCACCGGGAGCCCGACGTGGGATTCGATCCTCGGTCTCCAGGATCGCGCCCTGGGACAAAGGCAGGCACCAAACCGCTGCGCCACCCAGGGATCCCAGCCTTGGTATTTCTAAGGGATCTTCACTGAACAGCTCAAATTCTCAAATTTATATATATATAAATATATATATATTATATTAATATATATATAATTAATATATATAATATATATTATTATATTATATATAATATATAATTCGAAAAACTACTTCAGATCCTTAGAGACTCTTTACCTATATAAAGTTTTTTTTTTAATTTATTTTTTTAAAAGATGTTACTTATTTATTCATGAGAGACACACAGAGAGAGGCAGAGACAGAGGCAGAGGGAGAAGCAGGCCCCATGCAGGGAGCCCGATGTGGGAGTCTATCCTGGCACCACGGGATCACGCCCGGAGCCGAAGGCAGACGCTCAACCACTGAGCCACCTAGGCACCCTATAAAGTTTTTTTTTGAATAAGACATTAAAATAAAGTCTTATTAGAAGAGTTATTCCAGCACTTTCTCATAAATGGCTTTTCTTTGTTCTGTTTACAAGATAAGAGATTGTTAGTGGAGTCTCAGCTCTGACATTTCATTCTTTTTTTTTTTTTTCATTCTTAAATTCAACCGAATCTCTTATTTAAAAGCAAGAATCATTTTTAAAAAATCTCTTAGCCTAGTGCTAGCAATGAATTTTTTTTTTTTAGATTGTGTGTGTGTGTGTGTGTGTGTATTTTATAAAGATTTATTTATTTGAGAGAGAACACATGTGGGTGGAGAGAGAGTAGGGGTGGCAGGGGCGGGAAAGAGATTCTTCAGCAGACTGCACAGAATAACCAGGTGCCCTGAAAAAGCAGTATTTTAAAAAATGATTTCTGTTTGGTGAGTAATGAGTAGTTGACCTCAAAGCTCATCTGTGATTGATAAGTCAGATACAAAACATGGCTCATCCACTAGACAACCGACTCCTTTTTAAATATACCAGCCTTACAAATTCATAGCTTGACAGAATTACAAATTTCTACATGACAGAAATTGGAGTTTTTAAATTTACAAAAGAATCGAGGATATCTATTTTGTACTTGTAATTCAAATTGCCAGAATTGGTTCTTCTTAAAAATCAGAAAATTCCAGTCCATCATGGAATCACAAGAATTTTTATCATTCAGAAAATTCCATTTCAAGTTTAAGGCCCCAAATTTCTTTTTATCTCCATCCTTAAAAATGAAAGTCTCACTATAGGATCTGTATTGCAGTTGGTACTTTGAGATATTTCCTAGGGAATAACTTATGTCGTTTTATTTTATTTTATTTTATTTTATTTTACTTTACTTTTTACTTTACTTTACTTTTTACTTTACTTTACTTTTTAAGATTTATTTATCCAAGAGAAAAGGAGAGAAGGAGTGTGCACACCTAGGTGGAGGGGCAGAGGGAATGGGAGCAGACTCCCGGCTGAGTACAGAGCCAGATAAGGGGCTTGATCCCAGGACCCTGAGATCCTGACCTGAACTGAAATTAAGAGTTGGCCACTGAGCCAGGCATCCTGACTTTTGTCCTTTTAAAACAGAAAATTTTGTAGAATCACTTGCAGTAGGCCCATTTGATTACTAAGAATTTTAAATGTTTGAGAGAAAATTCTCTTTAAAGACACAAGGGCAAAATCAGTGGCCCATCTCTTCCTTGTTTGTTAGGTCTCCTTGATTCTAAAGAGCATATATTTAAACAGATTCTAGGTCAGAAATATCACTCAGTAAAGATGTTAGCATTTATGTGTATTTTAGAATTTTATTTTTTATTTTTATTTTTTTTTAATTTTTAAAAAAATTTTTATTTATTTATGATAGTCACACAGAGAGAGAGAGAAGCAGAGACATAGGCAGAGGGAGAAGCAGGCTCCATGCACCGGGAGCCCAACGTGGGATTCGATCCCGGGTCTCCAGGATCATGCCCCGGGCCAAAGGCAGGCGCTAAACCGCTGCGCCACCCAGGGATCCCTGTATTTTAGAATTTTAATGGATGTTTTCAGTGTTTGCCCCATGTACTTTATATGTTCTGAAATACAATCACTATAGGCTCTTTACAAAAAAAAAATTTTTTTTAATAAAATTTTTTTTGGTTTTTGTTTGCATTATTATTCCTGATTCAAAGATAACCATTTGATTGATTTCCTTTTCCTTTTTTTTTTTTTTTTTTAATTTAAATTTTAGGTAGTTGACATACAGTGGAATAATAATTGGTTTCTGGAGTAGAATTCAATGATTCCTCACTTAATATGACACCCAGTGCTTGTCATAACAATTGCCCTCCTTAATACCCACCACCCATCTAGCCCATTCCCTGTTCAAATTCCTCCATCAACCCTCCGTTTGTTCTCTATTGTTAAGAGGCTCTTGTTTCCCTCTCCTTTTTACTTCCCCCCCTTCCTTTTTCTTCCCCCCCTTTCCTTTTCCCCCTTCTTTTTTAAATTCCACATGTGAGTGAGATCACATGGTATTTATCTTTCTCTGACCAACTTATTTTTTTCTAAAAATTTTATTCATTCAGGAGAGACACAGTGAGAGGCAGAGACACACAGGCAGAGGAAGAAGCAGGCTCCCCATGGGGAGCCCTATACCGGACTTGACCCAGGGACTCTGGGATCATGCCCTGAGCTAAAGGCAGACACTCAACCGCTGAGCCATCCACTCATCCCCAGTTTTGATTTTTTAAAAAGCAATCCATGCTTTGGAAATGAACATGTTGAAAAGTTACATAATTTAATAAAAATGTAGGATAGTGATAATATATTAGGTTGAAAGCTGTTTTGGGGAACCTATAAAATAGGACCTTATGGCAAACAAAATTTGCAGATTCTCTTTATGAAATACTCTAATGCATTAGTCATTTTAGGGCTATTTCATAAAATACAAGAAGAAATTTTCAGTAGGTATTAATAAAAGGTGGTTTGTGTAGTAGGTCACTCAACAAATATTTATTGATAGGAGTTTGGATGTACAGAGGTGTGCAGGTGGTTATTGTGTTGTCTATGCTGTGTAGAAACTACAATTGTCATTTTGCCAGTAGAGGAAGATCTATTAATCTTATAAAATATGAATTACAGGCCCTTAATATTTCTGAATAGTATTTCTCAGTAGTAAGTGGTTGTTAATGTGTTCCTTAGATTACCTTT
The DNA here is from genome assembly GCF_053574225.1 of Canis aureus. Classification (NCBI taxonomy): domain Eukaryota; kingdom Metazoa; phylum Chordata; class Mammalia; order Carnivora; family Canidae; genus Canis; species Canis aureus. Next base: position 56,868,530 of record NC_135619.1, on the reverse strand, counting down.
CATTTGCCTATACAGGCAAGATTTATTTAAATGAATGCAGGACCTGCATTTCATGAAGAGAACCTGATGGAGCTATAGCTGGGGACATTGTGGGAATTTAGGCCTTAGGTGTAGAAACTACATGATTTGATAGTTAGACTTATCAAATGGCAACAAGAAGCACATTTTCTTACAAAGGTATATGTAGAGGGATCCCTGGGTGGCGCAGCGGTTTGGCGCCTGCCTTTGGCCCAGGGCACGATCCTGGAGACCTGGGATCGAATCCCACGTCGGGCTCCCGGTGCATGGAGCCTGCTTCTCCCTCTGCCTGTGTCTCTGCCTCTCTCTCTCTCTCTGTGACTATCATAAATAAAAAATTAAAAAAAAAAGGTATATGTAGAGTCTAGACTAGGTAGTAGTATCATGAACCTAATTGAGTATAATTTTCTGAGTTTTGTTGACTTCTCTGGCATCTTCTAACTGCAGTTATATTTATTTTTCAGAACCTATCAATTAGAGGTGTTTCTAAAAATGTATATATTAGATTGGTATGTGAAGGCTGGGTACCTTTAAAAAGATTGAAGGAAGAGGGGGATAAATTACCTCTACAGATAGTTACAGTGAGATGCATGGAAATACTTTAAATATAGAATAAAAAAAAAAAAACCAGTAAGATGTGGTATAATTCTCTTGGAGGAAAGCTGAGAGGAGGAGTCTTCAGAAGCAGTAAATGAAAAATGTATCCTGGATTTAAAGAGATTCACAGTACACCCATGTATATTATTTTTAACTTAAATGTCAGATACTGCCTCCATTTTAAAATGTAGAAATTAAAGTTGGTGACTTTTCTTAAGATTTTAAGGTATTTTTTGTGTTAATAAAACTATTATTAATAGATGTTTCATCTAGATATATAGCCAGTATTGTATCTTAAGGCATCGTAGAAGAATTCCTCGCTCTACAAGCTCAGCCTTCTGATTCTGATACAAGGTCTTCTTTAAAGATTTATTGAGTCTAGTATAAACTAAAAATATTAAGATTTCTAAAATGAAGATATTTAATATTTTGCTTCAAGTAAATGAAGTTGACCTTGAACAATTTGGGTTTGAACTGTATGGATCCATTTATATGCAGATTTTTTCGATAAATATGGTTATTTTCATTAAATGTGGTATATATTTTCTTTCCTCTAGCTATATTGTAGAATATAGTAATATAACATGTGTGGTCAGCAGTAGGCTATTGAGCTTTTGGGAAGTCAAAAATTACATGTGGATTTTCACTTGTGTGAGGAGTTGGTCCCCTTAGCCCCTGCAATATTAAAGGGTCAACTGTACTTGACCACAGGGAGTTGGGAGTAAGGAAATAGAGTTAGGAAAAGAAATACCAGAATGGATATTTTATATATTGTACAGCATTGTTAGTAGGGGGGAGATTTCCTTAGAGCACATTCTCCAGGGGAAAAAACACCCCAATTATATTCTACTTAATTGTTTGAAGTACTTACATAATGCATTTTAGGCTAGGTGGTCTTTATTGTATCATTTTATAAAATGGAATTTAGTCTTTTTAAGACTTTTCGTTTTAGTATATACTAAATAATAGTTCGAATACTATTAAAATATGCCAGAGATAAACTGAGGTACTGTTATGTATGTATGTGGTTTTGATTTTTTCTCCTTGGTTTTTTTTTTTTTTTTTTCCAGAGCGCTGCTGCTACAGCTGCTACCTTGGCACTCCCTGCAGGTGTGACTCCTGTTCAACAGATACTAACAAATTCAGGTAATTAGGAATAACGGAACCATTATTTATATGTATAACTCAGAAAATTGTACCATCTAGTCTTTGTTTGAGCCTCACTGCAAGACAAAATCAGTATTTCTTTTACCATTTAGCTTAGGTTATTAAAATAAGATTGACTATTACATCACATTAGATGATAGTTATTGTTAAGGATGGAGTAGAAAAGATGAAAATTGCACTTGAGCTTTTGATTTATGAATGAGAATCCTATTATCGAATGAAGTATGATTATATAGAAATACTTACTTACATAGATTTTTGCTAAACACATTTAACCTGCCAAACAACTTGACTCATTTGAATGAATTTGTGATATCAGACTAAATCCTATAATACTTTATTGCATTCTGTTTTATGTACTATCTCTGCATAGACAGACAAAATTTACTTGTGATTTTTTGGCATATTAATGTTGGAAGAATTTATGTGGCTTTTAAGTTGTAATTTTAATTAGAGAATTTCTTGTTATTTTGTTAACAAAATTATTTTTTATAAGTTTTTTTTTTTTTAAGATTGTATTTATTCATGAGAGACAGAGAAAGGGACAGTGACATAGACTGAGGGAGGAGAAGCAGGCTTCATGCAGAGAGCCCGATGTGGGACTCGATCCCCTGATTCTGGGACCACGCCCTGAGCCAGAGGAGCCGTGAGCTAAACTACTGAGCCACCCAGGCGTCTCGTTAATAAAATTCTAAATTTGTAAAGCACTAACTAGAGGTTTATCTTGCTACATATTTTATTAATATATAATTGTTGCTTTTTAATTAATTGAAGATTCTGCATCATCTAAGACAACAAAGAGAGGGATTCACTTCTCTATGTTTAAGCCAGGCATATACTTAGTATTATGTGGCAATGGTAATTGGCTCAGCATTTTCTTTTTGTTAAGCATTTTGAAGCTAAGTACCGTGTGCTCTGGCTCAAGGTATTAATGAACTGTTTATACTTTCATGTCTTTAAAGCTTTAAAAAGAAACAGCTCCTGAAACATCTGATCTTACTTAGCTGCTTTTGCATGACTCCTAACATGTTAATAAAGATAACTTAAACTTCTAATCAATTCTCATTATCTGTTGTTAAAATTTTATTGGAAAAGAGCTTTCTAAGGATAGCAAGTAAGGAAAAACATTTTAAGCAATGTATTTGAACAATGGAGGGAAGTAAGAGAAGGTAAGGATTATGGTTTACTGTGTATGGGAGCCTTTAATTGCTAGACTTCTTGCTTGATCATTTCCAGGGCATTTTGGTGGCTTGACATTCATTATGAATTCATTTATTTTGAGATGGTCACTGCTAAAATGGTAACTTGTAATGTATACTTTTTGCTTCAGGCCAGCTTCTTCAAGTAGTCAGAGCAGCCAATGGTGCCCAGTATATCTTTCAGCCTCAGCAGTCAGTGGTTCTTCAACAACAAGTTATACCACAAATGCAGCCTGGTGGAGTACAGGCTCCTGTTATACAACAGGTAATAGAATAATAAATTATGAGCATCATGATGGGGTTCTTTTTTCTTCTTCTGTGTGAACTCTGGGAGATTTCCTTCCCCCTTTCCCATGGCTTTATATGAGCTCTTAGACTGTTCTCCAATGCTGTACATCCTGTCATTGTAAATTCCTCCTGCATGCGTCACAGCTTAACTTTACATTCAATATATTTAAGACTAAATTGTTGTTATCCCTGCTTATCTTTCATTATCCCTCTGAACGTGCTTTTCTATCAGTGGCATCACACTTGATGCAGCCTCCTAAGCCTCCAAGTATTGCGTTCATTCAACAAGTATTTAATACTGTGTTGGCTATGTGTCAGGGTCTTTGCAAGGGACTAGAGATTTAGGAATGAACATGGAAGACATGAATCTAGTTTCATGAAGCTTATGCATTTTCTGAAAGTGGGTGTGTGGGAACCCCCACTTCCCTTACCTTTAATATTGCAAAGTACCATGAAATCCTACCAATTCTTAATAGTTCCTTTCTTTCAGAATGCAGTTTTAACATGTTTGCAGTTCCTTAATATTGGAAACTAGTTTTCTTAGACTCTCATCATTTTCTAAGTTCATGCTTTCGTAATTTCCTACTTAAAATACTATTATTATTCTCTCAATAGTATATATTACTATATATATAATGTTAATGTGTGTGTATTTGTATATATAAAGTACCATATATTCTCTCAATTGATTTTCCTTACTCTAATCTTGGGCTTCCTAACTTGTTACTCTATTTTATAGTTATTCTAAAAATCTTAAATTTTTTTAGTGACTTCCCCATTGCCTATTGGAAAAAGTCTAAACTCCTCAGCATGGTTAATAGGATCTTTGTTTTTTGTGGATCTTATTTTTTAATCTCTTCAGCTTTAATTCTTGTCATGCTTCCAGTTATCTGCTTCAGCTGCTGTTTAGATCAGCTAAACTTTTAAATACTTGTAAACCTACCTCTGTGCTGACTGTTAAGCTCTTGTCCTGTAAGGACAAAGAGGAAAGAGAAATGGTTATTTATTAAAGAATTTAGGTACTTTAAAAAAGGAGACATATAAATATGTAATGTCCATGTTATAGTATGATGATAGAGATAAGATCGGAGAAGCATTTATCTAGTCAGTTTACAGCTTCCCAGATGTTCACTTGATGTTATTCTTCTACTTAGAATGTCATTTGGTCTTCCTTCTAGCAGCTCTCTTTACTCCCATCAAACAAAGCCACCGAGGGGATCGGGATCCCTGGGTGGCTCAGTGGTTTGGCTCCTGCCTTTGGCCCAGGGCATGGTCCTGGAGTCCCGGGATCGAGTACCGCGTCGGGCTCCCAGCATGGAGCCTGCTTCTCCCTCCTCCTGTGTCTCTGCCTCTGTCTCTCTCTCTGTGTCTATCATAATAAATAAATAAACAAACAAACACATACATACATACATGCCACCGAATGGAAAAGCCTGGCTAATCTTCCAAGCACAAAAGAACACAAGTATTACCTACTAAGAAGGCTTCCCTGACCATACCTTGTCCCTCAAGCTGAATTTAGTCCTCTCTCCTGTTTTCAGAGCACCATATCATACTTGTATTACACCTTCTACCTTTTGAGTTGTGTTACTGTTTTGTCTATTGCACCATTAATCCGTAAACTTCTTAAACAAAATACTGTCTTATTTTGCATTTCTTGAACCTAAAGGCAAGTAATTGCCATTTGCTGTTTTTTTTATAACTAGGTATTCTCTTTTTATTTATTAACTTATTAATACATATAAATATGTTTATTGTAAAATATATATTTGTTAGTATGTACTTTTTGAGTTATGGTTTACTTTAGAATTCTAGCTATAAAAGCTGAAAGGAACTATAGAAATCATCTGATCTGGTGTAGTTGGATGGTTAGAATCAGCTGGGGAAGCTTTTATTTATTTATTTATTTATTTATTTATTTTTGTTTATTTTTATTTTTATTGATTTATGATAGTCAGAGAGAGAGAGAGAGAGAGAGAGAGGCAGAGACACAGGCAGAGGGAGAAGCAGGCTCCATGCACCGGGAGCCCGACGTGGGATTCGATCCCGGGTCTCCAGGATCGCGCCCTGGGCCGAAGGCAGGCGCCAAACCGCTGCGCCACCCAGGGATCCCTGGGGAAGCTTTTAATGATTAGATTTCAGTGGCATGTGGCTCAGGTCATGGTCCCAAAGTCCTGGGATGAGTCCTGCATTGGGAGCCTGCTTCTTCCTCTGCCTGCCACTCCCCACGCTTGTGCGCATATGTGTGCGAGCATTCTCTCTGTCAAATAAATAAATAAAATCTTTTTAAAAAATTAAAAAATAAATGATTAGATTTCATCTCACATGAATTAAATCAGAATATTGTGGGTCCAAGTACCAGTATTTTTAAGCTACCAGATGGTTGTAATTTTTAGTCAGGGTTGAGAACCATTGATTCTAGTCTAACAGTGAAGTGGCAAAAGCCAAGGGAGGTTAAATGACATGCCTCTGCTACATCTCAGTCTGGGATCTGAGACAAAACTAGGACCCAAGACTTCACATTTTCAGTGCAATGATTTCCACAGGGAGGCAGTGTAACATAATAATTACAGCAAAAATCAGAAAGCGTGGGTTAAAATTTCACATCATAGTGACTATGAGCTTGGCAAGTAAATGAACCTGTTCATACATCAAGGAAATAAATGAATCATATGTGTAACTCTTGGTTTGGAATTTTCCATGTACATAACAAGTGCTCAATAAATAATTATTTTCAGAAAATCTTTTTTTTCCTTAAGAACTTTGAAAGGTAAAATGAAAATAGGATCAGTATACTAGTTAAACATTCCTTTTATGCTTTGGTGGTTTTAACTGAAAGAGATGTGGCCATTTTTCGTGATTCTTCAGCATTTATGCCTGTTTCTTCATATTATATCATGAAACTGAGCCTACTGTTCCTCTTAACTAGTTTCTAATATGGGTTTCTTTTGCCTCAGGTACTGGCCCCTCTTCCTGGAGGGATTTCACCACAGACAGGTGTCATCATTCAGCCACAACAAATCTTATTTACAGGAAATAAGACTCAAGTTATACCTACAACAGTGGCTGCCCCTACACCGGCACAAGCACAGATAACTGCAACTGGCCAACAGCAGCCACAGACCCAGCCTGCTCAGCCACAGGCTCCGCTGGTGCTACAGGTTGATGGAACTGGGGACACATCATCTGAAGAAGATGAAGATGAAGAAGAAGACTATGATGATGAGGAAGAAGAAGACAAAGAGAAAGATGGAGCTGAAGATGGGCAGGTAGAAGAAGTAAGTTTATAGTCAAAGACTTGAAATGAGAAACTACTCAATCATTTCTTTTACTTGGTGCCAAACTGATGAATTATATTCTATTTTTTCAGAGGCTATTAAGGTGTTACACAATATAGGATTTTATTTTATTTTTTTTTTTAATTTTTTTTTAATATAGGATTTTAAATACGAAGTTGGATTGTTGTAACCTAGTAAGGTTTTTAGATGGTTCTGGTTGTACTTATCATCATAGAATACTGTTTCATATACCTGGTAATAAAAAATAAATGTATATTGAATTGAGTTGTATTTATAAAGGGGGTGGACACAATGCAAGTAATTCTAATTTTCTGGCTTATGCATTCATGCTGTGATTCAAACACAAGACATTGGTAGATAAAATGAGGTTGTTTGCTTCAATAATTAAAAAAGATACAGCAACATCTGGGAAGAGAGGACACTTGAGGAAAAAGCTAAATGTAACAGACTTATTCATGAATAACTTTCTTTTGGTCTGTATTCTGTACCAGTTCCTTACATCACTTTATCTACTCCTAGTCCCTGTCATGAGTTAAGCAAACCATCCTTTGTTATTCATCCTTATATATTTCTAGAAGCATATAAATATATCTTTGTTTTCCTCAGTGTTCCTGCTTAGTTACTTGTGTTCAATATGTTTGTCTTAACCATAGTTTTTGTTCAATGCTTTCTACAACTTAAGATGTAATTTTATCTTAGTACAAAGTTCTTTATATCTAATGTTCTTAAGTATTGTTTTACTAAATATTGAATAAATACAAATGAATAAAAAATATTTTAAGATCAAAACACCCTTAAGTCCATATCTAGTTAAAAGTAATCCCATTATGGGGCACTGGGTGGCTCGGTCAGTTAAGGTCCTACTTTTGATTTTGGCCCAGGTCATGATCTCAGGGTTGTAGGATGGAGCCCCACATCAAGCTCCACACTCAGTGCAGAGTTTGCTTTTGAGATTGTCTCTCCATTTCCCTCTTCCCCTACCCCTGCTCCTGAATGCTCCCTCTAAATAGATAAATAAATAAAATCTTTAAAATACATATAACAATCCCATTATTTTATTAAAGTACCCTGAGTACCTTGCCCCAATCCCCATCCTCCTCCTGTCATCAGAGTAACCATGCTTATGAATTCTGTGTTTATCATTAACTTGCCTTTATGTTTACTATCTGTATTTATATTCCTGAAGAGCAATGTTTAGTTTTGAATGCCCATTTATAAAACAAATGGGATAATTCTGTTATTCTTCTGCATGTTGATTGCTTTTTTTATCCCTTAGAATACTATTTCTGAGGTTCATCTCAGTTGCATATACTGTAATTATTTTCACTATTGAATATACCATATTTGGTTTCTCCATTTTTTTTTTTTTTTTTTTTTTAATGATGTGATGGGCATTAGGGTTGTTTCTATTTGTTTACTCTTAACGGTTATAACATATTTTGGAGTATGTCTTCTGGGGACACATATGCATAACTTTCTTTTAAGGGTTATACCTAACCATTGAATTACTGGATTCTAAGGCATCCATATTTTCAACTTTACAATAAAATGCCAAACTATTGTGCTAATATGTCTTCACTGATACTTGATATTGTCAAGCTTCTTAATTTTTGCAGGTCTGATAGATAGAAAATGGTGTTTCCATTTAGTTTTAATTTGAATACTAATGAGATTTAGCATCTTTGATTCTTTCATGTTTTCTATAGGCAATCAGATATTAAAAATGACTGCTTTTCTTGCTTCATTGGCTCAGCCTTCTGGAACAATATTGATTAGAAATACCAGGCACCCTTACCTTGTTCTTAGGGGCCCTTCTGTGATTCACTATTAAATATAATGTTTACTATAGGCTTTTTATGAACATCTTTTTATCAGGTTAAAGAAGTTCCCTTTATTCAAATTAACTAAGAGCTTTGCTTTGATTTTTAAAATCTAAATGAATGTTGAATTTTGTTAAATACTTTCTGCAACTGTTAGATAATCATACAATTTCTTATCCTTAATGTGTTATTTAATACCTAATTGTGTTAGTTGGTTTTCTACTTATAACCACTTTTGTATTTGTTGGATAGCACTACTTAGTCATTCTGTATTACTCTTTTTATAAATTGCTGAATTCACTTTGTTTAGGACTTTTCCTGTATATTCATGTACTGTCTGTGATTTTCTGTTCTCATACTCGTACTAGGTTTTCAGGTTTATGATAGCATTATAAAAATATTGGCAAGTGTTCTGTCTTCCTTGGACTTTTTTTTTTTTTTTAAGATATACTTAATTCTGGGAATATTTGTTAAAGTATGCTGCTAAGAATATCTGATTCTGGTAATGTCCTTACTCTGTTCAAGTATTGTTTCTTTTTGAGACAATTTGGATAAGTTTTATTATTCTAGGACTATATATGTAGATTTTGAAATTAACATAAAGTTAATGATAATCATCTTTTTGATTCCAGAATCACTTGTAGTCATTCCTTTTTTAAATTCTCATTTCTGATATTTTTTCTGCCTTCTTGCTCTTTTTTTTTTGTTGAGTCTTGCAAGAGGTATGTTGATTTCATTAATGTTTTTAATAATTAACTTATAGCTTTATTCTCTAATTTCTATTTCATTAATTTTTGTTCTGACTTAACAATTTTATTTGTAGAGAATATGATCTTTGTGATGTATGCATCCTTTGAAATTGATTGAGACTTGCTCTATGCGGTCAGTGTTGCGTATGCTTCCTGTATACTTGAAAAGACTTTTTTTTTTTAATTTTTATTTTTTTATTTATTTATGATAGTCACACAGAGAGATAGAGAGAGGCAGAGACATAGGCAGAGGGAGAAGCAGGCTCCATGCACCGGGAGCCCGATGTGGGATTCGATCCCGGGTCTCCAGGATTGCACCCTGGGCCAAAGGCAGGTGCTAAACCGCTGCGCCACCCAGGGATCCCTTGAAAAGACTTTTTTTGCAGTTGTCTGATTGTCTTCTATATATGAGAATTAGATTGTTAATAGTTTTCTTTGGATATTCTATATCCTTACTAATATTTTTTGTGTGTTTACACCATCATCGATGACTGAGAGAGATGTTCAGATCTCCTACTATGATGGTGGATTTGTTCTGTCATTATGCTCTTTATATTTTGAACCTAAAAGTAGACACATATAAGCTTAAACTTACACTTTCCAGTAAATTGAGCCATTTATGATGATGTAGTTTCCTATTTTATCTCCAGTATTTTTTTTTTTTTTTTGGTCCATACAGTCTCTTTTGTATGATAGTATAGAGCCATACCAACTTTGTTTCAGTTAGAATAGCTTTCATTCTTTCCTTTCAAATTTTTTGGATCCCAAAGCTTTAGGTGTATCTTTTTTTATGTGGAATACTGCTGTGTATGCTATCATCTTACAATATTTTTACATGAGCCAAGACTATTCAGCAGGAAAAGAATGGTCTTACCAAATAGTAGCTTGGACAACTGAATATCCACATGCAAAACAGTGAAGTTGGACCCCTACCTCACACAATATACAAAATTAACTCAAAATGGGTCAAAAGACCTAAACATAAATAAGACCTAAAACTATAAAATTCTTAGAAGAAAATAGGGCAAAAGCTGAATAACACTGGGTTTGGCAATAGTTTCTTAGATATGACACCAAAAGCACAAGCAATAGAAAAAAAATAACAGATTTAATAGATTAAAAACTTGTGTGTCTCTAAGAACAATATCCAAAAAGTGAAAAGATAGCCTACAAAATAGGAGAAAATATTTGCAAATCCTCTGATAGGGGCTTATTATGCAGAATAGAAAATTTTGGAATTCAACAACTAACAAGCAACTCTATTCCAAAATGGGTAAAGGACATAAATAGACATTTCTCCAAGGAGGATATACAAATAAGCCAACAAGTATGTGAAAAGATGCTCAACATCATTAGTTATTACAGTAATGCATATATCAAAACCATAAAGAGATACCACTTCATATTTACCAGGATGGCTATAATCAAAAAAGATAAAAAAGGAAACAGATGTTGGTGAGATATGGAGAAATTGGAGCTCTTTTGCATTGCAGGTGGGAATGGAAAATAGTGTAGCTGCTGTGGAAAATGATTTGGTGGTTCCTCAAAATGTTAAGCATAAAGTTATCATATGACAGAGCAGTTCTAAGTATATGTATAAGAGAATTGAAAACTGTTACTCAAAAGCTTGTATGTGAATGTTCAAAACTGTTTACAAAATCCAAAAGATGTAAATAACCCAAATGTCTATCAATTGATGGATGGACAAATTAAAATGTGGTTTATCTGTGCAGTGGAATATTATTTAGCCATTAAAAGGAACAAAGTAGTGGTTTATGCTACAACATGGATGAGCCTCACATATTATAAATAAAAGCAGCCACACCACACGTCCTTACATATGTATACTGTATGTTTGCACTTATATGAACTATCTAGAGGTAAATATATAGTGACCAAAAAAGATTAGTGTAGGACTGGGGAGAGTAGGGATGGGAAGTGAGTGACTGCTTGATGGTAAAGGTGATGAAATTGTTGTGAAATTAGTGATGATAATTGCACACGTTATGAATGTACTAAGTATGACTGGTACACTCTAAAATGATTAAAATGGTGAATTTTATGTTATATGAATTTTATGTCAATAAATTGTTTTTACATTTACATTGATGATATCTATTTTAAATTAAAGAATATAGATACACGTGTGTGAGGTATATGCCTAGACTTAGTGTCATCTTGATTATATTCCTTTCCTCTTTTATTTTGTCGTTACCTTCTCTGTTAATTAGAAATCTATGAGTTCTATTTTTTATCTTCTCAATTAGTTGAAGTCCGGTGTAACATGGTTGGTCATTTTATGTTCTAGTTAGATCTTGACCTTTAATTTTTAATTCTCTTTGGGACTGAGCTCCCTCCTACCTCACCCCTCCCACATGTATCCTTTTAATTTCAATGCCTTAGTTATACAAGCATCTGCCATCACCATCACAATGGTAGACATGCTAATAATATAGAGTCTTGGTCCTCAGTGTGTAGACAAGCCAGAATGCTAGCCTGGTTTATAGCCCTTTTTTCCTCCTCCAACTTCACCATTGTTTTCCCTTTTACTTTTACTCTGCTGTTTCTGGTGGCACATCGTGCCATTATCACATTAAACCTTCATATTTTCTTAGATTACCTTCTAGACATCTTAAACAGTTCTTGGAGAGAGTGATCTTGTGCTGTTCGGAAAGAATGAAGGAAATAAACATCTTTTTCAGACTTAAAAGTTGTAAGCTTAACTTTTTATTTTTGATTTCTTGCTGCAATTTCAGTAAAATTGGCCCAGTTTTAACATAGCTGATTAACAGTAAATTTGTGGTATACGTGTGTGTATATGGTTCTGTCTGAATCTTCATTCTCAAAGAACATCAAGGTCATTGTATTTCTTTTCCTTGAATATTAGAAGGACCTTTTTCTAATAATACATGAAATATAAATAAATACTCTTCTTTCTTATTTGTAGGAGCCCCTCAACAGTGAAGATGATGTGAGTGATGAGGAAGGACAGGAACTCTTTGATACAGAAAATGTTGTTGTATGCCAATATGATAAGGTAAGGATTTTATCAGGTTACTGATTTTTTTTTCTGATGTAATTTCTTCTATCTTTTCTACCTTGTTCAACATTTTGGCAGCTGATTGATGCCTCTTATGTTCAGTATAAACCAGATGATTGTAAACATTGTTATAGTTTAGTAGATTACTTTAATAAAATGAGAAATTAATAGTATAGCTTTACATTTGAAAAATGTTATGAATGATAAGAGGAGAGGTAGGCATTTTTTCAATTTACACTGTCTCCCAACTTACAAAGTAAACAGTCATTTTGGGGTTATCGTTTAACATTATTAACCCAGCTGTTTTCCATTTAGTTTCAACCAGCTCAAAACTAAAAGGATTTAATTGAATGTTGTCACTTTTTTTTCATTACTAAGAGGAGAAATAGGGCAGTAAACAAGACTGTTAACTAACATGTTTTTACTGAAAATCAGTTTAAAAATTATTTAGCTCTACTGTATTTTTGGTAGCATTAGGTATTTTTAAACTAGATCTGTGAGAATTAGCTATTGGATTCTTGTTTTCCTAATTCTTAAAAAAAGTGCTGCTTTCCAAGTATTTTTATTACAGTTATTGGCATTATTGTTGAGATTTAGTTATGTATTGAAACATTTAATTTGTAATAAAATTATTTTCTATGATCATTAAATTTATAATCTACAAATTATATTGCATTTGTAATTTAACTTGAACAGTAGTCATTACCAAATGATGAAAACCCTAACAGAAGCCATTGGGCTTTTGTTTGTAAGCACTACTCATTCACTAAATAAATACTTACCAAGTATTTGTTATTAAGCATGTGCCAGGAATTGGAGCTATAGTCATGATCATACAAAATTTGTGCCTTACATGAATTTCCTTTACAAATGATGAAAATCTTACACTTGTGTTGTTATTTATAGAAATGAAACTTCTAAGTTACCATGCTTATTGCATATAAATAGCCATATTTATTGGAAATAGATCTATAGGGAAATGTCAAAACAATTTATTTTGTAATGAAAAGGTAAAGTCAAACCAGTTACTTACAGTAACTGTAACAGGATTACAGAATAAAGTCAGTGAGGTCATTCATAAACATAATTATCAGAGCATCCACTTTTGTACTGTGTGAATTTTGGGTGAGCATTATTAAAACCTTATATCAGGGACATTATAATAAATGTAATAATTTCTTGTTATACTTTTGTAGTGGAAGAGTGTAATGTTAAAATAGATACCAATAAACCTTTGTTGTCAGGAAATCTCAAAGGAACCTCATGCAACCAAAATATCTAGAACATAGTTTCATGATGATAAGATGTCAGATTTATCAGGCAAGAGAGACCTTTACCCTTAGGTAGATTGAAGAACATACTTCTGAGTATTTTCACATTGTAAGATGGGTTGTATTATTCTCTGGTACAAATTGTACACATAACATTTTAAATGTTAAAATTGGTTTGTTTTGCTCCTAGAGACTTTTTAAAGTTTTAAGCAGAAATTGAAATAGTTTTAAGTAGTATGTTAAACAATAAACAATTTTAAAATTCGCAGAGATCTAATTTTTAGAATCAGATGAGTTCTGGAGGGCTGGACTTGATGTTTTAGTCAATAATAAAGAATCCTTGTGTTCTATGAATGGTTAAAATGGGGTTGGATATGGTTTGAGCCAACTTGAATTTTACGATTTTATTTCTGAAACCTAAACTTTAGGATTTCAACAATGAGTCCATTTTAGAAACCATTATAGAAAGAATAATGAAGTTTATGTTGCCAATCAAATCAAAATTGTAGTTAAACCTAATAATGAAACAGAGTTCTCCCTTTTATGGATAGATAAGGACTGATGGCATCAATTGTGGAGGCTTCAGCCTTAATTATTGGTAATTTTACTTAATATGTTTGTCATTAGGAAATTTAAGAGCCCTTTCTTCTGAAGTGCTGAGTATGTGGATTGTTTGATCCTGAAACTTTTCTTCATTTGCTTTTTGCAAGTTGTCATGCAGCAGGATACAATCAGTTTCTTTACTTGTCTGGGGAATTCTCTTTCCTGGCTACTTACCACTTTCTTGCTTGTATAATCCCATTGTCTTTCAAGTTGTAGTCACTCATTTCATGATGGAAATAAATTTGTGTGCCCATTTTTGGATAGATACTATTTTTTCTGTAGGGAGTCAAAGAAAAGAGAAAGAGGTCTTTCACTCAACAAACAGAGTGTCTGTGATGTCCCACGGTACTGTACTAGGAAGTTCAGATAAACTAGTGAACAAAATAAAGCAATCCCTGCCATTGGGAAGTTTAGTCAAGGGAGACAGATGGTAAAATGTAAAAAATAAATAAATAATTACGGTATGTTAGAAGCTGATAATTGGTAGGAAAGGGAGACAGTTACAGTTTTTAAAAGGTTAGTCTTGTTAGATCTTTTAGGAAGATGACATTTGAACAAAGCCTTGAAGAGAGTTAGCCTTGTCGTTATCTGGTAACAGAGCCTGTCTATTGTATGTGAGAGGTGGCATGGATACCAGATGTAAGGGAAGGGACATATAGTTAGCAGATTAATAAGTTAGGAGGTAAGTGGGGCAGGTGATATGGAAGTTTGTGAAGACTTGGTCTCTTATCAGTGAATTTGGAAGTTACTGGAAGGTTTCAAATAGATGTAGTATCACGTACATTGTAATTCTAACAGGATTACTTTGCCTTCTTCAAGAGCAGATTGTGTGAAGGAAGCAGAGGTTGAAACAAGGAGACTAACAGGAATATTGTAGTAATCCAAGTGTGATAATGGTAAGTTAGGCCCAGGGGAGTAGCATTGGAAATGGTGAGAAGCAGCTAAATCTTGGATATGTTTTGAAGGAGAATGAGCAGGATTTTCTAACTCTTTTTGGATATGTGGTTGAAAAGAAAAAAGGAATCAAGAATGATTCCAAGATTTTTTGATGAGGAACCAGAAGGAAGAATGGAGAGGCCATCAACTCAGATGGGAAAGGCTGAAAGATGGAGCAGGTTTGGCTGAGGAAAGTGATCGGTTTTGAACATAAGTTTAGTTTTATTTATTTATTTATTTATTTATTTATTTATTTATTTATTTTTATTTATTTCAATATATGAAGTGTTGTTTGACCTTTTTTTTTTTTTTTTTTTTTTTTAAGTCCCAAAAGATAGATCAGTGAATGGTAGCTTGAAGGAAACAGATTTCATTAAGGGATAAAGTATGGGAAGACTTAAAATAGGTCCAGCATGGAATAACTTAATTTGCAGTTCTTTGCCCCCCCCACTTCTAATCATACTCAAGCAGATACTGAACAAGTTTGCCAACTGTTGTTGGCAACTCTCATGGAAATGTTGGGAGGTTAGGCCATGGAAATATTGGGAGGTTAGAGCATGGAATTTTATGAATGGGTTCTCAGAAAATATATGTAATGAACATTTCTGGATTATTATATGAAGTGGCCTGGTTTAGTAAAAGGTGTCTTGGGTTTGAGAATCTCTTTGTCACTTACTAGCAATATGTCCCTGGTCAACTCATCGAACCTATCCAAGTTATGATTATGTCTTTTGAAAATTACTTGATTTTGAAGTTCCCTTTAGATCAGAGAAGAAGGAGAACTATAGGCCCCTTCTTTAAAGATACAGAGCTTGAACTGAAAATTAAATCATGCATGGGATTTATTAGGAAAGAGAAGAAAGGTCACTTCAGTTGATTAAGTTTCTCCTTAAAACTATGAATTACGGGACGCCTGGGTGGCTTAGTGGTTGAGCATCTGCCTTTGGCTCAGGTCATGATCCCGGAGTCCTGGGATTGAGTCCCACATCGGGCTTCCTGCATGGAGCCTGCTTCTTCCTCTGCCTTTCTCTCGGTCTTTCTCATGCATAAATAAATAAAATCTTAAAAAAAAAAAAATCTGTGAATTACAAATAACTGAAAACTATAAATGAAGGTAAAGAGGGTAGTGCCCATGGTCTGGCCCAGTTTAAACACTACCCTTACCCCTTTGGCTTAATTGCAGATATACATAGTTTTTGAAATTTGTGAGTAACTGAATGATCAGCATTCCCTCAGATGTTATTTGTTAATACTGCCATGTATAAGAGTCCATGTTAGGTCTTGAGAAAACTATAAGGAATTTTACTTTGGTAGAAGAAATTTTTCATAATTGTATATACTTAGAAATGTGTTTGGAAATGCCACTGAAAATCATTAGGAGAGTGTACTTTCAGCTGATGTGATTCATACTTTTAGCTGAAGCTTTGAGGAGAACACAGTATTTTTGAATAAGGATGGTACTTCTTTTGATTGAAATACAGTCTTTGAGGAATGTGGAGGCAGGAAATGAGCTTGGAAGGTGAATTATTCCCAGGTCATTTAGAGATAGAAATGGTCAAGTAGAGATGATTGGTTAGAACTGTGCTTCTGGCAATGATGTTTATAAGATGATTAAAAGGAAGGTGAGAGTGAAGCCTGGAAATCATTTGGAAAGTTATTATAATAGATCAGGTAACAAGAGGCTAGTAATGTGGTAAATTAGAAGATAATTGGTAGCCATTGAGAAAACAGTTGCCAGGTGTCTTGTAGATAAGTAAAGTAGAATTAGAAAGTAATTAGAGGTTGGAAATCCTAGTATCAGTATGGATACTAATACTGTTGGACCATCATATTAGAAGAGTTAGCTATATAGATGTTGTTACTGTGTGTGAGGAAGAGAATGGTTGTAAACATGATTCCAGTATTGGGGATACTGGGGATATTGGGAATAGTGTCCTAGTGATCACTACGTAAGAAGAATGAAGAAAACCCCAAATTGTGTTTTTTTTTTTTTAATTTTATTTATTCATGAGAGACAGAGAGAGGGAGAGACACAGGCAGAGAAGCCGACTCCATGCAGGGAGCCCGACAAGCCCAAATTGTTAAATGGTATAGACAAAATGAGTTATAGGCAAAACAATGGTCCAGAAGCATCAGGGAAAACAGATATTCTTATTTTAAAAGTTTTTCAGTGTAAAATTTCCTTTGAAAAAAAGAGACTCGTGTATATGTAAACCTGGCAAAGATAAGATACTTTGCAGAGAAATATATTATTAATGAACACAAATACTAAGAACTATAAAATAAAATTAATTACAAATATATTTGTTTTTTAAAAATTCACCTAATGAATGGGAGATTTTTTTTTGTCAATTTTTTTTAAGGTTTTATTTATTTATTCATGAGAGACACACAGAGAGAGGCAGAGACACAGAGAAGCAGAGACAAGGACAGAAGCATACTCTGCAAGGAGCCCGATGCAGGGATCACTCCCTGAGCCGAAGGCAGACACTCAACCACTGACCCACCCAGGCATCCCCCTCTTTTTTGGTCAAGTTTAACTTTATTAAGAAACCAGTTTGTCAAAAAAAAACCCTTTTGGCCTGCCCTAATGATATGAAACTAGAAATCAATTACAAGAAGAAAATTGGAAAATTCACAAATATTTGGAGATTAAACAGCATGCTACTGAATAATCGTTGAGTGAAAGGAGAAATCAAAAGAGAAAACAAATCTTGAGACAAATGAAAATGGAAATCTAGTATACCAAAACTCACAAGATGTAGTAAAAGCACTCTTAGATGGGAAGTTAATAGAGATAAATGCATACATCAAGAAACAAAAAAAATCTCAGGCTAACTTTATATCTCAGACAACTAGAAAAAGATCAAATGAAATCCAAAGTTAGGAGAAGAAAGGAAGTAACAAAGATCAGAGTGGAAATAAATGAAGTAGAGACTAAAAAGACACCAGAAAAGATCAATGAAACTGGTTCGTTGAAAAGATGAACAAAATTGACAAATCATTAGTTAGACTCACCAAGAAAAAAAGGATAAGACTCAAAATCAGAAGTGAAAGCGGAGTTGTTATAATAGATACTACAAAAATACAAAGAATTCTAAGACTGCTATGAACAATTCTATGCCAAGAAATGGGACAACCTAGAAGAAATGGATAAATTCCTAATGAAAAACCTTCCAACAAACTCATAACTGGATGACTTTACTGGTGAACTATACCAGAATAAAAAAGAAATTTTATTTTATTTTATTTTATTTTATTTATTTTTATTTTTTATTTTTTTTATTTATGAGAGACACAGAAAGAGAGAGGCAGAGACACAGGCAGAGGGAGAAGCAGGCTCCATGCAGGGAGCCTGACGTGGGACTCAATCCCGGGTCTCTAGGATCACACCCTGGGCCGAAGGCGGGGCTAAACCGCTGAGCCACCCGGGCTGCCCTCAAAAAGAAATTCTTAAAGAAGAATTAATACCAGTCCTTCTCAAACTTTTCCAAAAACAGAAGAGGAGGAAACACTTTAAAATCACTTAACAAGGTCAGTATTACTCTGACACCTAAACCAGACAAGAGCACCACAGGAAAAGAAACTTATATGCCAGTATTCCTGATGAACACAGTTGCCAAAATCCTCAACAAAATTCTAGCAAACTGAATTCAACAGTCTATTAAGATGATCATATACTATGACCATGACCAAGTGGGATTTATTTCAGGGGATCCAAGGATGATTCAACACACACAAATCAATGTGGTAACTGATCACATTAACAAAATGAAGCATAAAAATCTTATCTCACTAGTGCAGAAACAGCATTTGGCAGAATTCAACATCATTTATGATAAAAACCTCTCAACAAAGTGGTTGTTAGAGGGTACATACCTACTTCAACATAATATAGGGCATATATGACAACCCTGCAGGTAGCACACTCAAAGGGGAAAAGCTGAAAGCTTTTTCTGTAAGATCAGGGACAAGACAAGAATGCTTTTTTTTATTCTTGCCATTTTTATTCAACATAGTATTAGAAGTTCTAGCCAGACTAGTTAGGCAAGAAAAAATAAGCATCTAAATTGGAAAGGAAGAAGTAAAACTGTCACTATTTATAGATGGCATAGTATTATATATAGAAGATCCTGAAGACTACACCGAATAACTGTTTATTACCGAAGTAATAAACAAATTCAGTGAAGTTGCAAGATACAAAATCAGTATACAAAATATGTTGCATTTCTATACGTTAACAAACTATCAGAAAGGGAGGTTAAAGCAATCCCATTTATTGCATCAAGAAGAATAAGACACATTGTAATAAATTTAACCAAGGAGATGAAACACCTGTGCACTGAAAACTATAAGACATTGATGAAGGAAACTGAAAAAGATAGAAATAAATGGAAAAATATTTTGTGCTCATTGATTTGAAAAAATATTGTTAAAGTGTTTGTACTACCTGAAGTGATCTACAGATTCAACAGATTCAGTGCAATCCAAATCAAAATGTCAGTGGCATTTTTCATAGAAATGAAAAAATAATCCTGAAATGCAAAAGACCCTGAAAAGCAATCTTAAGAGAGATGCATCATGCTCTCTGATTTTTATACTATATAACAAAGCTTTAAGAATTAAAACGGTGTGGTATTGGCATAAAATCAGACATGCAGATCAGTGGAACAGAAAAGAGCCCAGAAATGAACCCAAACATATGTATTCAGTTGATATACAACAAAGGAGCTAAGAATATACAATGGGGAAAGGACAGTCACTTCAATAAATGGTCTTGGGAAAGTCCCATGCAAAGGAATGAAACTGGACCACTATCTTAAAACATACACAAAAAATCAACTCAAGATAGATTAAAGACAAATGTAAAATCTGAAACCATAAAGCTAGAAGAAAACATAGGGAGTAAGCTCCTTGACATGGGTCTTGGTAATGTTTTAGATTTGGGAACAAAAGCAAAAATAAACAGGACTACATTAAACTATAGAGCTTCTGCATAGCAAAGGAAACCATTAACAAAATGAAAAAGACAACCTACAGAATAGAAAATATTTGCAAATCATCTATCTGATAAAGAGTTAATATCCAAAATGTATGGAGAACTCATACAACTCAGTAACAAAAAAGCAGTTCAATTTCAAAAATGGGCAGAACTGAATGGGTATTTTTCCAAAGAAAAAATAAAATGGCTAGCAGGTACATGCACAATATCACTATTCTTCAGGGAAATACAAATCAAAACCACAGCGAGATATCAGCTCATACCTGTCAGAATGACTGTTATGAAAAAGACAAGAAATAACAAGTGTTGGTGAGGTTGTGAAGAAAAGGGAACCCTTGTACACTTTTTGTAGAAATGTAAATTGTTACAGCCACTATGGAAAACTGCTTGGAGGTTCCTTGAAAAATAAAAAATAGGACTACTATATGATCCAGTAATTCAGCTTCCTGAATAGTTATTCAGAGGAAAGGAGAACACTAACTCTGAAAAGTTTATATCCTCCCATGTTCATTGCAGCATTATTTACAACAGCCAAGACATGGAAGCGACATAAGTGTCCATCAATGGATGAATGGATAAATAAAAAGTGGTATATATTTATATATACACGATGTTATATTATTCAGCCATAAAAAAAGAAAGCAATCTTGTCATGACAGGAGTGAATCTTGAGAGCATTATGCTAAATGAAATAAGAGAAAAACAAATACTGTATGATCTCACTTTTATATGTGACTTCTACAACAACCAACCAAAACAAAACTGAACTCATAAATACAGAGAACAGAATGGTGGTTGCCAGAGGCCTTAGGATAGAGATTGGGGCAGATGTGTGAAGGGGGTCAAAAGTGCTAACTTGAAGTTATAAAATAAATGAATCATAAGGGTGTGATATAAAGCATGATAACTATACTTAATGCCAAATTATATACTTGAGAGTTGCCCAAAGAGTAGATGTTAAAAGTTTTCATCACAAAAAAAAAAAAAAATTGTAATTATATATGATGATGGGTATTAACTAGGCTTATTATAACCTTGTAATATATACAAATAATCATGTGTAGCTGTAAGTAATGTTAAATATCAATTATATGTCAATTAAACAATTTATAAATGCACTAATTACAAGACAAAGATTTTGGTGTATGAATGGGTTTTGTGTTTCCTCTGTTTTTTGTCTCTATCTCTTATGCTCTTTTTTTGTTTATTTAGATACACAGAAGTAAAAACAAATGGAAATTTCATCTCAAGGATGGTATAATGAATCTTAATGGAAGAGATTATATATTTTCCAAAGCCATCGGAGATGCAGAATGGTGAAGAGTTGGTTCTTCTCTTTTATAAATAAAACAAAAGAAACTTAAAAAAAAAAATTTAAAGTGGACAGTTTGAAACTTGGGACATATACACCAACCAAAACTTAACTTCTGCATGTCAGAAAAGTGCAGTAGAATCAAAGCTACTGGAACAAAGAGACCTTGACAACATAGACACTACTTCTAACCGGCAAGCCATGGAACTGTAGCACCTGGGGTTGTTGGGGTGGGGAGTTTGGGGTTTTGGAAACCATAATTGTTGATTTTAAATACAGGTACCTGCCACCAGTAATTAGCATGTAAAGCTTTGTCTATATTCCTTCCTCCAACTTGGGTTCAATCAGAAGATACTTGTTGGAACGAACTGAAGAAAATTCCCTTTTGATAGATTGAACTGAAACTGCTTATTGTATGTGGTTATATTTGGTAAAAATTGCGTGTGAGCTTTTTACAAAAGGGTAAGAATTATGGTGTTGAATTTTAATTCACTTGTATAAGGAAACAATTTAGAACTCTCATAATAGGTCTTAAATATTTTTACTAGCTATTCTCCCTCAGTAATATATACCTCTTCCTTCCCTGCTTTATGAAACATCTGTTTAAGAGTTAAAGGAAGTAATCAGTGATCACAGTTTGGAGACAAAATTTGACCCAGGAATGGATATTTACTTAATTAGGTTTTTGTACTCATTAAATGTAATTTAAAGACTTGGGCCTCATAGAGTTGAGCAGAATTAAAATGACAACTTTTGGTTTCCTTACAGAGAAATATTTGTTTCTTTTAGTCCCATACCTTAAAAAGAAACCCCAGAGTGGCTCCTCAGGAATACAGTTTTATTTCACCGATACCATCTAGCTGAAATTACATACATAAGAATAGATACAGATTTTTTTCCCTGTTGGGGCTGAAGTATATGCTTATATATGTGTTTAATCTTTAAGCTAAGCAAACATTCAGATAACATCCTGTGCATTGATTGAAGCATTGGGCAGGTAGTGAGGACCTGGGTTTTTCTTAAACAGTTTAGTAATTATAAAAGTTTCTTGTGTTTACTAGTAAAGAATTTAAAAAGTATTCTAATTGAACAAATTTTTTAATTGCAACTTTGTAATTTGAGGGAGAAATTTTGGGGCTATAGGGGGTTGGGCCACTAAGTACATATTTACCTCTCTCTTATTTGGTGGCCCTTCCAGGCCATTGGTAATGTAGACATGGGCTCCAGTTTGCACATCGAGAAGAAAGCATAGAAATTTGACTTGTATATTAAGAATAATAGAAATTTAATATGTATATTAAGAATGCACAGTTCTGTATTCTGTAAGGGGCTCTAAGGAACAATATGGCAGTGCTGTGTTCTGTGTGAGCTAGTTGCCTGGGAGAACTGTAGGAACACTTGTCTTCATCTATGTTTTCTTATACCTAATTCTTTTTCATGGTCTATCTTGACAAATTTCACGTGTGTTTAAGTTACTTATATTTTGATTTTTTTGTCTTCCATTTTTGTCTTCCTTTTATTTGCCTTTGTGTGTGTTTCCAGAAATAACATAGAAACACTTTAATTGCAAAGAAAAACTGTGAGCTATTACGTGTTTCTTTTTAACACAAATCTTCAAACTTCTCAAAAAGTCTAGTCTTTGTTTTTTTTTTGCCTACTTTCCACACCACGTACCAACTTGGTCCCTTTAACTTATGTTCTGAACTTTGGTGTAAATGATGGTTTCTAGCATGCTAGTAGTTAGGTTTTATTTAGATTCCATTAACTGGTAAGACGGTTTTAATTTTTACTATATTAATTTAGTTTTTTGGAGGGGAATTTTAATGTTTACCCCACTACTCTCAAAGCACACAGTTATTTGTTTTTTTGTTAATGAGACTGGGAGAAGGGAGGGTATGAAATCACAGAAATTCTGTTGTTCAGTTGTCCTTCAGTATAGTTGCTAGTAGGTTTATATTTACCCAGTGAAGAAGTCAACTACCTGAACTACCTATAAAAGCTTAGCAGTGCTGCAATGTTGATTGAAACCCTTTGGCTATATTGTAGTTCTTCTGCTACTGAACCTTGGATTACTATATGATATACAGCTCATATTTTGGGCCCTCCATGTAGACAAATATTTGTATTCATAGTAGAATTGTATACTGGCCTGTTTTTATAACGTTATTTTCAAACATGAACAACCACTGCTTTCAGAGTGACTCACTAAGGTTATTTTGAAGCAGGAAATAACCATTTGTATTTGCACCTGTGTATTGCATATTAATTATGGCATAGTTGGCAAATGCTTTTCTTTTACCTGTGAAAATTCTGAAAGCCGGTCCAAACAACACTGCATACCAAATTGTGCTCTTATATATTACTGCATCGTGTTCCTTTTTAATCAAATAGAATGTTTTGGTTTTATTATAGTGGCTTGCTATAAGAATGCCACTTGCTTATCTTTTACTGTACTTGAATTCTTAATCATGCTTTTACATTGTATTTAACAAATCATTTCATTTAGTTCCATAAAATGTCATTCCTTTAAAAAGGCAAGGATTCCCACTTTCAGAATTTTAAAATGAAAATAACATGTTTCTTCAAAGAGGGGAAATAGTTCAGACTTGACATTATGAAAAGAAGGTTTCAGAAAAGGATTTGTTTAAATTTGCACAGATGGTGATGGCACCTTTTATTGCAAAAACAAGATTAATGTTAATAGTGCTAAGGAAAATTTACACAAAATTACTAGGGTAAAGTGTGGAAGTGTGTGCCTTTCAGTATATGTACTCTTTTTTTGGTGGTCATTTCGATAATCAGACCATTTGAATTGCCTGAGAGCACATTTAATTTCTGTGGAGAGCCACATTTGGCTAAAACAACTTTAATGTGCAATTAGTTTCTAGAGTAAAATGTCTGTTATATGAGAGGGATCTTTATATTGGGCTTTTATATTTTTTTAAATGTTCGCATTTCATTCTGTTAATTAAATGCCATCATATCACATGTATATTGTTGCCTCTCTTAAAATCAAAGCCATCTTGATGTTATTCTTAGGAATACATCAGGATCTGAGCGGTGTGTATAGTGACTAAAATGTGTTCTTGAAGAGCATATTCTAATAGATTCTGGTTTTAGCAAGAACATAAAAATATAATAGCTTTTGTATAAAGATTTTCTTTTGCTATATTGAAAATCAAAGATTTGGGTTTTTTTTTTTTTCCTGGTTTTTATGGAGGAATAAAAAAGGGTTGTCTCCCTCTGAGAGTAGTTTTTGGTTATCTTATAGCAATAATGTCACCATTCTTTTCAAAAGGTAAATATGCCTTGTACAGGAAAACAGACATAATTTCCTCTTGGGAGTTCCCTTTATATAACTTAGCATTTTCTTCCACTTGAGAAAATTCCTATATTTTCAGATTATTTCATCTTGAACTTTTTTGAACTTTTGTGCAATGGGATATTTTATTGATCCATCTTTGTACATTTTCATTTTACTTCATGTCTGTTTCCCACCTATGTCTGAGTCAGCTATTTCACATTTTGAATTCATTGGTTAAAACCTAGTTACTTTAAATAGTTCCTCATGAGTTTATTATTAAATAGTTTTGCATTTTAATCTATTATGCTATGGAAATTATTCTGAAGTTTATAATTCCCTTTTAAGCCTGCCTTAGCCTATCTTTTGTCATTTTTTATGATTTAAGGAAGAATACACCGAACTTAATATTTGTGTTTATTTTAAGGAACAAGAGAAACATTCTTCTCTTAAGGGAAGAACTACATTGAATTAGTAACTACTATTTTAGTCAAGGTTCCTTAAATCGGTCCAGTATGTGTCAGGGCTACAATTTTGGGGGAGGGGCTAATCCTTTTGCTGTTCTGAGCTACTATTGTCAACTGCTGTTGTACATACTGTTATGTGTAAGGGCGTAAATATATTTATTATGTTTGTAAAATTCATTCTGTACAATTGCAGATCAAGGTTGCTCTTCTGTGATATACAGGATATTATGTTTTAAAGACCATCTTGGAATACAATTAGAGAACTTAGTATTTTGATGTACTAAGACCTATTTTAAGTTTAATATTTTACCTTTGCAAAAACTTTAATTAAAGATGTTATTTAAAAAAGAGTAATGTTGCTTGCTTTGCTTACTAGTATATAACATTGTTATATAGATAACTGAATAAAATATACAGTTTAGAAAGGGAAATGCTTTAAATTGTTAGTTCCACTTATCAAAAGAAAAGGGAAGGGTATCGTTAAATTCTATACCTTTAAAATAAGTAGGGTGGGATGTCAATTAGAAATACTAAACTGTGTTACAGATTCTTAGTATAAGAAGAATAGTTCTATTTTCCAGGCACACAGGAATTTAAATTGGAATTTAAATTCACACCAATGAAATGTTACTAAACATTGTAATAAATGGGTAATCCTACTCCAAAGAATAGGTTACTTAGGATAAAATTATTTGAGGGCATATTTGCTTTTAAACTACTGTTTAGCTAAATCTTTTCCTCAGTTCAGAGTTTGTAAATAATTGCATAACTGAATTGGATTATTGAGGTTTGTATTACATATTATATATTTTGTGTTATTTTAGAAGGTATTAAATAATTAGCAGGTATTATAATTTTATAGTTAATTCAAATGAATCATTAAGAAGGTTGTTTTTTTTGTAATTTTTTAATCCTGTTACTACTTTAGGAAACGAGCAAATTTTAACCATTAACATAATCATAATAAAGACATTTATTGCCAGCAATTCTTGTATTTTTGCACTTTAATTTCAGCTCCTA
Organism: Canis aureus; assembly: GCF_053574225.1. NCBI lineage: Eukaryota > Metazoa > Chordata > Mammalia > Carnivora > Canidae > Canis > Canis aureus. Next base: position 56,842,441 of record NC_135619.1, on the reverse strand, counting down.
TGTTGATGATCTTAACCATTTGGGCCTCAGTTTCTTCATCTGTAAAATGATGACTGGTTTTGAGGACTGCGGTATAATGCATGTAAAGCTCTTAGAATTGTGCTGGGTAACAGCAAGCTACAAATTAGAGATTTCATAATTTACATAATTTAGAATGGTGGAGCTGCAAAAAAGTTTCTTTTAATGGAAAAAAAAGCAAAAGAGAATGTGATCTGATCAAGTTGAGGCAGTGAAAGATTTGGTTACAGCTAAACAAATTAAGCCTGGGAGGTTGAGTTGGTGAAGCAGTGGGTATAGCAGAAAGTGCCTGAGAGAAGAAAAGTAAAGGACAGGTATAGGAGAGGGTAATGAAACACAGGCTTTAAGCTTTTTTTTTTTTTCTCCGTAAAGTAAACATACTCTGAATTACAGGTCTAAAATAGGTTGAATTTTCCCAAAGCTGAAATTAGTAGAATTGTAACATTTTTAAAAATTACAGTTTTCCTAAATGTCAATGGATTCTTCCCAATTCACTTATAGAGGAAAACGTTGATACTAAAATGTTATGGAAAGATTTTGAAGCACTGATTATCTCACCCTGAGTCTGACCTGAATCCCTGTCCTAGTGATTATTGGCAGACCTACTTCTGGAGGTAAATGACCTTCGTGTCAACTCTCCTACTCCTCAGCCAGGGAAGAGACAGATATAAGTAGTTGCTTACCCTTGTTTTGAAATAGTTTTCCTAGTCTGAGAAGAAATTGAGCACAGAGCATACATTAACTGTGTCATTCAACTCCCTCTATAGTGATCTCCCATGGGCCAGGAATTGTGATCAGTAGTACTGGAGGACCCCAAGATGAAGAAGACAGTTGCCACCTTTTCAAAGCAGTGACGTTGAATTGTGTGGTTTCTAATTCTAATGTAGATTGGATTAATTGCAATGTAAATTTGGGTGTGTTACCAAACCTGACTGCTTCAGGATTGTGAAGACAAAAATACACATACATTGCATTTAACACAATCCTTGGCACGTGACTGCTGATAAAGGTGTGTACACCCATATACTTTAGTAAGGAATAATGATCCCAGAGAAGGTCTTAGTTTGGCTAGGTTACTTATGTGAGTTTTCCTTGTCTTCCTACCTTATAGAAACAGGTTAACAGCCTGTGATGATGCCTCTGCAATTGAATTGGATTCAGGAGACAATAATTATGTTGTCAATATAATTGACTAAGTTTGTCAATAGAAATAGACAATTCTAGAAACTTAATTGTAGTTGTGATCTTCACACTGAAGATGAATTTTGCATTTTCTTTTTTTAAGATTTTATTTATTCATGACAGAGAGAGGCAGAGACAGGCAGAGGGAGAAGCAGACACCCCGCAGGGAGCCCAATGCAGGACTCTATCCTGGGCCCCGAGATCACAGCCTAAGCCAAAAAGGCAGACACTCAACCGCTGAGCCCCCCAAGTGCCCCTGGATTTTGCATTCTTGAATCAAGAATGTTCCGAGTCTTCACTTACTTTCAAATTTCACCTTTCCGAAGGTTGTGGAATTGAAATGATACTGGTTGCTTCCTGAGCACTTCTAGAATAGCCCTCTTCCTCAAACACAATGTTACAGAAACAATTCATTCCCATTTCTTTATCCTATCCAAAGCTCTTGTATCAGTAAATACTATTTTCCCACTTATTATGATTTGAAGCTTAATGTCATCTGAACCTGTTTTTTTCTTCCCTGGTCTTAATCCAATTTTAGTAAATGAGTCTGCTATCTGTCTAACAGATGCTCAAAGCAAAACCCTGAAGCCCCTTTATCCCCCTCACTTTACCACATCCATCTATCAGCAAGTTTTCCTGGGTCTACTGTCAATACATATATTGATAGCTTCTATTTTCACGGATACCTAATCTAAGTCACCCCTAAACCAGTCTGACAAAGCTTCTTTGTTGTACTTAATCTTCATATGAAGGGAGAAACACAGTGGGTCAGGCGCCCTCAACTAAATCTCAATGTGTCCATTGGAGGAGGGCCCCACTGTGACCTGTTATTCTCTTGCTGACCTTGACTTTAGTAGCTATGTTTCACTAAAGCCCATTAACTCATGTCCGTGTGGAATTCATTTGAAGTCCTGATGCACAAGTGGCAACCACATAGGGACCCATCTGGCAACACAAGCATACAAAATTCAATTCCTAAACAAGGCATTTGCACTTGATTTTGTCCTTTGCCTGCAATACTCTCCCTTTATTTTTTTTTTAATTTTATTTATGTATGAGAAAGAGAGCATGAGAAGGGAAAGAGGAAGAAGGAGAAGCAGACTCCCTACTGAGCAGGGAGCCCACCATGTGGATCCCAGGACCCTGGGACCATGACCCGAGCTGAAGGCAGATGCTTTAACTGAGCCACCAGATACCCCAACACTCTCCGTTATGGTCCCGGAGTCAAGAACATTCCTATTGCTTCTACCATACTTTCTTTTTTAAAATATTTTATTTATTCATGAGAGACACACACACAGAGAGGCAGAGACACAGGCAGAGGGAGATGCAGGCTCCATGCAGGGAGCCCAATGTGGGACTCGATCCTGGGACCCCAGGATCACGTCCTGAGCCAAGGCAGATGCTCAACCGCTGAGCCACCCAGGTGTCCCTACCATGGTTTATCTTACATTGAGACCTGTTAATGATTTGTCTTTCTTTTTTTAGATTTGTTCTAACTCACTTTAATTAAGACAAACCACTGATATTTTCCATATATAATGGACTCATATAAATTAATAAGATATTCCACCAGGGGAAGTGGACATATGGAACAAAGAAATCAGTTCTTCAAATAAGAGAGGCAAATGTCAATTAACTGACCTTTTTCATAATTGAAAGAATAGAAAATAAGACAATAAGAAACCATTTTCTACATATCAAATGACTAGTAGAAAAAATAACCCATCACGGTCAGGGTGTGGTTAAATGGGCTTTATTAAAGCTAGATGGCTTGTGGAAGCATAAATTGATACAAACATTCTGGTGGACAGAGAACAAGAAAGACACAAATGCTTTGATTCAGGAAAGGGAGATAATGTGTAAAGATACAGAAGTTTACCAAAGAGGCTTGATTCTGTAGTGAGCATGGGAGAGGACAGATATTTGGGGGAGGAAATAAAAAGATTCATATTTAATATGTTTTTAAGTGTGTAGTGCCCATTAAGACAGCCAGGTTGAGGTATCACTCTGGCAAGTTGGGTAGAAGTAGACGGGCTAAGCAGGAATGTCTAAGCTAATGTCTTTGGTAATTATCATATGGAGAGCATTTAAAGCCATAGAAATGATTCACCTCAGTCAGAACACTAAGATAATAGAGAAAGGAAAAGTGTCCAAGACCAATCAATCCTAAAGGCTGTCCCAGGGCATTTTGGGAAGAGGAGTAGTTAACAGGACTGGCTACATAATGTACAGACCCTAAAGCAAATGGCAGTGTGGGGCCCATTGTTTAAACCTTACTAAGAATTTCAAGATGGTGACCACAGAGCATTAAGCCAAGAGTGGGGGCCTTGTGTGACTGTACATATCACACATCCTTGAAGCTGTCCCTGAGAATCAGTAGGGTGAATGAGGATATAAGACCCAGTGAAATAGGAAGAAAGGGGAGAAGCTATCACTAATGACAGTCTTTTAGTGGGAGCTGGGTGCTTAAGCCATCCTACTTCCCTGGCCGTAGTCATTGATTCAGGGGTGGGAGTGTGACCTAAGATGTCATTCTGTGAACTTCAGGACTCTTGCTTGAAATGCTCACACAAAATCTCTTTCTCTTGGTAGATTTGAATGAGAAGACGTAGCTCCAGTTGTATCAGCAGCTATCCCATGACCTTGAGGAGAACCAAGCTTGAGAGACCTCTAACATGACATAGGGAGGGAGGCAAAGCAGAAGATGGAAAGAAAGAGTCCTTGATGATACAGCTAAGTAGATAATTTATTCTATTTCTAGTTATCGTAGATTCTGATTTTATGTTTTCTGTCTACCATTCCTTTTCTTTATTTCTATCCCTCCCTCCCCCAGCCCTTGCCTTCCTTTAGCTGTATACATTTTTCTGCATTTTCCTCTCTTGATTGGCTGGCTTGGTTTAGGCCTAGGTTACGAGACCATGTCTTTACTCTCTTGCTTCCCTAAAGTTGCAAGGGCCTGTAAGCATAGCCCTAGACACATACTGGGAAATTCTATAGAGTGGAATGACACAGGCTTTGGAACCAGATTGATCTGAAGGCAAGTGCCAGCTGTACTTACACTCTGTGAGCCTTGATTCCTCATCTGAAAAATGGACATAATAATGGTTATCTTGTATCCTTAATGTAAAGTACAGTGTGTGTGAAGTGTAGGGCACATATTAAACTCTGAAAATATTTTATTATTATGTTAACAAACAAGGCTTTAAGGTTCTTCTGGTTTGAGCTTCATATTCTACAGTTGATACTTTAAAACTCTAAAAAGGGATACAAATTGGCCTATGTTGTGCAACTGACAAAAGTGATAGCCAGAAGGTTGGATACATAGGTCGGTTCCCTTTCCATTTCCTGAGGCAGGCAACCTATAGAGAGTGATGTTACACAGCCATGTTTTGTTGAACTCCTTTTAATGGTGCACAATTGTGGTTATTTATGCTTAGCTATAATACAAGGATAGGACTTGTTTTCCTATACCCAGCTTACCTTATGTATTTATACCATCTGCACCTCTCTGTGGTCCCATGTGATAACTTGTCAGCCCCTCCTGTTGGTTTTAAGAGCAGATGCAAAATGATTTATATAAATATCCCATTAAAAAATACATATCCCATTTAAAAAATATATATATATATATATCCCATTTAAAGTCAATTAGTTACCTTCCTAGACCTTTCTTTCTGTTTTCTCCAGGGCCTATCAGTGAGAAGCTGTTAAAGCTTTTTTGCTTTCCAAAATAAAAGTAAATTGTATTTTGCCACAGGGCAAGCTATGGGGGCCAGAGGGGGATACCTGGGGATGACCAGAATGCCTGTGTTTGCTGTGTCTAGCCTTGCACCTCCTTGTGTGAAATACACCTAGCTGTAATTAGAGAAACAGGCCCAGCTGGCTGCTTTGTTGTTTTAAATCTGAGGGGAACTCAGTTTAAGGGAATAATTTCCATTCCTTAATAATCATCTGTTTATAAGTGTTCTAAAATGTGAAAAAGCTCAACATCTGAAAACTTTACATATCCCATAGGTTAAGGGAAAGTTCAGTGGTCATCGGGGTCATTTTTGTTTTTTTTAGGGATAGCTTCTTGGAGGCCATGAAACTGATAAGAATTTAGGCAATTATTAAAAGCCTCCAGGAAAGAATATTCTATAGGGTTCCTTGGGGGTGAATATTAGGTCACTGGACCATAAATTCCATTAAGGTTGTGACTGTCTTTCGACTTCATAACTACTTCTAGGACTGGACTCTGTGCCAGGCATATAGAGAAGTATACATGTATTGACTAAATGAGTGATAATAAATACAAGTGATGCTCTGGTTAATTAGAAGGAAGTCAGAGATCCATCTCCTTCATTTTTAAAAAGATTTTTTATTTATTCCTGAGAGACAGAGAGAGAGAGAGACAGAGAGAGAGAGAGAGAGAGCCAGAGACATAGGCAGAGGGAGAAGTAGGCTCCCTGTGGGGAGCCCAATGCAAGACTCAATCCCAGGACCCCGGGATCACAACCTGAGCCTGAGATGAAGACAGATGCTCAGCCACTGAGCCACCGAGGTGCCCCTAGGTTTAATTTTTTGAGGAACTGCCATACTGCTTTCCAACAGCTGTACTATTCTATATTCTTACCAACAGGACACAATGGTTCCAATTTCTCCACATCCTCATCAACACTTGTTTTCTGTTTTTGTTTGTTTGATTGATTGTAGCCATCCTAATGGGTGTGAGGCTGTATCTCATTGTGGTTTTGATTTGCAGGGTTTTTTTTTTAATTTTTTTAAATTTTTATTTATTTATTTATTTATTTATTTATTTATTTATTTATTTATTTAGAGAGAGAGAGAGAGAGAGGCAGAGACACAGGCAGAGGGAGAAGCAGGCTCCATGCACTGGGAGCCCGACGTGGGATTCGATCCCGGATCTCCAGGATCGCACCCTGGGCCAAAGACAGGTGCCAAACCGCTGCGCCACCCAGGGATCCCTGATTTGCAGTTCTTTAATGATTAGGGATGTTGAGCATCTTTTCATGTGCTTATTGACCATCTGCATGTCTTCTTTGGAGAAATGTCTAAAGTCCTTTGCCTATTTCTGAGTCGGATTGTTTGGGGATTTATTTGTTGTTGAGTTTTAGGGGTTCTCTAAGAATTCTGGATATAATTCCTATGATTTGCAAATATTTTCTTCCATTCTGTGGTTTGCCCTTTTACTTTGTTGATACTGTCTTTTGATGTACAAAATTTTGTAATTTTCATGAAGTCTTGTTTGCCAATTTTTTTCTTTTGTTGTCTGTGCCTTTGGTATCATATTCAAAAATTCATTGCCAAATCCAATGTCACGAAGTTTTTGCCATGAGTTTTTTTTTTTTTTAAGGTCTTGCATTTAGGTATATGATTCACTTTAAGTTAATTTTTCTATGTGGTATTAGGTAAAGGTCCAATTTCATTCTTTTGTATATAGATACCAAGTTTTCTCAGCACCATTTGTTGAAAAGACTATCTTTTTCCTATGTATGTAATGGTTTATTTCTGGAATCTCTATTCCATGGTCTGTATTTTGTATTTATACCAGTGCCACACTGTTTTAATTACTGCTGTTTTGTAATAAGTTTTAAAATTGGAGGATTTTGAATCTTGAGGGCAAGAAATGAGGCTAATAGGAGCAGTCTGATTCAGGTCCAGTGGTTTGACAGTGACTGTCTGGGGCAAGGGTACAAGTAGCAGCCCTCTAAGCAAATTTTTACAAGGAGAAGGCTGTGGGTTTGCCTCCCCTTGCTTGATTCCTTCCCGAGACTGGTTTTTGTTGGCTTCTTGTTGATTCAGCAGATGACTCTACCCTTCAAATCAATTCCTTTTTCCGCCTAAGTTAGTCTATTTCTCTTATCTGCAACCAAGAACCCTGATGGCATAGCTCAGTTCATGTGGGAATGCACCACCTTAAGCATTTAGTTGGCTTAAAAGCTTTATCAGACCAAAGCAGTATATGTGGCACGGCTCAATGGCAAGTTTCATGCTCATTTATGCATCTATACAGTATTCACACACTTCCCCACATGTATCTTTTGGTAAGCTGGAGTAAACAACGTTTGATTCAGCAAAACTTGGAAATAATGAAGCCTGTCTTTAAGAATCACCTTCCTTTCCTTGCAAAGAGGCTTCTACCTTTATATTAACCTTTTCTTCCTATTAAGCCTTCACTATCCTATAATGTTCACAGGATACACAGAACAGCAATGTATGGACGTTATTATTGTTAATATTATTTATCATTTATCAGTATCAGTTACAATTGTGGTTGGCTGAGTATCCTTGAGCATAAGAGTTTCAGTTACATTTTAGCCCTTTACTTATTGTTGTATTATTCATGTATTCAGTACCTAATATGTGCACAGTGAGAACTAGACCCCAATCCAACCAACCCAATACAGTCTTGGTGGAAAGACTGGCTTGGGAGGTTTGGCAGGGTCAGGTCAAGATGCTTTATTCTTCACATAGCTGCTCTCCAGAGGTCAAGCTGGGGCTTGTCTGGATGAGGCCACTGAGGCCCATTTGTAGGGAATGAAGGAGCATGGACTTTCCATAGTCATTGACATCTCTCTAAACCTATTCTATAAATATTAAAAAATATTTTTTATTGAAGTTTGATTTGCCAACATATAGTATAACACCCAGTGCTCATCCCATAAAGTGCCCCCCTTATTGCCCATCACCCAGTCACCCCATCCCCCCACCTGACTCACCTTCCACTACTCTTGTTCATTTCCCAGAGTTAGGAGTCTCTCATGTTCTGTCACCCTCTCTAATTTTTCCCACTCATTTCCCTTCCTTTCCCCTATAATCCCTTTCATTATTTCTTATATTCCCCGAATGAATGAAGCCATATAATGTTTGTCCTTCTCCAATTGACTTACTTAGCATAATACCCTCTAGTTCCATCCACATGGAGGCAAATGGTGGGTATTCATCATTTCTAATGGCTGAGTAATATTCCATTGTGTATATAGACTACATCTTCTTTATCCATTCATCTGTTGATGGACACCGAGGATCCTTCCACAGTTTGGCTATTGTGGACGTTGCTGCTATAAACATCGGGGTGCAGGTGTCCTGCTGTTTCACAGCATCTGTATCTTTGGGGTAAATCCCCAGTAGTGCAATTGCTGGGTCGTAGGGCAGGTCTATTTTTAACTCTTGAGGAACCTCCACACAGTTTTCTAGAGTGGCTGCACCAGTTCACATTCCCACCAACAATTCAAGAGGGTTCCCCTTTCTCCACATCCTCTCCAACATTTGTTGTTGCCTGTCTTGTTAATTTTCATCATTCTCACTGGTGTGAGGTGGTATCTCATTGTGGTTTTGATTTGTATTTCCCTGATGGCCAGTGATGCGGAGCATTTTCTCATGTGCTTATTGGCCATGTGTATGTCTTCTTTGGTGAAATTTCTGTTCAATGTCTTTTGCCCATTTCATGATTAGATTGTTTGTTTGTTGGGTGTTGAGTCTAAACCTATTCTAACCCAAGTCTGCCTGCATTGTGTCTCTTGCTCTCCAACTTTCTCTCTTTTCTTGGTGGGAGCATGTATCAAGACCCCAGGCCCTATCCTGAGATGGCATTTAGTTCATATGTCCTATGTTATACGGGGCATATGTATGATATGTATGTAATGTTATTTTTGTGTTCTTAAAATCCCCTTTTTGACATATTTCACATATTCTAGAGCCTTCCCATAGAATTCTACTTTCACAATCAAGGAACCTTTTATTAGGAGTTCTTGTTCTCAAATAAGGAGGGCATTAAAGATGAAAGGAGAAAGTCACTGAAAGATTTTATAGATGGAGCTCTTAGTGGGGCAGAAAGAAAAGTTTGCTAATATAGGTTTTGATGAAGGGAAAAGGACTAAGAATGACTATCTCTTGAGTGTCAAATGCTTTGCCAACTCTCTTAATTCTCACAATAGCCTTTGGGATGATTATTTTTATCTTTCTTCTACAGGTAGTTGACTGAGCTTTAGTGAGATTAAGTAATTTGCCTCAGATCACATGGCAAAACAATAGTGAGGCTGGAACTCGTGGGTGGAGTAACGTCAAGATCATACGTAGGACTAGATAGATCTCTCCATCCCTCAGTTTGTAGGAACACATGGTGTCCATTTCAACTAAACCTGCTAACAAGAGTCTGTGTCTCTTGTAGAAGCCTGGTCTGTTTCTGTTCAAAAGGTGTACTTTTGTTCTGGGAGGACTCCTGCAGTCTTTACTGCCCATACTTACCATTCTGAAAAGACAGAGAAACAAGTGCAAGGGCCTTGACCATGATGGTGAAGTCACTCTGGCAAGTGCTTCTGTGCTGAGCTGGGATCAGCAAAGTGGTGAATCCTGGCTTTTCCCCTCTGCTAATAATGTTAAATGAAAGGAAAGGAAAGGAGTGTGTTTTTACACACTCCTTTTTGAGTGTGTCAAAAAAAAAAAGAATCAGTATTTTTGTTTGCCTGAGGGAGTAATGTCTACCTTCAGCTCATACCACTTCTTTTCTGGAAGTTCATTCCCATGAGAGCTCCCTCATGCAATCGAAATGTCACTGGCTTCTGAGGGTCTCAGAGCAGGCTGCAGCAGGAATATAGAAACCTGTATTCCTCATTTAAAAAGCCCACTTTCACTTTTTAATTTAGATAGGTGAGCATGGTAGCCCTCATTGCCTGGAACTTCACATGCCCCTCCTTGGCATATTTTGCAGCAGTGGCATGCCCGAGGGAGGCAGCCGTCCTGAGACCAGGCAAGAAGGGGGTGAACTGTTGGCACAGAGTTTAAGCATGATAACGAAGCTGATTAAATTGAATGTTTTCATTATATTCCGTATAGAAGCAATCCTCAGCAATGTTAATGATAAACACTTCCTAAAAGAAGCAGTTTTTTGGTGTAAGCTCTAATTGGTCTAAATACCACAGTTAGTGGTGAGCTTTAGTAATAATATTTTTGTTAGCTTCCTTTGTATTACATATTTTTTTGAAAACATTTTTACATTTTCTACATTTCACATAAATTAAGTAAGGCAATCACAAAAATACAAAAACTGTATGATTCCTCTGATATGAAGTATCTAAAGGTATCAGATACATAGAAACAGACATTCAAAAGGTGGTTGCTACAGGCCAAAGGGAGGGAGAAATGAGGAGTTGTTTAATGGATAGAGAGTTTTGTTTTTGCAAGATGAAAAAGTTCTGGAGGTTGGTTGCACAACAATATGAATGCTTAACACTACTAAGATGTATAGTTAAAAATGGTTAAGATGGTAAATTTTGTAATATGTTTTTACCACAGTGAAAAAAAAAGCCTATGTATCTTTTAATAAACATTGTATTCAGTATAGAAATTAATTGGACAACTCTGGATGATGCATTAGACCCCAGCACTCAGGGCACAGCCATGCTCATTTATTTCAAGAGTAAATTCCCATGGGTTCAGAATTGTTCCCATTTAGGGCTCAACCATTGCATCCAACTCTTGTGGTATTATATATATATTTGTGTTTAGACAGATTAGAAAGAAACAGTTGGAGCACAATTTTAAGAACAGAAACAGAATTTAGTTATTAAGTTATGTTCTTCAATGTGACCACTGGGAATTTTTGTGTGTTTAAATATAAAACAATGCAACAGTACAAACTGAATTACAATAATTTTGTTTGGTAAAGGCAAATTTTAGTCTATAAACAAATATATTTGTTTCATGTCATGACTATTGCTGAAAATAATTGTGTCCTATCAGGGAGGAGGAGATGTTAAAAAATGAAATGTTCTGGGTGTCAAATATCCTAGAAACTGGCATCAAGATCAGACCCAATTCTTTAATGATTTGAAAACAAATGCTTATGTTACCTACAGAAACAGTGGCATGGTGCAAAGAGCTTGGGCTTCAGGGTTAGATGGATTTGAATTTGAATTCAGATGCCACCTTTCTTCAGCAGACTTTGGGCAAGGCCTTAAAACCCTTTGTCTGCTTAAGGGGGATAAATTACCTCCCTCGTAAGGATGTTTTGCCATGAATAAAGGAGAAAGTGACTACAAAGCACCTAGCACAGGTATCGGACCGATTAAGCATGATATGGGCTATGCCTTAGTTTCCTTGGGCTGTCAAAATGATTTTCCACCATCCAGGTGGCTTAAAATAACCAAAATTTATTCTCATAATTCTAGAAGTTGGCAGATCGAAGTCAAGGGATCACAGCGCTATATCCCCTCTGAAAGCTCCACAGAGGGAATCCTTCCTTGCCTCCTCAGCTCTGATGGCATGGGTATTTCTTGATGTGTAGCTTCATAACTCCAATCTCTGCCTCACTTTTTTTAAAATTAATTAATTAATTTTAGAGAAAGAGAGAGAGAGAGGAGGGGGAGGGGCAGAAAGAGAGGGAGAGGGGGAAAGAATTCTCAAGCAAACTCCCCACTGAGTGCAGAGCCTGATCCCGGGACCCTGAGATCATAACCTGAGCTGAGATCATGACCTGAGCTGAGATCACGGCCTGAGCCAAAATCAAGATCCAGCCCTTCTTTAAAGGTGCCTGAACCACCCAGGCACCCCTCTGTCTCATTCTTATAAAGACGTTTGTCACTGAATTTAGGGCCTGCTTCGGTATTCCAGGTAATCTCATCTCAAGATCATTAAATTAAGTTACATCTGCAAAGATCTTTTTTCCAAATAAGGTCATATTTATAAGTTCCAGGACATGACTCTACCTTTTGGGGGCCTCCAGCCAACCTGCTACAGCTAGCCATTAGTATTATAAAATATGAAACATTTTCCATACATTGCCCATACAATTTATTGAGTACCTATGGTGTGACGGACACTGTTTTAGGTATTAGGATTACATGGGGAGGGTAACAGACCAAGTCCCTGTTCTCATGGAGCTTACCTTCTACCTGGGAAAGACAGATGACTAATAAGTAAAATGTAAAAATTAAATAGATAAATAAATGAACAAGATAATACTGGAAAATAATAAATGCAATCAAACTCAAAGAGGGATGATGAAATATACAGTGATCAGGGGAGTGGGCACTGCTCCAAAGTATGGTTGGAGAAGTCTCCTCAGAGGAGGTAACATTTGAGCTGAGACTCAAAGGATGAGGAGGAGCTAAACCTTGCTAAGCTCAGGGGTTAACTTGTTCTAGAAAGAGGAAATAGCAGCTACAATATCTTCTGGGTAAGAAGGTGTTTTCTATTTTGTTCATTGATATACCTCAAGTATCTAAAACATTACCTGGGGCACAGTAGATACAGGTGTCTGGAATGAACGCGTTGAAGGAAAGCTGTATACCTAGAGTGTTGTAAACCAGAGGAAGAAGGACATGAGGTAGAAGAGTAAGGAAGGGCTAGAAAGTAGAGACAGTAGGCCCTGGTGATAAAGACACTATATTCTGAGTGCAGTGGGAGTCTTTAGAAGAGTTGAAAGCAAAGGACAATATGATTTATTTATTTATTTATTTATTTATTTATTTATTTATTTATTTATTTATTTATTTATTCATTCATTCATTCATTCATTCATTCATTCATTCTTTTAAAGATCACTATGTATTTCCAAAAGGAGAAGATTGACAATAATACCAGTCAAAATCATAACAACCACAATGCCCTCACACTCAGGCCTGGCAGTTTGCATATGTTTGTCCACATGTGTCATCCACATGTCCATTGAGGAATAGGTATTATACCCTGCAGTGGGAAGGGAAACATTGCTATTTAGAATAAAAAAATGAACTGTCTGGTTCTTCATGGGAGAGAACAGGAGAAAGTGGTATAATTCATTTAAGAGGAATGAGTATTTTATATTTTATACTGCTACCTTCTCCTTAAAGACATCGATGTACAAATTTCACTGCTTCTGGGAATGTGTTTGGGATTGGACTAGGGAATAAGGAAGATATAGATGGCTCTTTTTTTTTTTTTTAACATTTTATTTATTTGTTCATGAGAGGCAGAGACGTTGGCAGAGGGAGAAGCAGGCTCCCTGCGGGGAGCCTGATGTGGGGCTTGCTGCCAGGACCCTGGGATCATGACCTGAGCTGAAGGCAGACTTAACCACTGGGCCACCCAGGTGTCCTGATGGCCTATTATTATTATTGTTGTTGTTAATTTATTTTTGAAGCACCTTAATGAATTTCCCATGTTAACAAGTAGGCTGAAGAAACTTTAGGGTAAGGAGTAAACAAATGCTGTCTGAAAAATGTGTAGACATTGTGGGAACCTGAAGGTTGGTTGGAGAAGGAAGAGAAGTAGAGAGGGCTAGTCCTGAGCTACATGGAGATTCCTGAGGAGAAAAACACCAAGGGACAAGTTTCCATAATCGAGGATGGTTGAGGGACTTTTGAGAGCAGCAGTGTCAATAGTTCAAATGTAAGGTGTATGAGGGTATGATTCTGTAATTTGAGGCATTCACCTACCCCTGTCACTACATCCCATTTACTCTTAAGCCTTCAAAAAATGGTTTAATACATTCAAAAGGCTTGTCAACATGGTGGCTTTGGGGAATCAAAGGAAAAAGGGGTTGCTTTATGTGTTGGGCTACTGAGAGTGAAGGGAAGATTAAACTGCAGGACATAAGATATGAGTGGAGTTGAAGATTCAGGAGCCCAAGGAAATCTGAGCAGAATCTCACCAGGAGACATATACACTCTTGGATATCTCCAGAACCATTCAGGGTAGGAGGTTGCATACTGCTTTCTCCTCTGTGTTTGAATGGGAGCTTACACCATTTTACTTGAAATATTAAAGAAATGGTGACCTCTGACCTCTATACTGGAGGGTTGGGGTGTAATCAGGTGGCTGGCTAACACTTAGGTTTAGGTTGTCCCCCATTTTACAAACGAAGAGGGTTTGAGTGACCTGAATGCAGCAGGTCCCAGGTTTGAGCCCAGAATGGGTCAGTGATTCTCAGTGGAGGGCCAACTGTGAGATTCCATCCCACCCCATTTCTGCTGCCATGAACTCCTGTCACCAGGAGCTTGGGATGGGAAAATGGAGAGGCACCATGGATTAGTTTCACAGATGGTTCTACCCACTATAGTTTTGCAGCTGCCAGAGAAATGATTTAGAAAATCATAGCAGGTTTTATGAGCAGTATTGAAATCTCACCAGTTTAAATTCTAGATGGTTAAATTTTATTATTTTCTTCTCAGTAGTCTTCTTTACTTCTTCCTATCCACAATAGACAGTAAAATGTTGGTTCTATCAGAAAAAGTCTCTGACTTGACTCATATCTTTGAACTTCTAAACAAAATATTTTTGACGAATATGTTGTAGTATTTTTTCTTCCATTATATGAAGTGATTCTAGTGAATCCAGGAAGATTATTTTTGTTTAATAATCAAGATCAGTGATTTTGGAGGAGGCTAGGGATTTCAGGGGTGACTTTGGGTAGCCTTGCATGTTTTGTTTGCTTTGCGCTTGTCCTACAGATTAGAAGCACTTTCAGCTCAAAGGAGTAATGTGCTCTGGAAATGGCTATAGGTTGTCTGTGAGCTTTTAGAAAATTAAAGCACTCTCTCAGATGGCATTAGGGAAGAAATGACTTCAGAAAGAACTTTCGGTATTGGAACATGGGCCTTTTCTAGCAATGGCTTTGAATGGAAAGAATGTTAAGAATTTGATAGCAGACTTTGGATTCTGGCAGCATTGCTGACTGTGCTAATGTGACCTGCTTTCCCCACTCCCCATGCCTCATCCCTTACCCCAGCCATTCCACTAAGCCTTTTCTGGTACAAAAGAGGAAAAAACATCATGTACAGAACTGAGTGTGAATAATATGCTGGGCATAGTTCATATTGTAAAACAGAGTCTCCCTGTGACTTAATTTTCTTACCTGTTAAATGAAATTAATGATATTGCCTACCTGGTAAGGTTGCGATAAGGATTAAATGAGTTAATGTAGGTAAAACATTTAGAACAGTGAAGGGCATGTACTATGTGCTGTGTATTAACTGTGATTGCCATACTGTGCTGGTATGTGGAGTGTTTTTTGGGAGGAGGGAGGTACAGAGGGAAAGGGATAGAGAATCTTAAGCAGGCTCCATGCTCAGTGTGAAGCCCAATGTGGGACTAGATCTCACCACCCAGAGACCATGACCTGAGCCAAAATCAAGAGTTGGACACTTAGGTATGTGGAGTTTTTTCTAATTCCCTTTCATCGGAAGGGTCTAGACCGGGAAATTGTTACAGGACTTTTTGTCTTTTTTTTTTTTTTAAGAACATGTCTAATGTTCAGTGCTCTTTCAAAGTCAAGTAAAGATTGAAACCCAGGCAGTATTTAGGGGTGGTACTTTGAGTCTGCATCCTGTATTACCTTCCAAGGAAGAGTGCGTCTTTTTTGCCCAGGGCTCTGGTGAGACAAAGAGCTGCCTATGAAAACACAACATTCTAAACATATGCATAAAATCTAAATTTACAATGAGCATTGACTCAAGAATCTTGAAATGAAAAGATATAAAAAAAATTGATCCCAGAAATATATGGAGTACACAGCAGAAGCAATGCATAATTTCTGTCTATAGCATTGCCACCCTGTGGGGTACATGGAACTCCCATAGAAAAAGCTGAACCTGGTGAAAGAGTTGCACACAGGAAAGAATAAAAAATTATATGAGGAACCAGTTCACTATTGAGAAAGAATCAGAAGATATTCCAAACAAGAGGATAGTACTCTAGAATTCAAGATAAAAATAATATCAAAAAGACTATAAATATGTATAAAATGACTAAATAGGTAAATGAAGTTTTATACTCACAAGGAAATAACTGAACATGATGAAAAAAGAGCAGGCATATTTGAAAAATAAAACAACTAGAATTCATTCACCTGAAAATTCATGTCTTTAAAAGTAACAACAAAAAAAGTTAAGCAGAGGATTAGTCCTCACTGAAAAGAGTATTAGTGAACTGAGAAAGCAGTCATAGGAAATTACCTAAACATCGGCACCCAGAAGTAAAGATATTAAAAGCAGGAGAGATACCTGAGTGGCTCAGTCGGTTAAGTATGAGATTATGAGTTGATTTCAGCTCAGGTCATAATCTCGGGGTCATGAGATCGACCCCCCATGACAGACACTGCACTGGGCATGGAGCCTACTTAAGATTTTCTTTCCCTCTCTGTCTGTCCCTCCTCCCTCCCTCCCTCAATCAATCAATCAATCAGTCAAAAGCAGGAGAGGTTGTTAGATATGGAGATGGTAATGAGAAAGCCAGAAAGCCTAGCATACATTTATCAGGAATTCTCGTAGGGAAAGGTGGAGGAAAGGCAATATTTGAAGAGCTATTCACCAAGACTTTACTAGAAACAATGTAAGAACAATTCACAGGTTCAAGAAGACATCCAATTCTAGGCAAGATAAATAAATACGGTACCAAATGCTTTTTATGTTTTAGACACTGGTCATATATGAATCTTCATGGATTCAATGCAATGCTTTTAATTCCAGCCCTTGCCCCCCATTTTACAGATAGAGAAACGGGGTCAGAAAGATTGTATACCTTGCCCAAAGCCACACAGCAAGGAAAGCCAAGATTGAAACCAGACTGACCTTAGAGACTGACTACTTACTCATTAAAAGTAGATTCATCCTCAAAAACAAGACCAATGACCTAGTTAGTACTCAGAGTGCTCAGAGAGGATAATACAACCTAGAAGCCTCTATCCAGCTTAAACTATTATTCTGAATGTGAGAGAAATAAAAATAAGCTTAGTTAAAAATGGAAAGCGATTACTACTTATTAAGACCCGGGCTGAAAAAAATTACTAAATAATGAATTTCAGGAAAAAAGATCATGGGAGGATTATGACAGGGGGATAGGGAAAGAAGGATGGAGAACGAGGAAATTGGTGCAGATGGATGAATCTAAATATTAACCATGAGAAAAACATTTGTGTGGGAACTTCTAGAAGAAAATGAAACAAGTACAATTAGACCAAAATTCAATTACTCTGTGAACTGTCAACCGTGGAGTTCCTCTGTATAAATGAGGACAAATTTTAAGCTTTAATCTCAGGTTAGTTATCTCTTCGCAGAGGTGATAGCCCAAGAAACCTTTCTTCTGTATAAATATGGAACAAAACTTCAAAGATAAAACAACGGTGTCCAGAATATTATTTTTTGTGGATTAGTCCCCTAAGTTGATTCCACTGGGAAAATGCCCATGTTGGTTATTCCATTTTTGATGTTTTATCTTGGATGGGTGGAGATGTAGTGGCGATGAAGATTGCGTTCCTCCCTCGTGTTTTCACTTGTGTTCTCTCTGGACACATACTGATCCTTGATGTAGCCCAGCGATATCACATGGTTTTATTGGTCATATAGCATTACCACACATGTCCCAAGAATGTCAAAGTTACTCCTTTTAGGAAAACATTCTTTGAAAGTTCCTTGTCTTAGACATTGGGCAATAGCAGTGATTCATTTCCTGTGTAGTTTGTAGGCATTTGTTGGCAGTAGTGTATATTAAGGAAAAAATTTACTTTTCCATGAAATGAAACTTATAGGATTATTGAGAGGAATTTAACACTATTTAAGAAAATTTTCCAATTCCTTATATTTGGATTCTATGAATTTTTATTCTAAATTTAGCATCATGAGTCAATATGATTGTCTAAAGGGCTGCCTAAAAGATGATCGCATAATTCTGTATTATTTATCTGCCCTCAAATTGTTTTGACATGGAGGGAATTCTAGTAACATTGATAAAGAGTTCAAATACTTTCTGACTATGGAAAAAAAAATATGTTGTTCCTAGTTGCTCAGTTTCTGAAGTAAAGGGATAAGAATACAGTGTAAGAATGTGAACGAATCAGGGAAGGTGAATTTATATAATGTTACTTAAACTCCAAGATTTCAGGGGCAAAACTCAGTAAAGGTTTGTTTCTGCATGTCCCAGGACTGTTGGAAGGGGTGGCTCTGCTCCATGCAGGAATTCAGGAACATAAGCTCCTCCATGAAGTGGTTTTGTCTTTTCCTGGGACTTCACTCTCTCCCCCTTCTCAGGATCCTTTGCACTGGTCTAACAGAGAAGGAAGGTGGATTGTATGGGAGGTTTTATATACCTGGATGGGTCACTCCTTGCCCTGTCTCTATTCCATTGGCCAGATTTCAGTCACTGAAAGGAGGGCTGGGAGATATGTATGTAAAGTGTGCACCCAGGATGTAGGGAAAATGGTGAGTATATGTCCTGGTATTTGCCATTAGATAGCTAATCATGTGTGCAAGTATGAAAGAGATAATGGGGATAATTAAAATATGTAGTGATCATATTTATAGTTATCACTGATGGGTTTTTCAAGTTAATTATATTCTATTATTTCCTAATAGCCATCGGCATATGACGTATAGCTTAAATACTATTTCATTTATGTGTTTGAGAAACTCATTGTTTCAATATGCAGCTTACTTCTTATTTTATGTGATGAAGGAGTATAAATGTTACATTACTTTAATTGAAGAAGTTTGCCAACATTTTGTCTTATAAATTAAATTTACTCATAAATATGCACCATCTTCAACTCTCTATTTAGCAACATCACATTCTTTGGGGGCACCTGGGTGGCTTAGTCAGTTAAGCATCTACCTTTGGCTCAGGTCATGATCTCGGATCCTAGGATCGGGCCCTTTGTCGGGATTCTTGCTCAGCAGGGAATCTGCTTCTCCCTCTCTCTCTGCTCCCTCTGCTAATGCTCTTTCTCTCTCTAATGAAGAAATAAAATTTAAAAACAGCAACAACAAAAACCCTTCACATTCTTCAACAGAAGTTTAATCATTGACGCTTTGCAATGTTTGTTGCCAAAGGCCTCCCTGTGGCTTGAGGAGTACACTTCAATGTTAGGCAGTGCTAAACACTTTTGCTTATAAATTTCGGGATTTGTAGGAAATTTGCTGGATAGGAAAGCTATCCAGCAAAGCAGAGGTAAAGCACCTCTTCAAGTCTACCCACTCCTTTTGATCGCACTTTCCAGAATAATATTGTGGATTTGGCAACAGTTGGGCACAGGAGTGCAGTACACATATAGGGGAAAAGAGGGGTGCATAAAGGGGTTTGGCTTCACCCAAGGAATACAGTCTGATTCTTGTGGGAAATTTGGGGAGAGGCAGTACTGTGAAAGCCTAATGCTCAGCATGCAAGATGTGAATTATTAGGTTGCAAGAAACATACCTATGCTGTGTGATTCTTTCCTTAGAACAACTTGCCTCCTGGGTGCCTGGGTGGCTTAGTTGGTTGAGCATCTGCCTTTGGCTGGGGTCATGATCCCAAGGTTTTGGGGTTGAGTCCCCCATCAGGCTCCCTGCTCATGGGGGGCCTGCTTCTCCCTCTCCCTCCTTCCATTTCCCCTGCTTGTGCTCTCTCTGTTCCTTTCAGTGAAAGAAAGGAAGGAAGAAAGAAAGACAAACAACTTGCCTCTTGATGGGTCACAAGGTAACTGGGGGTCAGATTGCTTGGATACCCGTGCCCCACCGTTTTGAGAAAGGAAATTGTTTTCAAACCACCTGAGTAGTTCGCAGCAGCAGGAGGAGGCCAAGGGAGAGTGATGCAATCTATCATTTCCCCTTTCAAACACCCTTAGCAAATGGGACAAACAATCTTGGAGAGTTTTAACTAAAACAAGAAGGGGCTGCAAGGTCTCATGGAATGTGGGAAAGATTAATTTGGCATTTTCTGGTACCAATTGGGCCATGCTAGCATGTTTGTATCTAACTCATGGCCTATATTACAGACGAAGGTGAAAAGATCAAGAAGTAGAACTGAGTTTCAGGCCCACATAACTGTCTGGCCATGGTTTTGATTCCTTGGTCTGTGAAGAAGCAGCAGAGCCATTAGTCATTATCAGAATATGCTGGCTGAGAATGACATCTAAAGGCAAGAGACATGTCTGTGGGTCACACCTGGGGACAGCTGAGGGAACATGCTTTGCTCGTGTTCTAGCTGTGCAGCCTTCAGAGGGAGAGAGTGCTCTTCAAGTGAGGATTTGGTGTGTGATTCCAGTCAACTGTGAATACCTCGATGGGCCCTGATTCTCTGGCAAGACCAAAAGGGAGAAACATATTTTCAAGTAACTCAAAGTAGGAGACTGTGCCTCATGTCTCAGCTCAAAGCTAATTCACTTTCTTCCTCCTTCTTCTCTGTCTCTTTTTGTTCCATTGGTTGATGATGACCCTTCAGCGTGGCAAGTTCTTGACCTCACCAGTGACCTGACAGACTAGCTGAGTAGTGTCTGTAGAAAGCACACCTAGTGACACAGGTATGTCTCATCAAGGTTCTCTTTTTTATTACTCACAAAAAGCTCATTCATATTTGGCAAGGAACAGAGGAGCTTTGGTTTTAGGTCATGTTAACCTTAACCCACATTTGGAAAAAACTTCATCCCTTGCCACATTTTAACTCTGAGGCTGGGTCTGTCAGATTCATTTTGGGCTGCTGTTAAAGAGCACACCTGTCCAGCAGCTGGTCTTACCCAGGACACAGGTGAGAACGTAGATGTATATAAATAAGGCATGTCACTAATTGAGAGGCCCATTAATCCCAGTGTGAGAACATGTTCATTTGACTCATGGGAGAACTTCCTATACTTATTTTATATAAAGTAAAAGCTAAAATTCTATGTCAATTCCCTAATAAAATTAAGCCTAGATTTAAGTTGGCCAATGAGTAAGACCTTCCACAAAGAGAAGGTACCTGAACTTTAAAACTTCAACTTCTATTTTTCCTCTCTTTGCCTTCTCTATTGCCAACCTTGGCAGGCAAAGGATTGGTTTTGATAAGAGCATTGATACTCTGGATTATAGTGCTGCATTAATGGGATAAGCCTAGCCACTGGGTAGCTCAGATGCAGAAGTAGGAATAGAAGCTTCAAGAAAGAAGACATAGATATGGCCCAACTTCCAGAAATCTTGGATGTTATCAAGATAGATCCTAAAGCTCAGCATAAGATGGAAGGATGGAAATATAGTATTTGATATGGAAGCATGGCTTTCATAGAAGGTCAGGCTACCTACAGAAGAGCCAGCCAATAGGACCAGACAGTCATTTTCCCAGCTAAAAGGGTTGCAAGAGGGACTCCTGGATGGCTCAGTTGGTTAAGTGTCTGCCTTCAACTCAGGTCATGGCCCCAGGGTGCTGTGATTGAACCCTGCATTGGGTTCCCTGCTTGTCTCTCTCCCTCCTCCTCCCTTCCTTCCTGATCATCTCTCTCTCACTCTGTCTCTCTCTGTCTCTCTCTCAGATAAATACATAATCTTAAAAATTAAAAAGAGTCACAAGAATGGAGTGACTGATGGGAGAGCTAGAAAGGTGTCTACTAAGGTAAGGAGGCAGGCAGCCTCCTTCTCATGGTCCCCAAATTAAGTACAAGTAAGCAGGTTGATTATAAAGTCATGTTACTTCTTTATTTCTATAATCTCATGAGTTTTTAATAAAACCTCAATTTACTATCCTTGATCTCAGCTGGCTGCCGTTATATCCTGCTACTGGGCAAAGTCCATCTAGATCAAGGGTACCTTTTTCTGATTTGTAGAAATGACCAATGTGGGCTAGCTGTTGCCCTGGTTGTGCTATGGAGTAACAAGGCAGGAGTGAAAGGACTATGACCAGATTGAATGCTTCAGGAAGACCAGGCCCTGCCTGAGGTCAGTGATAATTCCTGAGAGAGCCCCGAGAGGAAGAGAATCTTCTGCAGATGGAGTTGGCAGTCCTGAGGCAGAACTGCATAACTAGTATGTCTGAAATGTGTTCCAAATATGCCTTCGTATTGAACCACTTAATCCTTAGGGAAGCTGGCCAAGGTTTGGGGACAGCCAGTGCCTATATAGTAATCACCTCTGGTTGAGAGTAGCTTCATCCACTTACCTAATATTCATGTAATCCCATTATGTTCTGAGTGTGCCATGATGTGAACAAGTTCAGGGAGTATTGTGGTAAGGTATCACTTGTCAGAGAATATGGGTTTTATATCTTGAAAGAAATAGTCTTGGGATGTCTGGGTGGCTTAGTGGTTGAGCGTCTGCTTTCATCTCAGGTCATGATCCTGGGGTTCTGGGATCGAGACCCACATCAGGTTTCCCCCAGAGAGTCTGCTTCTCCCTCTGCCTATGTCTCTGCCTCTCTCTCTCTCTGTCTGTCTCTCATGAATAAATAAATTTTAAAAAAATCTTTAAAAAAGGGAAATACCTAGTCTTCCTTATACTTGGTTATTTGTATCTCAGAACCACCACAGACAAACATTAGAAAATGATGAAGGAAAATGTCTGCCAAAGAACCTTGAGCTCCAACTAGTTTCTCAGACAGAAATGCTGGAGGATCCCACAGGGAATGTGCATAGGTTGCGGCAAAGGATGAACTCTGGAACATTGGAGAGATTCTGAGCTATTTAACTCAGAGTGAAGTCACTATGTCAACCTCTATTTAAAGCTGACAAAGCATTCTTACTCTTTCCAGTGTTAATAGTGTGTACCTATGATAATTTGAGCTACTGATGACATTGTCATGTCCATTTTCTCTTTGAAGTGTACCCAGGCAAGCCTCTTCCTTTATATTCTCCTTAATCATATCATCCCTTTCTTAAGAGGGAGGCCCTTCCACATATAATTGTGCAGTGCACAACCCACACAACTCTGTGCTAAGAGCCTTGGTATTCTCCGCTGCCCACTGAGTAGAGGTAAAACTTTACAGTCTAGCACACAAGGCCCTCCATGATCTGGTTTTGATCTACCTGAGTCAGTGAAGGTAATGGCAGGAGACAAATGACCCACTCAAAGAGCTTAAAGGGCAATTTGACAAACAGACTATCTACAGAGTAGATGCTAAGTTTGAGAGAACCAGTCAGGGATGATGAAACACCCAGGAGTTAGCCACAGTTAGCCATGGTAAAGGGATTACCACCCCAGGGCTAAATGGACAGGGAAAGCAGGTGTGATACTAGACCCAGGAGAGAACAGGGAGCCAAAGAACAGAGACATCCCAGATGGGATCTGTGACCATAGAGCTCCCACTGCTAGAACAACCGAGAGGCAGGAAGGCATCTGGTGGTAAATACCCAAACTGTTGCTCTTCCTGCACTCTGATCCCTAGCCAGTGTCCCCATTGCCAAACCAACTGGAATCAAGAGGGCCGTGGAGCGTGGGTGATGCAGTCCATAGGGGTTGCCCTCTGCAGGGCAGAAAATGTTGGAGAATGACTCTGGCAGAATAAGCAGCCTGTTCCTTGCCTCCTTCCAGTCGTTTACTCCTATGCATTAGGCATGCTGGTTCCTTTTCTTCATGGTACCCTGGTAGTTCACACTTCTCTGATTTTGCTCTTGCTTATGCCTGGAATTCCCTTCTCACTACCCTCCTATATAAATACATTTGAAATCTTACTCATCCTTTAAATCTCAGCTTAAAGATGACCTTCTTAAAGACTTCTCTGATCCCTTAAGCAAACTCTTCTAGGCTAGAAGTATGTATGATTTGCAATGCCTAGAATATTTACCCTCTGGCCCTTTACAGAAAAAGTGTGACAATCCCTGCTCTAAACCTGTGCTGTCCAATATAGTGGCCATTAGCCACACAAGGCCATTGCACAATTGAAATGTAGCTAACATGACTAAAAAATGGAATTTTAAGTTTTTTGGTATTTTTTAAATGTTTTATTTATGAGAGAGAGAGAGAGAGAGAGAGAGAGAGGCAGAGACATAGGCAGAGAGAGAAGCAGGCAGCCCGATGCAGGACTCGATCCCGGGACTCCAGGATCACACCCTGGGCCAAAGGCAGGTGCTCAACTGCTGAGCCACCCAGGCATCCCTGGAATTTTAAGTTTTAATTAGAATAATCTTCCCTCATTCATAGAGGATGCATTCCAAGACCTCTAATGGATGCCTGAAACCATAGATAGTACCAAACCCTATGTATATGGTGTTTTTTTCCTACACATACATACCTATGATAAAGTTTAATTTATAAATTAGACACAGTAAGGGGTTAACAACAATAATAATGAGATAGAAAAAAATATAACAATATACTGTAATAAAAAGTATGTGAATGTGGTCTCTCTCTCTCAAAATACCTTATTATACTGTACTTACCCTTCTTCCTGGGTTAATGTGAGATGATTAAAAGACCTTCTGACAATACATCAGAGGAAGGACTGTGTTTCTGGATTGCAGTTGACTGTGGGTAACTGAACTTTATAAATTTCATAAACCTTTAAATATGGATCACGTATTTCTGAAGAAAATTTGTTTTCAAATTGCAGTGTGCCATAAGGATACACTGGCTTTTTCTTTTTGAAGTATGATTAATATACAATGTTATACTAGTTTCAGGTGTGCAACAAAATTGATTTGGCAATTCTATGCATTACTCACTGCTTAACATAATCAGTGTAGTCACCATACAATGTTATTATACTATTACTGACTATATTTTCTATGCTATACTTTTCATCTCTGTCACTTATTTATTTTATAACTGAAAGTTTGTACCCTTCATCTATTCCACTTGTCCCCCCACCTACCTCCCCTCTGACAATCACCAGTTTATTCTCTGTATTTAAGAGTCTGTTAATTTGGTTTTGCTTTATTAGATTCCATAGATAAGTGAAATTCTATAGTGTTTTTCTTTCTCTGACTTATTTTACTTAGCATAATACTTATTTTGCTTAGCATAATACATTCTAGGTCCACCCATATTGTCACAAATGGCAAGATTTCTTTCTTTTTTTATGGCTGAGTAATATTCCACATTCTCTTTATCCATTCATTTATTGATTGACACTTGGGTTGCTTTCATATTTTGGCTATTATAAATAATCTTGCAATAAACACAGGTGTGCTCATATATTTTCAAATTAGTGTATTCATTTTATTTAGGAAAATACTTACTAGTAGAATTACTGGATCATATGGTGTTTCTTTTTTAAAATTTTTTTTGAGATTCTCCATACTGTTTTCTATAGTGGCTGCATGAATTTACATTTCCACTAATAGTATGCAAGTCTTCCCTTTTTTCCACATCCTTGTCAATACTTAACTATTTTTTATCTTTTTGATACTAGCCATTGTAACTAGTATAAGGCAATAGGACATTGTAGTTTTGATTTACATTTCCCTGATGATTAGTGATGTTGAGCTTCTTTCCATGGTCTATTGGCCAGCTATATATCCTATATATCTTCTTTGGAAAAAGAAGGTCCTCTGCCCTAAATTTTTATAGTTTGTTCTGTATAGTTGAGAGTCTGTTTCTTGATTTGCCTCTCTCTCTCTATTTTTTTCCCCATTGCTCATTTGTTTTGTTTCATAAATTCCATATATGAGTGAAATCATATGGTATTTTTCTTTGACTGACTTATTTCACTTAGCATAATACTCTCTAGCTCCAGCTATGTCATTGCAAAAGGCAAGATTTCATTCTTTTTTATGGCTGAGTAGAATTCCATTATATCTATCATCTATCCATCATCTCTATCTATCATCTATCTATCTATCTATCTATCTATCTATCTATCTATCTATTATCTATGTATCTTACTTCATTACTCATTCATCAATTGATGGATGCTTGGCCTTTTTCCATAATTTGGCTATTGTATATACTGCTGCTATACACAATGGGCTGAATGTAACTTCTTGAATTAGTATTTTCATATTCTTTGGGTAAATACCTACTAGTACAATTACTGGATCGTCAGGCAGTTCTGTTTTTAACCTTTTGAGGAACCTCCATACTGTTTTTTAGAGTGGCTGCATCAGTTTGCATTCCCACCAATGGTGCAAGAGAGTTTCCCTTTCTTCACATCCTTGCCAACACTGGTTATTTCTTGTGCTGTTGATTTTAACCATTCTGACATGTGTAAGATGATATTTCATTGTAGTTTTTTTAAGTAGGTTCCACACCCAGTGTGGAGCCCAACATGGGGCTTGAACTTACAACCTTGAGATCAAGACCTGAGCTGATTACATGCTTAACCGACTGAGTCATCCAGGCTGCTCCACTCTCATTATAGTTTTTATTTGCATTTCCCTGATGATAGTGTTGTTGAGCATTTTTTTGTGTCTGTTGGCCATTTTATGTCTTACATCTAGGTTTTTTCCCCATTTTTAAGTTGGATTGTGTGGGATTTTTTTGGTGTTGACTTTTTAAGTTCTTTATATATTTTGGATACATTATTTGCAAATATCTTCTTTCATTCACCAGGTTGCTTTTTTGTTTTGTTGATGGATTCCTTTGCTGTTCAAAAGCGCTTTATTTTGGCATAGTCCCAATAGTTTATATTTGCTTTATTTCCCTTGCCTGAGGAGACATATCCATAAATATGTTGCTAAGGCTAAAGTTTAAGAAATTACTGCCTTTGTTTTCTTTTTAGTTTTGTGGTTTCAGGTCTCACATTTAGATGCTTAGTCCATTTTGAGTTTATTTTAGTGTATTTTATAAGAAAGTGGTCCAGTTTCATTCCTTTGTATGTAGCCATCTAGTTTTCCCATCACTATTTGTTGAAAAGACCGTCTTTTTCCCATACAGGCATAGATTTATTTCTGGGCTCTCTATTCTGTTCCACTGATGTATGTGTCTGTCTTTCTGCCAATATCATCTGTTTTGATTCCTACAGCTTTGTAGTACATCTTGAAATCTGGGATTGAGATACCTCCAGATTTTTTCTTTCTAAAGATTGCTTTGGCTATTTGAAGTCTTTCATGGTTCCACACAAGTTTTAGGATTATTCGTTCTAGCTTTATGGAAAATGCTTTTGGTATTTTGATAGGGATTGCATTGAATCTGTAGATTGCTTTGGCACCACGGATATTTTAACAATGTTAATTCTTTCATTTTGTGTGCATGTTGTATCTCTGTGCCATATTCAGTTTCTTTCATCAGTGTCTTAGAGTTTTCAGGGTATAGGTCTTTTACTTCCTTGGTTAAATTTATTCCTAGGTATCTTATTCTTTTGAGGATAATTGTAAATGGGATTGTTTTCATAATTTCTCTTTCTGCTATGTCCTTATTTGCGTATAGAAATGCAACAGATTTTTGTATATAATTTTGTGTCTTGCAACTGAATTCATTAACTAATTCTTTTTTTTTTTTTTACTCTGTTAATTTTCTTTTCTTTTTTTTTTTATTATTATTATTTTTTTATTGGTGTTCAATTTACTAACATACAGAATAACACCCAGTGCCCGTCACCCATTCACACCCACCCCCCACCCTCCTCCCCTTCTACCACCCCTAGTTCGTTTCCCAGAGTTAGCAGTCTTTACGTTCTGTCTCCCTTTCTGATATTTCCCACACATTTCTTCTCCCTTCCCTTATTTTCCCTTTCACTATTATTTATATTCCCCAAATGAATGAGAACATATAATGTTTGTCCTTCTCCGACTGACTTACTTCACTCAGCATAATACCCTCCAGTTCCATCCACGTTGAAGCAAATGGTGGGTATTTGTCATTTCTAATAGCTGAGTAATATTCCATTGTATACATAAACCACATCTTCTTTATCCATTCATCTTTCGTTGGACACCGAGGCTCCTTCCACAGTTTGGCTATAGTGGCCATTGCTGCTAGAAACATCGGGGTGCAGGTGTCCCGGCGTTTCATTGCATTTGTATCTTTGGGGTAAATCCCCAACAGTGCAATTGCTGGGTCGTAGGGCAGGTATATTTTTAACTTTTTGAGGAACCTCCACACAGTTTTCCAGAGTGGCTGCACCAGTTCACATTCCCACCAACAGTGTAAGAGGGTTCCCTTTTCTCCGCATCCTCTCCAACATTTGTTGTTTCCTGCCTTGTTAATTTTCCCCATTCTCACTGGTGTGAGGTGGTATCTCATTGTAGTTTTGATTTGTATTTCCCTGATGGCAAGTGATGCAGAGCATTTTCTCATATGCATGTTGGCCATGTCTATGTCTTCCTCTGTGAGATTTCTGTTCATGTCTTTTGCCCATTTCATGATTGGATTGTTTGTTTCTTTGGTGTTGAGTTTAAGAAGTTCTTTATAGACCTTGGAAACTAGCCCTTTATCTGATATGTCATTTGCAAATATCTTCTCCCATTCTGTAGGTTGTCTTTGAGTTTTGTTGACTGTATCCT
Source organism: Canis aureus (assembly GCF_053574225.1). Taxonomy (NCBI): domain Eukaryota; kingdom Metazoa; phylum Chordata; class Mammalia; order Carnivora; family Canidae; genus Canis; species Canis aureus. Next base: position 56,814,168 of record NC_135619.1, on the reverse strand, counting down.
TTGCTGTGCAAAAGCTTCTTATCTTGATGAAGTCCCAATAGTTCATTTTTGCTTTTGTTTCTTTTGCCTTCGTGGATGTATCTTGCAAGAAGTTACTATGGCCGAGTTCAAAAAGGGTGTTGCCTGTGTTCTTCTCTAGGATTTTGATGGAATCTTGTCTCACATTTAGATCTTTCATCCATTTTGAGTTTATCTTTGTGTATGGTGAAAGAGAGTGGTCTAGTTTCATTCTTCTGCATGTGGATGTCCAATTTTCCCAGCACCATTTATTGAAGAGACTGTCTTTCTTCCAATGGATAGTCTTTCCTCCTTTATCGAATATTAGTTGCCCATAAAGTTCAGGGTCCACTTCTGGATTCTCTATTCTGTTCCACTGATCTATGTGTCTGTTTTTGTGCCAGTACCACACTGTCTTGATGACCACAGCTTTGTAGTACAACCTGAAATCTGGCATTGTGATGCCCCCAGATATGGTTTTCTTTTTTAAAATTCCCCTGGCTATTCGGGGTCTTTTCTGATTCCACACAAATCTTAAAATAATTTGTTCTAACTCTCTGAAGAAAGTCCATGGTATTTTGATAGGGATTGCATTAAACGTGTATATTGCCCTGGGTAACATTGACATTTTCACAATATTAATTCTGCCAATCCATGAGCATGGAATATTTTTCCATCTCTTTGTGTCTTCCTCAATTTCTTTCAGAAGTGTTCTATAGTTTTGAGGGTATAGATCCTTTACATCTTTGGTGAGGTTTATTCCTAGGTATCTTATGCTTTTGGGTGCAATTGTAAATGGGATTGACTCCTTAATTTCTCTTTCTTCAGTCTCATTGTTTGTGTATAGAAATGCCACTGACTTCTGGGCATTGATTTTGTATCCTGCCACGCTACCGAATTGCTGTATGAGTTCTAGCAATCTTGGGGTGGAGACTTTTGGGTTTTCTATGTAGAGTATCATGTCATCGGCGAAGAGGGAGAGTTTGACTTCTTCTTTGCCAATTTGAATGCCTTTAATGTCTTTTTGTTGTCTGATTGCTGAGGCTAGGACTTCCAGTACTATGTTGAATAGCAGTGGTGAGAGTGGACATCCCTGTCTTGTTCCTGATCTTAGGGGAAAGGCTCCCAGTGCTTCCCCATTGAGAATGATATTTGCTGTGGGCTTTTCATAGATGGCTTTTAAGATGTCGAGGAATGTTCCCTCCCTTTCTATCCCTACACTCTGAAGAGTTTTGATCAGGAATGGATGCTGTATTTTGTCAAATGCTTTCTCTGCATCCAATGAGAGGATCATATGGTTCTTGGTTTTTCTCTTGTTGATATGATGAATCACATTGATTGTTTTACGGGTGTTGAACCAGCCTTGTGTCCCAGGGATAAATCCTACTTGGTCATGGTGAATAATTTTCTTAATGTACTGTTGGATCCTATTGGCCAGTATCTTGTTGAGAATTTTTGCATCCATGTTCATCAGGGATATTGGTCTGTAATTCTCCTTTTTGGTGGGGTCTTTGTCTGGCTTTGGAATTAAGGTGATGCTGGCTTCATAGAACGAATTTGGAAGTACTCCATCTCTTTCTATCTTTCCAAACAGCTTTAGGAGAATAGGTATGATTTCTTCTTTAAACGTTTGATAAAATTCTCCTGGGAAGCCATCTGGCCCTGGACTCTTGTGTCTTGGGAGGTTTTTGATGACTGCTTCAATTTCCTCCCTGGTTATTGGCCTGTTCAGGTTTTCTATTTCTTCCTGTTCCAGTTTTGGTAGTTTGTGGCTTTCCAGGAATGCGTCCATTTCTTCTAGATTGCCTAATTTATTGGCGTATAGCTGTTCATAATATGTTTTTAAAATCGTTTGTATTTCCTTGGTGTTGGTAGTGATCTCTCCTTTCTCATTCATGATTTTATTAATTTGAGTCTTCTCTCTCTTCTTTTTAATAAGGCTGGCTAATGGTTTATCTATCTTATTAATTCTTTCAAAGAACCAACTCCTGGTTCTGTTGATCTGTTCCACAGTTCTTCTGGTCTCGATTTCGTTGAGTTCTGCTCGAATCTTTATTAACTCCCTTCTTCTCTTGGGTGTAGGATCTATTTGCTGTTTTTTCTCTAGCTCCTTTACGTGTAAGGTTAGCTTTTGTATTTGAGTTCTTTCCAGTTTTTGAATGGATGCTTGTATTGCGATGTATTTCCCCCTTAGGACTGCTTTTGCTGCATCCCAAAGATTTTGAACGGTTGTATCTTCATTCTCATTAGTTTCCATGAATCTTTTTAATTCTTCCTTAATTTCCTGGTTGACCCTTTTATCTTTTAGCAGGATGGTCCTTAACCTCCATGTGTTTGAGGTCCTTCCAAACTTCTTGTTGTGATTTAGTTCTAATTTCAAGGCATTATGGTCCGAGAATATGCAGGAGACAATCCGAATCTTTTGGTATCGGTTCAGACCCGATTTGTGACCCAATATGTGGTCTATTCTGGAGAAAGTTCCATGTGCGCTTGAGAAGAATGTGTATTCAGTTGAGTTTGGATGTAAAGTTCTGTAGATATCTGTGAAATCCATCTGGTCCAGTGTATCATTTAAAGCTCTCGTTTCTTTGGAGATGTTTTGCTTAGAAGACCTATCGAGTATAGAAAGAGCTAGATTGAAGTCACCAAGTATAAGTGTATTATTATCTAAGTATTTCTTCACTTTGGTTAATAATTGATTTATATATTTGGCAGCTCCCACATTCGGAGCATATATATTGAGGATTGTTAAGTCCTCTTGTTGAATAGATCCTTTAAGTATGATATAGTGTCCCTCTTCATCTCTCACTACAGTCTTTGGGGTAAATTTTAGTTTATCTGATATAAGGATGGCTACCCCTGCTTTCTTTTGAGGACCATTCGAATGGTAAATGGTTCTCCAACCTTTTATTTTCAGGCTGTAGGTGTCCTTCTGTCTAAAATGAGTCTCTTGTAGACAGCAAATAGATGGGTCCTGCTTTTTTATCCAGTCTGAAACCCTGCGCCTTTTGATGGGGTCATTAAGCCCGTTCACATTCAGAGTTACTATTGAGAGATATGAGTTTAGTGTCATCATGATATCTATTCAGTCTTTGTTTTTGTGGACTGTCCCACTGAACTTCTTCTTAAAGGGGAATTTTAAGAGGCCCCCTTAAAATTTCTTGCAGAGCTGGTTTGGAGGTCACATATTCTTTTAGTTGCTGCCTGTCTTGGAAGCTCTTTATCTCTCCTTCCATTTTGAATGAGAGCCTTGCTGGATAAAGGATTCTTGGTTGCATGTTCTTCTCATTTAGGACCCTGAATATATCCTGCCAGCCCTTTCTGGCCTGCCAGGTCTCTGTGGAGAGGTCTGCTGTTACCCTAATACTCCTCCCCATAAAAGTCAGGGATTTCTTGTCTCTTGCTGCTTTAAGGATCTTCTCTTTATCTTTGGAATTTGCAAGCTTCACAATTAAATGTCGAGGTGTTGAACGGTTTTTATTGATTTTAGGGGGGGATCTCTCTATTTCCTGGATCTGAATGCCTGTTTCCCTTCCCAGATTAGGAAAGTTTTCAGCTAGAATTTGTTCAAATACATATTCTGGCCCTCTGTCCCTTTCGGCGCCCTCGGGAACCCCAATTAAACGTAGGTTTTTCTTCCTCAGGCTGTCGTTTATTTCCCTTAATCTATCTTCATGGTCTTTTAATTGTTTGTCTCTTTTTTCCTCAGTTTCCCTCTTTGCTATCAACTTGTCTTCTAGGTCACTCACTCGTTCTTCCACCTCGTTAACCCTCGTCGTTAGGACTTCTAGTTTGGATTGCATCTCATTCAATTGATTTTTAATTTCTGCCTGATTAGCTCTAAATTCTGCAGTCATGAAGTCTCTTGAGTCCTTTATACTTTTTTCTAGAGCCACCAGTAGCTGTATAATAGTGCTTCTGAATTGGCTTTCTGACATTGAATTGTAATCCAGATTTTGTAACTCTGTGGGAGAGAGGACTGTTTCTGATTCTTTCTTTTGAGGTGAGGTTTTCCTTCTAGTCATTTTGCTCAGTGCAGAGTGGCCAAAAGCAAGTTGTATTGGGAAAAAGAGAAAAAGAGAGGAGAGAAAGAAGGAAAGAAAAGAGAAAGAGAAAAAAAGGGAAGAAAAAGAAAAAAAAAAAAAAAGAAGAAAAAGAGAAAGAAAAAGAAAGGAGAAAAAAAGGGGGTGGGGGAAGGAAACAAATCAAAAAGCAAAACAAAACAAAAACAAAAACAAAAACAAAAACAAACAAACAAAAAGAACCACCGGGGAGTATCTTCTGATTCTGTGTACTTTAAGTCCCTTGGCTTCTCCTGGAAGTTGTCAGTCTAGCTGGTCTTCTGGGGGAGGGGCCTGTTGTGCTGATTTTCAGGTGTTAGCAGTTGGGGGAGCTGCTGTGCCCCTGCCTGGTGCAGGGCTCGGTGGGGGGTGTTTACCCCGTGAGGCCGCAGGAGGAACAGCCCCAGTGGCGGGGCAGCTCTGGAAACCTGGATTCAGCCCCCGCAGTAACTCCGGAGCTCTCCGTCTGCAGGGCCTGGAGGCTCCGGGGCGGGGCCGCTGATCTGCTCAGCTGGGGCAGGAGCGTCCTTGCTGTCCTGGGCCCTCCCGGCCTCTGCCTGTCCCGGGGGAGGCGGGATCCTGGGCTGTGTCCCGGCGCCCTGTGCTCCGGAGCCTGCGCTGGTGGATTCGCGCTCCCGGGCCGCGCAGCCCCCTCCGCGGAGCCGCCGCCCGAGCCCCTCCGAGCTGCTCCTGGAACCGCGCAGCCCCCTCCGCACGGAGCCTCTTCCTCTGCCCGAGCCCCTCCGAGCTGCTCCCGGGGCCGCGCAGCCCCCTCCGCGGAGCCGCCGCCCGAGCCCCTCCGAGCTGCTCCTGGAACCGCGCAGCCCCCTCCGCACGGAGCCTCTTCCTCTGCCCGAGCCCCTCCGAGCTGCTCCCGGGGCCCCGCAGCCCCCTCCGTGGAGCCGCCCCCGAGCCCCTTCAGCTGCTCCGGGTCCCGCCGGGTCCCGCCGTGCGCGCTGCAGCCCTTAGGGAGCTCGGCGCACTCTCCTGGGCGCGCAGTTGCTGTTACTCTCCCCGGGAGCCCGAGGGCATCCTCGCCCTCCTGGGTCCTGCTCCAACCCCCTGCGAGCCCCTCTCCGCCCGGGAAGGTCGGTGCAGCTCCTGCTCCTCCGGGACGGGGCTCTCCTGTCCTGGGGACACTCGCCCCGGCCTCAGCCCGGCTCCTCGCGGGGCCCCTCCCCCTTGGAGGCCTTTGTTCCTTTATTTCTTTTTCCCCGTCTTCCTACCTTGATAGAAGCGCGAACTCTTCTCACTGTAGCATTCCAGCTGGTCTCTCTTTAAATCTCAGGCCGAATTCATAGATTTTCAGGATAATTTGAAGGTTTTCTAGGTAGTTTGGTGGAGACAGGTGATTTGGAGACCCTGCTCTTCCGCCATCTTGCTCCATTCTACCTCATTTACTAATTCTTATAATTTTTTAGTAGAGTCTTTAAGGTTTTCTATATGCAGTATAATGTCATTTTCAAACAGTGACAGTTTTACTTCTTTCTTTCCAGTTTTGATGCCTTTTATTTCTTTTTCTTGTCTGATTGCTGCAGCTAGGACTTCTAGTACTATATTGAATAAAAGTGGTGAGAATGGAGAATGGACATCCTTGCCTTGTTCCTGATCTTAGAAGAAATACTTTCAGTTTTTCACCATTGACTATGATGTTAGCTGAGGGTTTTTCATGTATGGCCTTTTTTTATGTGGAAGTATGTTTTCTCCAATCCCACTTTATTGAGAGTTTTTGTCATGAATGGATGTTGTGTTTTGTCAAATACTCTTTCTGAATCTTTTGAGATGATCATGTGATATTTATCCTTTCTCTTGTTAATGTGATATATCACATTGATTGATTTGCAAGTATTGAACTACCCTTGCATCCCAGGAATAAATCCCACTTGATCATAGTAAAAGATCTTTATTATGTATTATTGAATAAATTTTCTCATAATTAATTTTTCCATCTGTGTTCTTCAGAGATGTTGGCTTGTAGTTTTATTTTTTTTGTGGTATCTTTATCTGGTTTTGCTATCAGGGTAATGCTGGCCTCATAGAATGAATCGGAAAGTTTCCCTTCCTGTTCTATTTTTTTGGAATAGTTTGAGAATAGGCATTAAAGCTTCTTTAAATGTTTGGTAGAATTCACCTGTGGAGCTATTGGGTCCTGTACTTTTTGTTTGTTGGGAGTTTTTTGATTACCAGTTCAATTTTGTTATTAGTAATTGATCTGTTCAAATTTTCTATTTCTTCCTGATTCATTATTGGAAGACTGTATATTTCTAGGAATTTGTCCATTGTCTAGATTGTCTTGTTTGTTGGCATACAATTTTCATAGCATTCTCTCATAATTTTTTGTATTTCTATAGTGTCAGTTGTTATTTCTCCTCCTTCATTTCTGACTTTATTTGTTTGAGTCCTTTCTCTTATATTTTGATAATTTCTGCTAAAGATTTATCAAATTTGTTTATATTTTCAGATAACCAGCCCTTGGTTTCATTGATCTTTTCTATTATTTTATTTTTAGTTCATTTATTTCTATTCTAATATTTATTATTTCCTTTTTTCTACTAGCTCTGAGCTGTGTTTGTTCTTTTTTTCTAGTGCTGTTAAGAGTAAGATTAGGTTTTTTTGTTTGAGATTTTTTTTTTGTTTCTTGAGATAGGCCCATATCACCATAAACTTTCCTCTTAGAATTGCTTTTGCTGAGTCCCAAAGATTTTGGACCATTGTGTTTTAAATTTATTGATCCCCATGTATTTTTTAAATTTCTTCTTTGATTTCTTGGTTGATACATTGATTGCTTAGGAATATGTAGTTTAGCCTCCAAGGCTTTTGAAGACTTAGTAAGAAGTGGAATGTAAAAAAAAAAAAAAAAAAAAAAGCATCTCAATAGTTTTTATATTGGTTATATGTCAAAATGATCTTATGCATATATTGGGTTAAATAAAGTGTGTGTACACGTATATATGTAAAAGATTTTATTTATTTATTTGACATAGAGAGAGAGCGAGCACAAGCAGGCGGAGTGGGAGAGGGAGAAGAAGGCTCCCCACTGAGCAGGGAGCCTGATGTGGGGCTCCATCCCAGGATACTGGGATCATAACCCGAGCCAAAGGCAAATGCTTGACCAACTGAACCACCCAGGTGCCCCAATAAAGTATATTATTAAAATTAATTTTACCTGTTCCTTCCCCTCCCCTACTTGTTCCTTTTCACCTTTATTTAATGCGGCTACCAGAAAATTTGCAATGGTGTACTGGCTTGCATTATATTTCTATTGGACAGCATTGCTCTATACTAACATCTAGAAACTCTATGTAATCTTTTTTTTATACTACAGTGAATATACCTGTCTTTTTTCTAGATTATAAACTTTTAAAGACTTGGATATAGTTTTTAAAAAGTATTTGACTTACATGTCTTACATGTAATAAGTACTTAATAAACACATATGAGTTAAACCAAAAAATGTCCCATTCAAATGCTTTTTCTTGGGTGAGGATAGCCAGGTCTCTAGGTCTTTAAAAGGGAAGTTTTAAAATTCAGCAATTTTAGGACTTTTAGGTTAGTAATTGCATGTGCATCTTCATTCTGTAAGATTGATGCCTCAATATATGGGATTACTTGCAGAGGAAAAGGCATATGGTAGAATTTCTTTCTCATATTTTTAAAAGACTTCATATAAGATCACCTCTAATTTTTAACACAGAGGATGCTTAACTATATCACAAAGTAGATAACTTCCAAATAGTTGAGCTATACCAGATATATGATATTATATTGGGGAGGATATATATTTAAGGGCTCAGGATCAATTAAATAGGTCAGACATCAACAGTCATATATCAGAAATTCAACTCAAACCATCCAATATTTATTGAATATCTACGATGTTCTGGGTATTGTTCTAGGTCCTCGGGATATATCAGTGGATAGAAACTGACAAGGAATGTCTATCCTTGTGGAGTTTATGTCCTATTATGTTTATTATAACATGAAAAATAAGTAAATTATATAGTATGCTAGGAGCTTATAAGTGCAACAGAAGAAAAATAGAGCAACATGGAACTAGTTACAATTTTAAGTAAAATAGTTCAGACAGGACTCACAAAAAAGATGCCATTTAGGCAAAGGCTTGATGGAGGCAAGAGATTTATCCATAGAGCTATCTCAGGCAAAAGTATTCCAGACCATGATAAGTCAATGCCAAGGATCTGGGTAGGGAGTCTGTTGGTGTGATCAAGGGATAGCAGGAAGGCAGAGCAACTGGAACAAAGTCAAGAAGGAGGATTGTAGGAAATGAAAGCTGTGAGACAATTTGGGCCAAATCATATGGACTTTGGCTTTTGCTCTGAGAGAACTGGAGAGCCACTTAAGAGACTGTGCAGAAGAATGACCCGATCTGACCGAAGTTTTAAAAGGACCACTGTAGCTGATCTGTTGAGAAAATACCAAAGTTTTGCAAATCGTTTTGTAAAGAGCCAGGGAATAAATATTTTAGGCTATGTGAGCTGTACAATTTCTCTCACAACTATTCAACTCTGCTGTTGTAGCATATGTCTACCCATACACATGAAAGAGCATGGCTGTGTTCCATTGAAACTTTATTTATAGAGACCAAAATTTGAGTTGTATATAATTTTCATGTTGCCTCAAAATATTCTTCTCCTTTTGATTTCTTTAACCAATTTTACTATCAGGAAACCAGGAAGTTGGGCCAATTTGGCCAGTAGGTAGTAGTTTGTCAACCTTTTAAATAGACTGTAAGGGGATAAAAGAACAGTGGAGACCATTTAGTAATCCAGGGAAGAGAGATGATAATCTAGACCAAGGCGACAGCAGTTAAGGTGTAAGAAATGGTCCTATTCTAAATGCATCTTGAAAGTTAAGCCAAAAGACTTGCTGATGATTTGGATGTGGGGTATGAGAGAAAGGAAAGAATCAAAGAAAATCTCAGGATTTTCATTTGAGCACCTTGAAGGATGTATTGCCATCAACTAAGATAGTGAAAGTTGTAGGTGAAGTGGGTTTTAGGGAGAAGATCAGAAGTTTCATTTGGACATGTTGACTTTGAGATGCCTAATAGACATCAAAGTGGAGATGGTGAGGAGGCAGATGGATGTAAAAGTTTGGAGTTTGGAGAAAGGTATGGCATGGAGATATTCTTTGGGGAATCATCACAAATAGATAATATGAAAGTCTTGTGATTGTGAGAGATCAGCCATGGAATAAGCGTTGATAGAAAAGACAAAAGAACCAAAGACTGAACCCCAGGTTATCACAATATTAAGAAATTGATGCAAAGAGAAAGAAGCAGTCAGTGAGTTAAGTGAAAAACCAGAATGGTGTGGTGTCCTGGAAGCAAAGGGAAGAAAGAGAATCAGTGAGGAGAAAGTGAACAATATACCAGATACTGCTATGACAATATACTGCGAATAGATCAATTAGGATGAAGGCTGAAAATTGACCATTGGATTTAGCAACTTGGATTCATGGATGACCTTAAGATCAGTTTCCATGCAGCTGTGGGATTGAAAACCTAGTTAGAGTGGGTTTAACAGGGAATAGTAGGAAAGCAACTTGCAGCAGTGAGTAAAGGTAACTCTTTTTTTCTAGTTTTGTTACAGAGGAGCCAAAGAAATGATGGGAGAGAAGTAGAGTCAAGAAGAGATTTTTTTTTTACATGAGAAAAACAATGCCATCTTTATATTCTTATGGGGGCAACAATAGAGGAGCACCCAAAGTATGATAATTTTATTATTTTACAATAACTCAAAGAGGAAAACTATACTCCATTTACTAGAACATGGGCATCTTTGTCCATAATTGTGCAAGGTAAATAATATACAGAGATAACAAAAATAATTTAGTTAGAATAACTAGCTGTAAAAAGGTTTTGATGTTTAATTGACAATTTTGTTTGCCAACTTAGTATTTAGAAGTACTTTTTCTTATGAGATAAATTGTATGACCTAATTCTGTTAAAGAAGCTGAGCTGATGCCTTAATTTTCCTCTGTATTAAATTTTCCTATAGTAGAAGCCTTTGATATTGTTCCACTGACCTTAGAGCTATCATCATCAGCCTTATTTACCAGTAATTTTATTATCAACAAAGTCAATGATGATTTTTCCCTAGAAAAATATTTCTGTACATTAAGGCTAATACCAATGTGTAACTTTGCCCTCCCCTTCTTAGTTAATTTGGAGCAGGCACAATCAGAGGAAATACAGGGGGCTAGGAAATAAATCAGTTGTTGTTAACTTCCACATTCCCATTTAACACTTAGTTGGCAACTCTCAGAAGGCTTTGTAATTGGAAAGCCAAAGTCGTAGAAATAGTTATAAGGTTTTAGCAGAGATTTTTCAAAACTACTTTCCAAATCTCTCTGTGGAATGAAGACCAACATTAGATAATCTACTGATTTTCCAGCCTGCTGGTGTCTCCCTAAACTCAGACATGAAATAAACAAATTGAGTTTTGTCTTTCAATTAATTATCATTTACATTAAGACATCTCTTAATACATAAGACAAAATTGAGGATTGTCTTAGGCACATTTGAGAAGGTTTATTAAATAAAACCTTAAGGCAAATAGGTGGATTAGATACTTCTGGACATTTCTTCCAAACATTGATTTTTTCTGATGGTTGTTAGTATATCATAAAGGTTAAAGAATCTTTCTCCGAACATGGTGGAAAGTACTACACGATTTCTGAGGCAGCCATGTGAGTATGCAATTACTAGCCCCTGCATTTTTCAGCTAACGGAAACCAACAATAAGAAGCACCAGCTTCAGGTTTCATTTTCATTCTCTGTAATTACCATCTTTAATCCTGAACCACTCAACCATTGCTACTCCTATACTCTGTACTGTTCCCATTACCAGCTTATGATATGATTCTTGAAAGGTTTCTAAATATATCCCAGATGATGGATCAACCACCAGGGGCCCCTTTCTCCCTTTTATTCATGGCATGAGGGGTCTAGAAGTGGTATTTTTAGGTCTCAGAGACAGACTAGAATGAGTGGTTGGAGAGAGGGTATGGAATGGAAGAGTTGGTGAGTGTTGAAGGTCTTCCAAGTGGTAGACGAGTATGGCTGCAGGGTGAGTGGGCTTAGACAGGACTCATGAGTATCACTCATGACCAGCTTGGATGGTCAGTTAAAGAAGCAGAAGAGAGTACTTCAACTTCCTTCAGTTAGTGCCCCCACTAGTGTCTCAACTGCACCAATTGAAATGGAATGGAGTAGCAACTTAGATCTGGGAAGACCTGAGAGTGCCAGAGGTGTGTGCTCACTTTTTCCCTTTCTCCAGAGTTGGCCTACAGATGGTGAAAACAGGTGTGATGTCAGGCATCTCCTTTTTCATCTGGACCATGGCATCGATTGAGCAAGGTATCTCATTTCTCTGACATTTGGTGAAGCGATTAATACTTCCCCCTAGTTCTTTTTCTGTCAGAATGCTTAAGGAGCACTTGGAGAAATCAGAGAAATATCTGAGAGCAAATAGAGTGAAGTGGTTCTATTTGTTATTAATAACAAATTCTAGAAGATCCATATTCCCACAAATGCACAAATCATTTACCAGGGTTTAGTCTGACAGTATCTAAATCTGTCTACTCTCCTACCAGAAGGCTCTTTCACACGATGTCCAGAGAATTGAGGTGGAATGTAACAAAATTTAGACCTGGGACTTGCTAAAAAGAAACAGGGATGATATAGGTTTTTAAAAATATTTTATTTATTTATTCATGAGAGACACACACAGAGAGAGGCAGAGACATAGGCAGAGGGAGAAGCAGGCGCCAAGCAGGGAGCCTGACGTGGGACTCGATCCCAGGACTCCGGGAGCATGTTCTGGGCTAAAGGCAGGTGCTAAACTGCTGAACAACCCAGATGTCCCTAGTTTTGTTTTTCTCAAACTTTTACCTCATCCACTTAATATGGCCCTTGCTGAGAAACTTGAAAAGCCTCATAGAGAACTGAGGCTCTTTCAGACTTTTTTTGCAATGCTTTCTGGGGTTAGTCCTTCACATTCAGATGTGAAAGAAAACAGAGTCATGGGAATAAGTTATAAATAGGCTTTTGTCAAAATACTTCCTGCCTGAGGGGCAGATCTCTAGTGCTGTTTTTGATTGTAAATTTCCTAATGTTTAGAATCCTTTGTTTAAATCCTATTATGGTGAATTATTAAAACATCATTACGTGGTTTCCGTATGCCTGAGCTATTTCTATAGTGTGTTGTGACTCTATTACCCCCAAATGGGCTACAAGGAACCATGTTGTTGTCCTTTAAGACTGAGAGGCACATGACTGATATACAATTAAACGTTTTGATTGTGTGCTGTCAAACAGCAATTGCCATCAACTTCCTAATGCCCCCCATCTAAAATACTTTAATAAATGAAATAAAATATTCTTAAATATTTCCAAATTCCTAAAATAAATCCCCAAATTATACTAAGTGGGTGTTAGAATAAAAGTTGTTTACACTATCTTGATTACTCTGTTTAAAGCTTTACTTGTTCTTACTAAATTGGTATGAGAGATAACAATTAGTTGCTTAATTTTCCTGCTGCAGCTTAACAGTGATGCATTTATAGGAAAGGAAAATTTTGACTTAATATTATTAGGTTGTCCAATGGAATAAATTATAAAGGGGTTTTACTTTCTTAGTATTTATCTTGCTTGATATAGCTACCAAATAGGCACTTTAAGACTCACTGGCTTAGATTTATCACACCCTAATATATATTTTGTAGTAGCTAGATTATTGTTCAAATCACTTCCAATGTGATATCTGTCTGCTTCTCTTTTAATTCTAAAGAAGTAACTCAACTATCTGAAAAATTGCCCATTCTGTACCTTTTTAAAAATGCCACATTTATGATGTTAATTATCTTAAAGCATGATAGTATTATAATAATTTCCATTCCACTGTCTTAAAAAAGTATGCATATGAGAAAATCAGCAGTACAGAAGAGTACCAACTGAAAATTTTCCAACTGTATTAGTCTGCTTGGGCTGCTGTAACAAAATACCATACTGGTGGCCCAAATAACAGAAATTTACTTTCTCAAAGTTCTGAATCTATAAATCCAAGATTGAAGTGCCTGCAGATTTAGTTTTTGGTGTGGACTCTCTTCCATGGCCACCCTCTGGCTGTGTGACTTTGTGACCTCTTGTGATCTTTTCTCTGTGAGTGCATGAGAATGAAAGAGATCTCTGGTGGCTCTTCCTTTTCTCATAAGGACTGGGTCCCACCCTTATGACCTCATTTAATCTTAATTATGTCTATACAGTCCCTGTATCCAAATACAGTCACTCTGGGAATTAGGGCAGTAGACAAAATCCAGTCTATAACTCCATTCAATCCTGAGTCTCAATCTCCAGAGAAAACCACTTTCAGTCAATTTCTGATATTAGTTCTTCTGGTGGTTATTTTCATAATTCTGTTACATACTTAAGTGCTTGTTTTTTTAGTGTATAGATAGTATATATATTTAGACAATAAAACTGATGGCTGAATATAATGAAAAATAGGAAATTAGTTGACTAATTATCTGCTAACTCTGAGGTTTAAAAAATTTTTTTTGCTGGTATTAATTTTAACTTTTTCAATTGGTTAAATTTATAACTTTAGAAAACAGACTGTTTCTTTCTTTATTTTTTAAGATTTATTTATTTATTTGAGAGAGTGCACATAGAAGGAGGGGTAGTGGGAGAGGGAGAGAGAAATGTCCTATTTGTTCAATTTGGTCTTTTTTGTGTGCTATTGATGTGCAGTTCATTTTCCTCAATTGTCTAGTAATTCTTGTGGTTCACTTATATTTTTGAATGAAAGATAAGGATCGTGAATGTTAGGTTAATGATGTATATATATTTTCCCAAGATGGCTTTCCCTGGCTGGGGGGCTCATGGTGATGCCCATGTCAATGTCCAGGCTTAATTTTATGATGTGAAGGAAGAAGTAGGCAAGTGGGCTGGGTCTGCCCCTGCCCCAGACCAGGAGCTTGGCCCCGTCTACACTGATCACTCATTTCCTTTAAGATCACTTTCTTGATTTCAGCCTGGGGGAAACACTGAACGTGCCAGTTGTTCTAACTGATGTAGTGAGAGATGATGGGGGCACAAGTGAGACAGACTTGCAACTAATTACTCTTATTAGTCCCTCAGTCCTGTGACTTTCAGGCTTTGGGGTCTCTTTGGGACCCTGCAGGGAAGTTGTAGAGGAATACCCCTCTACAACTGAAGCCTCATCTGGTTACTGTGTTCTGGGCTGCAGCCTTCTCTACTCTGTTATCCATCAACTCAAGGCCACAGACTTTCCATCTTTCAGAAAGCCACCAGAGACTTTGGTCTGTTGTTGGTGTCACTTCTGTTCACAATATGGCTTTGGCTTGGTCCCATTTTATACTTTATAACTGTCATTTCAGTGGAATTTGAAAGAAGAAGGTTGGTAGGTGCCAGGACTCAGTTCACCCCTTTGAGCTGGAACTTTTATATCTTTTAAAACAGAATTTATTGCTACCAAGTTTTCCTTGTCCCCTTAGTTTTCAGGATAAGAATCACTCTGATGTGTCATAATACATTCTCCCCCAAAGACTCCAAGCAGTTAAGAGTATTTCTTCTCAAACTGTAATTGTTTTGAGTTTTTGTGACTAGAGTTTTCATTTTTTGCTCTTACTTTTGCCTTATTGCCACTTTCATGGTGATGCTCTGAATTATGCTCTTTTCTTCTAAGTGGCTGCTTCTGATATAAAGTAGATTATCCATAAAGGAAGAATCAGTAAACTTTGAGGGTTTTTTACAAAGATTTTTTTATTTATTCATGAGAGACACACAGAGAGAGGCAGAGACATAGCCAGAGGGAGCAGCAGGCTCACCATGGGGAGCCTGATGTGGGACTTGATCCCAGGACCCTGGGATCAAGACTTGAGCCAAAGGCAGATGCTCAACCACTGAGTGACCAAGGTGCCCCTAGGGTGTTTTGAAACATACTCCTTTGGGCAACATGTATAAACTTTAGGGCATGAATTTTGTGACATCTATTGTGATGTCATAATAGATTCATCTTTAGTAATTTGGGTCTATCTTCAGATAGTTGATAGATTAATTAAACTCTGACCAAGTATTATAGATTTCTTATCTTCATTAGGGCACTATTTAAATTCCTAATGTCAAAACTAGTCATATTTTCACTCTTAGCCATCACTATCTGTCAGAGTGGACCATAATTCAATTCATCATGAGTAAGTTTTTCACATAAAGACCATTTATAATCAAGATACAATTTATTACTTCTGTTATTGATCATCAGTTTATTTATGAATTCCTTAGCAAATTTGCCAGTTGTTTTTTTTTTCCCTGTCTTCAGTTGTAACACATATAATGGTAACATTAAAAGAAGCTCACAAATTACAAAATGCCATACTGTAGGACTCAGCACAATCATTTCATAGGAAGAAAATTTATTTCATGTTGTGAATGCAAATTTTAGTAACAATTGTGTTTAAGTTACTTTTCTTTTTTTTTTTTTTTTTTAAGTTACTTTTCTAGGACGGTTTCCAAAGTGTTATTTCAACTACTTAAGATAAAATACATTATCAGGATGTACTATTTCAAAATGTCACAGGTGAGAAACACATGCCAAACGATAACACAACTGTTTAGTTATTAGTTACAAGTGAACTGGTGGATAAGTCATGATTTCGAGTGTGTATAATATTTCTACTAAGATGTCCAATCTCAATGATAATCAGAAATGGGTATTGCTATGGGGATATCCTAGGTGGGTTGGGGGACCATCTCTGCGGGGGGGGGGGGTGGACATTGGGCCCAGTAACCCTACTCCACAGACTTGAAACAACAAATGCTTCTAATTCCTTGGTGTGCTTCATGAACATTGAGAAGCAAATGCCATCTCTGCTTGGGAGGAAATTAAGGGACTGTTTTGACAGGTAATCTGAAGAGTACGTCTATATTAAAAGATTGATCCTAACCATTTTAAGTAAGAGAACACTATTGGGTAATAGAGATTATGTCCAATGATCAACAGGTTGGAAAAGGCTAGCAGTTTTGGAGAGAAGAAACTTCTCTTGATAGCTTTAGTGTTGCTTTGCCTGAGTGTTTGATAGCTTCCAATCCCTGGACAAGTTAAATGTTTTCAAGTTAATCTATACAGTGAAGTAGTAACTCTGAATAACCAAAATTTGCAAAACCACCTTTTATTCTGTTACGTGAATATGAGTCTGGTTTTGGCCTGATAATTGTAGCTGTAGAGATCTAGTAATTAGTTGAGTGATTTAGATCCAGCCCAACATGGATCAGACATTATAATCAAAAATGAAAAAAAAAAAAAAAAAGAAAGAAAGAAATGTCCTGGGTCATATATCCAGCCTCCAAAGAGAAAGAGGTGGCTGCACTACAAGATAGGAAAAATAAATTTTTCTTCCTTAGTGCTTTTCTTTTCTTTTCTTTTCTTTTTTAGTGCTTTTCTTTTTTGTCATGGAAACATACTTTAAGGGGAAGGGATATACATAGAGTTTTGAAACTGAAGAAGCAATCAGGCTCTCTCATTTCTAGACTTAGAAGTGGCCCAGTGATTTGTCCAAGCTCCAACAGTTACCTTGTGGCCCTGCTTTATTAATCAGTGGGTGATTTAGTGTGCCCTGCTCATAATTCCCACTTGCTGCTACTTAGAAATATTTCTAGGGTTCACGTATTTTATGCTATAAGACTAGCCAAGAAGAACAATTCTTACTTTGCTCAGCCACATAAGCTGAAATCTTGCCAGTTTTTTTTCCCCCCCTGGGCAACACCTAACAGTTGGGTCACATCAGGTAGGTCCTTGTGAAGAGATGATATAGTTTCAGAGGCTGAAATAACAACTAAGCTAAGCCTTTCCCCTCCTTCCACCTCATAATAGCTGCTTCATGCATGTATCCTGCTGGACTTTTCAGTTTCGAGGAATTCACATTCTCTTTGGTTGTATCCAAGAACATGAAGGTGGACCAAGCCAACATGGGGCTAATTCTATCTTGTGGTCACCAACTCAGTTAATAGCATTTGCCATTTGCTGAATCTTTACTATGAAATGCCATTTGAAAGTGAGAAGCTCAATGTTGACCTGGTTCAGTTAATATCTGTTGGACATCTTATACAATGTTGTTAAAGCAGTTAGCATCAAACAAGTTTTCTAGAAAGTGTCAGTTATCTTGATATCACCAGGGTTCAGAAGTGCTGGTAGCCTCTCTTCCTTCTGGGAGGTAATGATTAGGTGGTAGTGCTACCCCCTTTTTGGAGATGAAATTTGCCCCATGAAACATCACCTGCAAAGGGTTAGGTCAGCTGTCTTGTGTATATAATGAATTTGGAATACGTGTTCAAGAAACTAGATTTTCAGAAGTCCACCTGCCACTGCGAGTAGTATAGGGTCTGCTTACAGAACTGTTTGGTTATACTCTTTTGAGATTTGGCCCTGCTTATTTGGGGTTAGATGGGAGTTTTCAAGCAGTTCATACTCATCCTGCATGTTGGGGAGACTTTGCCTCATGTCCCGGGTAACCTTTTGGATCTGAATACCAGCACTATTCTTTGGAGAAACCCTCTGGCCCCGGTATGCCTGAGCCTGGCGTTTACAGATGCCAAACTTGCTGAGCAGGATAAATACATCCCTCTGGAAGGCTTTCGTGAAAATAGCATAGAGAAATGGATTGGCACAGGAGTTAAGTGGATAGAAGAGAACCAGCAAGATTTTGGAGTTGGTAACAGTGATGAGAGGTTTGTTCATAAGTGCTGACAGAGCGTAGAATGAGATTGGGGCCATGCACATGAAGTCAGTGAAGATCAATACAGCCATCTTTTTGGCAATTTTGGTGTCTTTGTCCCCCGGGTTGTACTGGGGATTTCGGACTGTGATGTAGATCTTCACATAACAGGAGCAGACAATGATAAAGGCAACTATGTTGAGCAACAGAACAAGGATAATATATGCCAGGGCAAGAGGTGTCTCAGTGTCCATGGGCAGGCAGATGCTGACCTTGGCATAGCTGCTTATTCCCACCAGAGGGAGCAGGGCGAGCAGGAAGCAGCAAACCCAGCCCCCAACCATGATGGCATATGCATGCCTGAGGCGGATCTTCCTGTCCAGGCGCATGGCGAAGGTAATGGCATACCAGCGCTCCAGGGTGATGACTGTCAGTGTATACACTGATAATTCACTGGCAAAGACAGTGAAGAAACCAGCTGTGTTACACCCAGGGCCTGTCTGCCAGTCGATGGCATGGTTGTAGTACTCAGAATGAGTGTAGAGGTCTACGGAGGCGATGAGGAGCAGATACATCCCCATGCAGAAATCTGCAAAGGCCAAGTTGCACATGAGAAAGCGTGGGACAGTCAATTTGTAGTGACTGGTAAGGAGGACGATCAGGACAAAGACATTGCCCAGGAGAGCCAGCAGACTAACAAACCACACCACAATCCTCAGGAACTTGTAGCCCATTATGTCTTCACAGGGGTTGAACTCATCTGACTTAGGAGTACACACCATGTCTTCATTGCCACCACACACAGTGTAGTCATAATGGCTATCAAAGGCCTGGAGGGTCTCTTCCTGTGGGTTTTTAAGCTCCTGCCCAAAACCGAGGATCTCATCTTCTTGTTCTTCGAAGAAGACATAATAATGAGAATTGCTATCGGTATCCTGGAACTGAGAGTTGTCCTTGTACCCAGCATGGCTGTCACCCAGATACTCTTCATATTCCTGGTCAAAGGGGCCATTCAAAGTATTCACAGATTTTCTCTGGCGCAGGCTCCGAATACTGCTTTCATTACACATTAAGGACTCAAGGATTCTGCAAGGCATCAGAAATAAGTCACTGTTTGCTGAAAACCCCTAACGGTCCCCATAACACTTAGCAAAATATGCAGAATACTTACTATGATCTACATGACTCCACAACATTGTACATGATCTAGTCAGGCCTGTTTCTCCTACATCATTTCCTATTACCCACCTCAGCTTCAGCCCTCTTTGAGAAAGTGTTCCTTTCTCAGAGAGGCCTTCCCTGATCTCTCTAAATAAATTGTCCTATGTTATGCTTATTTCTTTTATAGTAATATCTGATATCTTCTTATTTGCTTGCTTACTTTCTGACTTCCCCTAGTAGTACGTAAACAAAATGCAAGATGGCTCTTATCTGACCTATTGCTATGGGATAGGACAGTGCCGAGCACATGGTAGGTGCTCCATAAATATTTATCAAACAAATGAATAAATTGATTCTGTCTTGTAGGCATGCTCATGGAAGTGAGATTTGGTTTTTCACTAGCCCGCCATACTGACATCATGAGAGATTCTTTAACTGCTTCAGCTGCTGAGCAGATGTTGATTCACCTATGGTGCTCTGGTTAAAATGCCCAATGGACCACCTGTTCCAACCTGTTTGGAGGTTAATGAGAAATCTGGACCCTGATCCTGAGGTCCACTATAGCCTCCTGCCCATCTCTGGTCCTTTCCTAGCCAGAGCCACACAGCGTCCATATCAAGTCTGCTATCACCATCCCTGGGCCTCACTTCTGGCTTTCTGCAGGTGTTGGGCCCATACTGGCCTTCTTTGCATAGCCATTCAAGTTTCCCTTTTGCTTCTGCCCCCACAATGAGATCCTAGTTTATTTCTGGTTGCAAATATGAGTCAGAAAGTCCACCAGTAGATACTGTAGAGAAACTGAGAAGTGAATAAATGAAGAATGAGAGTGGTGTTAGGACACCGGGATTACAGGAGATACAAGCAGGGAATAAAGCAGAGTATAAGTGTAGGTGAAGGCAGCATGGGGAGGAGAAGGCTGTCCCTCCTTTGCAGCTTGCAAGTGGCCTGATAATAAAATAATTCATAACATGGCTAATATTTATTGAGAATTTAAAATATTCCAGGTCATTGCGATAGGTGTTTTCTATTCAGTCTCTCATTTAATCTTCTCAAAACCTCCGTTTGTAAGGATAACATTACAGTCCGCATTCAGAGAGGCTCAGGGAAGTTAGGTAAGTAGGCTGGAATAACACATTTAGAAAATGGCACGGTAGGGTACAAAGCCAGCTGAGTCCAAAGCCCCCTCCACACACACATAGCCAGTAAGCTGTGACATCTGCAAAATCTTAATTGCTTGTGTTCCTAAGTTTGTCCTCATAGTGGTGGCATCTACTATGTGTTGCCGTACTTAATGTGTGTTGAATCTGGAGACTGGGAATCATGTAGTATAATCTCTACAAGATTCTACACGATCCCCACACCTCCCTGCTGTGAACCAGTGACATTGGTTTTATTTCTCATCTGCAATCGCTTTGAGTCAGTGAGGGCATTGTGCCCTATGGATTTCATGTTTCTCATGGATGCTTCAACTCTTTCCACCTGGCTTTCAAACCACAAACCTTCTCCAAACCCAGAAATTAATGCAACTTCTACCAAGACCCTTTGTCGCTTATTCCAGACACCGCCATTTACCCTCTGATTTTCTTCTGATTCTTAAAAGCACAGCAGTGGCTTGGATAAGAAAGGTCAGCCCGTGTAAGGTGAAGGAAACTCAAGGAAAGTGGGAGTTTCTTTAGAGTCCAAGTGTTTCTTGCTATCAGCTCCTTTAGATGCTCCAGGCCTTTGGATGGCAGGGCAGTAACACTGGTGTAAGAGACATCCCTGGGAAGGAGAAAACAGAGAGTTGGTGAATATCCAGAGCCTTCTACTTCTTTTTTTTTAAAAATATTTTTAAAACTTTATTTATTCATGAGAGACACAGGCAGAGGGAGAAGCAGGCTCCATGCAGGGAGCCCGACGTGGGACTTGATCCTGGGTCCCCAGGATCACACCCTGGGCCGAAGGCAGGTGCTAAACTGCTGAGTCACCCAGGCTGCCCAAGAGCCTTCTACTTCTTGACTGGAAGGTCCAGCAGGCCAGAGATTAGTAGGGGTATGCTCCTTTCTCGGCTTGAATGTGAACTGAGTTCTTTACATACTGCCACTGGTCTAAGGAGGAATATTTGGCTTCCAAGTTGATATGTTACAAGGTACTCCCCATTTTTATTACTTGGAATTCCAGTATGCATCAATACAAATAACAGTTTAGCAGACATTTTATTTTATTCGTTGCCATAAATGCAATCAGAGGAATCAGAGGCAGATTATCAATTTTACTCCAGAAAATTATACCACATAGCTACTAAAAGGTCTCTAGAGGCAAGAGAAATATATTTGAATAGTCTTAAAGGGGACTGAATTGCTCTCAGGGTCTATGGGGACTAGGGATTTGGGATTAATAAACTGCTCACTGAAATGGACCTAAACTGGTATCATGGAAATCTTCTAATGATGCAGAACTTGGGAGTAGTGCCAGTAACCTGGTGAATCCATGACTGATAACAAACACCCCCGAGTTTCTTTAGAGGGCTGTAAATGTATTTCATGGAAAGAAAACTCCAGTATTTATAGTAATAATCTGAAATGAGATTCAAGTCACTTCCAAAAACAGTGGGGAAGGTGGTATGGCTGGAGTCAACACAGACATTAGTATTAGCTATTAAAGTAGGATTAATTCACATTGCAGTGTGATGTTTCTTTTTCTTTTCTCAGTCCCAGAGAGTCCAGTCCAGGTTATATATCTTGCCCCATCATTTTTGGCATTGAATAATAGCTTAAATAAAACCATGAATATTTAACCTAGTACCTCTTATTTTATATTTTTATCAATTAAATTTTACAATAAATTTTACAATTTTTAAAAAGACTTATTAACTTATTTTAGAGATGGGGGTAGGCACCAGAAGGAGAAGGAAAGAAGCATAATCCTGGCTGAGTGTGCAGGGCTCCATCTCATGACCCTGAGACCATGACCTGAGCTGAAATCAAGAGTCTGACACTTAACTGACTGAGCCACCCAGGCGCCCCGTTTTACAATTTTTTCATGATTACATTTAAGAATGTTTAATATAGGGATGCCGGGGTGGCTCAGGGATTAAGCGTCTACCTTTGGCTCAGAGCATGATTCTGGGGTCCCGGGATCGAGTTCCACATCAGACTCCCTGCATGGAGCCTGCTTCTCCCTCTGCCTATGTCTTTGTCTCTCTCTCTGTGTCTCTCATGAATAAATAAATAAAGTCTTTTAAAAAGTGTTTAATATAATTAGTAGTATCTTATTAGCAAGAAAATCCCAAAATTTACAGCTTCTTCCCCTATGTTATTCTAATTTGACTTACCTGGAATTTACATTCTCAGAGTTCAAGGTTTCTAGAATTTGCTAGTCATTTTTTACAAATATGAAGCTCTCACATTAAGCCCATTATTAGTACAGAACTGTGATTCTCAGAGAAGGGTGTCACATTTGCTCTTCTGTTTTGTATGTACTTTAAATTCTATAATTGAGCGTTTCCCAAACTTGCCTGATGGTAAGAATTACCCTTGGCACTTATTCCTATGTGTTCTCAGGTGATTTTTAACATTAAGCAAGTATGTTTGGGAAACTAGCATAAATGAACAACTTTGCTGTTAGAAAGAGAGTTGAGGGATTTGGGAGCTAGCCATAAATGCATTTTTGTGAAGTAAATGAAGCTAGCGTTGCTCTCCTGCCTCATCTGTCCTTTTGATGCAGCATTTTCTCTTTTAGCCATGCTGTCTTCAGGGGGTTACCATCTTTCTGCCTTCAGCTTTCTGTAAGCAACTTGTGTGTCTCTTTACCCAGTCAGTGATGCTTTCATGTCAATGAAACAAGAGAGCATCTCTTGGCTCATTTTCCCTGCTTTGCTGTCTGTTGGATACACTGATTGCCTGTGTTCATCTGACTTTATCCTTCCAAGTACTGTGTTTACACTTCAATACATATTTCTTGAGAGAACACTTTAGGAACCATCTCAGTTACTGAGTGGCAAAAACACCCAAAACTACGTGGCAACAAACGACAATCTTTTTATCATTAGCATAGCTTTTGAGGATCAGGAATCTGAACAAGGCATGGCAGGGATGGCTTATCGTTGTTCTGTTGTATCTGGGAAGCTGGGAAGACTTGAAGGCTGGGGCAAGTCAGTGCCTGGGGCTGGTATTATCTGCAGACTCCTTCACTTGCATGTCTGGGCCAGAGCTGAGATGACTCAAAGCTCAGCTCAGTTGGGACTGTTAATGTGGCTTCCCCGTGGGGCTTGGGCTTTTTCTTTTCTTTTCTTTTCTTTTCTTTTTTTTTTAAGATTTTATTTATTTATTCATGAGAGACACACACAGAGAGAAGCAGAGACACAGGCAGAGGGAGAAGCAGGCTCCATGCAGGGAGCCCGATGTGGAACTTGATCATGAGACTCCAGGATCACGCCCTGAGCCAAAGGCGGACACTCCAACTGCAGAGCCACCCAAGTGTCCCAGGGCTTCGGCTTCTCATATCATGGCAGTCAGATTCTGAGAGGGAGCATTTTGAGAGGAAGCATCTATAGTGTCCCAGGAGAACTAATAGATCTAAAGGCAGGGAACATAGAACTCATTTCACAATGGGAGGAGTGTCAAATAATTTTGTGTTTTATTTTAAAACTGCTATAGTGATCCAAGTAGTGGGGATAGCATTAAGGTAGATATTTAGTGAAAACTGGCAATTTACCACTCTGCAGATCAGTGTTTCTTGTCCAGGCACTAGCCGGGACCAGCATCAGAATAACCCGCAACAGAGACTCCTGAGCCACACCTTAAACCAACTGGATTAGAATCTCTGCTGGTGGGGCCCAGGAATCTGCATTATTTAAGATGCTCTCTAGGTAATTTAGAATCTTACTTCAATTCTCAAAACATTTTTGTGAAGCACATCCATATTAAAGCTAAGACAAAGAAAAACAGACATGTTGTATCCAAAGAGACTCAGTAAACCAAGGGTGGAGCCATAACTATAATTTGGATATCAAGTTTAGGTTCGCTGCTGTAGAAACTTTCTTCTACCCCTTATCGTCAGTCCTCTGGAGTCTTTTTTGAACACAGAGCCAGGTGCAGCCATCCTCCAGGGACTCATTAGGATTCTGGGAGGAAGGAACTGAGTCAATGGTTTTGTCTGAGTGTCTGTGACAAAGCGTATCTCAGGTAGCCTCCAGTTGGGTCCCAGTGGGGCTGAGTTGGGAGAGTGCTTGGACAAAGATGGAGAAAAGCAGGTGTAGGAAAATGTGTGTACAACTTATGATAGAGACATCTGTAACATAATGAGAACTTGGCCTGTAGGGCGTGTTCAATGAATGGCAATTCCCTTCTTGCCCAATTTGGGGTTTATCTCAGCACAAGTCAGAAGCAAGGAACCCGGCAAATACAGTTCCAGGCCAGATCTTTATTTGTATATCCAACTGCTTATTTGACATCTCATCCCGGATGCCTCATAGGCAACTCCAACTCAACAGGTCCATCCCCAAACAAGCTTTTGATCTCCTATCCCCACCCAATTTAATCTAGGAAAGAAAAATCCATTTAATCGAGGAAAAAAAAAACCCTCTCTCCCCACAAAATCCCAAATCCATGTATTTGCATCTCCAGCGTAGGCTTTCTAGTCCAAGTTGACATCATCTTTTGGTGCAATAGCTTTCTTGTCTATCCTTCCTTCTTCCAGTGTATCTTCCACACGGCAGCCAGAGTAGTCAGACATAACATAAGAGTTGAATAAGGTCACTTTTCTTCTTAAAACCTTTCAGTGACTTCCCAATGTACCATGAATAGCATCTACTCATCCTACCATGCCCTTTAATGTCCTACAAATCTGGCCCTTGCATACACCTCCAAGCTCATCTTAGGGGCCTACTGCCACTTACAGCCCAAGTTGGAATCTATCTCGAGCCATCTCACTCCCCGCTGGCATAAGCCACTTGATGTAGCTCTCAGACTATCCATTAGGCCTGCTGTTAACCTAAAGTGTTCCTAAGCTACTGCCCTTTCCTGATGCAAGCCACTCCACTCATGCTACTTTGGTGCTTTATAGAGTCAAGCAAGGGGAACAATTGCTTTTCCTCCTTTTTGGTATTTAACCTCTCTTGCAGAGATCTACAATTTTAATCAGACAGTCTGGCTGCTATCAGAAAGGAAGGGAGGAGTTCCTGTATACTTGAAAATAGTCGTAAGCACTCCCTTTCCACTAAAAAAAATCCCAAATGCAATGATTCTTCCCTCCAAGCCTACTGGTATTTATTTCCTAGTTGTCTCCACCATCTTTGAGGACTTGTGTTCTCATGGAGTCTCTCTTGCCCTTGCCCTACATTTGTGCCATGAATGTCCACAGAAAGATGCAATTGAACTACGCTCTCTAATCAGATTTTAGCTTAGCTGTTTATATGTCTGTAGCTGTCTCATGGTTCTCATTAGTACTACCTTAGTTTAGGTCTGAATTACATTTCACCTGAGGTGTGCAACGACTTCCTGACTGGTCTTAGAAAATTTCTACTAATCCCACCTTCAGACTTAAGATAGAATGTTCTTTCTAGAACTTGGACCTCATTGTATTGCTTTCCAGCTTGAAGCCATGGTTCCTCCAATGTCTACACGATGAAGTTCGAGCTTCTTAGAAGAGTATTCCTTGTCCCCGATGGGAATTTCTTCCTGAATCCTGTGTAATGTTCTTGATTTTTTCCCTGTTTCATTGGAGCACCTTTTTGAGTAATTTCTTAGAAAAGCTATAGATGAGGGAGATATTATCTGCATCCTTGCATGTCTGAAAATGACTTTTTTTCTACCCTTCTATTCAGCTGATATTTTACCTGGCTCTACAATTTTGGGTTGCAGATAGTTTTCCTTTAGAATTCTAAAGGTTTTACTCTACTGAATTCTAGCACACATTGTTGCTTTTGGTAAGACTGATACAATTCAGGTTCTTGTTCTGTGGTCATTGACTTGTTTTTTACCCTCTGGCAGCTTTTATGGCTTTCTCCCTCTCACCATCTCTCTCTCTCTCTCTCTTTAATTTCTAGCTTTACTGAGATATAATTGATGTATAACATGTAAGTTTAAGGTGTACAACATGATGATTTGCTACATGTATATTTTGTGAAATGATGCTATGCCACTGTCTTTGTTCCCAGTGTGAGATTTCAGGAAGATACGCCTTGGTAAGGATCTTTTTGCACTTATTACTCTGGTCCCTGGGGGTGGGGGTGGAGCCTTCAGTCTGGAAGGCTGTGCTCTTTAACTTTAAGACAATTTTTGGAATTGTTTCCAGGATAACTTACGCCTCTCATTTTCTTTATTCCCTCACTGTAACTCCTCGTAAGTAAAAAAGGAACTTCCTATATATTCTTATCTCTATTTTTTCTTGTAATTTTTCTGGTAATTTTTTATGATTTTGTTTTTAAGTAATTTCTATACCCAATGAGGGGCTCAAACTCACAACCCTGAGGTAAAGAGTCTCACGCTCTACTGACTGAGCCAGCCAGGTACCCCTTCCCTATTATTTTTATTGAGTCTAATGGCAGAATTATTTTACTGTATCTTCCATCCCTTCTACTGAGTTAAAAAATTAATTGGGCAACCCCGGTGACTCAGCAGTTTAGCGCTGCCTTCAGCCCGGGGTGTGATTCTGGAGACCTGGGATTGAGTCCCACGTCGGGCTCCCTGCATGGAGCCTGCTTCTCCCTCTGCCTGGGTCTCTCTCTCTCTCTCTCTGTCTCTCATGAATAAATAAATAAAATCTTTAAAAAAATAATTAAAAATGTTGTTTGTAGCTTTATTGAGGTATAATGAACAAATAAAAATTATATAGACTTATGGTTACAATATGGTGTTTTGATAGATGTGTACATTTTAAAATGATTACCACAATTAAACTGATGAACATATCTGTCACCTCACAAAGTTGGCTTTTTTTTTTCCCTTATGGTGGGTACACTGAAGATCTACTCTCTTAGCAAATTTCAAGTATACAAAATAGTATTATTAACTATAGTAACTATGCTATACATTAGACCCTCAGACCTTATTCATCCTGTGTAACTGAAACTTTGTACCCTTTGCCCAAAATCTCTCTGTGTCCTCATTCCCCAAGCCCTGACAACCACCAGCCTACTCTCTTTATGATGAGTTCAATTATTTTAGATTCTGCATTTAAGTGGGACCATGCAGTATTTGTCTTTCTGTGCCTGGCTTTGGATTTTTTAGTTTCAGTTTGATCAAAGTTGGGACTGCCTATTCTGTTCACTGCCATATTTTTGGCACTTTAGACTGGTGCTTAAAAGACAGAAGGTTCCGAAAACATAATTGTCAAATGCACAGATAACGCTTTAAGAAGAGGTTTCATATTTTTTTCTTTTAAAAAAGATTTTGTTTATTTGAGAGAGAGACGAGAGAGAGAGAGAGAGAGAGAGAGACCACATGAGCAGAGGGAGGGGCAGAGGGAGAAAGAGAATCTCAAGCAGACTCTGCTGAGAGCAGAGCCCTCCTGGGACTTGAGCTCTGAGATCCCCGAGCTCAGGACCTGAGCTGAAACCAAAAGTGGGACACTTAACCTACCCAGGCCACCAAGGCACCACTTCTCTCCTTTTTTTTTAATAGTGTATTTGAGGAAGCACACATAATGTTAAGAAACATGGCTTTTAAATTCTGATGATTGGGATTTGAATCCTGGCTTCTGCACTTACTATCAGTCATGTAAGCCTTTTGTGCCTTAGTTTCTTCATCTTGAGTTTGTTGAACTATAGCTGACAGCGTGTTCTCAATAAATATCTATTGTCACCATTGTTTTTACTGCTGTGAGAAATGTCTTCTCAGATTTGTCTCAGGTCACTAATGGTGGCTTGGTTAAAAAGTTCTCTTCTGTTCTCTGTGAAGTGTTTGGCTCCTCCAGGCTCATTTCCACCCCATTTATTAATCTCGGTTTCCATCTTTCACGTTATAAGCATTCTTTTGCCAGTAATTCTAGGTTGCATGTTTATGCTTAAAAGCGAGACTGAAAATCTGATTGGGAGCCTGTCCTCTGGCAGACTCTGCTTTAGGGCAATTGTGTGGGAGAGCTGTCCATTTTGCTGTTGGGCCATAAAACGCCATAAAGATTATGGAGGTCTTTCTTGTTTTAGAGTTTTTTAGCTTTTTCAAAGAAGAGTCTTTAAATAGGTTAGGTGGGACCTTGGCTGCTGACATTATGCATGAATAGGGCAGTGGATTAACATTTCTAGGTGTAGATCTCCAATAAATCCTTCTGTTTTTAGCCTCATGTTTCATTCTTGCCACATCCATCACTTCCCATGACAATCCCATGCCCTTCAGATGTTCTACAGGGCAAGGAAGCTATCTTCAGATATATGCTTCCTGTAAGTACTCTCACATTTGCCTTCCTTCTCCTTTGTCTTTTTCCTTCTCAGAATTCCGTAACTCACCAGACCACCCCTGTATCCTCATCTATCCTCTCTGTCCTTGTGGATTTATGTATATCAAAAATTCCTTTCCCATCTTTTAGGGGTCCCTTAGAAGGGAGAGGAAATAAAGCTTAGGTTCAATGTATCATTCTTAATCATTGCTCCATTTAGCATGTATATCTGTGCAAGAGCTTAGAACAAATAAATACTCGTTGAGTGCTGAGTCAGCCAGACAACAAATAGTTTCCCATCTCTGATGGAGAGAAAGAGTCTGGTGAAAGCCGCAAACTCAACAAGGCAGGGATCACTTTAAGTATTTGAAGCATATCTTTCCTCATTCACCTAAATTTTTATTTGACCACTTTGAATCTGGGATTTTATTAATAGTGCACCTTCTTTTCTAAAATAAAACTTAGGAGGGGTAGTAGAATTAACAATTTTGTTTTCAGAGTGAGAGAAAATGGAGAGTAGCTATCAGCAACAAAGGGATCAGAAATGATTTGTGAGTGCAGCCACATGGAGGGAAACCTACAAGCCGGAGGTCTACCCTCTCTTAGTGATTTGAGCACTTTCCACAAAGAGCTCATCAAGTGATGGGCACTGAGTTTCCTGAGAATTTGTCTCTAGCAAGTATTTACTCACAAAACAGAAGGCAGCTGAGCTAAGCCTGGCAGACAGTTGGAAGTCTAATTGTCTAGGTCATGGGAACCATCTCAAGTTAAGTGTCTAATGAAAGTAACAGGACATGAATTTGGAGAGAGTGAGAGCGTCAGGGTTATATACAGGGCAAGAATATCACTGAATTTTAATGATGCCAGAAAAACAAAAAAGAGCCAATTGATATTCGATGTCATAGGAAGAACAAATTGCTCCTCAAGCAATTATGTACTCTAACATCCCCAAACACTGGAACAATTTCCATTTTTGTGAGATGTATTGTCATTATTATTTAAGATGAACCTTTGATGAATTCAATTGCAAATTAAATAAGCACTAATTAGCTTGCCAGTATTTCAGCAGCAGTTGCAGGTCTCTTTTATGTTTGCTTGTAATAAATGTGGGTTTTTTTCTAAAGGTCAATAGGCAGAAGCTGACCCATTAAAAATGTGTAGTCACATCTGCAAACTGGTGGATGAAATGCATCTAAAACAGAAAGATTAATTTACTGCTTAAAAGGCAGTTTAATTAATTTATTAATACTGACTCGAATAACTTAAGGGCTTAAAAGTTATACATTCAAGAGAGTGAGCCTGTTTGACTGATTATAAGAATTTAAAAACATGATATGCATTTATTCAACAAATATTTATTGATTGCTTTCTGTGTATTGATCTATGATTCTAGGAGCTAGGGCTATAGCCATAAACTAAACAGGCAGAAATTTCTGCTCTTTTCATGCTTATATTCTAGTGGGGAGAGAGGGACAATTAAAAAAATTAGTAAAACACAGAGTATATTTGATAATAATAGTAAATGCTATGGGGAAAAGGAATGCCAAGAAAAGAAAGAACTCAAAAGTGGAGACGGAATGGTGGAGGGTATCAGAGAAGGTCTCATGGAGGAGACAGTTGAGCAGAGGTGTGAAGAAGGTGAGGGAGAGAAATGTGTCGCTATCTGAGGCAAGAACAGTGCAGGCTGAGAGACCAGCTAATGCAAAGGCCCTGAGGTGAGAGTATACCTGCCATGTTTCTTTTTCTTTTCTTTTCTTTTCTTTTCTTTTCTTTTCTTTTCTTTTCTTTTCTTTTCTTTTCTTTTCTTTTCTTTTTTTTTCTATATATACCTGCAATGTTTGAAGAAAGAAAGGAGGCTGTGTGGCTGGAGTTGAGACAGTGGGGGAGTAGGAAATGTGGGAGAAGTCAGAGACCTAGTGGGGAGCCAGATCATATGTGTCTAATAAATCATCAGAAAAACTTCATCTTTTTACTTTTATCAGAATGAGATCAAGAATCTTGAGAGGAATGGTATAATCCAACTTATTTTAAAAGTGCGACTGATGAAGTATTGAACTCTACACCTGAAACTAATGATGTACTATAAGTTGGCTAATTGAATTTAAATTTAACAAATTAAAAACAATAAAAGAATTAATCTGGCTACTGCTTTGAAAGTAAACCAAAGAGAGCAAAGGATGGAAACGAGGAGACCAACAATAGAGAGGATGGTGCTTTGGACAAGAGGAGGAGCCCTGGAGATGCTAAGAATGGTTGGAGTTTGTATAGATTTAAAAGGTACAGCGAATGGAGATTTCTCATGAATTGGATATGGGTAAAAAAAAAAAAAAAAAAAAAACAGGAATCAAGAACAACTCCAAGATTATTTCTGGTCTGCAACTAGAAGGATAGAGTTGGAACCTTATTTCTCTTCCTCCTTGCCCCAAGAGTAATTGAGACTTGATATGGGTGAAATCACCAAAAAAATATGAGAGAAGTAGTATTGGAGAGGTCAGAATCCATTGGCATTGATTGAATGAAATAAAGTAATTTATATAAAAATGTTTAGCATAAGAGCCTAGTAGGCACTCACTAAAATGTAGATTATTTACACTTAACAGTTGCAAAGAAAAAGTGCTCCTACCTATTTTTTGTTCTTCAGATTCATCACTGTTGAGGAATCTTGGCTAAATAGCAGTGATTAGTTCATAAAACTGTTCAGAACTTACATGATTTAGAATATTTTGTAAGCATTTTTTCCCTAGAACTCAGACTCAGCAAATATTCTTTTATGTTCTATCAATTTTGATCAAGGTGAAAAGCCCTTACTTAAAGAATTAACTTTTGCAAATTATGTTACAAGAAATGGTTAACGGATTCGTGAATTATTCTTTCTTAGAGATGAAAAGTCATTCTGGTTTACTTTTCAGCTTGGCATAGATATGAAAACATTTATTCAGACTAAATCCTCTGGTGTAAAATGCATGATCATTTGAGGCCATTGCTCTAGGAGAGTGACTTTCAGTGCTTTGGGGAACTTCTCTTTTAGCTAAAGTAAAAAACTCACTCTTGAGGATCATCCTAGTTACACTTTTAGTCAGTTGAAGAAATACAAACATTTGTATGATGTTGAGGACCTTTGCAATAACGCTACCATCTCTCTCCTACCAAGAGTCAGTTTGGGACTGCTCTGCAAATGATTTCTCAATTGTTATAAAAAGTAACCCTACCATTATAGATTGCTGTGACTTAAGTATTAGCCTGTTTTTTCCCTATCAGTGGCTCTGGTAGTAAGAGATGCTACTGGTCAGTAAATTTGGATTTTTTGTGCTCTCCAACTATCCTGAGTTGTTGACACACTCTTTCAGTCTGCAGATTCCTAGGACTGAAGTAGACTATCCTCTTGTGATCGGCAAGAAGCCAGCATGCACACAATTCTGGAAAAGTTGCTCTCTACTCTTTCTCTTCAAATCCTTCTGTGACCTTCCTCACAGCTCTCAAGGACTCCACAAAATGGTCACAAGCCACTTCCTAAGCTGTGGAGACACAGGTGTGTGTCTTAGGAGGGAGGGATGACCTGCTTCGGTTGCTTCCCCAGCAACCAGTTGGCTGCCTTGGCATGGGTCTGGTTTGACGCCCAAGCCAGGAACTCTAAGAGTATGTGTATCTTTGCAAGTCATTTCTCACTCTGTGAGCAGAGCAGCCTAGCAGACAAACCTCCTCTGGTTCTCTACCTTAGGAGGCTCCCTTCCCCTCCAAGAGAGCTGCTCTGAAGGCTCTGCTTGGCAAGCCCAGAACGGAAGATAAAGCATGCCAGGTTGATTAGGTCTTTGGGTTCAATCTCAATCTCGCTGCTCTCTGAAGAGGTCCAGTGCCTGCCAAATAGTAGATGCAGATGAGCAGTCATGGCACAGTGGCTGAGACATGGGTATCCAGGACTAAAATAGGGCCAAGGGTGGGCAAAGGTGAAGTAAAAAAAGCATAGAGGTGAGTTGAAGAGGCAACAAACTGTGATGGGTTATATAACTGTTACTAATATTTCCATGGTAATTCTTCAGTGAGCCATCCTTAAACTTCTGAGTCAGGTCATGTTTTCCACAATATGATTTCAACACAACACACTTCTCCAATGCTATCCTTTGGCCCAAATTATGTTTTGTTGTTGTTGTTGTTACTATTCTTTGAACACATCCTGTGTTTTTCTGTAGCCTCGCCCTTGTTCTTTCTCTCAAAACACCCTCTCTGTCTGTTGCAATTCTATCCCTCATCTGAAGCCCATCTCGAATGCCACCATTTTAATGAGACCTTTGCTGGTCACCCAGCTAGAAATGGTATCTTGATTCTCTAAATATCACTCATGGATCTTTTTACATTAAACTTATAGTTACTTACATTTCTCCTAAATTTGACTGTAACTTCTTTAAAAACAGAAGTTGTGTCTTATCCTTATAACATTCAATAGGTGCTCAGTTCAGTAGGTGCTCAGTAAAATGTCTGCAGAATAAGTGAGTAAATGAACACTTTGTACAAGTTTGCTTAAGATTAGCTATTTCTCCTTAGAAAAGGATACACTATGGATTGTAAAGGCCTGGGGGTTAGGACTAAAGTTGATTTCATTTAGGCTTAAGATTCATATGGAATCACAACTCAAAAATAAAAAGACTAACAGCCCAATTAAATAATTGAACAGACACTTGACAAAAGAAAATATACAAATGGTTATTAGGTACATGAAAAGATTCTCAACATCATTAACAATCAGGGAAAGACAGAGTAAGACACAAAGAGATACCACTTTATAGCAACTAGAATGGCTGAATCAAGAAGATTGATAATCCAGTGGGTGAGTGTGAAACTGCTAAACCTCTCTGGTTTGAATAGAAAATGTGATTTAGGGGGCAATATTTCCTATGAAGTTAAATGTACATCTATCCTGTAACCTAACAACTCTACTCCTAGAGTTTTACACTAGAAAAATAAATAGATCTGTGGTTGTCTGTGGAAGCTGGGGCATGAGGGAACTTTCTGAGTGATGAAAATGTTCTAAGCCTGGAGTAGGATAGAGAAACAGAATTTTGCCCAAACTAATCAAACCATACACTGCATGATATTTATTGTATATAAATTATACCTCAGTAAAAAAATAATTTTGTCCAGCATCAACTTAGAAAATCATGTATTCAGCACACCTGTGGACCTCAGACATGCCAAAAAGAACTCTACCACAATTTTTCAGCCATCTAATTGTATGATTTTATGAAGATCATTGAGTAAAAGAACACAAAAAGCTTATTCTTCTGTAAACCAAGATGGCAGTGCCATGACCTTTAGATTTTAAATGATTAATTTGATCAGCTAATGGCAACAAAAGCTTATTTTTGTTGAGACATGTTCTACAAACTCAAGGATATTGTCACAGAGATGTCTTCTTCTTAGGAGATAATTGTAATAGTAAGTGGGACTATTATAGTCATTTTCAACAGTAAGTTAAGTGCTTATTATTGTGGGTTACATAATTTAGACCTTAGAGAACTCTGGTTATTATGGAAGGCATTGCATTTCAGTGTGCTCTTTCCTTTGGGATTATAAACATCAAGAGCTTTTCTTTCAAAATAAGATTAAAAGAAAACAAGATAATCAAAAATAGAAAGCATAAAAATGGAAAATGAGATTGCATATCTTGATTGAAAAAAATCAATAAGTAAAAAATGTTATTAAACTCCTGAGCTAAATTTAAAAGGCTTTAAAATGATAGCAATGATTGGAGAATAGTTCTCACTTTAGATGTTGTACTTGTTTTGAATTAGATTCTTTTTTTTGAGAAGTGACCTTGAAAAAAAGATGATAAACTGAGTGCAAGTTTGACTGTTTGTGTTGACTATTAGAAATGACTGTGCTCTTTCTCAAGTATCTTAATGAGGCAGAAATATGTATATCATCCATTTCTCTTCTCTTTAGTTGGAGTTTCAGGTTTTCTACGTCTGGCTTCTATACCAAATCACAGCCAAATCATAGCTATTTGTTATGCAGTTACAACTGATTCAATATTTATTGAGTAAATATTGCTGTCTTGTCTTTTGAAGTGGAGGAATTAAAATCTAGCTAATGGGAAGAAGATCTGTGGGAAATACAGTAACAAAGATTTTAACAAAAGTTCAAGAGAAGAATCAAGGTGATGTCACAAAGCCATGCATGGTTACATGTATTTTAAGACATGTATTTTAAGACAACTGTGCCTGAAATTTGAAGAGTGAGATAGAATTATTTGTTCACATTTTCCTGCTACTGGCTTTGCAAATGCTGCCATCTCCATTGTCTCCCTTCCTGTGCTTTGTAGTTTTCTTTTTAAATTAAATTTTAATTTTCATTGAAATAATGCAAGCTACATGGATTTAAAAAGCAAACTACATTGGGAGCTTGGTAATATAAACAGGAGTCCCCTGAGTAATTCCTCCCCACAGTCTTGTTTTCTGTTGCCCCAGAAACAATTACTTTTAACTTTTAATAGATATTTCTTTCCATAATTGTAAATATTTCTTGATTTATTGGTTTTTGGTTCACCTATTGACTTCCTTCTATGGAAGATGAGGATTTAGTTCTCTTCCATTACCCTATATACATATTCTCCTGACACACTCTCTCATCTCCCCCAAATAGTTTAGGACATATTTGGTTAAACCTATATTTAGTATTTTGCTTATTACAACTCTGCATATCTTGATTTCATTTTCTTTCTTATGTAGCTTTCTTTCTTTATGTAATCTCTCTCTGTGTGTTTTATTTACCTTCCTTGGTTTGAGTGGACCTCTTGCTAAACCTTGCATATGCTCTAAAGTTCTCTAAAACATCTACCAAAACAGTTTAATACAGTCAATCCTGTCAGATAACATAGCAATCTATTTTATTTCTGAAACTTTCCCCAAGAGCTCTCCTTCTGCTCTAGAATAGTCATCTTAGTCTTAAGATTCCCAGGATCTCTGGTCATCCTGGGAATTCCATTTGTTTCTTTCCTGTGTTGATCACTGTTTCTGAATACCTCAGATTTCTCTTTCTTTTCTTTCCAAAAAACGGTGAATTGGAAATCAAGGTTTTGAGACTTTTCTTATCTGAAAATGTCTTTATTTTACCTTTATCCTTGATAGTTTGGAAATCACTTTCCCTCAGAATTTGAGGGATGTACTCTATCACTTTCTAGCTTTCAGTGTTCCTGCTAAGAAGACCGATGGCATTCTAATTCTCCAGTCTTTACAGGTAACATGGTTTTTCTCTTTAGGAGCTACTAAGATATTCTCTTTATCACAGCAGTTTCATATCTTATGATGTACTTCCATGAGCTCTTTTTCATTCATGAGAATTCTTTATGGGTCTTTTTATTCTGAAAACTCATTCATTCATTTATGGGAAAATATCTCCCACAATTTCCTTTTTTTTTAATTTTTTTTTTATTTCCCCCTCCTAAAACTTTTGTTAATTGGGGTTGGACTATGTAGTTTGAACTTACAATTTTCTTATCTTTTCTCTCCTCTATTCCATATCTTATTTTTTGTATGTTCTCTTTTCTGGGAGACGTTTTCCACTCTATTTTTGAAAACTGTTTAATTTTGTGTATGTGTTAGCTGCCATATTTTTTTCCCCACTATAAACAAAATCAATTGACAAAAAACCAAAATGGGAAAGGGTAGTTATGAATGATACCATATATAACGATGTAATAACTATGGTCTGTAAATAACTATAAAAATTGTAGGGCAAGGAAGCATAAAACCTTATTAGGAAAAATGCAGAAAAAATAAGAAAATAAATACTTAAACAGACAAAGAGATAGCAGGATGTCCCCCACCTCACTCATAACTAGAGGAATACAAAGTAAAACTACATGGAGATATCATTTCTTCTCTAATACCAACAAGAATGTTTGACATTAAAGTGTACACAGGGGCAGCCTGGGTGGCTCAGTGGTTTGGCGCCTGCCTTCAACCCAGGGCCTGATCCTGGAGACCCGGGATCAAGTCCCACGTCAGGCTCCCTGCATGGAGCCTGCTTCTCCCTCTGCCTGTGTCTCTGCCTCTCTCTCTCTTTCTGTGTCTCTCATGAATAAATAAATAAAATCTTAAAAAAAAAATAAAGCGAACACAGTATATTTTGGCAAGGCTGTGAAGAAGCAGGCATTCTAATAATGGGTTGGTGGAACTCAGACTGGTAAAACCCTTTGGTGGAATGGGCTGCCAAAATATACTAAAGTTATATATACATTTACCTATGACCTTGGCTACCATATTTTTCATTTCCAAGAACTCTTTCTTTTCTCCCCAGGCTTATTGAGATATAATTGACATATAGCACTATGTAAGTTTAAAGTACACAATGTGATGATTTGCTAAACATACATTAAGATTAGTTAACACATCCAGTAACTCACATAGTCAACACTTCTTTTTGTATGTAGTGTGGTGAGAACTTTTAAAATCTCTTAGCAACTTTTAAATATACAGTATGGTATTATTCAGGTACAGTCATCGTGCTGTACATTAGATCCCCAAAATTTATTCAACTTCTAATTGGAAATTGTATACCCTTTAACCAACATTTCCCTATCCCCCACCATCACTGCCCTCTGCCCCTGGCCAGTCTATTCTCTGTTTCTATGATTTTGGCTTTTATAAATTCCACATGTAAGTGAGATCCTGTAGTATTTGTTGTTCCCTGTCTGACTTATTTCACTTAACATAATGGCTTTAAGGTTCATCCATGTTGTTGCAAATGGTAGGATTTCTCACAACTGAGTAATACTCCACTATATAATATATATATTCCACTACACACACACCATGTTTTATCTATCCATTCATTGGTGAACACTTAGTTTGTTTCCATGTTTTCATTATTGTAATAATGGTGCAGTGAACATGGCATTGCAGATATCTCTTTGATGTAGTAATTTTATTTCCTTTGGATATACAGCCAAGTAGGATTGCTGGATCATATGATAATTCTAATTTTAGTTTTTTTGAGGAACTTCTGTACTGTTCTTCATACTGCCTGTACCAGTTTACATTCCTACCAAGAGCACACAAGTGTTCCTTTTTCTTCATATCCTTGTCAAAACTTGTTTTCTCTTCTCTTTTGTAATAGCCATTCTAATATGTGTGGGATGAAATCTCATGGTTTTTATTTGCATTTTTCTGACAGTGACCTTGAACACCTTCTCCTGTACATATTGGCCATTTGTATGTCCCCAGACTTTATTCAATTTGTAACTGGAAATTGCCTCTTACTTGTAGCTTTGGATATATCCCTGTTTATGTTCTTTGCCCATTTTTTGGTATGTTTTTTTATTGGAATTCGATTTGCCAATATATAACACCCAGTGCTCATCCTGTCAAGTGTCCCCCTCAGTGCCCTCACCCAGTCACCCCCTCCCCCCACCCACCTCCCCATCCACTACTCCTTGTTCATTTCCCAGAGTTAGGAGTCTCTAGTGTGCTGTCACCCTCACTGATATTTTCACTCATTTTCTCTCCTTTCCCCTTTAATCCCTTTCACTATTTTTTATATTCCTTGTATGAGTCAAACCATATAATGATTGTCCTTCTCCAATTGACTGACTTCACTCGGCATAATACCTTCCAGTTCCATCCACGTTGAAGCAAATGGTGGGTATTTGTTGTTTCTAATGGCTGAGTAATATTCCATTGTATACATAGACCACATCTTCTTTATCCATTCATCTTTCGATGGACACCGAGGCTCCTTCCACAGTTTGGCTATTGTGGACATTGCTGCTAGAAACATAGGGGTGCAGGTGTCCCGGCGTTTCACAGCATCTGTATCTTTGGGGTAAATCCCCAGCAGTGCAATTGCTGGGTCATAGGGTAGCTCTATTTTTAACTTTTTGAGGAACCTCCACACAGTTTTCCAGAGTGGCTGTACCAGTTCACATTCCCACCAACAGTGCAAGAGGGTTCCCCTTTCTCCACATCCTCTCCAACATTTGTGGTTTCCTGTCTTGTTAATTTTCATCATTCTCACTGGTGTGAGGTGCTATCTCATTGTGGTTTTGATTTGTATTTCCCTGATGGTGAGTGATGCAGAACATTTTCTCATGTGCTTATTGGCCATCTGTATGTCTTCTTTGGTGAAATTTCTGTTCATGTATTTTGCCCATTTCATGATTGGATTGTTTGTTTCTTTGCTGTTGAGTTTAATAAGTTCTTTATAGATCTTGGATACTAGCCCTTTATCTGATATGTCATTTGCAATTATCTTCTCTCATTCTGTAGGTTGTCTTTTAGTTTTGTTGACTGTTTCTTTTGCTGTGCAGAAGTTTTTTGTCTTGATGAAGTCTCAAATATTCATTTTTGCTTTTGTTTCCCTTGCCTTCATGGAAGTATCTTGCAAGAAGTTGCTGCGGCCAAGTTAAAAAAGGGTGTTGCCTGTGTTCTCCTCCAGGATTTTGATGGATTCTTGTCTCTCATTTAGATATTTCATCAATTTTGAGTTTGTCTTTGTGTATGGTGTAAGAGAATGGTCTAGTTTCATTCTTCTATATGTGGCTGTCCAATTTTCCCAGCACCATCTATTGAAGAGACTGTCTTTATTCCAATGGATAGTCTTTCCTCCTTTATCGAATATTAGTTGACCATAAAGTTCAGGGTCCACTTCTGGGTTCTCTATTCTGTTCCATTGATCTATGTGCCTGTTTTTGTGCCAGTACCACACTGTCTTGATGACCACAGCTTTGTAGTACAACCTGAAATCTGGCATTGTGATGCCCCCAGCTCTGGTTTTCTTTTTTCAATATTCTCCTGGCTATTCGGGGTCTTTTCTGATTCCACACAAATCTTAAGATGATTTGTTCCAACTCTCTGAATAAAGTCCATGGTATTTTGATAGGGATTGCATTAAACATGTAAATTGCCCTGGGTAGCATTGACATTTTCACAATATTAATTCTTCCAATCCTTGAGCATGGAATATTTTTCCATCTCTTTGTGTTTTCCTCAATTTCTTTCAGAAGTGTTCTGTAGTTTTGAGGGTTTAGATTCTTTACCTCTTTGGTTAGGTTTGTTCCTAGGTATCTTATGCTTTTGGGTGCAATTGTAATTGGGATTGATTCCTTAATTTCTCTTTATTCAGTCTCATTGTTAGCGTATAGAAATGCCACTGACTTCTGGGCATTGATTTTGTATCCTGCCACACTGCCAAATTGCTGTATGAGTTCTAGCAATCTTGGGGTGGAGTCTTTTGGGTTTTCTATGTACAGTATCATGTCATCTGCGAAGAGGGAGAGTTTGACTTCTTCTTTGCCAATTTGAATGCCTTTAATGTCTTTTTGCTGTCTGATTGGTGAGGCTAGGACTTCCAGTACTATAGCAGTGGTGAGAGTGGACATCCCTGTCGTGTTCCTGATCTTAGGGGTAAGGCTCCCAGTGTTCCCCCATTGAGAATGATATTGGCTGTGGGCTTTTCCTAGACAGCTTTTAAGATGCTAAGAAATGTTCCCTCTATCCCTACACTCTGAAGAGTTTTGACCAGGAATGGATGCTGTATTTTGTCAAATGCTTTCTCTGCATCTATTGAGAGGATCATATGGTTCTTGTTTTTTTCTTGTTGATATGATCTATCATGTTGATTGCTTTACGAGAGTTGAACCAGTCTTGCATCCCGGGGATAAATCCTACTTGGTCATGGTGAATAATCTTTTTAATGTACTGTTGGATCCTATTGGCTAGTATCTTGAGAATTTTTGCCTCTGTGTTCATCAGGGATATTGGTCTATAATTCTCCTTTTTAGTGGGGCCTTTGTCTGGTTTTAGAATTAAAACTGGCCTCAAAACGAGTTTGGAAGTATTCCGTCCCTTTCTATCTTTCAGAACAGCTTTAGTAGAATAGGTATTGTTTCTTCTTTAAATGTTTGATAGAATTACCCTGGAAAGCCATCTGGCCCTGGACTTTTGTGTCTTGTGAGCTTTTTGATGACTGCTTCAATTTCCTTCTGGTTATCAGCCTGTTCAGGTTTTCTGTTTATTTCTGTTCCAGTTTTGGTAGTTTGTGGTTTTCCAGAAATGCATCCATTTCTTCTAGATTGCCTCTTTGCCCATTTTTTTAATTAGAATATTTGTTGTTATTGTTTTTATTATTGAGCTGTAGGAGTTCCTTATTTATCTTTGTTCTGAGTCTATTATCAGATATATCTGAGTCTATTATCAGATATATTATCAGATCAGATATATATATATATATATATATATATATATATCAGAGTCTATTATCAGATATATCAGATTTGCAAATATTTTCCTATTCTGTAGGTTGCCTCTTCATTTTTCTGAATGTCTCCTTTGCTGTGCAGAAGTTTTTTGGTTTAATGTAGTCCCACTAGATTATTTTTGCTCTTGTTGCTTTGTGCTTTTGGTGTCATATCTAAAAAATTCATAGCTAAGACCTATGTCAAGAAAGTTTTCCTGTTGTTTTATTCTAGGAGTCAAAAGCTTTTTCTTGTTTTCAGAATATCACTATATAAGTAGTTAAGTTATGGATGAAAAGCTATCTCTCTGAGGATATTTGTTATAATTTTATTAAAGTTTTCTTTTTTTAAAATTTTATTTATTTATTCATGAGAGACAGAGAGAGAGAGAGAGAGAGAGAGAGAGGCAGAGGGAGAAGCAAGCTCCATGCAGGGAGCCCGACGTGGGACTCAATCCCGGGTCTCCAGGATCACACCCTGGACTGCAGGCGGCGCTAAACCGCTGCACCACCAGGGCTGCCCTTATTAAAGTTTTCTGTTTCTTGCTTTACCTCTATTCCTTTAAAGTTCTCTTCTCTGTTCTAGTCTCTGTTTTTCATGACAACAGCTTTCCCCTAAGGTTTGGGGACCCTTGGATGCCTGTTCATGTTTGTGGAGGAGGCTTATGGAAAGCTCTATGTGTGTTGGTTTGTTGCCTGATGGGCTTTACTTCAGTATCTTTGGGGAAATATCAATGAGCATTTTTTGTAGGTTTTTCTTTTGTTAGGATTGTCAGCCTCCCCAGAACTGTAATCTCCCGCCTGGAAGGCATTAACTTTGGTGACAATACTCTGTGAGTTGAGTGGATAAGAAACTTGTTGGTCTTATATTTTAGTATGTAAACTTTTACATAATCCTGTTTGCAGAATAGTGTTTCATTTCTACCCTCAATGGTGCCTATTATCCTTCAACAGTGGTGATGTCACTTGAACAGAAAGTAAACTCTAATCTTCTTCTGGGGTCAATAAAGAGTAGTTGTTCACCTGTGCAGGTTGGGAGAGGAGACCTGGGGGAACAGGTGAACATTTTAAAGACTTCTGACTTCAGTGTCACCTACACCTCACCTGCAGAATAATTAAGACTTAACTGATGAAACAGTTCCTAGATTTTGTGATTTTGAATCAGCATAGTTAGCATGCAGTTCTCTCTTGGTTTTTCAAGACACTTACCACTTACTCATATGTCACCTCTTCCCCTCACTTTGTCATTGAAAATTTATGCTTTTTAATTTATGCTCTTTTTTTAATAAAGTATTCCCATTTTAATGTTGTCTAAGGAAGGATCAGTGAAAATTACTTTGGAGGGGAGGATTATCAGAAATCTCCATTCTATTTATTGAGATTTACTCCATACTTATACCTCCCATTACCACCTACATCCCAAAACATCTCAAATACATCTCTAGCCTGATCTCTCCTATTGCTTTCACATCTGTAGGTATCACTGCTTGGATGTGTCCCAGGTGCCTCATAATGTGATTGCTATTTAAAGGCTATAGCATTTACAGAAGTGTGATTCAAATATTTATTGTGTACCAGGCTAATTTTGCTAACATTTAGTAAGATAGCACTGTGTCTCAGCCATTGTAAGATGAAGTAGAACTGTAGAAATAAAACACAAATCCTGACCTGTAGAAGCTTCTGGAGAGATAGACAGAAACATGTTCCTGGTGCTTTGAGATACATACATACATACATAGAGGTACTGGAATATAGAAGAAAAAATGTATATCTTTACCTAGGGAGGAAGGGTTAAGAATAACTTCAGAAAGAAGGTGATTTTTACTCGAATGTCAAAGTGGTAATAAGTGTTCATCAGATGGATAAGGTTGTGGTAGGATTTTCCAAGCAGTATGAAAAACAAGAAAACAAGAACTTAACGTTGCCATGTACGGAGCATTAGGGGAGCTAATATGCCTGGATCGTTGGTCTGGGGTGTATAGTGGTAGAAGAGACAAAGCTGAAGATTATAACAGAGCCTTGCATGCCACACCAAGGTCTTTACCCTGAGGGGTATAGGAGACCAGCATTACATGTTAAAATCCTACTTGCATTTTAACACACAGAGGTTTGGGGAGGATGGAATTGAGAGGGACCACTATAGAAGGCAAAGGGAAATTTGGAGGCTCTTGTCATCTAGACTAGTGCTATCAAAGGATGGTGCCCATTGGCTAACTTATTTTTATGAGTCCTTGACAAACATAAGAAGCTTATGGTATAATGCAAGCACACTGTTCAGTGGGGCAACTGTGCTCTCATGGGAAGATTTTCTCCATAAAGGAAGCTGTATTTTGATTCCTGAGCCAGCCATTCATCTTGTAGAAGACCCCCAATTTGAGTGTATGTGGTCTTTATTATTGGTCTTTAAATTCTTCCAATGTCACATATTCACAAGCAAAAAATGTTTGAGTACATGACTTTAACATATACACATTTATGAGCTTTACATACATATTACTGTAATACAC
Organism: Canis aureus; assembly: GCF_053574225.1. Lineage (NCBI taxonomy): Eukaryota > Metazoa > Chordata > Mammalia > Carnivora > Canidae > Canis > Canis aureus. The sequence continues at coordinate 56,771,108 of NC_135619.1, read as the reverse complement.
ATAATACAGATTATAAAAAACTCTAAACATAAATTTAAAAAGGATAAGATGAAAATAAATAAGTAACATTTTCTTAAAATTTCACTAAAGTGAAAGCAGTGTAATTAAATATACTTCACTAATTTAAAAAATTGCTGTTTAACCCTTTCTGATGTAGGTATTCCAAAGGTCTGCTTCTGGTTCAGTTTATTTTGGTTTTGGTTTAAATGGCTGTCAATGAAAAAGTTACTTCACAAAGATAGATGGTTCCACATGGAATAAGGCCAGCTTGGCAGTACTTACGAAGTTAAGATTCTCATCTCTCAATCCAATTCAGGAATTAAACACATGTTTTTATTGAAATTCATATTCTCAGATGTCAATCAGTTGTCTTTGCACACTAACCTAAAGGTGTTTCATTTTCATATTTTATACAAATGGATTTTAAATACACTGTAATTATTAATTTGAAATATATTTCAACAGGGTAAAATTCAATTTCTGGCTTTAAAAAAACATAATTTTCATAAGTGACATTCACCATTCTCATCAGGAAAATCACATAACATGGAAATGTTTTTAAATACTTGTTTCTAAAGGCCCTTTCCAAAGCACAAATTTCTTCAGAAAAACAATATTCATTAGTGAAATATCACCTTTATCTTGAAGGGGCAGTTAAAGTTGTCTTTTAAAAGTATCTTCTGTGTTTAAAAAAAACACAGAAAAGGTCAACACATTTTTTTTTCACTTGTGTTTTTATAGAAAAAAAAAACATTCTAAGTACTTTGCCATGAGTTAACAAAGAACCCCCATGTGGTACAGTAGATTTTTCAGGGTCACTTTGCTTTCTCAGATGGAACCTATCTGTTGAGAAAATAAGGTTACGAATTCACTTAACTAGGTGTATTTAATCTGAAAGGGAAGCACAATTTTTTTTTTTTTTGGGAAGCACAATTGTTAAAAGTGAGAGTATAGATGTTAAGTCTTTGAACTGTGGATCACCCATTATTCCCTGGGGATGCATCCATTCCCTACCTGACACCTGAGGGACCGTAGTCATTTGTGGATAAAATAGTAGCAAAACTTGATTTGCTCTCATTTTTAAAAACTTAAGTATAAATAGAACTTCTAATATTTCTTCTTGCCTCTAATGGATTAGCTTGTATCTCTCCTGAGGTGCTATGTTCTTCTTTGGCAAGGACTTGACCAGATGCTCAATGGTGAGATTCTGAACAAAGGCAAAACCAGAGAAGAGGAGAGATGGTACTGATAAACATACTTGAGGGAGACAAAAATTGTCAGAACTTGATCACCTATTAGATATGGCGATAGGAATCAAAGAAATGCACAAATAGATATTTTTTCTGCTGTTTTAAAAATAATTATGTCCCATCTTTTCCAGTGATTGTAAGTTTTACCAGAAACGAACCAAACTATACTCTTCCTTCTTCATGCCATGCATTGTGCAGTGCACATTCACACACATCTCTGCATAGAGTGCCTTCTACCTATTTGTAGATCTATATCTCAGAATTTTTGCAAATAGCAGCTGCTCAAAGCTGTCTGTTTTTTTTCCACAAGAGGGCCTCTATGAATGTCCACACCAAGGTGACTTCCTGATGAGGCATCAGGATGGCATGGTGGAGTGTAAGGCCTTCTGAGTCTCAAAGAACAAGGACTTTCTTCCAAGCAGTAGCCTAAACCGCTGGGCAGGAGAGTACTGGTGAAAGTCTTCAGCCAAGATATCAACATTCCCTACCCATAAGCATCATCTACTCCTCTTAGTGACCCCTTCATTCCAAATAAAATAAAATAAAATAAGGACTGACATAGTCTTTTGTATGCCTTACTCACAGCAAGGTTGGTCCACTGTACACTCCTCCAAATGCATCTTTGTCGATAGCTGACAGGTATTTATTCTTGTTCAGGTAACTAGAGAGAGAGAGAAAGAATGAATTAGGTGAGGTTAAGCAAATTAATATAAATACCAAAATGAAATGTGAGCATAGTCTCCCTAGCTATTGTTTTTTTGTTGTTGTTGTTGTTGTTTTGTTTTGTTTTGTTTTTGTTTCTTTTTTTTTTTTTTAAAGATTGATTGATTTGAGAGAGAGAGCAAGAGAGAGAGAGCACACGCACAAGCAGGGGCAGGGGCGGAGGGGAGAGGAGGGAGAGTATTCAGCTTGATTCTCTCCAGCAGACTCTGTTGAGCTTGGAGTCTGATGCAGGCCTCCATCCTATGACCATGAGATCGTGACCTGAGCCAAAATCAAGAGTCAGATGCTTAACTGACTGAGCCACCAGGTGCTCCTATTAACTGGTTTTTAAGAATTTGGAAAACACCTACCTTCTTCTGGCTTAAGCACTCAAAACATCCTAGGTTTTAGTTGTACAAAGTTTATACATATTATGGCAGATGTCTTTGGAAGTGAGCACATTTATGATATAGTTTGCATATCTAGATTTTATAAAAGTTGCCTAATTCCCTATTTGTAGGCATACCTCAAAGATACTGCAGGTTTGGTTCCAGACCGCCATAAGAATGGATTTTTTGGTTTCCCAGTGCATATAAAAGTTATGTTTACACTATATTACTGTCTTATAAGTGTACAATAGCATTATGTTTAAAAAACTAATATACGTACTTTAATTTTAAAAAAATGCTAACCATCATCTGAACTTATAGGAAGTCACAATCTCTTTGCTGGTGGAGGATCTTGCCTCAGTGTTGATGGCTGCTGACCGATCAGAGTGGTGGCTGCTGAAGGTCAGGTCAGGGTGAATGTGGCAATTTCTTAAAATAAGACAGCTGTGAAATTTGCTGCATTGATTGACTTTTCTTTTCAAGAATGATTTCTCTGTAACATGTGATGCTGTTTGATAGCATTTTACCTATAGAACTTTCAAAGATGAGGTCAGTCCTCTCAAAACCTGCTTCTGGTTTGTCAGCCAAATTTATGTTATATTCTAAATTCTTTGTTGTCATTTCAACAATCTTCACAGCATCTTCTCCAGGTATAGATTCCATCGAAAGAAACTACTCCTCATCCATAAGAAGCCACTCCTCATCCATTCAAGTTTTATCATGAGATTGCAGCAATTTAAACAAAATAATAATGAAAAAGTTTGAAATATTGTGAGAACTACCAAAATGTGACACAGAGACATGAAGTGAGCAAATGTTGTTGGAAAAATGGCACCAGTAGAGTTGCTTGATGCAGGGTTGCCACAAACCTTCAATTTCTTAAATGCAATATTTGTAATAAAGACTGTCAGAGATTCAGATTTTTTCTTTGGGACAGGGTTGCCAGATTTAGCAAATAAAAATACAAGATGCCCAGAAAAACAATGAATAATTTTTAGCATAAGTATTCCCCATTGTAAGTTTTGAAATATTTTTGTACTAAAGAGTTGTTTATCTGAAATTCAAATTTAATTGGATGGCCTGTATTTACTCTGACCATCCTATTTTAGAGGAAGAGCAGGTTATACAGATAAGATTACAGAGAATGAATGTGTAAATGAGTGAATAAAAAAGTTAATGCACATCTCTTCCAAAATAGTGAGGTGGGTTACACATGTGATTGCTTTAAGGAAAAAGTAATAGAGAGTGAGAGAAGAGAAGACTCAGGATATGATATGATGGCCCATTGACTTTCTTGATGGCAATGACAAGGCAGCTGATTTACAAATCCCATAGGGTATGGCCCAGACATGGCTTTTTCAGGCAGTGGCTGGACACTAAGCTTTCTAGGACATTGTTAAGTTTTAAATGGAGGGGTTTCATTAATCTCATATATATACAAAAACCCAATTAAGGTGCTACAGGAGCTCATCTGTGCCTTGGGGTTGAATGGCTATCGTGTAAGGCTGTTAATCACATGCTTCCTTGGTCACTGTTTGTCCCTCAACTCACAATGTCCATGGAATTCCTTTGGTCAGTGATAGCTAGAGTGGGCAAGAGCCACCTTGGAGAAACAACAGGAGAGAAGATCTTGAACAGCATGATTTTGTAAAAAGGCAACTAAGCTAAGCATAAGTGTGGCACTGGCTTGCATCTCTTTTTGTATTCTTTGGACCATGCAACTTGCAGATCACATTCTGTTCCCGGACTGCTGAAAATCAAGTGAAGATCAGTGAGCTCATCTCAGTTTTTCCTCTTCATCTCAGACTGCTGCAAGAGAAAATCGGCTTACTCTAATCATTAAAAATTATTATAAAACTAAATAATTGCTTGTCCAATTCTGTAGTGTTTTCATCTGATATTCAATACGCCCCCAAGGATAAGGAGAATGGTTGATAAGCATTGCAGTTTACCAGAAACACTGCAGAAGATTTCAAACTGGGAAAGCCAGCCAGAGTCCAGAGGGGAGAAGGAGGATGGAGAGAGGGTGCAGCCAGCTTGAACGGAGATGAACTGGCTCTTGGGGGAGATCCCAAGCTGTGTTCTCTAAAACCAGCAGGGTTGTTGGGCACTTTATCTTTTAGAGATAATTAGGTGTTCAAAAATGAAACTATCACGCCATGTTTAGCAGTTTGGAGGACTTCCTTATTATCATAGATTGTGATAATTCCATGAAGCTTTTTACCTTGGATTCAGATTGCTGATGATACTTTCCATTTGAAGCTAAGAGAATGAGATGGGGCCATATAGCCATAAAACCCTTAATATCCAGGAAGAAAGTGCTTCGATCATCCCTATTTATCATATAGTGTTACCTGGAAATGTCAGTCTATTTAAACTGGTTCATTCATCATGATCTAGGCTGATTGCCCTAGAATCTACATTCTATAAACTAGCTTGGGTAAATCAATCACAAATCTTGGTAGGGTCTCTGGGTAAGCTACACCAGACAATCGTTATTTTATAGGGTTGGGGTTCGTGATCATTTAAGAGAACTTAAGTCCTTTTGCAAGGACATGGTGAACATAAATGAAATTAATAGTCAGTATAAAGTCTTGGAGTCAGAGTTGAAAGGAGAAGCTTCTTGAAAGCCAGGATTTCTAAACACAAATACTGTGAAGGCTTATAGGAAAAGAACAAGCATTTCCTTTTAAAATAACATAGACACTGGTACATGTGCGTTCAATGCCTTTATACTGTTTGCGCTGTACATTTCACAGATGTACAGAAGAACAATGTGGTCTGAAAAATGAGGATGGTCAGAAATGAGTTGGGGAAGAATGTCATCTGATGAACTAAGTATGATGGATACAATATTATAGCCCACATGCTTCTTCATTGTACTCATTTTTGGCACATAGCAGCCATTCAATAAAAACCTGCTAGATGAAAAAAATGAAAGTCCAGTTGTTGGGTAACTGTTAGCTAGAGGCACCCTCTATATTATGTTTAGGTGAAGAAGTGACCTGTGTCAGAGGGAGGAGTATGACACGGTGGGTTGTAGTTGCTGCTGAGCTTTGCTCTCTCAGGAATTTTGCGATACATTTCAGCTCCAAGATGGAATTTCAGCCTGAATTTCCATAATCCCTTTTGGGTAAACCTGGGCTGGCACCTGTTTACATTGTGAGACTCCGGGGAACACTTCTGTAAGAAACAGTGTTCCCCCTCATAGTATTGATTATTTGGAAGAATTAAAGGGAACCTGTGCCCAGCCCTCTGCTCCATGGAAACCTTTTCGATAGCAGAAGTCAGGAGACCTGTAAACATTAACAGGTAGGAAAATGCTCAAGGTTTCAACAGAGGTAAAAGGAGGTAAAAGCCAGCTTTGGAGCATATCTGACAAGCTGTTCAAATACTCTACGAGAAGTAATAGCCTGCTTCATCCCTTAATCTTCTCTATCATCATCTTGTCCCAGTGCTTCAAGCTTTGGTGTTTTGCTTCTAATCAGCTAATGTGTGATGCTAATTAGCACACATAACTTTTGTTGACTTCTTGGTTCATAGTGATTAGTGTTTCCGTGTGTTCTTAGCAGATCAAATGGTATTTTTTTTCCTGCCCAAATGTTTACTGTCAGATAGTAGCTAGTTACTAGAGTTTGACAATAGAAAATACAATACAGGGAATCAGACATTCTGAGATAAGCAACATATCCCCATGCCAGATCGTGTGGAAAGAGGATGGAAAAGAGGTTCCAAGGAATGAATTTGTGACTTTGCTTATGACTGGGAGCAGTTCAACTTCTGCTGAGCAAGAAATGCTTGTATTTTTGTTAATTTCACATCTGAGTGATGACAGTGTGCTTGGTTCCACATGAAATCACAGGGCCATGTGCTTTTACACATCTGCCATAATGTTCATGAACTTGTGACTAATTACCCAACTGCTGCTGAGGCATCAGTGCTTATTCTCAGTGTGGAACTTGACCAAGTTGGCTGCAAGTTTACACTTTAGTTACATTTTAAAAAAAAGTCTAAATGAGGCTAAATTTGATAATTTTAGTAAATTGACATGAGGTGAATGATGGGGAATCATTACTCCAAAATCATTACTTTTGGAAGATGACACATTATTTAAATTAGAACCTAAAGATATTTGAACAAACTTTTGGAGAATTTACCAAGTTGCTCACATGCTATGTGTAATCTTTGAACACAAATAGGATCCTTATAGGATACTGATGTGCTCACGTTAGTTTAAGATCACAATTAGCATTGAGACCAGAGGCATCAGGCCTGTGTTAAAATCACAAAGTGACTACTACTTCATTATGACTGTGGAAACTTGACCATTGTTTTCTCCATCTGCTACTCAACCCTTATCTTCCTGTAGTCCCAAACCTCCTTAGCACCATCACCACTTTGATTTTACCTTGGATTTACACAATACTTTTTACTGAAATGCTTAACTCTAAGAAAAAATAAGTTTCCATCAACCAGGAATCAAACTGAGGGCAGAATGAAAGAACATTGTTTTAGGACCGAGTTTCAAGTTTGAATTCAAAATACTAATTGGAAAAAAAGATCTTTGTTTTCTATTATGATTGGATCTGAACTTTCAAACCCTGAAATATTTTTTTTTTCCAGATACTTATCTTTAGCCCATACTTGCCTTTGATCTTTATCAGGAATTGGGAGAAATACACTACATATTTTATCATACAATGGTCATCCTCACTGAATACCCCCATCTAGACCAGAAGTCCACAAACTATGACCATCTGGTCAAATTCTGTCTCCCACCTGCTTTTGTAAATAAAGTTTTGTTGAAATACAGTCACAGTCATTTATTTAAACATTGTCTGTGGCTGCTGCCGCATTATAACGGCAGAGTTGTGTAGGCACGACAGAGATCTTATGGCCCACAAAGCCTAAAATATTCATCTTTCCAAAAATGTTTGCTGATCTCTGATATAGACTTCTAAAAATTCTAAAAATCAAGAAACAAATGATTCTCACGTAAATATTTCCTACATTAGTTAAATCCTTCTAAAACTTTAATATTCCACATAAAAATGTCAAGAAAGTATAGTGAAAATGGTGCAATGATTTCCTATCTTTAAAGGGATAGTTACAGTAACTACGAAAGGCTGTAATTCAGGGAACCAGTGAATTAAAATCCACTGTCTCCAATAGAATAATTCTCCGCCATTAGCCAAGCCTCTCATGGGGCCCATGAGAAGGTCAGAGGAGAAAAATGGTGAGAAGGTAGAGAGAGTCTTCATACATAACCTCTTCATGGGTTTAATTTCAGAAGATCGCTGGAAGATCTGAAACACTACCGGCTCTTAGATTCTCCACAGGCTGCCTTGAACATAAACCTCATTAAACTTAATCTGTCACCCAACAAGGTGGCATGTCAAAAGATTCTTTCTTGAGTAGCATATCCTGCAAAGTGTTCCGTGGCACACCAATCCAGAGAGATGCTCCTGCAACCAAGAGCTCCCTGGGAAGCTCTGCATATTGTATCCCCGTCTTGGACACTAGTAATTCAGATTGTCCTATTAAAAAGACCCAATAAGTCCACTTTTATACTTTGTTGAACTTTATAAGGCTATGGATAGCTTTCTAAAAATAACATACATTAATTTACCATGGAAAGAGAATTCAAGTAACATAATTTGGAAAATGCCATAAGACTTGGGGAGAATCAAAAATAGAAGTTATTAAAAATAAAGAAAAAATAAAATAGAAGTTATTGTTCTCTTGTTAGTGTTTCCATCTTTTCATTAGAAAGTGTCTCTAAACTCCTTTGACATTCTACAGCTGATTTTATGACCGGAGCCATAAAATAATATGTTGCTAGACTTACACTGAGAAACACAGAGCACAATAGTCTCCTGAATACAGAAGATTTACTTTAAAAATCTCTTGAAGTTTTTGTGGAGTCCTTTAAACATAACAAAAGGCCAATTTATGACTAAGCATGAGATGTTTTGAAGTAAAATAGTCAATGTACATAGCCTAACTTTAACCCCAGTTCTTTGAATTCAATAAAATTTTTACACCAGCCCTTTCATTAAGGTGTCTCCTACTCAGACCTCATTTGAAAGTTCGCTAAGTTGGTGACCTTGCTGCATTGATAATGTCAGGTTCTTATTGATGAATGACACTGTTGCTTGGTGTGAGTCTTTCTGAAATTTCTACTGGTTATACCTTGAGTTTTGAGTGGACTCTTTTCTCTCAAGAGTGGACTCGTCTCAGCTATATGATATCTTAGCTTCTGTATTTCATGCCTGTAACAGACTGAGCTAAGAAGTGTTCTTAGTTTAGTGTTCTTGGCCCATTCTCTTGAGCTAAGTAACAAGAAGTAGTAGGCAGAGGAGTTGGATGTCCAAGCCTAGGTGGTGGCTGCTAAGTCAACAATGACGAATCCCAGCAGGGTTCAGTGAAGAGTCTCGGAACCGGGGAATCCGGGTCCTGGTTTTGGCTTGGCCACTAGCTAGTTCTATCAAATTAAAAAACCCATGTTAAGGAAAAGTTTAAAAAGCCATGTGTTCACTCTTGGCTTCATTCCCTTTGTGTGCAAAATGTGACTATTGTACAAGAAGAACGATAACATAATCCACAGCAGTGGTTCTTAACTTTCTGTTTTGTTCATGTTTTGTTTTTATTAGTTTCAGAGGTAGAATTTAGTGATTCATCAGTTGCATATAACATCCAGTGCTCATTACGTCACGTACTCTCCTTACTGCTTATCACCCAGTTATCCCATCCCCCCACCTATCTCCCTTCCAGCAACTCTCAGTTTGTTTCCTAGAGTTCAACATCTCTGATGTTTGCCTTCCTCCCAATTTTTATCTTAGTTTTTTTTCCCTTCCCCTATGATCATCTGATTTGCTTCTTAAGTTCCACAGATTAGTGAAATCATACGGTATTTCTCTTTCTCTGACTGGCTTACCCTCCAGTTCCATCCAGATTATTGCAAATGTCAAGATTTCATTCTTTGTGATGGCTGAGTAATATTCCATTTTATATATCTGCCACATCTTCTTTATCCAATCATCTGTTGATGGACATCTAGACTCTTTCCATAGTTTGGCTATTGGAGACATTGCTGCTATAAACATGGGGGTGCAGGTGCCTCTTTGAATTACTATGTTTGTATCTTTGGATAAATAGGTGGTAGTGGAATTGCTGAGTCATAGGGGATGGTTGGTTCTTGACTTTTACTTTACATTGGCTGCACCTAGGGAGATTTTTTAAATCCTCATGCCTTGGCTACACCCAAACCAATCATACCAGAATGTTTGGTGGTAAAATCTGGACATCAGTGCTCTCAAATCTGCCAGGTAATTTCAATATTCAGCCAGTAGTAAGAACTATGCTATTTAGACCTTAAAGGCTGAATTTTGTACCCCATATTGCTGTTCTTTAAAAAATGATAACTGAGAGTGATTGAAGGTAAGACCTTCCAAAGACAGGAAGGATAAAGAGGCAAATAGCAGGATAAAGAGGCAAATAATTTAAAACCTAGCTCCTAATCATGGGCTTTAACATCTTTTGCTTGTGAATAATAAAACTTTTACTAATAAATGACCCTATATCCAAGGTTTGTTTCTGGTTCTTTATCTGATCCAGCATTTTGGAAAGACAGTTGTGGTTCAGGAAAGAGTCAGCTGGACACATTGAATTCAGGAGCCTTATTATCAGATCTGGTCTCCCTGGTTGAAGGTTTCTTCACCCTCCCTACCCCTGCCCTTGCTAGTGTGGTTCTCTGTTGCCTTAATGCTAACATCTTGATGCACCTGCTATCTAGAATGGTGTGATAGTTTTCTGAAATCTTTATACCATCACTATCTGCCAATTGTATTTTAAGAAGTTCCAATTCTCCACTTTCTTCACAGAAGATCTGAACTTGGATGATTATTACCCTTAAGGCCATGGCTTTCTAGGGATAGTTGAATCAAAGAGGAAAATATTTGGTTAGATTCATGTAGTATTAAGGTTGAATGCTTAGTAATTTTTTAAAATGCAATAAATCTAGGGGAAATCATGCTTATATCTCCAACTAAGGAGGTCAGTATTATTGGATATTTAGTGTTTAGTCACTTTCAATCTCAAATACACATTTTGGATTTGGTTCATTTCTCCCTAGTGTACTTTGGCCCTAATATTGCTGCCCTCAAGATGACACCACTAGAATGAATGCTCAGTGTAGGCAGGGAGCACGTTGATCTTGTTCATCTTTGCATCACCAGTAAATAGCACAGTACTTGGCTCATTGTAGATGTTCAACAAAAATATTGAAAAATGGATAAAGGGTTATATGATATTTGCATGATAAAGTTAAGATGGAAGTAATGTCTTTCCAATACTATAAATAAAACTGATGTATAAGTATTCATGTTATCACTCTATTGAGTCTTTTCAGACTTCCTCGGTAATTGTGCATTTTAAAAAATGACTAATAACCTGACTGAGATAATTTAGAGAAAGTATTCTTAATATCTATTTAATAAAGACTATGATGAAAACCAAAAGCCTGGCAAAAAGTGAGAATACACTTCAAACAAACTCAGAAAGCCATGCTGAGGTATAATGATTTCCAAACTTATTAGCATTTATTCTTTAAAAGGGGAATTTTATCAGAACCCACCACCTAACTCCCAAATCAGAACAAGACTGCTTTGGGGTGCTTGGGTGGCTCAGTCAGTTAAAGATCACCTTCAGCTCAGCTCAGGTCATGAGCTTGGTGGGGGGGATTCTGGGATTGAGCCCCCGCTTAGGGCTCCCTGCTCAGACAGGAGCTTGCTTCTCCCTCTTCCTCTATGTGCACTCTCCCTTTCTCTCAATCAACCAACCAATGAATCAATCTTAAAAAAAAAAAAAAAGAACAAGACCACTTCATTTACATGTATTTTGTTTGTTTGCACCCAAGGTCACTGCATATGATTGTGTAGGATATTCACCTCACTCAGCTTAAGTGTGGTCCATGGAGCATCATCATCATCATCATCACCTGGGAGCTTGTTAGAAATGCAAAATTCTGGGCCACTTAAGATCTGTTTAATCAGATTCTGCATTTAAATAAGATCCCAGATGAATTATATGTTCAATAAAGTTTGAGAAGCACTGTACAACACAATGGATCCAGGACAATAAGCCTTCAGATTTGTGATGACCACTTCCAGAATATAAAATAACTATGTATGAAATATTTAAAGGGGGAAAAAAGGAATCACAAAAGAGTAAGCAATAAGACTGTCAAAAACGAGCATGCAAATGTTTTGAAAAAGCAAATAGCAATTCTGGAACTGAAAAAAAACACTCAGTGATGTTTTATAAGATAAACACGAAAATCTGTGGTTTGTTGTTCTAGTTGACTCTTACCATGGTGTTTTTTCTTCTCCTATGTGTGAAGTTTGACTGTGATTTTGATGGGTATAGATCTTTAAAAAAGCTGGGGGCCTTCATTGTTTTTTTTTCCCCTCTGCAAAGGTTTTCATTTATTTCTGCCAGGAATCAGAAGATACTGCAAGGGTGGTACCAGTCCAGCTCTTATCCAGGTTTGCTGGCTTAATCCAGGAGTTTCAGGTTTATATTACTTCCCTGTCTTCTCACTGCACTGCATACAGCCTTGCCTCTTGGCACCATTGATGTTGGTTGCTGCCCCTAACAAACTCAACCTTCTTTAAGCATCCAGCACTTTGGTTTCAGCTCCTGGTTTGCTAGTTTATTTCCCTTTCTTGATGCTATGACAGAATATAATTTTTTTAAATGTATGATCTAGTTGCTTTATAGTAGGAAGGCTCTACAAATTAATTAGTCCACCACAATATGGGAAGCAGACTCTACTAAAGTTGTTTTTTCACTTATTAGATATTAGGTTAAAACACAAATTAGTATGGCTGAACCAGTCCACAAGCTCTTAGACACAAAGCATGCCCTGGTGTAGATACTGGGGGCCACAAAGACCTGACAGGAAAGTACAGCAAACACAGAACCGTATATAAGTGACATTCTTTTTGCCAACAATTTAGGCATTATTTATTTTTTGGGGGGCAGGCAAAAGTTGGGTATGGCTTTTTAGCTATTTCTGAAGGAGTCAGATATAAACTAAATCTTTCTGAAAATGTGCCAGAAAAAACAAAAAAGAAAAACCTTTCTGAACAGCTTTGGACTTAATTAAAGACATGCTTTACTTCCTGTACCTATACAATGTACCCTCATGAACATTTACACACACACACACACACACACACACACACACACACTCACACACACTCCTACAAGGAAATTGAAGGTGACACCCTGGTTCTCCATTTTATCAAGGATAAAAGCTTTGGGATTTAGAATTGGAGTCATTGTAAGTGTTTGCTAAAGCTGGCTCTTGTCAAGTTCCTTAACATCATCCCCAAGTTTTGATCATACTCACTCTGGGGTTGAGGAATGCTCTGGACGAACCTTTCTCTAACAGAATTCTGACCCATTGGACGCTCCCCCATTGGATGGGGTTGGGAATGTGGAGGAAGATAGTGGTTTCCATGGCTACCCTTGACTTACACAGCATCCAGTTTTGTCCCATTGAAAGCATGTCCTTGGATTGAAGTAAAGCCATTGTTGTATAGTTTCCTACAATCAACAGAGAGAGGAGGAATCAGTGAAGTGAGGGTTGGGCTTCATTTCTGCAGAATCAGAAATGTGCATGAAGGTTCTCAGGTCCCATAAGAAAACTTTACAGTATGTTTTGCTTCAGACATAGAATATTTCCCAGTTTGAATCCCCATTTTCCAGACAGCTCCTAGTAACTTCAAGCTGTTTCTCAGAAAAGCAATGACATGCCACTGGTAAGAATTTTTAAAAAATATTCTACCTATACCCAAAAAAGAAGAGTTTCAGGTAATAGTTAACCCAATGTCAATAATGGAGGAATAACTTCAGTTTCTTAAGACGAACATTTTCAAAGACACTGCTCATCTGAATACATACATTGGTTTTATATTTTTCTGCTTAAATTGTTGTTTCAGATTTGTATTTTATCCATATTTTTATACTCAGGGCTTATCATAGATTAAATGCTTGATGATTGTGGGCTGAATTGAGTTGAACTTCAAAGACAAATCTAAGAATGAGATAGACCATGTCCTTTTGTGGAAATTTTGATGTTTTAAATTGTTGCTATGTTCTGCAACTAGTTCATTAATGCAGTGGTTCCATGGGCTGGACTGAAGTGCCCTTTCCTCTGTCTCCTAGTCGGTCTACTAAGAGGTGAAGGGGACTTGCCAAAGAAAGACACACTGATATAGCACTGTTGGGGCTCAGGATTTGTGACCTCAAAAGTGATTCTCCCCACCCACCTAGAGGAGAAGGAGCTCTAGCCATGGAAGCTCTGTCTCCACAAGGATGCATGGGAGTTATTGGCATGTGATAAGAGAAGGCAGCCATGACCCCAGTCAAGTACAACTAGTAGCAATTGTAGGGGAACTCTGAAAATGATTCTGTCCACCACCTATCAACTCTGGTGACATATTAGGAAGCTTACAAGAGACTCTAAATTTGGAATTAGACATGGCTCTGTTGCTTCACAGTATATGGATCCTGAGAATTTCCTAACCTCTATTGTTCTTGGTTTTCTTATCTGTAAGGATTGATAATAATACCTAATCAAAAAGTTGCTGGGAGGATCAAATAGCTGTATATTTATGAGTGTGGGGCACTTACAAGAGGACCACATTAAAGGAATACCCTGAAAAATTGGATTTATCCTCCACTGTTGTAAAGAATTGGGAGTAATCTTTGTTGTTATTTTTGATTTGTTTTAAATAATAATCACACAACGAGTTTAATTCCAGCTACTAATATGTCCCAGGTTAGGACTGCAGGACACAGGGGAGCTAGGCACAGAGGCTGAAGAGAGTTCTGAGAGATAAGTTATTTTTTTTCTGAACTAGAGTTCTTTTATGTATGTGTGAGAATTATATACTTGGGATTCCTATTTTTCTAAACTTTGTTAAGAGTCCTAGACAATGAAAATATTATTTGTTGGAATTACTTTTCAGAGATTAAATAAAACTCTTTTTGGGAAAATTGGCCTTGGAAAGGGAAAATAAGGAAGGAAGAAAAAATAGTGAAGAAGAAGGAAAAAAAGGATTGCAAACTTTGATTGGAACTCTATCCTACCAGGAATGTGTATACAAATTTGCTGTTGGATGCATAGCCTCTCATGCAGTTTTTTTTTGAGCATGAACTTCAAAGAAGCAAGTACTTTCAGAAATGTAAAAATAATCATCTGAAAAGATAATGGGCAACCAATGCCATCCGCAACTCTCGATTTCAGAAAGCATAGGATTCCCTCATTCAGATGTTTTTTAAAAATGCCTAGTGTGCCTCGTGCTCGGTGGGACAAGTTGCTGCTTTCACTTGAGAGGGCTGCTGAGGATATGGGTTTTTTAAAAAAAAATGCTGAAATGTGAAGGTAACCTTTGGTAAAAAATTGAGAAAGGAGTTGACACACAATAAATGGTTAAGTGGCACAATGGAAACCTTTACAAAGGAGGCAAATAGCCTTCAGGTTTGGGACTGAGCACACTAAGACTCCAGGTTTTTGGGGTGTTGTCAAATGAAATGGTGGCCGAAAAAAATCTCTCATCTTTTCAAAAGACCTCTCCTCATGTTTCAAGGAGAGAGATGAACTGAAATGCTCCACTGCTGGTAGAGGCTCAGAGGTTGAGGCAGCTTCATTGGGCTTAGATTGATAGAATGGCTTGGAAGTAGCCCCACACTAAGAGTTGTGGGGATGCTTGGATCAATTTTCCTGGGGGATAATCCAATCAAGTTTGTATATGATAAAGAACCCCTGGACTGTAGTGTGACCAGATCAAGGGAACTGGGTAACAATCAAGGCAAAGAAGCTACCAGGCCTGAGCTTGGGCTGCGATACTGAAGCTAGAGAGAAAGGATCCTTTGGACAACTCCAGTTTGTGGCTAATTTGGTGAGAGAGGGGAGTTCTCTATCAGTTTGGGGAATTAACTTATCTTTTATACCTCTACTAGACTTCTTTATTAGAACATTTTGTAATTTTCTCTGATAAACACCACCTTTTGAACATCTAAAGAGCGAGACCCACTCAAACTCTGAAAAATAATAATGTAGAGAAACACTCTTTTCTATTCAATATGACTTTGTAGGAACTTCATAATAGTTGTGATGACTGAGTTGAGTGTGAGTGCAAAGAGCATGCGAAGCTCTTGGTTGCACCACTTTCTTATTCAGTGACCTTGGATAAGTCACTTTAATGTGTTCTAACCCCCGGTTCTTCCCCTATACAATGGAGATATACTAGAATACTGTATTTTACAAGGTCTGCAGGTCAAATCTGGTCCACTACTTGTTTTTATAAATTAAATTCTATTGGAAAGACAGGCTCACTAGTATATGTACTGTGTATGGCTGCCCTTTCCCCACTATGGGAGAGGTAACCAGTTGCCACAAAGGCCATGTGGTCGGTAAGACCTAACAGTCTTCTCTAGATAAAGTGTGCCTACCCTACCACTTATATAAGGGAATACCTGTCTTATTACTTAAACCATTTTATCATTTATTTGAGTATCATACCATAAGGAAATGCTCTTATTTAGCTATGTGAAACCTTTAGTTAGATCATTAAGCACATGCTTGATGTTTCTTGGAGGGGCTGTAAGATATGACAATGGCCCAAATATCAATTCAGTTGTTAGCCGGAGTGGGAGTGGCAATACTCACAGTGTCAGGGTTTCATTGCACAGCCCCTGGAAAGCATTGGCAGGGATGGAAGCCATGTAAGGGTTGTCTGTGATTTCACTACAAGAGAGGGACAAAAACACTTGGTGAAAAAAATGCTTTCCTTTTGGTGCTGGGCTGACTCTTGCTCCACCTATGCACTCAAATAAAGAACTTGATGCGATTTCATTTAATCTTGTTCATTTTTAAGTTTCGCTGACCCTTCTTAGCTGCTGGTGGCTCAGAGGGTTCAGTGAGCTAGTGAGAGCTGTCCCAGAGGGACACGCACTCACAGCTCCACAAACGTGCAGTAAGTAATTGGGCTTTTGATATGGGCTGAAGTCCCTAACTAAATCCTCTTTGCAAGGGGAGAAGATGGGCCTTGAAGACTTCTTGTAAGTCTGTGACAGATACTTTGTCCTTAGCAACTAGGATTTTCTAAGTGTTTGAAACCTCTAAAAAGGGTTGGTAGAGTGGGATCAGTGGATTTCTTTCTACGAGTGTTACTGAAGTGTCCTCTACTTGCAAAACACTGCCAGGCAGATGCTCCTGGAAAACATTTCTGTGCCAATCTAGTTGCTAGAAATCTGCCTTCTGCAGCAAAGAAGCATGGTCAATTTTTTTTCTGGCAAAATTCTGAGAGTTCAGATCCTATCACTCCACATTTTTGTTGACTTTGTAGTGCAGACTTAAAGACTTAACTATGTATAAGTCCTTTTATCTTTATACAATTAGGTAAGACACTTGACTGTGCCACAGGTTTTGGAAAAGGGCACATGGCCACCAATCAGAAGCCACAGGAAGTAGTTTGAACACCACTAGTCACTGCTCCATGAGACTCTGCTCACAAAATCACTTTAATTTCCTATTCCTCCATTTCTTCATTTGTAGAATGGAAAAAACTTATAACTTCCTTTTATGCCTTAAAAGTGGCTGAAGAGTAGCAAACATGATAATGCTATGGGAAAGTGTTTGAAAAGCTATTAAACCTTATGTGGAAAATAAAGTATCATCATTATCATCAAATTTTCCTTCTATTCAATCACTCCCATTAGCAAACAAACATGCCATAATTTGTCCCATCAGACAACAACAACAACAAACAAGAAACCTTTGCTCCTGATCTAGTATCCTGAACTACTGAGATATTGTCTGCTCTATTTAAATAGTAAAACCTTTTAAAAGAGTTTGTAATGGTCACTCTCTCGAGGTCTTCCCTTCTGATTCTTCTTGAGCCAACTCCAACCAGACCTCACCCTAGAGCTCCATTGGAACTGCTCTTGTCAGAAACACCAGAGCTCCATATTACTAATGGTCATTTCCCAGTCTCTGCCTTACTTCATCCACCAGTGAATTTGTCACAGCTGATCACTGCTTCCCCTAGAGACAGTTGCTTCACTTGGTTTCAACCAACCCCCATGGCTGCACCCTTCTTCTTGTCAGTGACAAAATACTGCCAAATATTGCATGTGCGCATACTTACAGTATAAAGAATACATCAGTGGAATAAACTTTGGTCACATCAGGGAATACTCCAAGTCCAGTGTTGAAAATGCCACTAAAATGCATGAAAAAGAAGAGAGAACAGAAATAAGGTAAGAAAATCAACACATAGGAAGTAAAATAAGTTAATAGCTGAAAGCATTTGTTCTGAAGTCACCCTAGAGTCAAATCCTAACTCCTTCATTTGAGTGACCATGGGCAAGTTCCAACCCTTGGATGAAATGTTACTCCCTGAAGATACAACAATCTGATTCCATCCACCAGTGTCAATACATTTTTTTCTCTTTAGAAAAAAATGAGGATTGTTTCAACCAAGCAGGCATCCTATAAATAGGAATTCAGGTTTCTTTCCATGTGTGCATGTGTGTGTGTGTGGTATTTCCCTGTTTTAACTGGAGGGCATTCCAGGCTGCAGTGGAATAAAGAGAGGATAGGCCAGAAAGACAATATAATACCCAACTCCAAGCCAGGCTTCCTCTTTCAAACTTCACATTATATTGTGTTCATTATTTTGCCAAGAATTATTTTCCCATGGCAGTCACCTGGGAGTAGGATGGCAGCAGTGCCATTTAGGAAATAAGTCTAGACAAGGAATAAAATCAATCAAAGACAATGTATTCACTTTCCAAAGTTTGTGTCATCAGGGCAAAAATGTCAAGACTAAAAGTACATAAAACAGTATGAATACAGCGACTCTCAGGCTCCTGGTTAATTTAACATTTGTTGCAGCTACTAGAACATAGGTAGTGGAAGTGGAGATGCTTTTTTTTTTTTTTTTAGAGGCATGGCATGGCATGGCATAGGGTGAGATTTAGCCAATAGCAGTAAAGCTTTAAAGAAAGTCTCCCAGCTAGTTCCATTGATAGACCTTCTTAGGCAAATTCTGACCTGACTCCTTTTAGTGGGGGAAGGTATACGATTTAAAGAGAAAACAGGAGCCAGAGATCTGTCACAAAAAGCAAATGGGATATTCCAGATAGCAAAGGAAAGAGTTGAGATTCCATGAAGAGTATCTGAAGAACAGTAAACAGTGAACAAACTAGTCAACTGTAAGAGAGGTTCATGTGGAAATGTGTGTATGTGCCCAGGGTAGAAGCCTTGGGGTTAAGTGGGGACCATATACTGGGGCTGAAAATGCCAGATTAGGGACCAGGACCTCTCTTTTCTTCAAAACCCCAAAAAAGTCCATCTCCTTTCTGATGTGTGTACTCTAATTAACTCTACCTCAAATAAGGTATGTACCTCTTATTTATCACTTACCATTATTCTCCAGTAGAAAAGGAAATTTTTGATTTTATATACAGTATCTTCTGAACTAGATTTTAAGCTTCTTGAAGGTAAGAACAATGTTTTATTATCTTACAGGTTCCCTACAGAGCCCTGCAGATATTAAAGGAACATCATATCAACTAATTATTGATTGATTGAAACTCAAAGTCCACACAAGAGTGATTGCCTTGTCTCATAAGTTTTTTTTATTTCCTAGATACCCCTCCAGCCACATTTCCCATCATTATCCTCTTCTATGCTCCCTGCATCTCCCACTCCCACTTCCTCAATACTGGACTATTTTTAGGGCTCCAAATGAGCTTTATGGTTCTACACCTTTGTGTCTTTATTTTGCTATTCCATACACCTGTATTTTTCTTCTCCCCTGCCCCTGTCTTTCCCTGGATAACTTCTATTCATCCTTAAAGACTTAATTCATAAGATATATATGGATATACACTTTTATTTAAAAGCCCTAGATGGAAACAAATATCTTAATAATGATTATTTCTGGGTATTGGGATTAAGGTTGATTTAAATTTTTTCCTCTCATAATGTTTTTGTGTTCTAATCTTTTACAATGCATGTGAGCAAGAAAGAAGGGAAGAAGGGACAGATTCTTCCAGTTGGTGTCTAGAGGACCTAAGGCCATACATACACATTCATTGGACACATTTTTACTGAGCACCTACTCTGTGCCAGGCAGTAAAGGCACAATAGAAAGCAAAAGTGCTGTGGTCTCTGCTCTCAGGGAGTTTGTAGTTAGCTCTTAAGGTGCCCAAAGCAAAACAATAATAGTGTTGTCCCTTCAATTTTTGTCCCTCAAACCTCCAAGAATTTGAATTTTGCCCTTTGTGGCCTTTTTTCTGTGTAATGGTCACTTTAATATTGCTGTGATACCTATTTCCTAATTAAATTGAGCAATGGAGCTTCAAGAGTTTTTTGTTTTATTTTGTTCTGTTACATTCCATTTAAAGACTGTACGTATCATGGTATTTTCTCCCTTGTTTCCCTTGGATCAAGCCTTTGGTCCTAGCATTATGTGCTGACTTTTAAATACGTTTTACAAATATGGATCATTTCACTCTATACCTTGTCTGATGGGTAAGTGTGGGGAGTAAGTCACAGGATAAATCACATCCTATACCATATACCACTAAAATGATCCTGGCCCACATCATCCTAGGGTGACTCCTGGCAAGCAACAGCATTATAATTCTCTTAAAAAAAACCAAACAACCCAACAAGGTAGGATGGGATAGGATACTTACAGGAACTTCAGGAGTGGGAGCTCTTTTAGGGCGTCAGGGTCTATGGATGTTAAGCTTCTGGTATTCCGAATCTCTCTGTAAGAGTTACAGGAAACACCATACACCATGGATGTATTCACCATAATACATCCATTTCTGTTCTTCTCAAAGTAAAAATATGAATCAGGTTTAACAAATGTTCATGAGAAGAAGTCACATTTATGTGGTGCCCTAGGGAGTGTTTCTACTGGGAATCAGTCCCATCAGCAAGCTCTTCCTGGCTCCTTCCAGGGACACATTGGCTAATCAGCTCTCCCCATCACTGACCTAGTTCCAGTCCATTTGAGTTATGGGTGATCTTTCTCTTAATTGTAGTCTCACAACCTTCCCTCCGACCAACTTTTTATATTTAAACAGAAAAAAAAAACCCTCCAATGGTTTGTTAAGAACAAATATCTTTATTATTAATAGGATGGATCCTCCCCTGGAGTGGGAAGCTGAGCAGACTAAATGATGGATGATAGCAAGGCAGTAGAGTGGTAAGCTTCCTCTGTCGCTTGCTATTTTGGAGGTAGTGGATGTAGTGAGTCTTAACAGTTCACTTGAGTTTATTTTCTATACCAGTAACTTAAGACTTTAGCACATGTGATGTGACATCATGTATGTCTGCAACTTACATACCTAGATTTATATACATCCCAATCAAAATGCATAGTTAGCATTAGTGAAGTTCATGACTGTTAGAAATAGGTTCTTATTGGTAAAATTGAATGTATTCAACACTATGTAGATTGGTTGAAAGAATTTAAAGGCACTCCCTATGCTTATATAAGGAGGACAGAAGAACCCAGTAAGACTTGGATCCTTTCCCCTTATGGATGGCACCTAAGGCTAAAGGAATCTGCATCTACTCACTGATAGTAACAACTAAAAGGCTTAGGATCTGGCTGGAGGTTTTTTTTTAAACAGATTTATTTATTTGAGAGAGAGAGAGAGAGAGAGAGAGAGATGGAGAGTGCGCACGAACAGGGGGAGTAGCAGAGGGAGAGGGAGAAGCAGATTTCCCTCTAAGCAGGGAGCCTCAGGCTGGGCTCAATCCCAGGACCCTTGGATCATGACCTGAGCCAAAGGCAGATGCTTAAAACCAGCGAAGCCACCCAGACACCTCTGGCCCTGGACTTTTAAAAACGGTTTTACTGGAGGAGAACTTTCATAAAATTCATGTATTGCAGGTATAGAATTAGGTAATTTCTAGCAAATTTATAGAACTGTGCAGCCATCATCACAACCCAGTCTTAGAACATTTCTATCAAATGACAAAAGTAACCCATTTGCAGTTAATTCCCACCCCTCCCCCATGCCTAGGAACCATGGATCTGCTTTCTACCTCTGAATTTGCCCTATCTGGACATTTCATATAACTGAAACGGCATCTTCTTTATCTGACTTCTTTCACTTAGTGTGATGTCTGTGTAGTTCATACACCTTCATAGAATCCCTCAAAATCAAGATCGTACATGGAAAGAACCACTTTAAAGTAGATTTAAAATTCTGTCCTAAAATAAATAAATAAATAAATAAATAAATAAAATTCTGTCCTAGTTTGAAATGAAAAACCCTGTTTTTTGGGAGCTCTGTGTGTCCTGGGTAAACTGGGATTGTTGGCTACTTTATTGCACAATCCCATAGCTGTTCTGGCTTTGTCCTGCTAAGATACTTTTAGATGCTGCTGAGTTGAGGTCTTCTCTCTCTGCATGGTGAGCAATAATCTCATCACCAGAGCTATCCATGTGGGGAGAAGGGTTTGGGCTGCTGTCAATCAAATATAAACTAGTTAGGAGAGTTTGGAAACTGAGTGTGGTTTGTGGTCTGGCAAACTGCTCCATGAGAGACTATTGTTGAACGAGCCAGACTTGAGTGAGTGGCTCAAGAGACTGTCACAGTGAAAGGCAGCCAGCTGAAGCAGCTTTAGAGGTAGCGAAAGAGAGAAGTGAGCAACTGCTGTGGGTTCCAGCTAGTTCAACTAGGCTGCAACCTACGGGTGGCTCTCAGAGCAGAAAGAGGAGGCTGTGAGGAGAGGGGAGACGCAAAAGAGGTGGTTTCTTAGGGGAAATATAACATAGACAAGAGTTACCACAAGAAAATATCAAGGAAAAGAAGCTGCTTTCTGAGTTAAGAAGACAGTCAGCTGCTCATGCTCCCAAGTGACTTAAAAAAAAAAATCTGTGCTGAGATAAAGATAAATACTGATGACCTCACTTATATGTGGAATCTAAAAAAGCCAAACTCAGAGAAATAGAGAGTATTGTGATGGTTACCAGGGGCTGGAGGAGGGTGGTGGTGGTGGTGGATGGGAAGGTACCGATCAAAGGGTACATCTATTTATAAGATTTACAAATTCTGGGGATCTAATACACAGCATGGTGATTATAGCTACTAATATAATAATGATACTGTGTTACACACTTGAAAGTTGCTAAGAGAGATCTTCAGTGTCCTCACCACACACACACACACACAAAAAAGAAATGTAATTATGTGACAGGATGGAAGTGTTAGTTAATGTTACAGTGGTAATCATTTTGCAGTAATATAAGTGTATCAAATCAGCACATGTACACCTTAACTTTACCCAGTGTTATGTGTCAATTAGATCTTTTTTTTTTTTTTAATTTTTATTTACTTATGATAGTCACAGAGAGAGTGAGAGAGGCAGAGACACAGGCAGAGGAAGAAGCAGGCTCCATGCACCGGGAGCCCGATGTGGGATTCGATCCCGGGTCTCCAGGATCGCGCCCTGGGCCAAAGGCAGGCGCCAAACCGCTGCGCCACCCAGGGATCTTAAAACTAGAAAAATATAATCTCTGCCGAAGCACAGAAGGGCGGTGGGGGTGGGGTGGGGGGGTGAGGGGGAGGCATGAACTGCCAGCTTAGCTAAATGGAGACAGATGTCAGAAGTGAAGGCAGTTGGTATAACCTTTTCAAAGATGGGAAGCAATTGCAGCCCAAGAGTGCAGGAGGCTAGCTATGTTGCCAGGAAGCTAGGAACACCAGGAGAAAGAAAACACCTCTATAATTCCAGCACGGCAGGTTGGAATAAAGCCATCCCCCCAGAGTGAGTCTGGACAAGAGCTGAGGATGGCAGTGCCCCTGGATCAGCAGCCTGGGTGCCCGAGTGACTGCATGGAGAAGCACTGACCTGCGCACCTGTCACTCCACCAGTACTGTCCCATGAGCAAGAAATAACCTTCAGTTACCTTAGGGCTGTTACAGATTTTTATTTTTGTCTATTTCTTATGGTTGTTAAACTACCCAAACTAATACATAAACAACAATAAAGTTCTTAAAATATAGAGCACAGTGTGAGTTGTGGTCATCTCTGGGTTTGGGAGCTAGGAATATATAATTTTCATTTTTATTTTATATATATATTTTAAAAAGATATTTTATTTATTAGAAAGAGGAGTATGAGGGGAGGGGCAATAGAAGAGCGAGGGAGAGGGACAGAGAGAAGAGGGGGTCTGACTCCCTGCTGAGGTTGGAGCCTGAGATCCCTACTCTGAGGGGAAACCAAGAGTCAAAGGTCAGAGGCTCAACCAACTGACCAACCCAGGCACCCCTATTTTATCTTGTTGAAAATAAAAAAAAAAAAGAAATAAAAGGCATACAAAAATTCCTCAAAAAACCCCAAAGGAATATATATTCTATATAATAATATATATATAATTATAATAATGCAGCACCAGATAGTCTGCTTAAATCTTCAAATATGATCTTTTCTGGAGTAGAGAGACCTAGCTGTGTCAGAGAAATATTTGAGGATCTTCAAGCTTATTGATTAGAGAAGCCCAGCCTTGGAGATGAAAGGGTATAACCAGGGACTGGGTATACTTATCCCTCAGGATGGTTCTACCAGCAAGGAGGTAGGAGAACTGACTTAAGTGAAATGGGGAATAATCATCCTCATTTTGCAGACAAAACAACGAGGACACATTTAGCAAGGGTAAATGACTCATCTTCTATTACATAGAAGCAATCCTGGGCCTTAACCTAGGACTTCTAACTCCAAATGCTGTCTTTTTTATTATCTTTTTTTTTAAGTGGTGTTTAAAGGAGATCATCCACCAGAACTAAAGGGAAATTTAAATAGTCATTATTGGTTAATTTCCCTTCTTTGGATTTCAAATAAAATGAATATTTAAATGACAGGAGTAACAGTGACTCTAAGTGCAATGATTTCACAAACTAGCAGATCACTAATTTAGCACACATTACGTTCATTTAATCATATGACTAGATTCTGGTCTTTTTCTTCTTCTGAGAAACATTTGTTAATTCTTAATAAAAGCAAAGAACAGAGAAATTGTCTTGTTCAAAGCAGTTCACCTTGTGGTAGACACTTAGCACACTAACTTGTACCCCAAAGAGTATGGGAAATCATCAAAGTGACACAAGAGTCCCCAGGTTGGGGAGAGAGGCAAAAGGAAGGGAAATGAAGGCTTAAATCCTTTGGCTATAAAGAATTTTCCAACTTATTTCCTTCCATTATCTCGGGGCCCCCTTCCCCCTCAACCATTCAACTGGCACTAGATTGTGGCACTATGATCCTCACAGCCTTCAAGATATTTGCCTATACCCTCAACACCCCCAGTTCATTAGGAGAAAGCAAGCCAAGCTGGGAAACAAATTGAGGGCAAAAATGAAGCTGATTTGGTTTTTCACCTGCAAAGATGGGGCCACAGGAGATGAGAAGGCTGCAGCTTGCATGGGCAAGGACTCCTAATTGCAAGGATACCAAATTGGAATGAGACATCTGAAGAGAAGAGAAGCTGCCCCAGCCGGCATAGTTGGAATTTTAAGAAATACAAATACAATAATGGGTAAGACTATGTTGTGTAAAACAAGAAACCGAATGTGAATAACAGCCAAAAACCTAGCTCTCGGCCAGTCCCCAGCTTCTTTTCAACTCTTACTTCAATTTGATTTTCAATTTTTTTCTAGTCTGCTTTTAAGTGCCAATAGTTCCAAAAAAGGGGAGGGGGGGGGAGGTAGGCCACTCTGTCTAGTCAAAGACAGACTAGGTCTGCTAGCTCTAGTGGGGAGAGTGAGGAGAGATTCATTAAAACTAAAGGAATACTTATTAGACATTTATTATGTGCAACATTACTGTGTGTTCTGGGAGGTAGAAGTAGCAACTAATTATTTAACGACTTTATTTTTTTTTTTTAAGATTTTATTTATTCATGAGAGACACACAGAGGCAGAGAGAGAAGCAGGCTCCATGCAGGGAGCCCAACATGGGACTCGATCCAGGGTCCCCAGGATCAAGCCCTGGGCTTAAGGTGGCACTAAACCGCTGAGCCACCCGGGCTGCCCTATTTAATGACTTTTAAAAAAAGGTACAGCTATGTGTTAGCAAAGCCGTAATTTTGTTACCTTAAATACCTTAAATGCTACACAGTACTGAGGTGAAAACTGGCACTAAGAATTAGGTAAATTAATTTTAAGGTAACATTTTCTGATTGGCTCTTATCACATAAAGTCATCATGTAGTATTTTTACATCAAGATTTAATTTTAAGATTGTGTATATTGAAGGAACCCTTAATTTTTAAAAAGTTTATTTCATTTGACTCTAAAGATAATACATATACATTGTAAAAAGTTTTAAACACATTCACAACAAAAAGATTTAAAACCTCTCATCATTTTGGGATACAAAGAAAATCAGTTTTTTTTTCTGTCTTTAAGTATGTTTTATGTTTTTAAAACAGCATTATGTCAAAAGTAATTCCTCTGGGATTAAACAGTCAATTACAACAGATTTCTAATGGTTGCTCAGTATTTCATATTAAACCCTTCTCCTAGCTAAGCATTTGAGTAGTTTCCAAATTTTTGCTGTTATAAATTAACTCTGAGACAAATGGCTTTTATGTAAATTCCATCTCACTCTGTCTATTTTCTTAGGGAAAATGTATAGAATTGGAATTAGTTAAAAAGTATAAAGTCTGTCAAAGCTCTTGGTGTATACTAGATCCTTAGCTTCTAAAGTCCTGATTTTTAGACTAACAGTAACTTTTCAGTAATAGTCTATAAATTCAGAGAAAAAGTTATTTCCAAATTATCAAGACTTTTCAATGAGAGAAATCTTTATTCTACTTTGGTAATTATCAGTGAAGTATTTCACCACTAGCACTCTGTAATTAAGGGAAAAATAATCTATAACTGAAAGGTGATATTCATGATATTAATGCATCTTTTAATTTATTGCAGAATTAAATAATAGAAGTTAATTAAAGAGAGTTTGTATCTTTAGAGTTTTAAAGCAGATTGAAGAAAATGTAGGTTTACTACCAGATTTTCTACTTGAAATAGGACATTAAAAAAGTGATTTTCCAAATTGCCTGGAAGATGCATACAGCTAATTGCATGATTATCTAATGATCAGACTAAGACCGGTACTCTTGAAACCCCCAATAAATCCACTTGACTCAATTTAATGAAGCAGTGAATAGTAAATCTTATTACACTGCCATAAATCACACTTTTTATTTACCTAGTTATAGAATTTTTTTTACTTGTGATTTTTAAAAAGTCCACATGAAAGTAAAAACATCCTTCTGATGGTAGCATTTTCTTTATTTCTGTTTTTAATTGAAGAGATACTGTGGTTTTGTGTTAGTTTTGAAGGCAGACACTCTTACTGTCAAATTCTGACTCAGAAAATTCTTAGCAGAGTAAATTTGGGCAAGAACCCTGTAAGGTATGTGTTACCATCTTTATTTTATATAGTGGAAACTGAGAGTGAGATTAAGTAGGCTAAGATATGTGAAGCACTTTTAGCAGAGTTCTTTTTTTTTTTTTTTTTTGCACTAAGCTCTTTATTTATTTTTTTTTAATTTATTTTTTATTGGTGTTCAATTTACTAACATACAGAATAACACCCAGTGCCCGTCACCCATTCACTCCCACCCCCCGCCCTCCTCCCCTTCTACCACCCCTAGTTCGTTTCCAGAGTTAGCAGTCTTTACGTTCTGTCTCCCTTTCTGATATTTCCCACACATTTCTTCTCCCTTCCCTTATATTCCCTTTCACTATTATTTATATTCCCCAAATGAATGAGAACATATAATGTTTGTCCTCCGACTGACTTACTTCACTCAGCATAATACCCTCCAGTTCCAACCACGTTGAAGCAAATGGTGGGTATTTGTCATTTCTAATAGCTGAGTAATATTCCATTGTATACATAAACCACATCTTCTTTATCCATTCATCTTTCGTTGGACACCGAGGCTCCTTCCACAGTTTGGCTATCGTGGCCATTGTTAGCAGAGTTCTTGCCCATAAAAAGTATTTAGTAATTGGTAGCTGCTATTAGGAGTAACAAAGGCAACAATCCATGTGCTATTGGCTTCTTTATAGAAAAGATAAAATAGAAGATGGAAGTGGCCAGTGTTTCATCATTTTACTGGTGTAAGTCTTTACCAAATATATATTTAGGGGGGCACCTGGATGGCGAAGTTGGTTGAGTGTCTGACTCTTGGTTTCAGCTCAGGTTGTGACAGGGTTGTGAGGTACAGTCCTGAATGGTTATTCATGTTTAGTGTGGAGTCTGCTTGAGATTCTCATTCCCGCTCCCTCTGCCCATCCTGCTCATGTTCTCTCCCTTTTTCTCTCTCTCAAATGAATAAATGAATCTTTGAAAAACAAAGTATATTTTGAGGGCCACACTATATCCCAGCTGAAGTTTAAAACCCAGGAGGACTGATTTGTGTCCACTTAAGACTCTCAATACTTTGCAAAGAAACCTGCCACTCTTGGAACTTTCTCTTACAAATCCTCAATGCCTTTTATTCATTGTTAACTGAGATATAATTGCTACCTCTTCTGGATATCTGTTGTTGTATAATAAATTACCCCAAACTAAGCAGCTAAAATAACCATTTTATTATATAGCTCACAATTTTGTGGATTAGGATTTTAGGGAGTGGTAAACTGGGCTTTTTTCCTGCTTCATGTGGCATCCCCTGGGATCATTGGTTGTTTTTTAGCTGTTATTGGGGTCAATATAGATAGTCTAAGATAGCTGTGCTTCTATGCCTGGCCCTTTGAAGGTGATTGTTAGAAAGCTAGGCTTGGGGGCACCTGCATGGTACAGCTGATTAAGTGATGACCTCTTGGTTTTGTCTCAGGTCTGATATCAGGGTCATGAGATTGAGCCTCATATAGGGCTCTATGCTCAGTGCAGAGTCTGCTTAAGTTTCTATCTTTAAAAAAGAAAAAGCTAAGCTCAGGTAGGCCCTTCTCTATCTCCTTATAATAATTCAGGGCTTTCCCATGTGGTCTCCCCTTCAGCAGAATTCTTACATAGTGACTTAAAACTCCAAGCATCTAAAGCAAAAGCTGCCAGTTCTCTTAGAAACAGGGCCTAAAAATGCATATCACTTCCACTGTAGCCCATTAAAATACTGGACAAACATTTCAAAATTTGACAAAACCAGAAATTGATAGGCTCAGGAAGTCCAGAAAGCCCTAAGTAGATTAAATAGAAAGAAAATGTCGGGACACCTGGGTGGCTCAGCGGTTTGGTGCCTGCCTTCAGCCCAGGGCGTGATCCTGGAGACCCAGGATTGAGTCCCATGTTGGGCTCCCTGCATGAAGCCTGCTTCTCTCTCTCTGCTTCTCTCTCTGCCTGTGTCTCTGCCTCTCTTTCTGTATCTTTCATGAATAAATAAATAAAATCTAAAAAAAAAAGTAAGAAAGAAAATGTCAACTAGGTATATTATTTTGAAAACCAAAGTCATAAAGTCTTAAAAGCAGCCAGAGAAAAAGGACATGTTTCTGTGGGAGAACAATGATAAGAACAGGAATGACTCATCAGAAACAATGGAGGCCAGATGACATCGAAAGGTATCTTCAAAGGGCTGAAACAAACTGCCTTGCCAGAATTCCATACCCAGCTAAAATAATTTTCAAATATTAAGGTAAAATAAAATTATCTTCAAATAAAGAAAGCTGAGAAAATCTGTTGCCAGCAGAACCACACTAACATGCTAAAAGAAATCCTTCAAGTTAAAGGAAATGATTGGATCTATGGCAGGAATTAAAACTGGAAACTTTAAATATGTGGGTATATATAAGAGACAAGTTTCTCTTTACTCAAATTCTTTGAAAGTCAGAACTTAAAAATTTTAGTAATGTACTCTGGTATTTATAACCTATATAGAAATTTAATGTATGATAAAAAATACCACAAAATTTGGGAGGAGGTAAATGCTGTAATAATTTAAAACATGGGTATTGGTATAATAAGCCTTCTTGGTAGACTATGATAAATGAAGGATACATTTTATAATCCCTTGAATAACCACAAAAAATATTACAAAGAGTGAAAAAGTTAGAAGATAAAGTTGAATAAAATACTAAAAAACATAAGCAAAACCAAACTGATTAATCCAAAAGAAGACAAAGGAAGCAAAAGAGAACAAAGAAGACAAATAGAAAACAAATTAGAAGATGACAGATTTCGATCCAATTGTATCAATAATTGTAGTAAATGCAATGGACTTACTCCAATTGAAAGGTAGAGATCATCAGATTGGATATAAAAGCAAGGTCCAATTACATAAAATATATATAAAGACCATAGAGTTATGGAACCCGTTTTTTTACTTTTACTGTAAACTTACAGTAGCTACTTCAGAGAATTGGTGCAGATTGAGTAAATATGTGTTGAATGTTTAGCATAGTGTTGGGACACAATAGGTTCTCAATTAAGGATAGCTGAACATATGTGAGTCCGTACACACATATACCAAATGTTCTATCACTCAGATTTCTCATTAATTCAGACTGGCCTTCTAGTTCAATTCATTATTTTAAAGGAGCACTTTGAGAATATACCTAATTGTTCCATTTTGGGGCTTTGATTTGATAGTTTCTTTGCAATTAGGTGTGGGTGATTGGTACATTTAGCATACTGCCTTGTGGAGACTATTATCATTACACATTTGTATTGTTATCACAAATTTTAAGTTTTATAGAGCAAAAATAAATGATTCAATGATAGATTCAGGTGAAGAATCTAATGTAGATGGGGGTGGAATCAAGGGTATGTATAAGTAATATTCAGGAAGAAAGATAAATAATTATTATAGTTAGTAGGCAAAGAGAGAAATGAAAAAACTTTGCAGACACAGGCAAAAGCATTTGAAGGCCGTCAGGTGGGGAAGATCTTGGATTGTTCAAGGAATTAAAGAATACAGGTGTGCAAGAATGGAGCAAGATGAAGAAGCAGAGGTGGGCGGGGTGGGGGGGGCAGATGTAGTCTAGGGCATGGAAGTTTTCACTGAAACCCTTGGATTTATCCTAAGAGCAAAATCACTGGCTATTGTGCAGAAATGGATTAGAGGAAGTCTAAACTGGAAAGATGAGTTAAGCTATGAAATTACTGTACTTCAAGAAATTATGATGGCTTGTGCAGGGGTTGTGCAAATACAAAGTTTTTTGCATATTCGAGTAGTAGAATCAACAGGAAATGGTGAAGGATTAGTAGGGGGTGATAAGGAAAGAAGGTACAGTGATACTCTTAGGTATCTGGAATATGCAGTAAGATAAATGGATGTGCCATGTACCAGCTCAGCAAATAGTGGAGGAGTGGTGGATTTCCTTTTGGAGCATTTAAGTAGTGAAATACGTGGGAGACATCTCAGAGGAGACATTAAGGAGACTGATAGGTAAATGGCCTAATGCAAAAAAGAGATGACTACACTAGGTATATAAACTTGAGAATAGTTGGATAAGGTCACATGGGGAAGAATCATAGAGTAAGAAGAGAAGATACAGCCTTGGGCCATATGGAACCCCAATGTTTAAAAGTGAGGAAGGAGAATGAGCCAGTGAAAGACCAATATGATAGAGGATGACCAGGAGCGTGGAATCAGAGGCCAAAGGAAGAAGGTTCAGGCAAGAATGAAGTGATCCAGTATTTTGAATCCCGTGTACAGCGGTATGACCACAGGAATGGTCATGTATGTGTACAGGAATGACCACAGTTTTAGCACAATGTTAAACATAACTGTACTTAACTAAATGAATACATAGCTCTTTATCTTTGGAAAGCCAGCTCTAGGTCACCAATGATTTTAGCGCATATTTTCTACCATCTCAATTCCTATCAGAGAGCACAATCTAAGCAAGAACTGGGAAGCCAGCTAATAGGAGAAGTACAGTGCATTAGCAGGAGAAGGTTGAAAAAGCAGTGAAGGGATGGTGAGAAGTGGGGATGATGAGCTACGACTCCTCCTGTGGCTCTAACTCAGCCTATTTACCAAATCATGTCACTGAAAAAGGGACAGGGAGAAGGAGGGCAGCTGAGGAAGGCCATCCATGCAACAGAGTAACATTATGTTTTGAACTACTAATGTTAGCACTGAGGCTTTTCAGTAAGTGCTAGCAATATGCAATGACATTGACCCTCAGCACGCCTTAGTTCAGTATCTATTCTTGCAGCAAATCCAACCTGGTAAGGGACTCTGCTTCATAAATAAATCAGAGGGCTTTAGTTCTCTGCTGGGGAGTGCCAGGGAAGTTGGGCTGAAGATGAGTAGATGAGACAAATCATTCTATATTAACATTGGGTTTCATGCTTTCTATCTATTTCAATTCTTTGAGGGAAGGAGAGGAGAGGATTTTTTAGCTCTGTTTCTCTCCTGCAAATAGCATAATGCTTTGTTTCTAGCCATTGCTTAACAAATGATTACAGAATAAAGATGTTAAGCATTTGTGTGGTAGGAATCCAAAAGTTTTTACTTACCTTTGTGCCAACTAAAACTATTTATAGGTAATAATGTAGAATATATATTAGGCAAATCTGAGAATGCAAGATGCATTCTTTTCTCTCTTTTTTTTTAAAAAGATTTTATTTATTTATTCATGAGAGAAAGAGAGAGAGAGAGAGAGAGAGAGAGAGAGAGAGAGAGAGGCAGAGACACAGGCAGAGAGAAGCAGCCTCCATACAGGGAGCCCGATGTGGGACTGGATCACTGCACTCCAGGGTCGTACCCTGGCCAAAGGCAGAGGCTTAACTGCTGACCCACCCAGGGGTCCTAAGGAATGCATTATTTTCCCATTTTCTGAGATAGCAGACTGAATACCTCATACACACATAAGAGAAATATCCTTTTAAAAATCCACTTCCAAATTCATCCTCTTTTTAGTATTTAATAGTTTTCTTTGACCTACGAAATAAACTCTTTTGCTCAGAGGGAGAAAATTGGTATATCTAAGAGAAATGTTAACAACTAGAATCTTTATGAGGAAAAGGCCATAATGATAACACAACAGTTGATTTTAAGAGCTGCAGGGTGTATATAGAGCTTTGTTACAAGTTAGTTTCTTTGATTTTTTTGGAGAAAGGGGCAGAGAATCAAGATGATATAATAAATGAACATTATATTTGGAGTCTGAAGATTTGGTTTTGAATTTAAACTATTGACCTTACTGACCTAGATTCTCAATTCTCTTAGATATTGGTTGTACTTTCTTTAGTTTCAACTTACAGCTCCTTTATAAATTTCTTGTGAAAGCTATATAAATAATTTATTTTTAGCCTTCATTTCTAACCTATGTCTTTTTAAAGCTATACACATTTTCTTCTACCTATGACTTTAACTACATCTCATGATTTTGATTTGTTATATTTTTATTGTCATTTAGTTAAAATTGTTTTCTATCATCTATTGTGATTTCTTCTTTGACTTATCATTATTTAGCAGTGACTGTTTACTAGTCAGAGAACATACTTGATTTTGATTTTTGAAAACTATTGAGACTTGCTTTTGTAGCCTTACCTATGTTCACTTTTGATAACTGTTCCATGTGTCCTTGAAAAGAATACGTACTTTGCAATTGTTGGATACAATATTTTATACAAGTCAATAAGGATAAGTTTGCAAATTATGTTCTTCAAACCTTATTAATTTCTTATCAGCATTATTTACTTTTTTGGTATGCATGTTCTATCAGATAAAGCTGTGTTGAAACAAATCCCCACTATGATGGTGGATTATCTATTTTTTCAGTTCTGTTAATTTCTGCTTTACATGGTTTGAAGCTATACTTCTACAGATAAAATTTAGAATCATTGTATCTTTCTGTAGTAATTCTTTTTATCATAATAAAATTTCCCCTTTTATATATATAGTAAGACTTCATGGTTAATATACAGTGGTATACTTATATCCATTTTCTCTTGGTTATTGTTTGCATGTTAATATTTTTATCCATACACTTTCAGTCTTTCAATATTGTTGTGCATAAAGTATATCCCTTATTAGCAACATACAGTTTAATTTTATTTTTATTAACCTATCTGGAAATCTTTGTATTGTAATCTGAATATTAAGTCCTTTTACATTTAATGCAGTTAATGTAAATACTTATTGAATACTTATTATTTGGGGTTAAATCTATTTGTTTCATAATTTCTTTATTCTAATTTCTTGCTCCTTTGGTATTAATTTTTTTTATGAGACAGACAGAGAGAGAGAGAGAGAGAGAGAGAGAGAATAAGCAGGGGAGAAGCAGAGGGAAAGCAGACTCCCCACTGAGCATGGAGCCTGACACCCTGAGATCATGACCTGGGCCAATGTCAGACGCTTAACCCACTGAGCCACCCAGGTGCACCTTGTATTATTTAATTTTTATTCTATTCCTCGTTACTAGTAGCTTGTTATCTATTCTTTTGCAATTATTTTAGTTGTTGCTTTATGGATTAAAACATGTATTCATTATTTATTAATACTGTTACCATTTCTCAGACAATGCAAGAACTTCAGAACACTCTAACACTATTTATAACCCTCCTATCCTTTGTTTATTTAGCATCGTGTATCTTAATTCTGCAGATATATGTAGTCCTTGCTTTGCATGGTTCCAATATGCATAATATTCGTTAACATTATTTAGTTCAATTGAAATAATAGCTGGTCCAGACAACATGGTTCAAATGTGGCTACTGTAATATATTAACTGTGAATAATTGCACAAAGTATAAACTTTGCTGCTAGCTCTTCAATGTGTGCATCACTATGTAAATAACAGATGCATTTCATGATAGGTGACCAATTACACCACATCTTTCAAAGTCATTGGTGATTGGTCACTGAGCATCTGTTATTCAGTTCATGCACAAACCGTAAAAGCTGTTTGTGCAGCTGTATTGTTTCCGTGGCTTCCAGTGATAAACCCATATGACATTTTATAAAAGTGGATAATTAAAAGTGGGAACTGGCCAGCAGAAATGAAAGGGCAGCAAAGAAACAAAACGTGATAATGCTGGAAGTGAAATTTGACTTAAATGTAAATGGAGTCATAGGAGAAATAGCTGACCATGTGAGTGTTGATACTGCCACCATTTGAGAGACACTAGATATTCAGTCAAAGGAACTTAATGAAGGCAAATTATTGACATCAATGAGAAAAGTGGTGGCAAATAAAAGAATGAAGATGTCCCAAAAGAAATATATTTTCTGCTGGATAAACAATCAGCTATCACTCTTGTTGCTACTTCTTTGAAAGTTTGTATGTATTTCCCTCCTTTGGCTGCTTTTAATAAGTTTCACTTTGTCTTTTTTATAAAAAAGATTGATTGATCGATTGATTGATTTGAGAGAGAGAGAGAGAGAGAGAGAGAGAGTGCATGAGTGTGGAGAGGGGCAGTGGGAGAGAGTTAGAGGAAGCAGACTCCTCACTTAGCGGGAGCCCAATGTGGGGCTCGATTTTAGGGTCCTGAGATCATGACCTGAGCCTAAACCAAGAGTTGGATCCTTAACTGACTATGCCACCCAGGCACCCCTTATCTTTGGTTTTTAATACCTTTCCCATGATGTCCCTTGATGGAGTTCTTTGTATTTATCCTATTGGAGTTTGTAGTATTTCTTATATATGCAATTTGATTCCCTTATGAGTTTTAGTAAATTATCTTCAAATACTGCTTCTATCACTCTTTCTCTCTTCTTCTTTTGAGACCCAATGATAGAGATGCTAGACTTTTTACTGTGCCATATATTTTAAAGATTTATTTATTTATTTGAGAGAGAGCAAGAGCATGCAAACATGCTGGTATGCAAGCATGGGGGCAGAGGGAGAGAATCTTAAGCAAAATCCCTGCTAAGCATGGTGCCCAATGTGGAGCTCAATCTCATGACCCATGAAGTCATGACCAGAGCTGAAACCAGGAGTCAGACACTCAACCGACTAAGCAACCCTAGAATCCCTACTGTGCCTATTTTTAAATTTTCTTTTTTTCTCCATGCTGCAGGCTGGATATATTCTTCTGACTTATCTTCCAGATTACTAATTCTCTTTTGAGCTGTATCTAATCTGTTGTTAAACTCATGTGTTTAGACTTTATTTCAGTTACTGAATTCTTAAGTTCTTTTTTCTATTTGATCCTTTTTACAGTTTCCAATTCTATTTTGAAATTCTCTATCTTCTCTTTCAAGTTTTGAATAAAGTAATTATAGTTATTTTAAAGTTTGTGCCTAATAATCCCAGCACTCCAGTATCCTAATATTTGAATCTCCTGTGATCATTTTCTGTTGTTGGTTTTCTTCTCTTGATTTTTTCCCATATATTCTTGTTTTTTTTTTTTTTTTTTTTTTTTATGATAGTCATACAGAGAGAAAGAGAGAGAGCCAGAGACACAGGCAGAGGGAGAAGCAGGCTCCATGCACCAGGAGCCTGACGTGGGATTCGATCCCGGGTCTCCAGGATCACGCCCTGGACCAAAGGCAGGCGCCAAACCGCTGCGCCACCCAGGGACCCCCTGTTTTGTTTTTTTTTATGCGTGGTTATTTTTTATTGATCCAAAGTGAGGCTTTAGTCTTCATGAGGGCTGATCTGTTTCCCATTATTCCATACTTCTGGGATGAAGCTCTGTAGGGATTCCAGCTAAAATCTTGGGGGTTTGTTTACTAAGGCATTATCCTCCTTTACAAGCCCTGAAATCCAATTTTTGGTTTGCTAGTCCTATGAGATTGCCTAAACTTCTATTCCACCTGAGCCTCTCAGTTGCTTACAGTTCACAGAATACCTCAAGAGGAAAACAATCAAATGTTTTTGGGATTTGCTTCTGTCCCCTTAAATCCCCTTAAAACTCCTTAAATATTTTTTTCTATCTAGCTTCTCTAGGTGCTTTCAGAATAATGATTGATCTGATGTAAGTTTGCCTACAATAGCTAGAAGTAACATTCTGAACGTTAGTGGTCTTGAAAGCAGTATAATATAGTGCATAGGATAAGAATTTTCCAGTAAGACATTTATAGTGTAAAAATTCTGCTCTTCCCTCTTAGTAAGCATGTGACTAAGGAAAACATATTTATCCTCTATGAGTTTACATTTTTCTTATATAAATAATGGAAAAAATAATCTCTACTTGATAGGGTTGATTTGAGGCTTAAATGAGGGTTACGCACAGAATATAAAATGTTTAGCATGATGTCTAGAACATAGTATTTCTTTTAAAATATTTATTTATCTGAGAGAGAGAGAGAGAGAGAGAGTAGGGGGAAGGGTAGAGGGACAGACTCTTTCAAGCAGACTCCTCACTGAGTGAAGACCCCCATGAGCCATGAGATCATGACCTGAGCTGAAAGATTCAGACACTTAACTGATTGAGCCACACAGGCACCCCTAGAACATATAAGTATACAGTAATAGGTATTTTTGTTTTTTCAAGAAAATAGTTAATATTTCATAGAATTTCATAAAATTAGATGGCTGCTTAGGAGAATGCAATGTGATTATGTGCAACTTTTAATTGATTGTAATGTATTAGAGAAAAAACCTGAATAATTATGACGTACACTGCCTAGTTTTAATGTGCTAGGCATGGGCTTAGATGCTTATATCATTCAATATTTATACTAACCATATGAAGTTGCAACACTCTAATTACCCTTATTTTACAAATAAGGTATGTGAGACTAGGAAAGATTACATGATTGTGCAAGGTTAGATAGTGAGTGGGCAGGGGAAGCCAGGGTTCAAGCCTGATTCTAACCAACTCCAAGGCCAGAGTTCTTAATACTACTCCTGTTCTAATCTCATGAAGCTACAATTCTCTGAGGAAAAATGTTAGATTTGCAGAATCTTGCAAAGGCCTGGAATCAAGTCAGTAGTCAGTAAATATTTATTGACTCATTGACATCCACACCAATGAAATCTGCTGACACAGTAGTAGTAGAATGAAATGACAATTTAAGAGGAGAACTCTAGTTTTGTCTTTACCTGTCAAACAGGGAAGTGGGATTTTGGACAGATTAACAAACTGTGAGAACCGGTTAAGAATTTAATCACAAATGGAAGTTCTGACCCATGGTCAAAAACCCAGCTGTTTCAACCATTTGAAGCCCCAGAATTATCTATCAAGATTGGCTTGGGTGAGGTCTATGCTGCTCTTTTCATTGTACTTACATGTGAGTCATTTTACTTAAATTGTAGAAGGAATGTGATTCCAGCCGCTGCAGAGTTGCATCTATTGACAAGTAGCTGAATGGCACAAAAATATAATGCAGAGTAGGAAGTTAGTAGGATTGTGAATGTCATACATACCCCAAACATATTAATTTTGATGAAACTTCTTTGTCAGGGGCTTCCTAGATCAGGCAACAGGATTTCACTCTAATCTGTTAAAATTGGTTATACTATTTTCAGATCCTGTGATACATCAAAGCTTCCCAATTCAATAGGTCCTATTCATCCCTAAGTTTCCATTGAACTGATACTTCCTTCAGAAGTTTTTCCTGAATTTCCTGGTTAGGTCAAATTTCCCTTTAGTAGTATATTTATTTCATTGTACCAAGAGCTTCTTTCACTAATTATCACAGGGCAACTTTCTTGTTGTTTGGATAATATTTGATTTATGTTGTCTGATTAGGCTATACATTCTCTGAAGTGGAGAACTGTGTTTTGGATGGCCTTTGAATTTTGAGTGCCTTTCATAGTGCATGGCAGGTAGTGGACTCTCAATAAATATGTGTTAAGGTAATAATAAATGAGTGAATAGGTGAGTTACTAAAAATAGCAGAAAATGAAAGACATTAGACAAGAACACAATAATTAAAAAAGGCATTTTTAATGGAGTATGTGATATCATAGGATTAGAAATATAGTTTCAAAGAAGATGAGAAATCTATAATTCTCTAATGGAACATTCCATAGGGTAGTGATTACATATCCACTCAAGACTTCTTTATTTTGATGAAGTAGAAAATTCAAGATTTGTCTTGAACTTTGCAAGCAAAAGATAATTCAAATAAAAGTTTTAAGTATTAAAAGAGAGAAAAGAGAAACTTCTAAGTACAACTTGTCAAGAATGCATAGGGAATATTGTTTCAAATACTCTCCACAAATTCTATTCTTGTAATGAGAATGACTAATGCAGCCAAATTCAATGACTACTTTCTATTGAGAGGCATCTCTATGATATTTGGGAAAATTAAGAATTAATAGATGGTATCCACTTGTCACAGCATAGATTCTCAACCTTGGCCATACAGTTGAACTACCCAGGAGGCCTTTAAAATTTACATATGTCCAAGACATGATCCAGGATAATTAAGTCAGAGTTTATGAGGGATGATGTGCAAATATTTTTATTTTTAAAAGCTTCCCAGATGGTTCTAATGTGCAGGCAGGGCTGAGAACCACTCATCTATAGTTTGAATTAAGTCTATCACTAAAATATTTTCATTAATACAATGTTTATGAGAGGAGTTATGACAGTTCCATTCGAGCTTTTACCATGGACATTGTGAATATTCTAATGGTCCTGTACTTTCTGTTTTGATTTATCTATCTCTAAATAATTATCCTTTGACTTATCAGGTCTCCCAAGCCATTGCCACTTGTGGATACCATTACATAAATTTTTTTGATCCAAATATATCTTTAACATAGAGGAAACAATGGAAGACATTGAAAAGATTAATTTATGGTATAGAGATTGCAGAGATTTATGATGGATGAAGCTGAGCCATCTGAAGGACAAGATTAATTTTGAAGGCTGCAAAATTATTTTCCTAACTCACGATAAATCTATTGCTCTAAATTTTCTCCTGAATTTCTTGGTTTAGAAGTATAAAGCTTTCTCAATGAGTTACTGGGATAGTCATTCTGCCCATGTCATAATAAACTGAATTTCTAGTTCTCCAACTGAATTATACATCCTTAAAGAGCTCTTAGAGTTCCATTGTGAAGACAACATATAGGAACCATTTATTCAGTGGGACAAAAGAAGTGATTTCCTTCTTGATTACCCATTTTTATAAACAGAAAAAATCAGATCCTATCTCTTCCTCAAATTTCTTCTTAGTCTATAAGTCTTATGTAATCACTACTGGGGTGAACATACCATTTACCATTCAGACTAGGATATTTTTGTGAGTTACAGAGACTGCTATTAACAATTACACCTAAATAATAGGTGGAAATTTGTACTGTCCCAGGCAAACCTATCTAGGATTACCTAAATGGTTTCTCTCTTGCCCCCTAGACATACCAGATCTTTAACAATTACTCATGTGTTGCTGTGTGCTTTGATTCAACAAATATCTGTTGAATATTTACTCTATGTCAGTAAGTGGGCATCGACAAAATATATCTATTCCCTAGCTTCAAGGAATTCACAGTAGTGAGTAACATAGGTAGGCAAATGGGATTAACATATAGAGTGATAAGCACACTGATGTGGTTCAGGGAACATTTAAACAGACTAGAGAATCCAGCATGGTCTCCATGGAGGAAGTCTCAACAAGACCTACAAATCTGCCTAGGTGTCCTGTATATCTTAGCTAACCCTCTCTCTTTTAATGCACATCACTTTTATTTCAAACCTCAAATTTCTGACTCTACACCCTCAATATTAGCAGATTATCTTTTAATAATTTGTAGGAAAGACTTAAACCTTGAGATGAGAATTCCTTGAATTCTCCACCAATGAACCTATTAATTTACCTGCACCTGCCTCATCTCTTACTGCTGCTTCCTTGTGATAGTGTAAAAGATGACAATCTTCCTATAGCAAGTCTGTTTGGATCCTATCCCTTCTGGCTTTCTCAGGGACCTCATGCTATTAAAGCTGTTTGTTCTTTACTCTCCTTAGCCTCTCCCTCTCTATTGATGCCCTTCTCTGGTCCCAGTCACATCTGTCCCTTTATGACTCTCAAATCTCAAAAAAATCCCTACCTGAATCTTTCCCTGAGCATCTCCCACACCCAGCACTTCCAGTCATCCTTACTCTACTTTGCTCTTTTCTTCTTACCATATCCATTATTCCCTTCTAAACTCCTATATATTTATTATGGTTTTGGTTTATTGTCTATTTCCTTCCATTTGAATATAAACTTCGTAGGAACATCAGTTTTTGTCTGTTTGTTCCCTGACATATGTTCATGTCTTGGAACAGTCACAGGCACATAGTAGGGTCTGAATAAATATTTATCAAATGAATGAATGAACAATTATGTCTGTGTCCTGATGTCTGCTGGACATAACTTGCTTGATGCCTCAAAGGAACCTCAAATGCCATATGCTCCAAATTGAATTCCTAACTTGTTCCCTGAGAGGGTCAGGAAACAGCAAATCCACAGAAAACCTCTCTAATGTGGTGAATATGGTCATCACCCACACAGATGTCCTCGTCAGACACCTGGATGAAATTCTCTTGCATCTCCCTCCACCTCCAAATCAATCAACCTTCCAGCACACATGACCACTTCTTATTTTCCCTCAACTATCATCGCTCAGTTCACCATCCCCTCTTCCTCACTAGCTTCCTGTCTCCAGTCTTAGTCCATTTGACTCCCTTTCCACAGCACAAGGGAATGTTTCTGATCTGTCATTTCCCTGCTTGTAACCACTCAGTGGCTTGGCTCAAAGGGAAGATTTCAAACTGCTTTACATGGTTGCAAGGCTCTGAACTTGCTCATTTCCCAGTTTCATTTCTCTTTATTGCCCTTATCCCAGCTTAAGCTCCAGACTCAACAAATTTATTTTAATTTAAACAGCAGCCCAGCTTTTCCCGTCTGCTTAGAACTGTCTTTCCACATCTCCCTTCCTGATAATACAGATCACAAGGTGTCATTTCCTTCAGGAAGCCTTCCCTGACCACATTCTATATCCAGGTGATATGTTTCTTATATGAGTTCTATAGCACTCTATGACTGACACCATCACTCTCTTAGGAAGGAAAGTGGAATCTCCATGAGTATTGTCAACTTTGTATGTGAAGCATCTAGCAAAGTACCAGACACAAAGTAGGGCTAAATAAATATTTGTTGAATGAATGAAGTAATAGTCAAGCTATTGGGACATCCAAGTAGAGACACCAAATAGGCAATTCCTTAGTAGAGGGAAAAGAAGACCAAAGGGAAATTTGAGATATTTAGTTTATACATCACTAAATGGTGATGGCATTAAAGGGAGAAGGAGAAGGAACAATCTATCAGGAAGAAAATGGCTTTATTTTGGATATGCTGTTTGAAGTGACCGAGGGACATCAAGATGATGATACTTGAAAGGAAGCTTCTAATGCAGACCTGACTTGTAGGAACAATTCAGGGCTGGAGAAACTCATTTAGGAATTATTTGTATTACAAAATAATGAAACCACCTTTGGGCTTGTTCAGTCAAGGAGAGGAGGGTATAAAGGAACTGGGACAAAATAAAGAATGAACTGATATTTAAGGAATTGAATGAAATGAAATAGGAAGCTAGGAAAGGAGAATGAGGAAGAGTAGCTAAGGCAAGATGTTAAAAGAAGGATGGAAGCAATATCCAGGAAACCAGAAGAGACAAGAATTTGAAAAAGGAGAGGCTGGTCAGAAAAATCAAAGACTGCAGAGATGTTTGGCTGGAATGGTTTCCTTAGCCTCAGCCCTCCAACATTTTGGGCTAGAAATCCTTTGTTGTGGAAGGATATTCCATGCCCTGGAGGGTGTTTCTCCCTCTCCCCATATGATGCTGGTACCACCCTCCTCTCCAGTAACAACTAAACATGTTAAATGCCCCTGAAATGACATAATAGACACTCAATAAATGGTCATGAAATGAATTAATTTAGCCAAAATCATACAGGTTGCTTCTGACTGTTTTGTCATTTAGTATGCCTGAATTATCTTCCTTGCTTGTCAGAATCCATTAAATGAAATAAGGTCCTTGTTCATTTCATATGCACTTATACTTTTGTCAACTCAATAGGAAAGTCCTTTTTATCCTTGCTCTTGAGTGCATAGCAATTCAGTTTTCCAAGGTTTAGAATTATTTTTGTGTGTTTTTTTAAGCAAGAGAAGTCTGAAATTGTATTTCTGATAAAATGTAATTTGTCTTAGTGGCAAAAAAATTTGAATCAAGAATTGGTAACTAGGAGAGATGGACTAGAGACAGATATATAAATCTGGTTATAGGAGAGATTCCTGGCTAAGGTGTTGCCACATCCCAAGATACATTAAAATACATTGAGAATTATTAAATTCTCAAGACCAAATAAATTTAAATTTTGCATTAGGTTTAAGAAATCATGTAGGAATTTGGGATTAAAGATGTAGTAAAATCAAATAAACAGCTTGTACATAAACTTTTCATATACATTGGATATGAAAATGTAGATATTGTAGATGTAGATAATATCAATGTAGATATTGACTTATCATAAGTATTTGTCTTGATAGAACACATTTGGAAAATAACATGGCACAGTTGCAAACTTTTCTTTATTAAAAAAATGACTTACATCCTGGAAATATTGGGCAGATTTGAAAATGCACGACTGGGAATGGTTTTCAGCTGAGTCTCTATAAACTTCCTATGAAAACAATAGTTACACAATTAGAGTTTTAATCATTAAACTTTTATAATAAGTCACCTTAATTATGAATAATACATTATTAGAAGCATGCTGGTCTTTATGATATATATTTCATTATACATAATCAACAAAATTAATACGCAAGGAAAAACAAAATACAGTTTTTCCACAACTAAAGAATAATTGAGATTCAAAATGCAGAAAATGAAACTTCAAACAGGATCTTTGAATTTGCAGTAAACTCATATGCTTTGTCTGACATTGTATTCAAAGTATTAACTGGAGGGCAATATAACATATTCATAAGTTTATTAGGACTACTGGATTCATGTTATGCACATGTCAATGGAAATTTCTTGGAACACCATTGGAATATATATGAAGGATATATTAAGAGCATTAAATGCATGTGATATATCTTAAAGATTAAAAATAGTGGTATGGTTATGATCTTTTTGCCCAACCAAAGGTCTCTTCAACCATCATCTTGATCTTATTATCTATGGGCTGTAGTTTGGAAATAACTGACTGGCAAGGAGCTACTTCTCTGTGGCAAATTTATTGCATATGCAACTGAAAGATTGTGGCTTTACTTCCAGTCTGCTTTTTTGGACACTTTTCAGAAGGCCAAGATTATTTTCTTTATAGGCAATAGGACATCTTCTTGCATTTCAGGATGTCTATCTACTGAGGTGTTCCATTTTTTACTTTCTTTTGTTGCTCACAACTGCTTGATAGAATCCTGTGTGGAAGAAGGTATCCTAACTCACTTTGCAAAAAGACAATGACTCACCACACTTACCATCATCTTCTCCATGGGTCTGTTTTTGCCATATAAATATTGGTAATCACACATCATCCATTTACTACCTTATTTAAAGAAAATTGTGTTTTTCTTCCAGGCTGCAGGTTTTTTTTTTTTCTCAACCATCTATTTCCTAGATCTCTGCATTCTTTGAACTACTAATTTTTGCAGTGATTGAAATTCATTTGGAACTTCTCGTTTCTGGTTCTGCATGTCAGGAGCCTGGAAGTCACCTCTCACTCTTAACGTTAAATGAAAATCTGAACAGACTGAAAACTCAGCAACTCTTGGATTTGTATGAGAAGGGAGAAGTAGGGCAAACTGCTGTCCCTAAGATTGGACAGAGAGAGACAGGCAGATAAAAGGAGTCTCAGACTCCCAGAGCAGAGACTGAGGTATAGAAACCACAGGGAGAACCAGTGTCAGGGTAGGAAATCTATATTGGGATTGATGAATTGCTGGAGGAACAGTGCTGATAAATTTCCAAGAGAACCCAGTCATAGGGAGACCTCCATAATTTTGTGAGATTTACCTCCAGGAGCTCAAACAGGTTCTATAGTAACCTTTAGAAAAAATATCCCCTTGTGCTTCTGGCAAAGGGAGGGGGGGAAAAGGTATCATTCAGAAGTATACCAGAGTACTCCATTCTTACCAAGTCCTGCCCTCAGAGGAAACTATTAACCAGAGCCTAACTGACCTGGGCAAGGGAAAATTTCCCACTCCAGGTCCCTCTAGCAGTCCTGTGCTATCTAAGGGGAGAGAAAAAAAAAACTGAGAAACACTTGTAAAGTTCTGAGTCA
Organism: Canis aureus; assembly: GCF_053574225.1. Classification (NCBI taxonomy): domain Eukaryota; kingdom Metazoa; phylum Chordata; class Mammalia; order Carnivora; family Canidae; genus Canis; species Canis aureus. Next base: position 56,726,530 of record NC_135619.1, on the reverse strand, counting down.
GAAGGCACAGGCTCACTAAAAGGCTGAGACTTAATCACAGAATTACAGAACACTTCTCGTCCCCCAACAACTCACCATCACATTATTAATGGCCTATTTATAGGAGTTCCTTTTACCTAGTACCTCATGTCTATCAAGAAATATATCTGTAATTTGCCTAATAGACGTACCTGCAGGATCAAATTAGTTTATAAATTGATCTGTTAACTTGGGAGGGGGAGAGGAGGTGATGTGAATGACAGAAGGGTAAATTGGTCAGCTCTTGATGTTTTAGCATGAAGCCCAATGTTGCCTTAATATGATTTCAAATATTGAGGTCCTATAAGTTACCCACTTTTTCTCATAGGCCTCCCACTTACATCACCTTAATTGAATTCATTTAAAGCTGTTGGTCCTGATCCAAGATTCTGAAGTTAAAAAAAATGAGAATAACAAGTCATTCAATTAAAATCTCCTAGGAAAATTGGGCCATGCCAAAGGAAAACAAAAGATAAGATACACACCAGTTGGGTATCACCCAGAGAGATTGAGTTTCTCCAGCTCAAAGATAGTCCTATGTATAGTGCATGTCCTAAGGCATAGATCTTGAGGGCACGTACTGTTTGTAGGTAATGTATACCTAATTTTAACTTCATTGGTTAAAAATTGGGGACTTTATTCTGTGTTCAAAAGTAAATGACACATTTAGTTAAGAAGAAAATTAGAGTAAGTTTACAATGTCTAAGTCTGACTTGGAATAGAAATACCATCTAAATGCAATTTAATAGACTTTGAGTAGAAGATTCAAATAATATTTATATCCTTTCCCAATGTATGAATTTCTGAAATATATAATTCATGTTTCTTGGGTTCTCTCCTTTTCACACACATAAACACATATATACTTTAAGTTTGAATAAAGATCTTTTCCCTATTACTTATTTAGTTGCAGTTGATGGAGTTCAGGGCACACTATTCCAAACATGGTAACTTAGCATATTGAATATTTTAACTGGAGGAATTTGAGAAGCAGCAGGTGTATGTAGGACTCTCTGATCCCCCTTCTTCTCAGGAGCAAGTCATGAGATGCTCATGTGAGAGGTGTCCTGCCTATAGCCTTATCTCTGAAAACACCAAAGGAGTCTGAATGAACAAAACTTGCTAAGCTTCCTTCAGTTTATTACCCTTAGTTCATAACCTTTGGTTCTACCACGTTTTTCCATGATTTTCCATCTTTCATCAAACTAGCATAAAGACATCAGTTTTTTTTTAAGTTTTATTTATTTATTCATGAGAGACACAGAAAGAGAGAGAGAGAGAGAGAGAGAGAGAGAGGCAGAGACACAGGCGGAGGGAGAAGCAGGCTCCATGCAGGGAGCCCAATGTGGTACTCGATCCCGGGACTCCAGGATCATGCCCTGGGCCGAAGGCAGTGCTAAGCTGCTGAGCCACCCAGGCTGCCCAAGACACTTATGTTTAATCATTTCTTTGAGTCTTCATTTCTCTTTATGAAGGCTTCCACGACACATAAAAATTATATTAAGTAAATTTTTATGTTTTTCTCTTGTTAATCAATCTTTTGTTACAAAGTCCCAGCTGAAAAACTAAAAGAGTATAAGGTAAAACATACTATTTTCCCCCTCTGCAGTTTCTGGTGATGGAAATTGGATAATAAAAGGCTGGGATATTCCACTCATGTTGGAGACTACAGCTGAGATCTGGACAATGGACAGAAAGCCAGTATGGGTAAGAATGCTTAACATGTCAGTTTCCTCGATCTTTGTCTTAGTGCTTAGTTGAGAGAGAGGAACAAAAACATTTCTTCTTGCCCTTAACTTTCCAAATTCAGTTTAGCAGGGGAAATATATTTGTAAGAATTAGTTCTATGGATTGTGATCCTATGAGTTTAGCTTTGAGTATCCATTGTTTATTGATCCTTTCCTTCCAGGGACAGCCTTTGCTTTTCTGTTTTTTTGTTTTGTTTTGTTTTGTGTCCTGAGAGCCTTGCTTGACTTTCCCCTGTCAGGGTATGCAGGTCCTTGGTTACCTTTTAAGAAATTTGCCTAGGAAACAAAGATTCTGAGTTTTATCAAAATAATTTCCTAAGGTCTTTTGATTACTTAAGAAAACCTGGCCTTAATATTAAAAGAGTGGAGGTTTTGTTCACAACTATGCAAACTTCTGTATTGCCTTTAAAATTTTTCATTGTCACTTTGGTTAAATAGTTGGCCAAGATCTTAATTAGTTAAGTGTTTAAATCTTTTGACAGTTCTGACATATTTCCTAAAATTGAATTCTAAAGAGAATCTTTCCGACTTTGACCTAACTTTGAGCTCTTCCAGAGGATCTCTGCAAAACAGACTTAAAAAGCACCTGTATAATCCATCACCTATTCTTGTTGCACTTGTATAAATAATTAGGCAAAGTTTAATAAGACTGGATTTATTTTTGCAAATAAAAATAGCCTTGGGCAGCCCGGGTGGCCCAGCGATTTAGTGCCGCATTCGGCCCAGGGTATGACCCTGGAGACCCGGGATTGAGTCCCACGTTGGGCTTCCTGCATGGAGCCTGCTTCTCCCTCTGCCTGTGTCTCTGCCTCTCTCTCTCTCTCTCTCTCATGAATAAATAAATAAATAAAATCTTTAAAAAAATAAAAAAATAGTCTTGGATTATCTTTGGTGATATGGAGGTGACTGTAGAGAAAAATTTTGTTTCAGTGAAAAAGTATTACCCACCATTTGAGATATTTTTCATCTTGTAAATTAGATCCAGCCATTTTGTGCATTTTGTTGGTTGTTAATATATCCAGTGTTTATATATTGGATATATATATAACCTTCCTGACCTTCCTGGCTTGGCATCACCAGAAACAAAAACTACCCATTTCCCAAAGCCCTATAAGCTGAAGTTGGATGATATAAACTTTTAAGGAATCACCATAACAGATCATGCATGAGCACTCTTTGTACCTCTAGCTGTGTAGGTCACTCAAAAATTTCACTGGAACATCCAAAGCTATCACCAAAGATACTCAAACTGCAAACCAAAAATTTTATCAATCATTACTGCCTGCTCTTACTATCCTACCTAAAGATATTTTGAGCCCAACATCTAGGAATCTTGACTAACTGCCCTCTGGATTAAAAAACTGAATTTGTAGTTTATTGGAACCATTAACTTTTGTTTTATTTCTGTAAAAATGTCCTTTATTAATTGCCTGATTATTAACACCATTAGAGGCCTAACTATGTGGGTGGCTTTACTCCCACCCATATTACCACTTTCTGAAACGAAACAATTCTTTAGTACTGACCTATTACTAGGATTGAGAGACTGGTTCACTAGGATATGGGATGATCAACTAACTATATTTCTGGACTGTCGAACTTGTTTGGGAAAATATCAGATGGGAGAATAATGGGGTTCAGAACATGCTACCCCAAAATATGACACCTTGTCATATAGAATATTTTAAGCTGGAGGGATTTTTTATAAAGATTTTATTTATTTATTCATGAGAGACACAGAGAGGCAGAGACACAAGCAGGCTCCATACAGGGAGCCCGACATGGGACTCAATCCCAGGTCTCCAGGATCAGGCCCTGGGCTGAAGGCAGCGCCAAACCGCTGAGCCACCTAAACTGCCCAAGCTGGAGGGATTTTAAACAGCAGGTTCAGGAAGAACTCTCTGACCCCTCCCCCCTCACTGACGCAGGTCATAAGACTCTTAAATGAGAGGTGCCCTCCCTATACCCAGAGGAAAGGAACCACCTTATTTCTGAAGACAGATGCCAAGGGGAATCTGAATAAATAGGACTTGCTAAATTTCCCCCAGTTTACTATCCTTAGCTCATACTTCTTTGTCCTATGACATTTTACCACCACTTTCCATTCTTTATCCAACCTAGCATAAAAATGGCACAGGTTTAATAATTTCTACATGTCTGCAGTTCTTCATAAAGGCTCCCCTATCATGTAAAACTTACATTAAATAAGTTTGTATGCTCTTCTCTTGTTAACTCTCTTTGGTAATTGAGCCATAGCCGAGAAGCTAGAAGGGTAGGAAAAGATGTATTTCATCCTCTACACAGCACATTTTCAAAGACAAAAATTTTTGAATGCTAACATTTTTCTCATTCTTTTCAGCCAGATTTCTCACCAAAGAAAGCCCACCAACACAAATAGACCAATAAGAATTATGGATCTCAAAACTGCAGTTTTACTAATGATATAATATGCACAATAAATCCTAAACAAAGTGAATGGGGAAATGCTAGCCATCTAAGCCTAAGATAAAAATGAATTATCAACAATTGGATGAACTCAGTTAATATCATGGTGATTATAATGTAGCCTGAGACAGAAGACTGATTTCAATAATGTTAAATGAATGAATTATCAGAATAGCAATTGATTGTGTAAGTTGCCACATTCAGTTTAGCAGCTTGAACCATTTACCTGGATATATTCATAGTAATGTATATACAATCTGAAAAAATAAAACCATTAATGAGTTAAAAAATATAATTTGGTATAAGTTGTCTTAGTTATAAAATTCACCGCATATTAGCTTAAGCTTTCCTTCACTTTCTTCCCTAACTTTTAAAGTGCTATTAGCCTGATTAACATTATGAAAATGTGTAGGAGGAGTTTTCTTCCAAAGTACCTATTTCTCTTCAAAGAGCAAAAATAATTGGCTGGAATGTGGCATCTAGCTAATTAAATAATAACGACAGCATGTTTATTTACAGAGCCTCTGTTTCCATTTTCCTCAATAGTTTAATTATAAGCAGAGCATCATGGGGAATAAATTATTGTAACATGTTTGCCTTGTTGACACTAGCTGACCCCAGGTGTATAAACCTTAAAACTTATGGAGGTATCACGGTTGTTTTGTTGGGCAGTAATTTTGTAGCTAAAGCTAACTCATAAGTGGTTATTATCAACCTGTTTCTCTGTCCCTTCCCATAGGAGCAAGCAGCTGGATGTTCTTTCATTGTCTGCATTTTCAAAAGCAAAACATTTATTCATAGAATCTTCTAACATTGTGATTGCTGCTTTAAAAGCAGATGGGTAGAGGAAAAAAGCAAATGATTGTGATTATTTGGCTAGAATATTTTATTTTGCTTTCAGAAAAATTTTGAGTATTTGCGGAAAAGGAAAAATACATATCTAAGTATATATCCCATTGACAAAAACATCAGAAAAGCTTCAAGGTATTACATTATTGTCCAAAGAATTAGCATCAAGATATTTATTTCATATGAAAATATACTAGGCACTGAAGAGACTGTTTCTTAATTGCTTTTGATGTGCAAAATGAGAATATAGTGATTATGTTCTCTAAAATATAATGAAAACTCAGAAAACGTACCTCATACAAATAGTACCGGTATACTAATAATGTTGAAGTCATCACATACAATTCATTGGGGGAAAAAAGTTTATAGTTTTATATCCTAAGTGAAGTATGTACATGTAATAGTTACACAAGTTGGCTTTAACATATGGAAAGAATAAATATTTATAATGATAAATGTATTTTATTTATTTAAAAGATTATTTATTTATTTATTCATGAGTGACACAGAGAGGCAGAGACATAGGCAGAGAGAGAAGCAGGCTCCCTGCAAGGAGCCTAATATAGGATTCGATCCCTGGGGTCCTGGGATCTGAGCCAAAGGCAGATGTTCAACCACTGAGCCACCCAGGTGCCCCATAAATGTATTTTATAATAAATATTCAAAAGAGAATCAATATTTAAGCTGATGATGCAATTTATTTTTTCTTTGAGTTATTTAACTACAAATGATCAATGAGGATATGACTTAGAATCAAATGCTTCCTTTGGGCCTTGCCAAATATCTGCATTTAGAAGACAGAATGCAGGGACATCTGGGTGACTCAATGGTTGAGTGCCTCTGGCTCAGGGTGTGATCCTGGAGCCCTGGGATCGAGTCCCATATCAGGCTCCCCAGGGGGAGGCTGCTTCTCCCTCTGCTTATGTCTCTTATGTCTCCCTCTCTCTCTATGTCTCTTATGGATAAATAAATAAAATCTTAAAAAAAAAGAAGTTCTGCTTAGTTATAAGCAGAACTAGAAATGTATGTTAAGTGCCACTGATTTGCAGAATAGGATCCAACTTTAAGGACAGTCTCTTTTTGTTCTTGCAGTAGTAACGGGGGAGGGAAACCTGGTTAATTCTAGCAAAGAGAACAGACAGTTCTCTATGTTCCAATATGAACAATTTTGCTATTATATTTTTCACATGATTATAGGCTCATTTCACTAAAACTTTAGCAACGTGTAAATCTAATCAACATTCCAACATTTTGTTTTGTACCAGTTCTCTGGAATCATAAATACGTAGTTTGTATGTATGTGTGCACATGTGGGTATGAGTTTTAGTTGATCAATGCTGCATGTTTCCCACTACAGCCCTCATTTATTAAAGAATGTAAAGCACGAATGAATGAGCATGACTGAATTTTACTGGGTTGAGAAGGATGATTGATCTTTGCCATGGCTAAGCTTGTGTGGGCTAGAAACACCAATTTCCCATTTGTGTGTCATATTTTTGGTCTCTTGGAAATCAGGCTGAGAATATTTTGTGATTTAGCATCAAGCTTGTTTGTTTAACATCATCATTTGCTTTTCAAAAGTCTCCTTTTATATTAAATACCTGTGTTCAATCAATTAACCAATGTTTCGATGAGATTATGTCAAGTATATAACACTGAACTAGTCAACATGACCACAGAAAGTACTGGTAGAAATGACAAATACCCACCATTTGCTTCAACGTGGATGGAACTGGAGGGTATTATGCTGAGTGAAGTAAGTCAGTCGGAGAAGGACAAACATTATATGTTCTCATTCATTTGGGGAATATAAATAATAGTGAAAGGGAAAATAAGGGAAGGGAGAAGAAATGTGTGGGAAATATCAGAAAGGGAGACAGAACATAAAGACTGCTAACTCTGGGAAACGAACTAGGGGTGGTAGAAGGGGAGGAGGGCGGGGGGTGGGAGTGAATGGGTGACGGGCACTGGGTGTTATTCTGTATGTTAGTAAATTGAACACCAATAAAAAAAAAAATATAAAAAAAAAAAAAGAGAAAAAAAAAAAAAAAAAAAAAAAAAAAAAGAAAGTACTGGTAGTAGAAAAAGAGGAAATTGGTTCAAATAATCCAAATACTTAAATATTGTGAAATTGTGGATTATAAAATGGACAATATTAATATGGCTTTTGTAATTTTCCTACTGTTTTTACTTTGCTATGAATTTGTTTTACCTGGATGCAAAAATTCTCAACAAGATACTGGCCAATAGGATCCAACAATACATTAAGAAAATTATTCACCATGACCAAGTAGGATTTATCCCCGGGACACAAGGCTGGTTCAACACCCGTAAAACAATCAATGTGATTCATCATATCAGCAAGAGAAAAACCAAGAACCATATGATCCTCTCATTAGATGCAGAGAAAGCATTTGACAAAATACAGCATCCATTTCTGATCAAAACTCTTCAGAGTGTAGGGATAGAGGGAACTTTCCTCAACATCTTAAAAGCCATCTACGAAAAGCCCACAGCAAATATCATTCTCAATGGGGAAGCACTGGGAGTCTTTCCCCTAAGATCAGGAACACGACAGGGATGTCCACTCTCACCACTGCTATTCAACATAGTACTGGAAGTCCTAGCCTCAGCAATCAGACAACAAAAAGACATTAAAGGCATTCAAATTGGCAAAGAAGAAGTCAAACTCTCCCTCTTCGCTGATGACATGATACTCTATATAGAAAACCCAAAAGTCTCCACCCCAAGATTGCTAGAACTCATACAGCAATTCGGTAGCATGGCAGGATACAAAATCAATGCCCAGAAATCAGTGGCATTTCTATACACTAACAATGAGACTGAAGAAAGAGAAATTAAGGAGTCAATCCCATTTACGATTGCACCCAAAAGCATAATATACCTAGGAATAAACCTAACCAAAGATGTAAAGGATCTAAACCCTCAAAACTATAGAACACTTCTGAAAGAAATTGAGGAAGACACAAAGAGATGGAAAAATATTCCATGCTCATGGACTGGCAGAATTAATATTGTGAAAATGTCAATGTTACCCAGGGCAATGTACACGTTTAATGCAATCCCTATCAAAATACCATGGACTTTCTTCAGAGAGTTAGAACAAATTATTTTAAGATTTGTGTGGAATCATAAAAGACCCCGAATAGCCAGGGGAATTTTAAAAAAGAAAACCATATCTGGGGGCATCACAATGCCAGATTTCAGGTTGTACTACAAAGCTGTGGTCATCAAGACAGTGTGGTACTGGCACAAAAACAGACACATAGATCAGTGGAACAGAATAGAGAACCCAGAAGTGGACCCTCAACTTTATGGTCAACTAATATTTGATAAAGGAGGAAAGACTATTCATTGGAAGAAAGACAGTCTCCTCAATAAATGGTGCTGGGAAAATTGGACATCCACATGCAGAAGAATGAAACTAGACCACCCTCTTTCACCATACACAAAGATAAACTCAAAATGGATGAAAGATCTAAATGTGAGACAAGATTCCATCAAAATCCTAGAGAAGAACACAGGCCCTTTTTGAACTCGGCCACAGTAACTTCTTGCAAGATACATCCACGAAGGCAAAAGAAACAAAAGCAAAAATGAACTATTGGGACTTCATCAAGATAAGAAGCTTTTGCACAGCAAAGGATACAGTCAACAAAACTAAAAGACAACCTACAGGATGGGAGAAGATATTTGCAAATGACATATCAGATAAAGGGCTAGTTTCCAAGATCTATAAAGAACTTCTTAAACTCAACACCAAAGAAACAAACAATTCAATCATGAAATGGGCGAAAGACATGAAGAGAAATCTCACAGAGGAAGACATAGACATGGCCAAGATGCATATGAGAAAATGCTCTGCATCACTAGCCACCAGGGAAATACAAATCAAAACCACAATGAGATACCACCTCACACCAGTGAGAATGGGGCAAATTAACAAGACAGGAAACCACAAATGTTGGAGATGGTGCCGAGAAAAAGGAACCCTCTTACACTGTTGGTGGGAATGTGAACTGGTGCAGCCACTCTGGAAAACTGTGTGGAGGTTCCTCAAAGAGTTAAAAATAGACCTGCCCTACAACCCAGCAATTGCACTGCTGGGGATTTACCCCAAAGATACAGATGCAGTGAAACGCTGGGACACTTGCACCCCGATGTTTATAGCAGCAATGGCCACAATAGCCAAACTGTGGAAGGAGCCTCGGTGTCCATCGAAAGATGAATGGATAAAGAAGATGTGGTTTATGTATACAATGGAATATTACTCAGCTATTAGAAATGACAAATACCCACCATTTGCTTCAACGTGGTTGGAACTGGAGGGTATTATGCTGAGTGAAGTAAGTCAGTCGGAGAAGGACAAACATTAAATGTTCTCATTCATATGGGCAATATAAATAATAGTGAAAGGGAATATATGGGAAGGGAGAAGAAAGGTGTGGGAAATACCAGAAAGGGAGACAGAACGTAAAGACTGCTAACTCTGGGAAACGAACTAGGGGTGGTAGAAGGGGAGGAGGGTGGGGGGGTGGGAGTGAATGGGTGACGGGCACTGGGGGTTATTCTGTATGTTGGTAAATTGAACACCAATAAAAAATGAATTAAAAACAAGAATTTGTTTTACCATTGTGCATTGTTTTTATATGCTATGATGAATTACAAGGAATGTAGCAAGCACAGAAAATGAAGTCAGGCAGAGGGATCATGCAGTGAAACATTTGGGACTTTTATAAAGATTTTATTTATTTATTCATGAGAGACCAGAGAGAGGGAGAGAGAGAGAAAGAGAGAGAGAGAGAAACAGGCAGAGACACAGGCAGAGGGAGAAGCAGGCTCCATGCAGGGAACCCAATGTGGAACTTGATCCCGGGTCTCCAGGATCACACCTTGGGCTGAAGGCAGGCACTAAACCACCTAGCCACCCGGGCTGCCCAGGACTCTTTATGTAATTTATAGACTATATTTTTAAATTTGAAAAAATTTTAATCTGTGTTATGTGTGTTTTGGTTTCAGTAATAGAATGGCATTTTAGTTATAATGCCTGCTGACTTATTAATTCTTGCTGAATTATTTATAAATAATATGGAAATACCAGGTGATACCTACAATTCAAGGTACAATATTGCAACATATCACCAGATTCCAAAGGCAACTGTGAATCATCATTTTGGGACAGTTAATTTCCATTTGTGCTTTATGTTTTGTGATTTTAGACTTAGAAACCCAAGCAATGGTTTGACAGATTTGGCTGTATGGAAATTATCCAGCTTAAGTCATCTGGGATAGAATGTTCTATACATAACACTTGGTTTAGTTCTCTAAACTATATATATATATATATATGCTATTATACAGGAATTATAATAATATAATTATTATTATAATTAAATATAATTATAATTATAATAGCAATTATGTTTTGTTATTAATTATATATAATTTAATATATAAATAAGCTATATATAGTTTAGTTCTCTAAACTATATATATATATATTTGTATTTGGGATACTTTTTGTATTCAAACTTTTTAATATAAATTTAAAGTATAATTTACATCTAGCAAGATGCATAAATCTTTAAATGTATACTTATATACTTAAGTGTATACAAGTATATATGTACACCTATATCCTCATGACCAGGACTTGGATCAAAATATATCCTCATAGCATGCACCTTTACTGACCACAACGCTATGATTCTAGAAGTCAACCATAAAAAAATATAGAAAGAACATAAATACATGGAGGTTAAACAACATGCTACTAAACAAGGAATGGGTTAACCAAGAAATCAAAAAAGAAAATTGAAACTACATAGAAACAAATGAGAATAAAAATACAACAGTCCAAAACCTTTGGGATGCAGCAAAAGTAGTTCTAAGAGGGAAGTTTATACCAGCACAGGCCTATTTCAAGAAGCAAAGAAAATCTCAAATAAACACCCTAATCTTACCACTTAAAGGAGCTAGAAAAAGAACAAATGAAGCCTAAAACTAGCATAAAGAAGGAAATAATACAGATAATAAATAATACAGATGTAGAAACTTAAAAAATCCAAGAGAATAGGTCAATGAAACCAGGATCTGGTTCTTTGAAAATAATTAATAAAATTGATAAACCTCTAGCCAGACTTATCAAAAAGAGAAAGAACTCAGAATCACAAGTGAGGAGAAATAACAATCAACACCAAAGAAATAAAAATAATTATGAGAGTATTATGAAAAACTATATGCCAACAAATTAGACAACCTAGAAGAAATGGATAAACTCCTAAAAATATATAAACTACCAAAACGGAAACAGGAAGAAATAGAAAACTTGAACAGACAGATAAGCAGCACAGAAATTGAATCAGTAATCAAAACACTCACAACAAACAACAATCCAGTATCCAACAGCTTCATGGGAGAATTCTACTAAATACATTTAAAGAAGAGTTAATACCTATTCTTCTTAAACTATTCCAAAAAATAGAAAAGGAAAGAAAATTGCTAAATCCATTCTATGAGGCCAGCATTACTCTGATACCAAAAACAGATAAAGACACCACTAAAAAAGAGAACTACAGGCCAATATCCCTGCTGAACATAGATGCAAAAATTCACAATAAAATGTTTGCAGACCAAATCCAACAATACATTTAAAAAAATCATTCACCACATTCAAGTGGGATTTATTCCTGTGTTGCAAGGGTGGTTCAGTATTTGCAGATCAATCAATAAAGTTGATTGATTAATGACATTAATAAAAGAGAGGATAAGAACCTTATGATCCTTTCAATAGATGCAGAAAAAGCATTTGAAAGAGTACAACATCCATTCATGATAAAAATCCTCAACAAAGTAGGTTTAGAGCGAACATGCCTCAACATAATAAAGACCATCTATGAAAACCTAGAGCTAATATCCTCAATTGGAAAAATTGAGAGCTTTTTCTTTATGGTCAGGAACAATACAAGGATGTCCATTCTCACTACATTTATTCAACGTAGAACTGCAAATCCTACTCATAGCAATCAGACAAAAGGAAGAAAGAAGGAAAGAAAGACAGGAAGAAAGGAAGAAAGAAAGAAAGGCATCCAAATCAGCAAGGAAGAAGTAAAATTTTCACTATTTGTACATGACATGATGCTACATATAGGAAAAAACAACACCAAAAAACAACAGCAACAACAAAAACCAACAGCAACAACAAAAAAACTCTGCTAGAACTGATAAATGAATTCAGTAAAGTTGCAGGGTACAAAAATCAATGTACAGAAATCTGTTGCATTTCTATACATAAATAATAAAGCAGTGGAAAGAGAAACGAAGTTATCAGTCCCATTTACAATTGCACCAAAAACAGTAAGATATCTAGGAATAAACTTAACTAAAGATGTGAAAGACTTGTACTCTGAAACTATAAAATGGATGAAAGAAATTGAAGCTGACACACAAAAAAATGGAAAGGTATTCCATGTTCATGGATGGGAAGAGCCAATTTTGTTAAAATGTCTACACTACTCAAATAAAACTACATATTCAATGCAATCCATTAAAAAATAAGAATAGCATTTTTCACACAGCTAGAACATATAATTCTAAAATCTGTATGTAACCACAAAAGATCCTGAACAGCCAAAGCAACCTTGTGAAAGAAAAGAAAAGCTGGGGGCATCACAATTCTGGACTTCAAGTTTAATATAAGACCACAGGGGTGCCTGGGTAGCTCAGCTGTTTAAGTGTCCACCTTCATTTGACAAGGCAGGAAAGACTATTCAGTGAGAAAATGAATGTTTCTTCAACAAATGGTGTTGGGAAACCTGGACAGCAACATGTAAAAGAATGAAACTGGACCACTTCCTTACACCATACACAAAAATAAATTAAAAATGGATTACAGACCTAAAGGTGAGACCTAACACCAAAAAAATCCTAGAAGATAATACAGGCAGGAACTTCTCTGACATCATCTGTAGCAAATTCTTTTTATTTATGTCTTCTGAAGCAAACAAAAGAAAATAAAAAATAAACTATTGGTTCTACATCAAAATAAAAAGTAGTGAAGTGCTTTTATAGTTTTCTGTACAGTGAAGGAAACAATCAACAAAACTAAAAGGCACCCTACTGAGTGGGAAAAGATGTGTGCAAATGACATACCTGATAAAGAATTAGTATTCAAAAAATATAAAAAGCTTATAAAACTCAACATCCAAGAAATGAATAATTCAGTTAAAAAATGGGTAGAACACATGAATAGACATTTTCCAAAGACAATCAGATGGCCAACAGACACATGAAAAGACGTTCAACATCACTGATCATCAGGGAAACGCAAATCAAAGTTACAATGAGATATCACTTCACACCTGTCAGAATGGCTAAAATCAACAACACAAGAAACAACTGGTGTTGGTGAGGATGTTGATCTTACACTGTTGGTGGGAATGGAAACTATCTTCCACTCTTGAAGACAGTATGGAGCTTCCTCAACAAATTAGAAATAGAACTACCCTAGGATCCAGCAATTGCACTACTTGGTAATTACAAAAGAATACAAAAATAGTAATTCAAAGGGATACATGCCCCCCCCGCCCGCCGCCCCGATGTTTATCAGCAGTATCTACAATAGCCAAATTGTGGAAACAGCCCAAGTGTCCATGGCTTGATGAATGGATAAAAAAGATGTAACACACACACACACACACACAATGGAATATTAGTCATAAAAGAACGAAATCTTGTTCTTTGCAACAACATGGGTGGAGCTAGAGAACATTTTACTAAATGAAATAAGTCAGAGAAAGACAAATACCATATGATTTCATTCATATGTGGAATTTAAGAAACAAAACAAACAAGCAGAGAGGATTAAAAGGAGAGAGAGAGAGAGGCAGGCAAACTAAGAAATAGACTCTTAAGTATAGAGAACAAACTGATGGTTATTAGAGGAGAGGTGGGTCAGTGGGATGCATTAGTAGATGATGGAGATTTAGGAGTGAACTTGTAATCAGCATTGGGGGGTGTTGGAAGTGTTAAATCATTATATTGTACACCTGAAACTAATTTTAGATGTATGTTAACTAACTGGAATTTAAATAAAAACTTTATTTTTTAATGATTTTATTTATTTATTTGACAGAGAGCAAGCGAGCGAACTAGCAGGGGAGCAGCAGGCAGAGGAGAAGCAGGTTCACCATTGAGCAAGGAACCAGATGTGGGACTTGATCCCAGGATCCTGGGATCCTGACCTGAGCCTAAGGCAGACACTTAATCGACTGAGCCACTCAGGCACCCCATAAATAAAAACTTAAAGTGTAACTGTTTTTTCAAAAAACTTTCAGAAAAAAAATATAGATTATTTCCATCCTCCCAGAAAGTTCCCCTGTGCCTCTTTCCAATCATTAACCCCACCCCTCCGAGTTCTGCTACTACAGAGTGCTTCCTTGTTAACTACACATACATGTAGTAATCATACATCAGCCACCCTTTTCTGTCTGGTTTCTTTTGTTCAACATAATATTTTTGAGATTTTTCTATGTTGTTGCATGTGTCAGTAGTTTCTTTTATTGCTAATTATGAATATGTGCACTTTGTTTAAATCATTCTCCAGTTGATATTTTTCCAAGTTTGGGCCATCAAGATGAAAGTTTCTATGAACATCCACATACAAATCTTTTTATGGGCATATACAACCATTGCTCTTGGGTAAATACCTAGGGTTGGGATTTGTGGATTATAAACACAAACTTAACTAGAACAGAAACTGCCAGTTTCCAATGTGACTGTGCCATGTTCACTCTTATCAGTAATGGATGGGAGTTCCAGTTAACTCTACATCCCCACCAGCATCTGGTATTATCAGTCTTCTAAATTTTAGCCATATTGGTAGATATGTATATATAAAATTCTTGATTGATATTTTTAATTGCTAAAGGATTTGAAGAAAGGGACAGTCAAATAAAAAAAAGTATATTTGTATACCCACGTGTGAAGGTTAATTTTATGTGTTGTCTGGGCCACAGAGTGCCCGAATGTTAAGCATTATTCTGAATGTGTCTGTGAATCATAGACTGAGCAAAGTAGATAGGCCTACCTAACATGGATGGACCTCATCCAATTTGTTGAAGGTCTGAATAGAATCAAAGGCTGCACAAGAAAGAATTCTTTCTCTCTGCCCATCTTCAAGCTGGGACACTGGTCTTCTCCTGCCTTTGGACTCTCACCCAAACTGGAATTTACACAGTGGGGCTCCTGATTCTCAGGTCTTTGGACTCAGACTGGAACCATACCATCAGCTCTCCTATGTTTCCAGCTTTCTGACTTCAGATCTTAGACTTCTCAGCCTCCATTAAAACATGAGCCAATTCCTTATAGTAAAATCAATCTCTCTGTCTCTAGTCTCATTATATATGTATATACATACTCTTGATTCTGTTTCCCTGGAGATACCAGACTAATAAAACAAGTGCCTAATTTAAATAATAAGCACCTACACAGCACTAACTATGCCAGCACTATAAAAACGCATTACATTACATCTTCATGACAGCCCTGTGAGTTAGATAATGTTATTCCCATTTTACAGATGATGATCTGAGATACAGAAGGTTAAATAACTTGGTGAAAACCACATAGTGGTATGAGAGCAGGGCTTCAATAACAGGGGAAAAACACCTCAGATTCTTTAGCATAGCCTACTGCTGTTCTGCAAAGTGTAAAATGTGGATAATAATACTCACCACACAGGCTTGTTATGAAGATTTAATAAAGTATTACTGGAAGCACTTAGAACAATGTTGGCCCATAGGAGACACTAGATACATGTTTTTGTTAAAGAAACAAAAACATACAAATCAGTTGGCCAATTATTAATTGATGATGACAAATGCAACCTCATTTGGACCAGAATACTCATGATGTCCATTTTTTTTTCTTGTGGGCAGACTACTGCAAGGAACCAAGACAGATTCAGAAGACTGCTTGAAGGGCATGAAATTAGTCAAAACAAGGAGATGAAATGGCTTTTTCATGTTCTCAGGCTAGAAGAGCCTAACATCACCATTTCTTACAAGGAATGACCTTGCCTATGGGGTTTGACATTCACTGATTTAAGCATCCATTGATTTAAGTTTCCCTTGTTCTGGACAGCGACTAGATAAGAGTTTCTACAATCTCATCTGTGATTCCACCTTTTCTTTGCCTTCAGCTGATCAATCCTCTGCCTCATGGATGTTTTCTTCAACCACTTTGCATAGGGTCATTCTATTTCTTTTATGAGATTTTATATATCTCTGTTATGGTTCATTATATGTTACTTAATGAATTCACTCTATTTCATTTGTTTCTAATTTTCTAGTGAGCATTAGAGTACAGCCTCAATATTATTGGAAAATATTTTATTATTGACCTCTCCATGTACTGTCATTCAATTTGTGTTGTGTTTCTTTTAAAATGAAGAAAAAATGGAAATGATTTCCTTTAATACCCTTCTTCAACCCATGAGGAACCCTCAGGCTTTGAAAAACAGTTTAAAAGCTATGTGTTTGTTCAAATCTTGTTATTTTATGGATGAATAATCTGAAGAAAGGTTGAGTAACTTAAGTTCATACAATAAAGTAATAGCCCAGTTTCCTGCAAGCTTTTCATTATAAAGTATATATAAGATACAGTATTCTGAAGCTACATAGCTACAGACAGATTTTTTCCTTTGCTATGAAGTTGTGACCCAGATGCATTTCAGGAATCAACATATATTTAGTACTACATATATGTTGAGTGCCTACCATGTTCCAGGCATCATGCACAGTATGAGGAATGCTATGGTAAACAACTCAGATGAAGATCCTACCTTCATGAAGCTGAGGCCAGTGGGGGACAAGACATTTTTAAAAACCCATGTAAAGGACTATATTATCATCATTGTGTTAGTGCTATGAAGGAAGAGTATAGATCTATGCAAGTATATGACAAGTCCTTTCCAAGGAACTCATTTAAGCTATGACCTAAGGTTGCAGTTGATAACAGAGTCTGAAAGATTGGACGTGTCAGTAAGGAAACAGGGTGATGGATTGGATTTTTTTAAACCTCAACCAAAAAAGGGCAATACGAAGGTGAAGTAGATAGGAAAGTGAATTATATATTGCAAACTACTGAATGAATGTCAGGAATTATAATGTTTGAGGCCTATGTAAAATGATGCTGTAAACATAGCTGGCATTCAGTATGTACTTCCAGATAAAAGCAACATGGTGAACACTTGTCATCTGTCCAGTGTTCTAAAAGTAGTTCTTTGTTTTTGTTTTCTTGTTTTGTTTTACAAGTGGCAATGCAGGCTTTGGCAGAG
Source organism: Canis aureus (assembly GCF_053574225.1). NCBI lineage: Eukaryota > Metazoa > Chordata > Mammalia > Carnivora > Canidae > Canis > Canis aureus. The sequence continues at coordinate 56,709,112 of NC_135619.1, read as the reverse complement.
GGTGACTTTTTTTTTCTGATTCTCATATGCCAATTGGAAGTTCTTATGTTCACTGTCTCATTAAAACTTCAAAGTATTGTACATGAATTTTATCTAGAGAGAAAAGAATTTGTTGGCTTTGGAAACTTTCAAATCAGTTCCCAATTTCAAATGAGGACAATGAGCTAGACATTCAAGAGACAATATGCATATATATTCAACATCTATGTATGCTATTCAGAATGTTGAATACTAAGGTCAAATATATGTGAAGGAACAGCGTGTGTGTGTACACATATATGTGTTTATGCATGCTTTTGTTGTTATGGAGAAGAAAAATAATTTTATTTGAAAAATGACCAAAATGCAAGTTCTTTCCATTCCTAATTTGCATTTCAGGTGTCAACATTTTTGTACGAGTTAATTTTCCTTTTTGTGTTTGTGTTTTAACTATTCCATATTGAGGGATCCCTGGGTGGCGCAGCGGTTTGGCGCCTGCCTTTGGCCCAGGGCGCGATCCTGGAGATCCGGGATCGAATCCCACGTCGGGCTCCCGGTGCATGGAGCCTGCTTCTCCCTCTGCCTGTGTCTCTGCCTCTCTCTCTCTCTCTCTCTCTGTGAGACTATCATAATAAATAAAAATTAAAAAAAAAACAACTATTCCATATTGATTTAAAAATCACCTTCTTCCTGTTCACCATCTCTACTGTTCTTCGCTTATATAGATCCAGATTTCCGTTTGGTATTGTTATCATTCTACCTGAAGAACTTCCTTTAATGGTATTGCTTTTAAGGCAGATCTGCTGGCAATGACTTCACCTAACTTTTGTTTATCTGGAAAAGTCTTTATTTTGCCTTCAGTAGGGAAAGATACTTTAACGGGGCATAAAATTACAGGTTGACAGTTTTTTTTTCTTTCAGTAATTAAAGATGTTATTCTGTTGCATTAGAAACTGTGCAGTTTCTCATTTTAAAATATTCTCTATCACTGATTTTCATCAATTTGATTATATTGTGCCCTGATACAGTTTTCTTTATGTTTGTTCTTCTTGGGGTTCATTAGAGCTTCCTGGAATTGTGGATTTAGAGTTTTTATTAAATTTGGAAAGCTTTTGGTCATTACTGCTTCAAATATCTTTTTTTTCTGTTTCCTTTCTCTCTCATCTTTTGGAACTCCAATTACATGTAGGTTAAATGACTCAGTATTTCCATACAAGCAAGTGATACATTCTTCTTTTTTTATATCTTTTTTTTCTCTGTACTCAATTTTGGATAGTTTCCATTGCTAAATCTTTGAGTTCTTAATTTTTTACTTCTGTAGTGTTTAATGTTATTAAGCCCATCCATTTAATTTTTCTTTTTATATATTTTTAGCCATAGAAGTCTCACTTGGATCTTCTTATATCTTCCATTTCTCTCTTCATTATGGTCATGTCTTCTTTTATTTTCTTGAGTTTGTTTGGAATTCTTATAACAAATATATTAAGATATTGCCTATTAATTCCATCACCTCTGTCATTCTGGGTCTGCTGCTATTAACTAATTTTACTCTTTATTATGGATCATATTTCCTTTCCTTTTAAAATTTTCATTCTTGTTGCACAAAGAGGTACAATAGTGTGGAAAACTACTACTGAAGGAAAAAAAGATTTACTGAGGTCCACTGTGGTAGTAAAAGATGGCGACAAATTTCCCTCTCTTTGAATTTCAGCTGGCCTTGGGTGCTTGACTAAAGAATGTGGTAGAAGTAACATTGTTGGATTTTGAGGTTATATTAGAAGTCTTATAGGGCACCTAGGTGACTCAGTTGGTTAAGTGTCTGCCTTCCACTCAGGTCATGATCTCAGGTTTCTGGGATTGAGCCCTGTGTCTGGTTCCTTGCTCAATGAGGTTTCTCCTTCTTTCTTTGCCCCTTCACCACTCGTGTTCTCTCTCTCTCTCAAATAAATAAAATCTTTAAAAAACAGTCTTATAACTTTTGCATGGGTCTCTTGGAATATTTTCCTTGAGAGCCCTAAATTTTCATAAAAGCAGTCTGACTATCCTGACATTCTCACTTAGAGAAGCCACATGTAGAAGTTGAAGTCAAAGTCTCACCTGAGACTAGCAGTCAGCCATCTCCACCAAGGTAACAGATATGTGCATGGAGCCACCTTAGGATCTCCAACCACACCCGTTTGTCATCTGAATACCATTAAATGAACTCTTATGATGATTCAGCTGTATTTTATCCCAATTCCCGAATACAATATTGTTAGATATAATAATATGTTTTTTTTAAAATTGAAGTGTAGTTGACACACAATGTTATATTAGTTTTAGGTGTACAACATAAAGATTCAACAACTTTATACTTAATGCTCAACACAAATGTAGCTACATCTGGGGCACCTGGGTGGCTCAGTCAGTTATGCATCTGACTCCTGATTTCAGCTCAGGTCATGATCTTGGGTCCTGGAATTGAGCCCTGCATCGGGCTTCACACTCAGCATGGAGTCTGCTTGTCCCTTTCCCTCTGCTCCTCCCCCTGCTCATGCACTCTCTCTCTCATAAATAAATAAATAAATAAATAAATAAATAAATAAATAAAATCTTTTAAAAAAATGTAACTACCATCTGTTACCATACAGCACATTACAATACCATTGGCTATATTCCTAGTCCTGTACCTTTTATGCTTATGACTTACTTATTCCATAACTGGAAGCTTGTACCTCCCATTTCTTTTCACTCATTTTTACCATAAAATGGTTGTTTTAAACAACTACTTTTTATACAATAATAGATAACCAAAATACCTACTATATGTCAGATATTGCGCTAGGAATTTTATATATATCACATATTGCTAAGAACAGCAGAGCAACTACATCTTAATGTAAAAAACCTCCCCAAGTTGAGATAAAATTAGTAGAATTGATATAATAAGCATCTATGGAATGATAGAAGTTAGCCTTCAGGTCTGCTGTTCTCTTTTCCTTTATTATTTTTATTCTGGTTGTAATATTACTTGAAAACTTGGATAAAGATGAGGTTTAATAACTTGTAATACAGTCTAGGAACAAGTCTTCTCCATGTAGCATGTTTATTTTACCAGCTATGTTCCATCAGTACAATGGAGAAGAGACTCCACTGCCTTTTGACTAGAGTAGCCTGTCTCAACTCTGCCAATAACTGTCACTGTGACTTTAGGTAAATTATAAACTCTTTGAGCCTTAGTGTTTTGTTCGTGTGTGGAGAAGAACATTTTTTTTTTAATTAATCCACAGGGTTGTAATAAGAATTAAGTAAAATGACTTAATTAAAATTAGATAGAAAATTTTACTATTGTGATTATTATAATAGTATTAATAATTATTATAATTAACAAGCATTTAACTACTTATTTACAGTATTTGCCCCTTCCTTATCATAGGGATAAAGAAGTGGTTTAGAGAGAACAGAGGCCTCTCATTTTCAAATTGAACTTGATTCTAATTTAGGAAATAGTGAAAGGTAGAGGTTGAAATAAGTTCAAAAGATAACTCAAGGCCCCATGTGATCTAGGCTAACTGTGATGTCATTTAAGAAAAATACTGTTAAGTCAATAAATGAAATTCCTGTCTTGTGGGACTTAAAGAACATTAAAGGAGTACCATTAAATAAGCCCTGTGACACAAAGTTCTTCCTCCACTTCTCCTTCTTTCAAAGCCACTCATAAACCTCCAAAACTCTGTCAAATTTCTTCCTTCCTTTCTCTTTCTACTTCTTTCTTTCTTAAAAACCTTGTGTTATGCAAAATGACCTAGACTGTTGGTTAATTCTGCCTCCTTTTTTATATATTTATTTTTTATTGATTTTTATTGATTTTTTTTAAGTGGGAAGGAGAGAAGGAGGGGTAGAAAGAGAGAATCTTAAGCAAGCTCCATGCCCATGGAGGATGGATCTCATGACCCTGAGATCATGATCTGAGCAGAAATCAAGAGTTAGAGCTTTACTGACTGAGTCACCCGGCATCTCTCTGCTTCCTTTTTAGATGCTCTCTTATTCTACCCATTTTCCTGGTTCTGTACAGAAATCACACAAGAAAATGGCTTACAGAGAGACTTCCTTGAGGGTAAGGAGGGAGGTACAAGCTAATAAATATTGTCCGTGCAGCAAAGAATTTTATTATTTACTTATTTATATTAAATATTTAATTTATTTATTCATGAGAGACATATACAGAGAGAGAGAGGCAGAGACAAAGGCAGAGGGAGAAGCAGGCTTCATGCAGGGAGCCCGATGTGGGACTCCATCCAGGGACTCCAGAATCAGGCCCTGGGCTGAAGGTGGTGCTAAACCGCTGGGCCACTGGGGCTGCCCAAAGAATTTTATTTAAAAAATAACGTTAAGATGTTTAAGATGCTTTCTTACAACAGTTTAAAAATCAACTGCTTTTTATAAAGCTGCAAACATTCAGCTCTCGAGAGTCTTAAATGAGACCCTCTAAGGGGGGTAAGATTTTTAAGGGTCATTTTCTGAAATCATTTCAGCTGGAGGACAAAATGAGTCACCTAAAAATGACCAAAACCTTTTTTATTCACCCATGAGATTATTTGAAAGGTTTTATTGTTACTTCAACCTTACGGACAACCTTTATTAGTACTATTATTGTAGCCAGTATCCAATTAAACTGACTTGAGTTTGTGTGTAAACAAGAGAAAGTGTCAAGACATCAATACACCTTGGATGAGATCTTCCTTGTCAAAAAGAGTCTCACCAGATTTCCCCATCTTAGTCCATGTTGCTCATAAGCAGGCCCTGAGGCAAGGATTTGTGCATAAGTGATTTACTAAGAAAGAGTTCCCAGGAGAAACTGTGGAGGGACAGAGGGAAGCAGTGCAGGAAAGAGAAGGCCAAGTTTCAGCCTCAGTGGGGATCTACAGAGGAACTCTGGAGTATGGATCATGCCTTAGAGTTGGTCCTAACTCAGAGTGTGGACTTTTATAGTCCTACTTAAGTCCTCTGTAAACTCCTCAAATCAGCTCCAGCGATTCCTCTAAGGGAGCCGGCATGATCTACTAGAAGCAAAAGCACACTGAAGTTGGGAAGAGATTCATAGAAACAGTAGAAGGACCTAAACTGATATGGATGGAGGACCACAGTGTCTGCTATTCCCTTGTTAGTTATGTGCAGGTAAGTAACATAGGAACAGATGTTGGCAGCTCACTAGGTGCCTGCTGCTGGGCTAAGTGCTTTACATTCATTTTTTTATGTAACCTCACAATACCCGTATAACAGAGTATTCCCATTTCACAGCTAGGGAAACTGAGGTTCAGTAAGATTAATTGACTTTCTCAAGGTCACACAGCAAATGAATTGGCATAGATTTGAAGCTAGGCCCCCTGAAGCTGTCCTGGAAAAAGGTAAGAGAAGCCCTTTTGTGGGCTTCTCGATGAAACTATCTATTCTATTACCTTTTTGTTCGAAATGTTGATTACTGCAGAAGATGTGAGACAATTTACACAAAGATCAAGGTCTCCTGAGAAAGGAAGTTTTTGCCCCTTCCCTCCTGAGCTATTACTGGAACCTTTCTAAAGGACAGAGATGGTTCTCAGCGGATCCACAAAATGAAAGACACGTAGGGGTTCCCTTGATGGAACTCTGAATGACAGGGCAATGTAGACTTCTGACCTAGACTCTGCATGCGTTTAAACAGTTATGGTGCTCATAGGAGTTCTGTGCAGGGTGGATCTGTGGCTGGGTCATCCCTTTTAATCTCATCATTATGGAAATAATTACTTGTCATGAGAATATAAACTAAGACGTTATAATTTGAGGCATCCAAACATAGATCTTGCTTGGCTGAGTGTAAGATTTCCTTTCTTTGAAGACCCACTTCATCCCATGCAGGGATCTGGAAGGGTCGTGGGTTTGTTGCAGCAGTGGGTTATTTCTACCTGCTCTTAGGGAGCAAACTGACTTTGTGAAAAAAAAAAGTCAGTATCTGTGGATTTTAAATAACTGGGGGGCAAGATAGAGGACTAAATCGATTGTCTTTCCTCTTTCCAACACCCTAGAAATGAAACAGTTGCTGTAGATGTTTTGCATTCATGAAATTACCCTTTAGATTTCTGCCTTACCTAACTATTCAAAAAATGAAATGAGTTTGGATTCATGTTTTCATTCAAACAGTAGTGGTTGTGACTCAAAAAACAAATTATAACATAAAAGAGATTGTGTTTACCTGTTTGATTTTCTTTCACACTATCTACTTGGAGAAAAGGGAGAGACTAATTATTATACTGTTTTCTTTCATTAGCCTAAAAGCATTCAAAATGTATTCAATCTTTAAACACATGTATGGTTTTTCTGATTGTTGCATGTGCTGTTTTATGCATACTGAAGTGAACATTTCAATATCTGGACAAATCAAAAAACTATTATTGAGTTGGCTACAATTTGCAACTAACTCCCAATTCTTTGGATTACCTATAAAACCATCCTCTGCTGCCTCACTCCAAATATGAACAAAACAAACATAAAGAATAGGCTCATTTGTGACAACAAAAAATACAGACAGACAGATAAGATAGATAATTGCAATGTTCAAAGGCAACAGATTGGTTAAATAAATTATTATGGTACATCCACTACATGAAATATTATTCTGCCATTGAAATTTATCCAGAAGTTGTATGAAAAGAACATGAAAAGATGTTTAAAATGTAATATTAGGTAAAAATGAACCAGTTACAAAAGAGCATGTGCATTATAAAACTGTTTTACATTATGTTGCACAAGAAAATTCTAAATAAATGTACAAAAGGATATTAGTAGAAGTTCTCAGGGAGTGGGAATGGAGATACTTAAAATTTTCCTTTTGTAATCTATAGTTTCTAAATTGTCTACAAAAAATTCTATTTCATTTATAATGAAAATTAACCATTTAAAAAAGTGTGAACAAGTGGAACAGGGTTGTATCAGTATTATTCATAACTATACACATGCTTGATAGTTCTAGAAGAGTCATTCCTTCATTAAAAGGTCAAAAGCCTGGGGGTTGAAAATTGGGGGTTAGAGAATAGGGGAAAGAGGGAAGTACTGGTTCTTTCAACCCAATACAGTAGTCATGAGCTCCCTCCATAGAGTAGAGCTGCACGGTCCAATTCAATAATCATAGCCACATGTGGCTGCTTCTGAGCCCTTGAACTGCAGCTAATCTGAATTGAGATGTACTGCAAGTATAAAAATACTGTACTAGATTTTGAAAACTTAAAAAACAAGTAAAATATCTCATTAATGATATTTTATTTTGATTACATGTTAAAATTAGGATTTTGGATACTTCAGTTTAATTACATACATTATTAACATTAATTTCACCTGTTTCCTTTTACTTCATTTAATGTGGCAACTAGAAAATTATGACTTACATATGTAGCTTGCATTGCATTTCTCTTGGACAGCACTGGAGTGAAGACTAAGCTCAGCCTTAACATTCTATGTCTCTTTCTGAATCATGAAAGATTGTTTTAGGAAGTTGTTCCAAATACACAAGGTACTAAAACAGAATTGAAAGAGAATGAGGCAATTGCAGATTTTAAAAAAGCCTTTTAAGATCTGAAACAAAACACTCTATTGGTATTCTATAGTAGGAAAGTATAAATAAGTGAGAAACAATGTAGATAGAATTGTCCTTAAAATATACCTCTCAAGGGGTGTCTGGGTGGCTTAGTTGGGTAAGCATCTTCCTTCAGCTCAAGTTGTGATCTTAGGGTCCTGGGATTGCGCCCCACGTCAGACTCCCAGCTCAGTGGAGAGTCTGCTTTTCCCTCTGCTGTTGCCCCTCCCCACCACTCCTGCTCCCTCTCTCAAATAATTTAATAAATAAAATATTAATATATATATACATTTCTCAAAATTGAAGCTCAATGTTTTTCCTACACCACACATTTGATATTTTTAGTATAATGCAAATTACTATTTTATTAAAATAAGTTTTTTTAAATAAACACCTCCATCAAAATGTTATTGAAGATAACTCAGAGCCCATGCCCACTTTGCCTCTTATATACGGATTTCCTCCAGAGGTTTGACTGTAGGGATATAAACCAGTTGGTGATTTGATGCCTAGAGCAGAGGGGCAGGGTGGAGGGAACCCATGCTCTTCCAAATATAAAATTGTGTATGTCACTGACAGGTCAGCTTTCTATCTCCCTTGTCTCCACATGCAAGGGTATGGACAAATTTGTAAGATCCAGAGCTTATGCAGGACGTACCTAGATACTCAAATCTATGGAAGGAAAACCTAGAGATTTCCTGTTTCCTGGTTGTTGTTGTTTTAACAAGGCAATGAGTCAGAACTTTCTGGTTCCCACTATAGCTTTCATAGATAGGTCTTAAGTTTGATGATGGTATAATTTTATATGAAAAGGAAGCAAAACATGGTATGTACCCCTGAAAAACCTCCAGTGTCATGATGTAAAAATATGACCAAAAAGGCATGTTTGCCCTATGTGTATTGTTTACAGGAACCATTTCCTATTGATAATCTACTTGATCAAAAACAAACAAAAAATAATGATGCCACGCACACATTTTTTTTTCCTGACAACCCTCTCAATTTAAAATAAATAAAAATGAAACCAGATGATTTTCTGTTTTGAATGAAACAGCCTACGTGGATGGGGAAATGCAAATGCATCTGTATCTGGGAGGCCATATTCAGATAATTCCATTCAGAATGATTAGAAACACTTTTCAGTAAATCCTTTCTTGAGTGATGCTATTGTAAATAGCAAACCTGGCTTCACAAAACCATCACTGGTAAAAATAATGTAACATTTATCTCAGCATGATTTTTAAATAGTGCTTCTTAAAAAAATAGTGCTTCTTATGTATCTGAATTCATTGAGACAGAAAAAGACTAATACCAAAATATTTCATCCCATGTCATAATTAAAATAGAATTTGCAATGAAATCCACAAAAATTTTAGATTTTCAAAGAAAATATATTTTGATGTGATAACCTGGAGCTTAATCTTTGAGATTGAAAATGAATTTAACCAAAAGCAGTACAATTTTTTTTCTGGAAATTAAGTGAAAGACTATTTTCTGTGGTCTTTTAGCCAACATACAAAGAAAAAAAATGAATCCGGCCTATTTTGTTTAAACATCAGAGAGCAGGCAATTGAAAGTTCCCTGTGACAGTGATTTTTTTCTTCAAGGGCTCTTGAGGGTTCACACTGGAACATTAGTGACCTTGTTTTTTCAGAATTTGTACCAGCCATTCTCAACTGCCTTCTTTGCTGTGATAAATACACTCCAGTAGTTGTATGTACCAAGTTTCTAGAAGCTATCAACAGCATTCTTTAAATATCAAGGGGTTGTTCTTTATGATAAGAAAGGCTCTCTGCAAGATTCTCACTGAAACGAACATAAATCCTAGCACATCCACCCCATATGGTAGTCTGAAGTACAGTGTTAAGTAATTACACAATATAAAATTATTTGGAGGCAGTTCTAGTGAATTATTTTCATAGTGCTGAGGTTTGGAAATTCCAGGCAATGTTGAACAGTCTCAACAAACCATGTGACAGACAACTGGCAGGATTGCAGAGTCCCTGGTATATTTTTTTAAAGATGACTAAGTTATTATTTTACCCTCTTTTCTTTAGAAAAATATCAAATATTTTGATCAATTTATAGGCTTCCAGGTATCCCAACTTAAAAGAGTTTCCTGGAGTTGCCTTATTCATTTCTACCATGTAGTACAGAAAATTTTTATTTCCATGATGTAAGCATAATGAGATTGATTGATTTGGGGTTTTCCTCATCAAAACATTTTATTTTATTATTTTATTTTATTTTACTTTATTTTTTAAAAGATTGTATTCATTTACTTAAGAGAGAGAGAGAGAGAGAAGAGAGAGAACATGAGTGGGGGTAAGGGGCAGAGGGAGAGAGAGAGAGAGAGAGAGAGAAGAAAACTCCCCATTGAGCAGGGAGCCTGATGAGCAGGGGCTTGATCCAAGGACCTCAAGATTACGACCTGAGCTGAAGCAGACACTTAACTGACTGAGCCACCCAGGTCCCCCATCAACACATTTTAAAACCTAAAATCAAGTCACACATATTTTTATGTTCTTTCTATCATAATAATAAATAATAGCTACTATTCATAGCATTCTTCTGGGCTTTGTGCTAATATTGTTCCATGTATTTTCTCATTTAATCCTTACAATGATGGGGGAGATGTACCATGATGATATTTATCTTATAGGTTAGAAAATTGAAAATTAGAGTGATTATTGGCCCAAGGACTCTGCTCAAGGGCTGCACAGCTACACACCCACATGCAAACATTCACAAATCTTAATCACTTTGTTATATTTCTTCCCTGAATACGTTTTATTTAAAAATATCGGTGACTATGACTTTTATATGTCAGAAGGCTATAAACAGACTGAAGAGGAAGTAGATGTAGAATTATAATTCAACAAGAACAGTTTTATCTTTCTTCCTCCTTTCATGTCTCTCTCCCTTTCTTCCTTCACTCTTATGCCCCATGCTCTCCTGCCCTATAGTTTGCAATATAATTGAGCAGCTAATACATGTAACCCTCAGAAATAAATCATAGAAGAGTTTTGATAGCATTGAGTAAAATAAGATGGAAACAGGAATTAATAATGTTTTAAATTCCTCGAACATCACTATAGCCAAAGTAAGGAATGCTTTCCCAAAAAGATGAAAATATAATTTTAAATAGAAACAGATGAGTGTGTTAACTCTGAGGATATCACAATGTGCCTTTGTTACAGTTTTTAATTCTTTTAATTAGATGATTCAAATTTTTTATTTCTTCTTGTGTCAGTTTTGGAAGTGGTATTTTTTTTCTAAAAACTTGTCTATTTTATTTAAATTTTCAAATTAGGACCAGAGCACTGTTAATATTTATAAATGACATTATGATAGTTTAAAAAATATCTGTAGGCTTTGTAGTGTTATATACCTTTTCATTTGTGATAATTTTTTCTTGATGAGCCTCATCAGAGGTTTATCAATTTTATTAGTCTCTTCAAAGAATCAATTTTGGGCTTTTTTTATTTTTAAAGATTTTATTTGTTATTTATTTATTTATTTATTTATTTATTTATTTATTTATTTGAGACACAGAAAGAGAGAGAGAGAGAGAGAGGGAGAGGCAGAGACCCAGGCAGAGGAAGAAGCAGGATCTATGGAAAGAGCCCGATGTGGGACTCGATTCTGGATCCTGGGATCATGCCCTAAGCCAAAGGCAGATGCTCAACCACTGAGCCACACAGGCGTCTCCCAATTTTGATATTTAAAAAAAATTTTTTTCTATTAAAAATTTTAAAGTTGTATCTGATAATTCATTGTCTAAACTCTTGTGCATCCTTTTCTATTGCTGTTATTTCCCTTGATTTTTAAGCTACATTCTCTTCTCCCTATTCATTGGTTACCCAGTTACCCCTATTAATACCATCTTACATTCCTTTTTTTTAAAAAAATATTTTTTTAAAAAATATTTTATTTTATTTTTTTAAAGGTTGTATGTATTTATTCATGAGAAACACACACAGAGAGAGGCAGAGACACAGGCAGAGGGAGAAGCAGGCTCCATGCAGGGAGCCCTACGTGGGACTCAATTCTGGGTCCCCAGGATCACGCCCTGGGCTGAAGGAAGCGCTAAACCGCTGAGCCACCGGGGCTGCCCAAAAATCCAGTTTTAAATCAAAATGCAATGTACTAGCTCTCGAGTAGCATCAGTCATTGATAAAGTGAGGTTCTGTGCTAAGAAAAAAAAATAAAAGTAGAGCATAACTGGATTTTTAGCCGTATATTCACTGATATTGTTTACATATATTTGCAGCCATATATTTACTGATATTGTTATCTAGAAAATTTCTTCTTTTTCATGAGTCCTATTATATATTTCACATACTTAAATTGTACTAGTTTCAAAAGACTGCAAAAAAATGATAAAAATAAAGACTTGATCCAAAGTTTCAAATTACAGATTTATTCTCAGAGTAATAGAGCAATTAATGTTATTCAACACTGTTTACTGAGTATAAGGTAGAATTGAGGTTTTCATTATCACAACCAGGGTACTAGATCTCTCATCCACCATAATTTCCTTAGATGAAGAGGAACATGATTTATTTCACTGTTTTCCCTGCTTTCTCCCCTGTACTGTCTTCTCTTCTGTTCCTTATTTTTTTTCTTCCTTTTCTCCTTTCCCCTACTACAATCCGTAGATTTGGAGGAAAAAAAGATGGAAAAAAAAAAAAAAAGAATCTTTTTGCTCTTTTCCTAGTGAGAAAGACATGCAGGTAGAACAACTAATCTAGGTTGACAGCATGAGGTCTTCAGTGCAATAGTGACTAATTATGCTATTTGTGGACTTTACCGGGCAGGAGACACTTCATCTGGTTTTCAGAAATTCAAGAGCAAAGAGATACATTCTAGAGGGAATTATTAATTAAATGATATGAGTAACTTCAGTCTTTTAGTACATTTTTTCTTAAGGCATTCAAGCTTGCTTTCTGTGACTGGCAAGCAAATTACTCAAATTATGACATCCTCCATTTCCTGCTCTCTCAGTCTCGTTCTTTGTTTCCATGGATTCAGACTCCAGCTTCCAATAGCTTTTGCAACCCTTATTATTCTAACAACTTGTTTGGATAGCTCTTCTCAGGCTTCTTGTCCTCACTTCCCATTATATTTACTTGACTCTCTGCTTGCATATTCTTGTTAACCAAAAAAGTAGCAACCAAATTGAATATTTGTCAATATTCAGATTAGTACTTACATAATTTCATGTTTAATATTTTATATTTTTTGTTTGGGAAATATTAGCAGTTAGATAATTTTAACACTATGACTGATCACAATTACTATTTGTAGAGTTATTGGCAAAGGAGAGATTGTGAATATTATTAGAAAAAAATCGTTCTCATTCATTATGTCTGTTTCTGTATGCCAGCATGTCTCTATTGACTGTGGGTCTACTGACATTATAACCAGGTATGTGACAAGAGTAGACTTGTTGGCACAGGTACTACTGAAATACTCCAGGTAGACTATAATGTGCAAATTAGATACTGGTCTTTGGAGCCAGATTGCCTGATTTTGCAACCTCAGTCTTGCCACATATTAGCTGTATGACCTTGGGCAAGTTACTTGCCTCATACCTGTCTCATGGGAGTTAATATACATAAGGTACCTAGAACAGTGCTTAGCACATAGTAAGTTCTCAGTGAGGGTTGGCAGTTAATTGTATCCCATATTTATTATTGAGGAAACATTAAAGGTAGTAGATTTTTGTAAACCTGCTATTTTCAAAGTGTGGTTTCTGAACCAGAAGTATCAGAATTACCTGGGAATTTGAAATTCTTGGGCCCTTACTCTGGGCTTGGGAGTCCAATATGTATTTTAACAAGCCCTTTAGGTGATTCCAATGCATGTTCAAGTTTGACAACGATAGACCAAGAGCTGTAGGTAAAAATCAAGGAACCTGGGTTCCCAACTTAGCTTTCTTACTTATAAGTTGTGTGACTTTGGGATGTGTTTGTTACTATTTCTGAGCATTACTCTGAGATCAAGGATGTTGGGTTGATGGAAATTATCATTAACATAACAAAACATCAAATTCTAGATGATTCTGCTGATTACATAAACTCATTCAGTGGTTATATTCATTTAGAAAGATTTGTTGTTGCCCATATGTTTTAATGATATCAGCTTTAGATTACTACGGAATCTTCAAGAAGTTCTACCTTTCCTGTTCTTTTATATTATAGGAGTTAAATCTCCTGAGTCTGATCTTGTCTTTGCGAACAAACAGGTTAATCACTTGCATCTACTGGTACAAGAATCTAGTTTGGCCTTGTGATCTCCAGATAGGTCCATGCCTACCTTCAATTTCAATCTTTGTCTTCAGGAGACAGTAGTTTGAGATAGATACCTGGTAATTGAAACCAAAAGAATCGGACTTCGATTGCTCTAATCCATAATGTTGTAGTTGATTTCTCCATGTTAAATAACAGGAAATTGTGCAAAATACTGTAAAATTAAGGAATTTGAATGCAAATATGATACTTTTTTTTTTGAGAGCTCACTCTGCTCATTTTATTCTTTAGGAACTGACCATTTTTGTGGTTTCTAGTCCATTAATATCTCACCTGAGTCGTAATCACAGTTCACAAACACATTCATACATGCATTTGCACACACATACACATACCACCAATACCACCACCACCACAACCACACATACACATCTTTTTTTTCCCCTTTATCTCCCTAAAGTGAAATGTGGTAGCTATGGTTCTTGTTTGCTTAGCCTGACTTTCCTTCATCTTGTTTACTAGTTATAGAAGCTCTCTTTTTCATAAATCCATTGTATGTGGTTCAAGTGGGGCTGATCCCTATCCTCTGCTCACCAGCCACCATTCTCTAGGCAAAGAAATGGTCTTCTCACTGGGATCATTAGCAATTTAGCTCTAAGCCTAGAGCTACTGATGCCCATTTTTGCCACCATACTGGCAAGGCTGCCTGAGAATAAAACCAACGCAGAGGTAACAGATAGGTGGGGCTATAAGGAGAATGAAAAGACCTGGGTGATACTATTTCATCAGCTTTAAAATGAGGGATTGGTCCACAGTACTGCCAGTAGTACCATATATTAAAATCTTACTATATGTTAGGCATTTTGATACTTTCTATGCATTAATTTCATTTAATATACATAGTAACTCTATGATGTATATGTTTTTATCCTTTTTTCAACCTCCATCACTGAGAAAACTGAGTTCCATAAGAATAATCCCATGTGGGCTAGCGATAAATTTTGCTCACTATTTTAAGTTGGCTTCTATTAATATATGGCTTAATGGTGAAATTTGAAAAATAATTTGTCAAGTAAATCGATAAATCAAGATCTCTTTGACTTCAAAGTCCATGTCACCATCAATAAATTGAAACACTTATTGACTTGACCAACTACCTAAACTTACTGAGTGAATACCTGCAGTTGTTTCCAGGTCTAACAGTCTGTGTTTCTAAGAAATTTGAAATGGCTAAAAATAGAAATAAATATATATTTCCTTCAGATTCAGCAGGAAAATACCCATCCATCCATCCATCCATCCATCCATCTATCTAGTCAGAATT
The DNA here is from genome assembly GCF_053574225.1 of Canis aureus. Taxonomy (NCBI): domain Eukaryota; kingdom Metazoa; phylum Chordata; class Mammalia; order Carnivora; family Canidae; genus Canis; species Canis aureus. The sequence goes on along the minus strand of NC_135619.1, from coordinate 56,693,970 downwards.
GATCTAAAGTTATTCCACTACATATCAGAGAGTCCTCTTCTGGTGGCTTTTTAAAAGTTACCTCTGTACCCAGTATGGGGCTTGAACTAATTATTCTGAGATCAAGAGTTGCATGCTCTTCTGACAGCCAGCCAGGGGGCTCTGAGATTCCTTTTACTTATATCAGAGATCTCATGGTACTGTTCCAAAATTTTAGGGAAAACCATATTAAACCCATAAGAAACAGCTGATATTGAACCATTTTTGACCCAAAAATGACAATTCCATATGTTTTGACCAATAAAAAGATTGGGGAGGTATGTATATGTGTGTACCTCTGTAGAATAAAAGAAGTTGTTTTGATCTTAAGCAGATTTTCAAAAGAATTTACATAATTACAATGATCAGTTAAGACTACTCAGCTGAATTATTATACAAGCCTCCTCTGAAACATAATGGTTACTTACCTGAAGTAATATACACACTCTTGAGCCCTTTTAATTAGCATAAAGCTGACAGGAAGAAAACAGCTTTGGTAGGCAATCACTTCCATTTCAAAGAACAGATTTACTTTTACTTCATAAATGGATTTTAAAAAATAAACACTGCCCTAAGACTTTCATGGCTAATGCTGCATATTTTTAGTAGAATTCTAGCTTTGGTTTAGTTTTAGACTATAGATGACAGAAGTTTTATGAGTTTCAATATAACAAATTGAGTTCATAGGTGAATTGAGCTTAACTATATCTCACTATGTTCTAAAGTTATATCATCTCTATCTACCACCCCAGTTCCAAACTTGCATTATCTCCAGTTTTCTTCATCTCAATAAATATCCCCAAGAATTAAGGGGGCATGTGATATTATGAACACTGGGTATAATACATAACTGATGAATTATCAAACTACATCTGAAACTAATGATGTACTATATGTTGGTAAATTGAATTTAAATTAAAAAATAATAAAAATAAAATAAATAAATATCCCTGAGAATCGTTCAAGCCAGAATCTTGGCAAAATGTAGGAGTATTTACAAGCTTATCATCAAGAAGTGACTTGCTGTCATTTGCTGGTTACATTCATAATCGAAGGGAGTGCTGAGTTATAGTTAGAAATCTGAAAATAAAGATGTAAATTTTTCCCATCCAAGTTCATGGACCCCAGTTATGAAATCCTAAAAATTTATATATAGGGATCTAGTGTCCCACAGGAGAAAGGTATAGAGCAGGTAATTTCAGGTGCAGGAAGGGAGAAGAGGACTCCCTCATGCAAGAGAAAGGTTGAAAGTTCTTGGTTCCTAGAGTAGAATCTTCAACTTCTCATCTTTTAGTGTCTTGGGTAGGGGCTAATACCTGGGAAGGAATAGTTACTTGGAATATCTAAGAGGTTCCATCCTAAGCACTGGGGCTCCCAGGTTTAGTCAAACACCTCTGTGGCCCATTTGCCATGGCTTGGACAACAGGTATTTAATGATATAGACTGGAGATTAGAGGAGTCTCCTAGAGTGTTTTGCTTTGGGTACATGCTGGGTCTCTCTATTCATTCTCTAGTTATAAACTTATGGAAAGGGAGCCACAAAGGAGCAGAAGAGAGGTTCAGAGTTCAATTAAATTTTTTTCTATTGAAAACTGTAATTTTCTTTTAAAATTTTAATTCCAGAATAGTTAACATATGATGTTATATTAGTTTCAGGTATACAATCTAGTGATTCAATAATTCCACACATCATTATAGAAAACAAACTGATGGTTACCAGAGGAGAGGTGGGTGGAGGGATGTAAAATCAATGATAGGGATATTAAGAAATACACTTTCTAAAAAAGATTTTATTTATTTATTCATGAGAAACAGAGAGAGAGAGAGAGAGAGAGAGGCAGAGACACAGGCAGAGGGAGAAGCAGGTTCCATGCAGAGAGCCTGACGTGGGACTCAATCCCAGGTCTCCAGGATTGCACCATGGGCTGAAGGTGGCGCTAAACCGCTGAGCCACCTGGACTGCCCAAGGAACACACTTATGATGAGTACTGGGTGATATATATAATTTAAATTAATTTAAAGAGAAAATCTTTTTGCACATCTAGGTATTTTTCTCCTTTTCTTTTAATTTCATACATATTACACATACTTGACTCTTTTTCTTACCCCCAAACGCAACCAACTGGCCCATCTTTTGACCATATCCCATATGCTGAGCTGCTTCTCCCATCACTGTGGCCTAGCTTACTTTTCACTCTTGCCACTCTCCAAAACACTCTTCACCCTTCAACCAGGGGTAATGACTTTCTTTTCAAAACATATATGTCAAAACTGTAAGTGGATTCCCTTTCTCTTAGAATAAAAAGTCCCAAATCCTTAACCTTCTTTGAACAGGCATCTGACTTTGGTTCAGGTCATGATCTCGGGGTCCTGGGATTGAGCCCCAAGTTGGGCTTCCTGCTTGGCAGGGAGTCTGCTTCTCCCTCTCCCTCTGCCCTTTCCCCTTCATGATCTCTCTCTTGCTCTCTCTCTTTCTTTCTCAAATAAATAAAATCTTAAAAAAAAAAGGAAAATATGTCCTTTTGTTACTATTTGTTTATGGAATATAGTTTTGAAGTTTCTCCTGCTCCTCAGACCACATCTAGATTCCATCCCATAAAATGTCTCTTGTGTCTCTAGAGTCCTGACCTTTGTCTTCACAAAAATAACATGCCTTTATTACCAAGTTGATTTGCAAGAGAAATGTAATCTAGGCCTTGTTCAATTTCTGAATTGGTTAGATTCAAAAAGTTTTTTTGTAAATCTGTTTTCTGGGATTTTGAATGCACCTTTTCATAGTGTGGTCAAATTCTGAGGCCATGGCTCCAAAAGCCTATTTCATCTATTCATATAGTGGAACTAGGACCAGGCTGAGTTTTGGCTTGAATGGTGAGGAGGCCATAGCCATCACAGGAGGAGGGTTTTCTCTCTCCATAAGGAGTGCAGGGTTGTTTCTAGGTAACAAGCAGCTTGCTCCTCCCCACCCCAAGCATAGTCCTTTCTCACTTCTCTGTGGCCTTCTCTCCAACCCCTCAGGCTTCACTCATTCATTGCAGAGCTATACCCAGAACCAACTTAGCCCTCAAAATTCTGTGTCAAAATTACCATGTCCCCTCATCTTCATTCTCTATGTGTAGTTCCTCTTCCATCTTTGGAAAATCACAGGTGGAATTAATTCACTACTGGATAACTGACAGATTTCATTAATTGAACCAAAATTCTCAGTTATCCCAAACAGAATCTTAGGCAATGAAAATATTCAAGCTGGCTAAGGAATACATTTTGGGACATCAAGACATTTGTCATTTACCAATTTAAAGGGCATTTATTGAGCAGTTTTCATGAACTAAGCTCTATGTTAAATTTTAAGAGATGACCCTGAAGAATATATGGGTTAATGGGAAGGACAAGTAATTCAGTAGTGTATTAATTACTATTATAGAAAACTGTAAAATATGAAATTTGGAGTTCTCAGGCTTCCCAGAAGAAGTAACACTGACCTAAGATGTAGATGACAAATAGAAATCTGCTTTCAGAGTTGGACATTCTAGGCAGAGGAACAACCAATGCAAAGGCATGGAGACAAAAGAAAGCATGGTCCATTTGGGGAAATGCAGTCAGCTCAGTATGGACAGACTATGAGTTTAAGGAAGGGAAACAGACATGGAACTGCTTGACCATTCTTTTCTTTTCTAATAAGTGGCCCTTTACTCCTCATTTGGCATTTTGCAATTCCTTTCTTCTTTTACTTCTACATGAGAGCTTCTCCAAAAATCTCCATTTGAAATTTCCTCCAGGACTGTTGCAGAGGGGATCTTGGACCTAAGGGCTATGAAGGCCTGAGCACAGCTATTTTTATATATGGTGTATATAAGTTCTTTTCTAATGTAACACTTTCATACTCTTTACACTTACTCTTTGGTGTAGAGATCAAACATGAACATGCCTAAGAATTACCTAGGTTATTTGTTTGAAACTCATATTCTCAGGTCCCATTCCCAGTGTTCTGGTTTCACTGATTTGAAGTGTCATTTGGAAACTTAAGATTTTTAACAGGCCCACAGGTAATGTGGATCCAAGGTGTCCTGGGGCTACCTTTTGAGAAATAACAGTGGAGTGGGACAGGTGTTCCTTTGTGTACTCCCTTCCCTCCTTATGTATAAGATGCCCTTGGATTACTCAGAACTCTACCAGGGTTCAACCAGCCATTACCCTGATGTCCAGTCTGTTCCTCCATCATCCAGATTTATCATCCTAGAAAATCACAGAATATTAGCAGAACATTAGGATTGGCTGATACTTGTAATAGGTGAAAGCAAGGCATTGCCCAAATTCATTTCCCTTCTTAGTTTACCTTTGTAATCCCCAAGGGCCCTTGACAGTCCACAAACTATGAGAGCCTATGCTTAAGCCTTATTCTCTTGATGTTTCTATCTCTATTAAAATTTAAGGAGATGACATTCACATGCTAGATTTCTAGCACATATCTAACCATATAACTGTGTTGGGATAAAACAAACTGAAGTGTTTGGAAGTCCTAAAAACTGTACACTCGAAATTTAATATAAAATTTTAAATTGACAATAATTACTTTCCCCCCTCTTTTTGTTCTCTTTTACCACAAAACAGAACTCTCTATCATTTTCCCATTCAACTATCCAACTTCTTTGCCAGCCTCAGGTTTTCAGAGCTATTTTTTAAAGAAGCCTTTTAGATGCAGTACAGAACTTTATGGCAAGAAAACTCATTGCTTATTTAAAGTTTTCAAACAAAGGGATTTACGTTGTTTGCAAAAACCAATTTCTGTGCTTCAAAAAATAACATGTGACTTAGAGAGGTTTTGAGTTTATATCAAAACACATGTGATCATGATCCTAATACTCAGAACCAGACCATTTCTGTATTCATATCACATAAACAAATGTTAAGAACTCTTAACTCCAGTACTCAAATCACCAGTCTAGGAAATTGAAATGAAAATTAGGATCAGGTGAAGGTTTATTTTTAAGGAACATTTGATCCAAAACAAAGTTAAACTTAAAACATAAATTCTGTTGTTCCTGACACTCTAGTTTCTCCCCGTCATTACAGTTGGCTAAAACTATCTGTATGAAGAACCAGGCCTTTGGAAAGCATTTAGGAAATAACTTTTTGAGATTGTGTTCCACTAGCACACCATGACTAATTGCTGTAGGAATGATGACCAGGTCTCTAAGTCATTCTATGTGTACTACTTGGTGTGGGAATTCTATGACAAAGTCTGTTAGCCTTATTTTGGTTGCCAACTAAAATGCTTCCATCCAATGAACTTGTGGAAATCAGAACATATTAAAGAGTCCAGTAGCATTAACTGCATAGTGCCATTGTTCAAACAAACGTTTAGAACTTGCATAGACAAGTCCAGGGAGTGCTGAAGATGAGATCAAGAGGAGAAGGAGGAAAGTGGAGAAGGAATCTACTGAAGACTCTTTTTTTTTTTTTTTTAAGATTTTATTCATGAGAGACAGAGAGAGAGAGAGAGAGAAGCAGAGACACAGACAGAGGGAGAAGCAGGCTCCATGCAGGGCCCCGACACGAGACTCGATCCTGGACCCCCGGGATCACTGCCCGGAGCCAAAGGCAGACGCTCAACCGCTGAGCCACCCAGGCTCCCTGAAGACACTTTTTCAAGGATTCTACCTGCGTTTCATATACATTATCTTTCTTATTTATTTATTTATTTATTTATTTATTTATTTATTTATTTATTTAAAGATTCTATTTATTTATTAATAAGAGACACAGAGGAGAGAGAGGCAGAGACACAGGTAGAGGGAGAAGCAGGCTCCATGCAGGGAGCCTGACGTGGGACTCCGTCCTGGGACTCCAGGATCAGGCCCTGGGCTGAAGGTGGTGCTAAACCGCTGAGCCACACGGGCTGCCCTCGTTTGTTCTCCTTTATATACCAGACAAAAACTCCCCACTTCCTAGACTCCGACATTCAACAGAAAGATATTTATTATTTGGCATCTTACAAATCAACCAGTGGACCTCCAAAGTCATGGATTAGCTGTTGACACCCAGCCACTTTCTTTGGTCTAACCCTTAAACTCAGCTCATCTGGTTTCCTCTTGGGGAGACAAACACTTGCATAAAGGCAGACCTTCTGAAAGCTCTGAGGAAGAACATCCCTGATGTTGATTTGACTCCTCTTCAATGCTGCAAGCAAATGATAAAACAGTTCTTTCTCACAAAGGGACTGAAAAACCTTGATATAGAACAGATCTCCAATTGGCTTTTCGGCTGAAATAGCTGAGCCAACATGTTATTTTAGAAGTGTTTATTTCATTTCTCAAATTAAGATGAATTTTATAGACCCATTTCTCATGGGTATATCCCTTTTAATCCTAAATTAAGGATTAGTACATATTTTTTCCACAAATCACTCTATGAGTGGAAATAATCCCACCAATATCATGACCCAAAAGGTTAATACATGAAAATCCTTTCATCAAGAACTAGGATTATACTCATCCAAAATCAAGCCAAGTAAATATAGATGATGCCAGACCACTAAACAATGTTTTCTCGGACTCTAAGAGGGCAGAGTAAATATCACTCTTTGGGCCCTATGTCCCTATGTGTGGTCTGGTATGAAGAGTAAGCTGTGAGGTCCAGGCCAATCACTTACTCTCCCAAAAAACCAGTGCCCAGTGTTATGAGAACTTGGTTAATAAAGGTCTTAACTCATAACAGAGTATAGTGGACAATAAAGAATGGCTATAAATTTTCATTGGCTTGAAAATTTCTAAATGACAGGGTGGTTTGTTTATCTTTGTTGCAACAATGTTTATCATAATAGTGGTTATTTAATAATTCCTATATAAACATATGTTCATAAAAAATGCCTAAATGTCTTTATAGTCATGTACATCTGTTAAGATTTTCCTCGCAAAAACCACATAGGAAAAAAACTTAATTCATATTTTCCAGGGACTTTTTAGTGTCATTGAAACAAATTAACTTCTTCCTAGAAGTTACTACTTATGACTAAAAAGTCTAATTACTATTTCTTTTAGGCCATACGTATTGTACCACAATTTTTACAGCTTGATAAAATAATATAAGCTGGTTGGTTCTTTGAAAAAAATCTAATGAAATAGACATACATCTAGCAAGATTATGAAAAAGGAGAAAGCATAATATGTAATTGTAATAGAATGAAAAGGGGATTACAACTACAAATACTAAAAAAATTTTAAGAATAAAAAAGTAGGGCAGCCTGTGGCTCGGTGGTTTAGCACCGCCTACAGCCCAGGGTGTGATCCTGGAGACCCAGGATCGAGTTCCATGTCAGGTTCCCTGCATGGAGCCTGCTTCTCCATCTGCCTGTGTCTCTGCCTCTCTCTTTCTCTCTCTTTTCTGTGTATTCTCATGAATAAATAAATAAAATCTTAAAAAATAAAAATAAAAAAGTAGTTTTATCTTTGTAAATTTTAAAAATTAAATGAAAATTGATGTCTTTAGAAAAAAATGACCAAAAATAGAAATAGAAAAAACCTGAATAGACAAATAATGATTAAACTGTGTCAATCCAGTTCCATCCATGTCAAAGCAAATGGTGGGTATTCGTCCTTTCTAATGGCTGAGTAGTATTCCATTGTATATATAGACCACTTCTTCTTTATTCATTCATCCATTGAGGGACACCGAGGCTCCTTCCACAGTTTGGCTATTGTGGACATAACTGCTATAAACATTGGGGTGCAGGTGTCCAGTTTTTCACTGCATCTATATCTTTGGGGTAAATCCCCAGCAGTGCAATTGCTGGGTCATAGGGTAGCTCTATTTTTAACTCTTTGAGGAACCTCCATAGTTTTCCAGAGTGGCTGCACCAGTTCACATTCCCACCAACAGTGCAAGAGGGTTACCCTTTCCCCACATCCTCTCCAACATTTGTCATTTCCTGTCTTGTTAATTTTCACCATTCTCACTGGTGTGAGGTGGTATTTCATTGTAGTTTTGATTTGTAAGTCAATCGGAGAAGATTATTATATGGTTTCACTCATACAGGGAATATAAGAAATAGTGGAAGGGATTATAGGGGAAAGGAGGGAAAATGAGTAGGAAATATCAGTGAGGGTGACAAAACATGAGAGACTCCTAACTCTGGAAAACAAACAAGGGGGAGTGGAAAGGGAGGCGGGTGGGGGACGGGGTGACTGGGTGACGGGCACTGAGGGGGGCACTTGACAGGATGAGTATAACTGGGTGTTATACTACATGCTGGCAAATCGAACTTCAAAAAATATATATGTATAAAATAAAATTTTATAATATATAATATTTTATATATATATAAAATAAAAAGATAAATAAACTGTATCTATCCATCTGCCTCCATCCCCCAAAAAGGCACGAGCCTGAATGGATTTACAATTCTTGAAATCTTCAAGAAACTGATACTTTCCTACTTGTATAAATCATTGCAGAAGAAAAGGAAGGAGGAACAGAAGGGAGGAGAGAAGGAAAGAGGAACATAGAGAGGAAATGAGAACAAGATAAAGAGAGAAAGAAAGGAAGGTGTCTTGACTCATTTTATGAAGCTCATACAATCTTGACACTAAAAGTAGAACTGAGTATTCAAGAAGAAACCCAATCCAATCATGCTTAGTTTCTAACTTTAGCTAATTGGATGCTCCATTTGGGCCTTTGAACCTTGAGAGAGTGACTACAAGATGTAGGAACAGTTGGGAAGTTTTGTTCTGGTAGCCATGGCAGTGACCATGATGGAACCAGCACTCAGTGCCAAGAGGCAGCAATGGCTGTAATGGTGCTCTTGGCAGCACCCTTGGAAATGGATTTGTCCAACTTCAGATTAAGTTAGTCGAAGTGAGCTTCTGTGACTTCTAACCCCAAATCCTGACTGATATACCTTATGACAGGAGTCTACCAAAAAATATAGCAAATTTCATACTTAATAGGGAAACTTTAATAGCACTGTCTTTAAGGTCAGGAAGAGAAAGTGCTACTATTTGACACTGGACTCAAGTTCCTAATCAATGCACTAAGACAAGAACAATTTAGTAATTAATACTGGAAAAAAGAAATAAAATTATCATATTTATATATATTTCTGTAGGGAAAATTTAAGTTCAGCAAAATTGGTACAAACAAGATAATAAACAGTCATCACTAGTATTCTTACCCACAAAAAGTCATTTAAGAAATACAATTTTTAAAAGTCTCATAAAGAATAAAAACAAAAGTACAAATTAGTTAAAAAAAATAAAAGATATATAAGACCTCAATGGAGAAAATTATTAGATTTGATAAAAAAAGGAAATTAGAGTACATTCAACTGTACTATAATTTAAATTCTCTAATAAAAGATTGTGTAATTAAAGTTAAATGACCAGAATATAACTTCCTAGTCAATACATATATTTAAAGTTAAAGGGCAAGTGATAGCTAGGAAAAGATATTTACTAATAGTATATCAAAGCATAATTGCCCAGGATATATAAAGAACTTCTTGAAGCAATAAAAAGATAAGGTAATAAATATTCACAGAAGTTAAAATGATGAATAAATAAACATGGAAAATATTTAACCTCAGTAGTCATCAGGAAAATGAGAGTAAGAATTCTATTTATCAGATTGGTAAATATTTATTATCTGAGGGTATGGTTAGGACATATAGAAATAGGAATTTTCATGCACTACACTTTTGTAGTGAATTTGGCTACAATCATTCTACAAAGTAATTGGACCATGTCTGTCAAAATTGAAGTTAACTATAACTTAGAACCAAACAAATCATATTTTCTAGGTATATACTCCAAAGATACAAGGGGACACAAACAAAAATGCACAAGGATATTAATTTCAGCATTCTTTACCAGAGTTAGGAGCAACTTTTAAGTCCATTAGTAGGGAAATTCTGATGTAGTTTCCCTATTATACCAGATAAATTCTGGTGTAGTTACATGATAAAGTACTAGGCAGCAACCATTATAATAAACTAGATTATATTCATTAATATTAATTGCTCTTGAACTCATGGATAGAGTCAAGAAAATAAGCTTCAGAATGGTACACAAGTATGATATTATGTAAATAAAATCTTAAATTATAAAACCAGAGGGGCACCTGAGTGGCTCAGTCGGTTAAGCATATGACTCAGGTCATGATCTCAGGATTGTAAGACTGCGCTCTGCATCGGCTCTGCACTCAGCTCAAAGTCAGCCTGAAATTCTTTCTCTCTCTACCTTCCCCTCTGTTCTCTCTTTCTCAAATAAATAAATAAAATATTTTTCTTAATTACAAAACCAGTCTTACAATATCTGTGGATATGACATATATGATGAAACTACAAAACAGAGATGATGCATGTCAACTGCAGCAAATTGAGACCTAGAGAAGGAAGGAGGGAATGGAAATGGAACAAACAGGAACTCAACTGTGATGTTTCAATTTTTTTTCTTTTAAGTAGGCTCCATATCCAGCATAGAGCCCGACACGGGGCTTGAACTCACAACCCTGAGATCAAGACTTAAGCTGAGATCAAGAGTCAGACACTTAACGAACTGAGCCACCCTAACTTTTTAATTTTTAAACACAATTGTTAATGACATTCCTTCGAGGTGGGTATTTGTTATAGGCATTGTGTATCTTTATGCATTTAAAATATTCCATATTAAAGAACATATAATTAATATGTAGAGCATAGCCAGTATATAAATAAATGTGATCTATAAGCCAAATAATGCTATTAGAAAGCATCTGGCATCTCAGAAACTTCATCATTTAAAAGAATTTTTGCATATCCAAAACAGGATCATTTGTTTCCTCTCCCATAAATTATAAGGAAATATTATTATGTTGATATCATTTTAAAAATCTGAGAATGTGGAAGCTATTAATTATAATTACTCTTCTAAATTAAGATCATAGAGCTCTACTTTAAAAAATGTGGGTATTTTGAACATGTAATCATATTTAAGGGGGCTTAAATTTGATTTTAATTCATCTGAAAATGACAAAAGTTATGTTTCCTCTGAGCACTGTTTATGGGAAAATACAATCTCATACTGCATGGGTACACTGCTGTATATCATGGACAGATGTACTTTTATTGTCATTTAAAAAGTGGTTGCTGGGACCACTCTCACCAAGAAACAAAGTAAGACTGAGTGGCTTATGCAGACATTTATTTCTCAGAGCTGCGGAGGCTGGAAAATCTAAGGTTAGGTGCTGGCAGATTTGTCCCTGGTGAGCACTCCCTTCTTGTCTTGCAGATGGCAGTCTTCTCACTGTATCGTCACATGGTGGAGAAAGAGGGAATACTCTGGTCTCTCTATCTCTTCTTATAAGGGCATTCATCCCACTAAGTGGGGCCCCTACCTTTATCACCTCCTCTAAACCTAATTACTTCACAAGGGTCCCTCCTCCAAATTTTGACATAAGAATTTGTGGTGGGGTGAGTACAGTTCAATCTATAACAATAAGAGAATGTAGTGTGGTATCCTGGATGGTCATTGGGTAAAATGTCATTAGGTAAGAATTAAGGAAATAGAAATGAAGTATAGACATTAGGTAATAATGTTTCCATATTCATTTATTGATTATGACAAATATATCATACTAATATAGGGCATTAATAATAGGGTGCTACAGACTGAGCTGCTTGCCTCTCAAATTCATATGTTGAAGCCCTAACTCTCAGTATCTCAGAATATGACTATTAGGAGAGAAAGACTTTAAAGAGGTAATTAAATTAAAAATGAGGTCATTAGGGTTGGCCCTAACCCAGTACAACTGGTGCCCTTGTGAGAATTGATTAAGGACACAGATGATACACAGACCAAGGGACAACCACAAGAGGAGATTGGGAGAGAAGAGGACCATCTAAAAGCCAAGGAGAAAGGCCACAGGGGAAGCCAGCCTTGCCTGTATTTTGACCTAGGACGTCTAGCCTCAGGAACTGTGAGAAAATAAATGTGCTGTGTAAGCTTCCCTGTCCGTGGTGCTTTCTCACAGCTGTTCTAGCAAACTAAAATGTAGGGGAAACTGGGTGTGGGGTGTATAGGAATGACCAGTACTATTGTCACAATTTTTTTGTTAAATGTAAAACCATTTTAAATATTGGTATTTTGTTCTTAGGAAGTGAAGCCCAAAGAGATTCAGCAAGGCAGTAGTAGTGAAAAATGCCACAGTGAAGCCCCCCATTGTTATACCTCATACAATGTGGAGAGGTTATTTACCCTCTTTAAGCTTTTGCTCATTTATCCAATGAAGCTGTCCTACTTATTTCACAGCATTATTATGACACCAATGGGTTTAATACATGGTAATGCTATGTCATTAAAAGATTTGTTACTAAATGTTTCACCCAAGCCCCATGGCTATTTCAGGCAGAGGTCAAGTTACTTAGAGCTCTTGTCAGCTATTAATCCAGTCCTCCTTCTATCACTCTTAACTACCCCATAGAAAAACTTCTGTAGCCCAGCAGTTCCAAGGCACGTTAGGTCATAATCTGTGGCATGTTATAATCCACTTTGGCATCCCAAAGTACAAATGCTTATCTTTCACAGTGCCCTGGGGAAAGTGACAACACTACACATTGACAAGCAACTCTATGAACAAATACTGATTGCAGATCTATATTATTTCTGAATATTAAGGAAGACATGTTTTTCTATTAAGTAGGATGCCTTACAGGTGGTCTCCAAAGTGCATTGCAGTGTCTAAGGCAGTACCTTGTAGTAAGAAAAAAGTATTAAAACTTTGACTTGTAATTTTATTTATTTATTTTAAAATATTTATTTATTTACTCATGAGAGACAGAGATGCTGTGTGTGGCTCCACCACTGAGCTACCCAGGCATCCCCATAAATAAATATTAAAAAAAAAAGAATGTGGAAGTAAAATGTTGTGGGATTCTTTGGGAGTTGGGAGTGGAGACTGGAGGCAGGATGTCAGAGAGAAGATAATGAGTTTAGTGGAGATTCTCATAAGTCATCCAAGTGGGCATGTCTATGAAGCAATAGGAAGTGCAGTCTGAAGCATTAGGAAGAGTTCAGGGTTAATGATAAAGCCTGCAGTCATTATTATCCAGGGGATAGGTGACATGTTAAATTGGATGAGATTTTCTTTCTTTTTCATTTTTCTTTTTGGTTTATTTACCAAAAAGAATTTATATAAAGAAATTCAATTCATTTACATTTTAGTACTTTAAACATTTTCTTATGATTCTGTTAGGAAAGATTAGTTTATCATAGAACATTTTAAAATGTCTTTTAAATATGATTCATTGGGACACTTTGGTGGCTCAGTGGTAGAGCGACTGCCTTTGGCTCAGGGTGTGATCCTGGAGTCCCGGGATTGAGTCCCACATCATTAAATGTTTCACCCAAACCCCATGGCCATTTTAGGCAGAGGTCAAGTTACTGCATGGAGTACTCCCTTCATGGAGCCTGCTTCTCCCTCTGCCTATGTTTCTGCCTCTCTCTCTCTCTGTGTCTCATGAATAAATAAATAAAATCTTTAAAAATATGTGATTCATTTATGATATGATTAAGAGTAAAAAGAATGTAACTAAATCAATCAATATAGGTACATTTTATGATGAGAATTTGAAATTTTTATAAAATGCATATAAAATTCACTGAAGAACATTAAAAGAACAATATTAAATGAACAGGTAATTTGATAAGGTGGCAAGATAAATAAGCTATTGTCTCTATTGTCTATACTATATTTTGATTGTGCCAGAGTTGACTTTAAAAGATTTACTCCATTATGTGCTCATTATATTATTGAACTGAACAATAATTTGTTCTAATATTATTCAAAAGAATGTATATATCTTGCATAATAACCATAATATGCTGTTTATTTTCATTTTCAAATATGAAAATTAGACGTTTTTCCCAAAAACTGCTTTTTCTTATAGAAAATGCTAAGAAAAACTTATCACATCTAGTTTTCCATTACATAAATGCTAGTTTTTATTCTTTCTTTTAATTACTAGGTATTAATTTATATTTATTTATTTATTTATTTATTTACTAAAGATTTATTTATTTTTAGAGAGAAAGAAAGAGCGAGCAGGGGGAGGGGAGATGGAGGAAATCCCCAAGCAGACTCCTTGCCAAGCTGGGAGCCTGACACAGGGCTTGCTCTCTGGACCCTGAGATCATGATCTGACTTGGAGTCAAGAGTCAGATGCTTAACTGACTGAGCCACCCAGGGACCCCTATTTTTACTTTTTAAATTTTAGTTTTTTGTGATAAGAACATTAGAGATCTATTCTCTTTAAAAATTTTTAAAGATTTTATTTTATTTATTCATGAGAGACACACAGAGAGAGGCAGAGACAAGGCAGAGGGAGAAGCAGGCTCCCTGCAGGGAGCCGGATGTGAAACTGGATCCTGGGTCTCCAGGATCAGGTCCTGGGCTGAAGGTGGTGCTAAACCGCTGAGCCACCTGGGCTACCCTTTTCTCTTAAAATTTTAAGTGTATGACACATTAAATGTACAACACAGTATTGTTGACTATTAGTAAGCAATATGCAGCAGATCTCTAAAGCTTACTCATCTTGCTTAAATGAAACTTTATGCTCATTGATTAGAATTCCCCATTTCCCACCCCACTAGCCCTCGGCAACGCTCATTCTGCCCTTTGATTCTATGAATTTGAGTTTTAGATATCTCATGTAAGTGAAGTCATGCAAAATCTTGAGGACATTATGCTTACTAAATAAGCCAGACACAGAAAGGCAAACACTGGGTGAGATTTTCTAAGGAGCCTGTTCGAAATGGACAAAGAATGGAATCCTCGGGAAGGTCAACCTTTGCTGAGCAGGTCTCAGGAGAGTTAGAGACAAGGTAGGAGAGGAATCTATTGGTTACAGAAATATCACATGTTACAGAAATACCAAGCAGAATAAAAACTGAACCACAACCTTTTAAATAGGCAGTTGAATCATTAGGGATCTCTAAGAGAGGTAAATAATAGGAAAACTAAAGAGATGTTAGTAGGTCAAAGAGTAAATGGGAACTAGAAGATATGATCTTTAAAGACAAAGAAAGTTTTCACTTTATGACAGAGAATAGAAGGAAAGGGAAAGAGTTAACTACAGGGAGGTGGAATACGATAGGAATTTGATGTGCAGAAATTGAATATTTGTAGGTAGTAGTAAAAGACAAAGGATGATGGTAATAGTAAGTGTAAGGTACTTATTATGTGCCAGGAATTAATATAAGCACTTTACCTAGATCAGCTCATTTTAATCTTCATCGAGGTAGGCACTATTATTATTCGTATTTAAATGAGGCAACAGGCACAGCGAGGTTAAACAAAATGAGCAAGTTCACACATAACTCTAGGAGTCAGGATTCGAATCCAGCCTGGGGCACCAGAGTCTGTACTCTTTTTTAACTTCTACACTTTGCTAGAGAGAGGAAGGTGAAGGAAAAAGGGAAAATAATGGGCCATAATCCCTTACCCAGAAACTTATGGGGCCAGATGATTTTAGAACTCAGAAATTTTCAGCTTTTAGAAAGGTAATATATACATGTTTTATTAGAGCTAAGCAGGAGCTGGAGCTGTTAAACAGAGTGGATTGATAATTGATATTTTTATGGTAAATATTATCAATAAATAAAGACTAAATAACCTCACATTAGTTTGGGCCAAGTTCTGCTGCCATGAGTTACCAGAAAACTGTCAAGGGTCAGAGCTGTTTGAATTTTGGACTTGCAGATTATCCACTGTGCTCCTGTAACAGTCAAGCATGTCTCAGAGGAAGAGGATAAGCTGGTAGTGGGGTCTTAGAGAAGGTTAGGAACACCCGCTCCTTTGTGAAAAGAAAAGCAGGGTAAAGGGAAGACCAACAAGGTTAGGCCCTAGCTTCTTTTTCACAACTCCCACAAAAGCTCTGTTCTGTTTTCTTAGCAAAGGTTAGATGCCAGATGGATGTCACTATTTTTCCCTTTAAAGTCTAAAATGGCCTGTCCTTGTTTTTCCTATATTTTACCTAACCCACCAGAGGGATCAATACAGGTGAGACTGAAAAGGGGGAGAGAGATTGAGGGACAGAGGATGCTATAAGAGATTTTTTTATAGTTCCTGTTTTCCCTTTGCAACTAGCAATATTCATTCATTTATTCATTCATTCACTTATTCATTTTGCTACCACCACTGGGGAAAAATCTTTAGAAAACTGCTAACACCTTGCAGAGTACTTCAGGGACAAGGAAACAAAACCGAGAGACTTCATCATGATGCCCAAGAAGAGAGAGAAAGAGAGAGAGAGAAAGACATTGAGAATGAGTAAGAGGCTGTATCAGGCTGACATGGATGAAAAGAATGAGAGCCTGAATACAACTAATTAAGACTGAGAAATATACCTGAACGGTATGATTTTTCCCCAGAAGTTCTGTAGTATCTATCACTGTGTGTCACCTTTCCAGCCACTGCCTGAACCTGGTAGGGTTATGTGTTTGGCTGGCTGGAGCAGGGAATCCTTAACTCAATTATATAGGAGAGGGGAAGCAGGAAAACATTCCTGTATTCTCAGTAGTCACTTGGACATGTTAATCCAGAAAAACGTTGTTAAATATAATGTTGGCTACAAAAGTTTTTCCAGTGGTCCAGTCCCTAAAACACATGCTAAACCAAAAATCTGAGTCTGCACTCTGGTTTGCAGTTGATTTCTGGTATGGTATTACAAGGTCAGGCATCATAGGGGTTAAAATGTCTTTGGTAGGCTAGCCAGAAAATTTAACATGCATGTAAAATACATTCCAAACAACTGACTTTTGGAAAATAACCCTATAAGTTGGGGACCGCCTGTTTTTATATTCCTTTTGCCAAAGTTACTAAAATTTGTAGCAAAATAGAAATGAAAAAATAATGTATTCTTGTGACTCAACAGCACAGCAGCATCTTCAAACCCAGAGCATAATTTTTAGAGTCAATATTATTTTATTGGGCATTTTCTAGAACCAAAGAGAATGAAGTGGGAAGTCACCACATCTGGCAGTATTAATGGAGAAATTCTTCCTTTACCTTTACAATTAAAGTGGCTCCATGAAGAATAGTTATTAGTGTAAATGAGGGTATAGGCTGTGTGCTAATCAGACCTGTTGGTGTTATAAAACTGAGAGAAATAGCAGGTATGTTCCATAAGAGACACAAACATTTTCCTCCTCTCCCATCCTCTCAATCTCCATGATCCAAAATGGTAGCGGTTTAGAGGGTCGCACTGCATTTAGAATGGAGAAAAAAACTGGTGTGTTTAGCCTAGAAAAGACTTATGGGAGGGAGTAAAATCATTAAAATAGAAGTGAGATTCTTTCTGATTTGTTTTGTGGGGCTCTAGTAGATGTAACTAAGACCAATGGTGGGGGATTTTTTTCCAGTGTAGGAAGGAATAACAGAATTCTTCAAAAATGAAATAGTAAGTTCCCTTTCTCATGTGTATTCAAAGGATAAATATCATGAATCAAGCTCAAGAGAGTCTTACATTGGGTAGAAGGTTAAAGTAGATGGTCTCCAAGTTCCTCTTTTCTGTATTAAAACTCTGTAAGGCCATAAAAATCATAAGTACCCTCTCTTTTTTCCCCAAGCAATATGATATCTTCAAAATTAGATGCCAATGAGAAAATTCTAGTTGATGCTAAGACCCCAGTTGGTCATACAATTGTGTAATCAAGTTTTAAGTGTTCTTGATGGAGCCAGCCAACCTGAGACTGCCCATTTCCTTAGTCATGGAGATGTACTTTTGGAAACCAAAATCTGTAGTAGGCAAAAATCAGTCCAAGCTATGTGGCTTTCCAACAGGGTATGATTACAAAAAAAGGCTGAAATTATTATAACCCAGAAGGGAAGAAGTCAGCAGAATTCATTATCCTTATAAAATACATTCTTTGATCCTTCCTTCTACCATATTGTGTGCACTGTTTCTTGGGCTATCTAGTGGTCAGTGAGGTCAAGATAATGTTGTGTATCTCTTGTTTCCTTTACATTGGCTTTATAGAGACTGAGAGCCAAGATTAGCCCTTCTAGTTTCCTTTTAGAATAGTTCCTATTAAAGAAGTTCAAGTTTTTTCACTGTTGGAAATCATTTAGAATTCTCTAGTATGTGGCAGTAGCTTCTACTTGATCTTTATAAGTAAGAACTTTAAGACATTGCAATGTGCTCCCAAATAAAGTCATAATGGAAGTTTGGTTTTCTCTTTTATAATACCCACTGAACTTGTGATTGTTTGATCAATGTTGGTCATCCATCTGGAATGCAAATTCCATGAGAGTATGGACAAGCTATTTGTCTTATTCAGCATTTCACTTCCATGACCTAGCAGTGTCAGCACCTAAGAAGTATTAAATAAATAAACTTAACAATTAAATGATTACCTGCTCTCTCCAATGCTGTTTATATCTTACACACACACACACACACACACACTTTGAGCAATTTCTTAATAGAAACAGTCTACCTTTTTGTTTCATAAATTGCAGGAAGAAAGCAGCACCTTCTTGTCCCCATGTCCTGGATCAGTGCAAAGATTCTATAACTTCCTTTTAAATTACTTCATTGATCTTTGTTTTCACCTATGTCAAATGGGCACAGGGACAGTTCATAGTGGTGTTAGGACAGCTTATCTAGCTTTAAAGATTTCCCTCTAAAGTACAACAAAACTACTTCCATGTCCCATACAAGGGAGAACAAGCTGTGGATGGCTTCCCAAGTAGGTAAATACCACCTTGTGTACAGGACAGTGGAGACAAGCAGCCTCATCATAAAATGTAGACAAATAGGGAAGATCTCCTGCCTCTTACATACCTTTGGATGTCTTTTCAGGCAAAATTCCTTTCTGAGAGGCAGAACAAAGGCAGCAGGAAAGTGTGTGCTACCTGGGAATTGGGAGGTAGGGAAACACTCCCAATTCTAAACACTTGCCCTGTCTTACAATTTGGCAGAAGCTGGACAATCTAGTTTCTACCTGGGATAGTCCTAATAATAAAATTATCTTGGTTTAGATATTATCTACTCGTCCCATAAACACCTATATATATTATTTCATTCTATCTTTTCAATAGCACTATCAGATACTTATGTACTGATTGTTTTTGTTGTTATTGCCATCTATTTTGCATATGCAAAAACTGCAGAGGTTAGATGACCATTTCAGGGGTAAAGTGCTCATTAGAGGCAAAGCTGGATCTCTATCTCTAAGTGACGAAGAAACATGGTGTAGCACTCACAGGATTAAAACCCATTCAATCCCAACTCCATTTACTATCTATGTGACCGTAGAAAAATTCTTTGCATTTTCTGAGCTTTGGTTTCCTGAATTTTTTTAAAAATGGGGGCAAAAGAATTTTAGAGGAGTAGGAAAGAGCAGATGTTAATATTTGTCCTATTTACTTCATGGAATTATTCTGGTAGGGATAATAAAGATGAAAGTACTTTGTAAGGTATATCTATGAGGTGATATTACTTTTTCTTTTTAAATTTTAATCTTAATTCCAGTTAGATAACTTACAGTATTATATTTGTTTCAGGTGTACAACATAGTAAATAATTCAGTTAAAAATTGGCAGAAGACATGAACAGACATTTCTCCAAAGAAGACATACAGGTGGCCAATAGACATGAAAAGATGCTCATCATCACTTACCATTAGGGAAATGCAAATCAAAACTACAATGAGATATCACTTAACACCTGTCAGAATGGCTAAAATCAACAACACAAGAAACAACAGGTATTGGTAATGATGTGGAGAAAAAGGAACCCTCATACACTATCAGTGGGAATGACAACTGGTGCAGCCACTGGGGAAAACAGTATGCAGTTTCCTCAATAAGTTAAAAATAGGGGGATCCCTGGGTGGCGCAGTGGTTTAGCGCCTGCCTTTGGCCCAGGGCGCGATCCTGGAGACCCGGGATCGAATCCCACGTCAGGCTCCCGGTGCATGGAGCCTGCTTCTCCCTCTGCCTGTGTCTCTGCCTCTCTCTCTCTCTCTCTGTGACTATCATAAAAAAAATAAAAAAAAAATTAAAAAAAAAAAATAGAACTACCCACAATCCAGCAATTGCACTAGTGGGTATTTACCCAAAGAGACGGTATTACTCTTATTCCCAGTAGGGTACAGAGCATGGGGCTCTGGAGGCAGACAGGTTTCATTCAAGGCCCACCGCCACTCCTTTCTCATGATATGGCCTTGTCTGCCTTCCTGAATCTCACTAAACTTCGGTTTCCTCATCTGTAAAATGGGAACAATAAAACCTACCTCATAGAACTGATGTGAGGATTAAATGAGAGTACAGAAGACAGTACAGGAGACAGAATTACCAAATGGGTGGTAATAGTAGCACCATCGTTATAATATTGTGTCTCCTTTACAATGGAAGAAATTGATGTTCAGGAGCCTACTGATTTGGTGTCAGGGCACCCAGAGAGGAGAGCAGTGAGAGACTTGGTAAACCCATGTTTTGGCTTGTATTGGCTATAGAAAAAATATATCTGGTGAGTGGAAGCTAGACAAGAAGAAACATTTTTCTTTTCTTTTCCTACCACCCCACCCACCTCAGTCCATAGAGTCTATCTCTTTAGGATTTGAGAAAACAGGAGCCCCTGGAGGCCCAAGGAAGGACTAATACAAAATAATTTCCTTCCTCTGTTGCTACAGGAATCCCAAAAAACCTTAGGCAAGAGATTGATTCTTGGCAGTATCATTACTTAGCACTTGGGTTTTCCCAATTATTAGGACAATACTTCTTCCCAATGAAGGAGTTTTCTGGGCCCCTTAGGTAACTGGAAATAAACTTCTCTGATGAAACTTGTTTGTCTCTTGGCACTTCCTCTGCTGGTTCACGACAGAACAACAATTCACAAATTTTAGAATAAACATTATAGTCACTCACTAGGACATAGAAGAAAGTTTCCAAGAATAAAGAAGAATCATGGGAATATGTAGCATCATATTGCATAACAATTCATTTTAAATAGTTCAAATCTTCCAGGAAAGGGAGAAGATATTTGTGAAGCAGAGGGCATCTAAAAATTCACACAAGTTGCTGGGTTTATGTTGGGACTTAGGGATTCAATTTAAAGTTTGTCAGAAAGGAGGAAGAATTCGCAATTCAGTTCCTGTTGATGCAATTAATTTGAATTTCTCATCTCAACAGAATACCATGCAGTTGCAATTTTGAAAAATGTATTATATTTATAAGGGAACACACCTTTTTTGAGAAACAAGATAGAAAAACTGGATCAAAATAATGGATTAAAAACAGGAAACTGACTTTTACAATTATTTTTAATTTTTTTTAATTTTTTAAGATTTTATTTATTTATTCATGAGAGACAGAGAGAGAGAGAGAAAGAGAGAGAGAGAAAGGCAGAGACACAGGCAGAGGGAGAAGCAGGCTCCATGCAGAGAGCCTGACATGGGACTCGATCCCGAGTCTCCAGGATCACGCCCTGGGCTGAAGGCAGCGCTAAACCGCTAAGCCACCCAGGCCGCCCTACAATTATTTTTTTAAAGGCTTATAAAAAACATATACAGAAATTCCAGAAAAAGCACTTAAACTTCTTCAAAAAACAAAAGCAAAAAAATCCCACCTGACTAGTTTTGTCTACATGAGAAAAGAGGAATGGAAAACTTTAAGATTAATTTTTAGATAATTAACAGCAGGAATTGTCCAAAATATCCAAGCATTTGTGAGAATTAAGGTAATTGTCCACCAGTGCTTGGCAAAGTGGGTTGGCTGAATGGAGCTATTTCATACAGAAAGAAAACATATTAGCGTTTCTTTTTCTTATTTCACACCTTCACCTTTATATTATATCTATCTTGTAAACATGTACAAGATGTGCTGATTAGTATAGTTGTATAGCATGGAATTTAGAAATGAATGTATATAAGGAGTACATATTCAAAAATTTTACTGATAGGAATACACAATGAATTACATCTGGAGATGACTACTCTAAATGATTGGCACAGTTCTAAACTCTACTGGGCAGAGTAGGCATATACTCATAGTTAAATATGATTATTTCCCTTGGCATTGATCTATGAAAAATATTTGGGGGATATGGATTGTGTGTTCACTGCTATGCTAGGCATGGATAAGAGTATAAGAAATATCTAAACCGTGGGCATTCGGCTTGTGCCTGAATACCTCCCTGACAGTCTCTCCATCTTGTAGGAGAGTCCATTCTATTGTTGAAGAGCTTTATTGTTAGTACATTCCTTCTTATATTGCATCTGAATTTGAGATGCGACAACCCCGTTTGGAATTATAATTTCTTTTGGTCTAAGTTTTACCTACGGGGCAACATTGGATAGCATTAAATATCTGAAGACAGCTCAATCTCTTCTTTTTCTCTTCCCTTGGGACCTATTGGGGCTTTTCCAACTCTATAATATATCCTTTTAAATGTCAGCCACCTGGATTTACTCTAGTTTGTCAATTCCCTTTTAAAATGTGATTCAACTTGCTCTGAATGCATGAGATTAACATTTCTCTTGATTTGGATGCCATGTACTATTGACAAAATTAATATTAATATTATTGAAAATTTCATCTTTCTCTTGGCTCTTTTTATAGTTGACTACAACTCCCAGAGGTTTTTACTGTGACCTTTGGGCTTGAGCTTCACCAGTTTACTTTTACAGTTACCCTTGTAATTGTGCCAGTATTATTTAGACCTAAATGTAGGGTTTACATTTATCTCAGTTAAATATCATCCTGTGCATTTTGACTTACAGCACAGCTTACTGAGATTATTTCTTAATCTTGCCTCCTTTGTCAAAAATATACTAAGCCCCCATTAAATGCTAATCAGTGTTTGGGGTTGCAAGGTCATAAAAAAAATAACTCACAGTCTCTTTTCTTGAGTATCTCACATTCCAGTTAGAAAACTGGACATAAACTTTTCCATCATGCAACATATTAAGTTCTGTAACAGAGTCATGTGTAAAGTGCAATGAACATGCAAAGAAGGAAGACAGTTCAATAATTGGTAATATTTTATATTGATTTACAATGTAGGATTAATTTGCATATCTTATTTTATTTAATTCTCAAAACAATTCTGATGGATAATACGGCTAGCAAATAGTCATCAATTTACAGAAAAGCCAGAGGCTCAGAGTAGTTAAGTGACCCAGCAAATAGGAAGTATCTTCCCCCCCCCCCCTTTTTTTTTTAGAAAACCAGGGCAAAGTGATCCTATTTTTCTGGTTCAACACATATTTTCCAAGATTCCCCAGTAATTCTACATAGTGCCCTCAGAGATGTATGACCGAATCACTTTAGCACCTAGGGATGTAATCTCTAAGTTCATTGATGTATAAATTCACTTAAAGCAACTTCTCCACCTAAACTGTCAGCTGATCTAGTCTGTAATATTCTTTTCAAAGTTTGAAATCCATGAGTAGACTTTCTTTGGGTTCCTGTTTGTCACCTGTTGTTATTTGCTAACTTTCCAGTATCCCTTGGCTGCACTCAGCTGAGTCTTTTGTTACTCTTTCTCTACTCTGAGCATGGCTCTTATATGCCCCTTTCTATTGAATTTTCTCTTCAATTGCTAGACTCCTTTTCCCTCCTCTTCTCCAATATTTGACAATAAAATCTGGAAAGAATGGTAGTGTTAATAATAAAATGAAGTAAAATCCTTGGACCTGTCACCATTAATTGCTTTCAAATTTTGGCCCATCTTTATGGAATATGTTTCTTTATTCCTTCTTTGAAAACAAACCTGGGTTGTTGAACTTCTGGACTGGAATTTCTGTTGAAGAAAAATATTCAGAGGCTCTTGGAATATGTCCAAGCTCTCAAGTCTTTTTCGTAAGTAGGTATAACCACTTGTTTGAAAAAAAAGAACTCTCCGCACTCAAGTCTCTTTTGTCATGTGCACTGGTGAGCAACTTTCATTAAAAGTATGATTTACAGAGGAGGATCGAGTGACAGGTTAAAAGGATGGACTGTTTTGCACTATACTGAGTAATTTTATGGGAAGATGAGTTTATAAGTCTTTAAATTTTGAATCATAATATCATATGAGAAAATACTAATTTTTAAGAGCTATGTATGCATTTGCCAATTATCCTTGATTAAGAGAGAAAAATCAAGACTTGTTCAATCTGCATGTAAATCTTCTTATTCACAATCATCACTGTTTCCTTGTATAAAACATTTTAAAATGATTCCCGTTTCAGGCCTCTGTCTAAAGAAAATTGTCACTAATTTTGTGTTTCTAGCATCAATGTACTTCAAAAACTATCAAAGTAACTGCTGTAACAGCCTGAGGTTTAGGAATATTTGTCAGACTCATATCATGTATGCCTTCTAGTCTGACACTAATGAGAAGTTTTTCAGTGGGGCATGGGATCCAGCTTTCCAAGGAACCATCTAAGGGCCAGAGGTCACAGCTGTAAGTGTGGGGTGGGAGTTTGGGTTAAGGGCAACTCTGATCAATGGAAAACAGGAAGTGGGAGGCAGCGGATAAGCTCTTTCTTATGAACTACCCTAAAGCTTGGTTTCCCCCAATAGCCTTCCATAGATACCCAACATGGCTGTGCAGATGCATTTCCCACATAACCTTCTGGGTTCTTTGTGGCTCATTGGGAAGGAAGCAGCAACCAGTCCTCCCTGCTTACTTCTCCTTTTCCTCATTCTCACATCAGCAAGAGCCTCCACTCTAGACTCTGTTATCTGGAGTAACCAGGATAGGAGGGCTGTTGGTTAAAAATACCTATTAATCAGCACATTAAGGGTTCATAGCAATCCAGGATAATTTTGTGAACCTCCTGTATGCAAAGCACTAGATTAGGAACTATAAGGGAAACAAAGCTAAACAGAGTTCAAGCTCTACTTAGGCACTAATAGTCTAGAAGAGAAGACAGAGTATTTGCATAGGAAGCATAGCTTTTATGGATTCACAAGAGTTAGTTTCCAGGTCTGGCTCATCTAGCCACCAGCTGACATTTACTTCTTAGTGAGATATTTATTCTCTCTGGGCCTCAGTTCTCTTAGCTGTAAAATGCAAGGTTGTGTTAGATAAACTTGAAAGTCCCTTCCACATCTAAAATTACATGATTTTATAAATTTAATTTAAGAAAAGGAAGACTCTAACTAGTTCTGTATGATGAGTGCATTCTCTGAATCCAAGTGCTGTGGGAACTGGGGCTTTAAAGACTTGGGAAGCTTTTATGAAGAAGGAGGTACATGGGCTTGAAGGATTGGTAGGGTTTTGATGGGAAGGCAGGAGGCAGATGGACATGTTAAACATGAGGAAAAGTAGATACAAAGGAATACAAAAGGAAAAGTATAATGCACATTCAGGAAGAGCAGCAGATAGTTCAGTCTGGTTGAAGTAAGGGATCTAAATTTAAGAGGCTAGTAAAGAAAGACTAGAGGAAGGAAGATCCCAACTGCACATTAAGTTTGAGCTTTATCATGTTTTCTTGGACTCAACATATTTATAGAACACTTACTATGTTCCAGGCAGTGAGTGAAGTGCAGAAAACACAGAAATAAATAAGATATGCTATCCTCAACAGACCTGTGAGCAATGGGCCAAGGACTGAGAAACAGTTAGAAGTGAAACTAGTATGCAAAATTCTGTAACATAAATAAAACTGAAGAGCACAGCATGCAAGTGTGGAACATCTTGGAGGTAAGATAACAACAGAGGGGCAGAGGAGGAATCAAGGATAATAGGAGACTGTAAGGATAATAGAAAAGAGAGAAGGATGAGCAGTTTGTTGATAAGAAAATAAGTGTGTTTTGATGTTGAATTTGAGGCCCTTCAAGAAAGCCAGGCAGAAATGTCCAAAAGTAGAAGAAATATCGGACTGTGACTAGCTTGAAATGTTGGAGCAAGAGATTGAGGTATGAGTGTATTTTCTAAGTAAACTGTGGGCCTGGGAGGGACTGTCAAGGAAGAATATATAGACAGAAAAGAAGACCAAAGGGAACACTTGAAGGAATGCCCATGTTTAGGAGGAGTCAGAAGAAGTAAGAGGCATGAACCAAGAAAAGTTAAAACTATCAAAAGTGTTGGACAACTAGCATAAAGGATATCAAGGGAAGAAAGAATTCCAAGAAAGATGAGAGGTTGGACAAGATCAAAGGCTCCCCAAACTTGATGGACCAGCTGCATTAAAATCAGCTGAAACATGTATTAAAAACGTGGAATTTGTGTCTTAATGGATCTTCGAGAAACCACTAACAGTAGTTGCCTTAGGGAAGGGAGACTAAGAGGGAAAGGGGAAGAGTGACTTACGGTTTAGCATTTACTCACCAGTACATATGGTTTACATGTCTACCATGTGATGTTTTATCTAACTGAACAGATAAATTGAAATGCAGATTTCCAACCTCTACTTCTACCTCTTACCTCTACTATGCAAGGGTTTTCATGGATTGCTCAGGAGCCAATATTTTTAATAAGTTCTTCTGGTGATCTTAATCTGCAGTCAGATTTGAAAACCCTTAAAGTAGCTAACTTCAAATCGAACTTCCAGTTCTTAGAATAAGTGTCTCATGGGTATATAGGAAAGGAAAAGTCACTATTTTCAAATATTAGAAACCATCCAGAAGATGAAGATTGAAAAGACACCCTTGTATTCATGGAATAACAAGTTTTGGCAGAAGGATGGGGTCAGAAGTCAATCTGAAGAGGGATAAGGAATGAACAAACAGTAGCAGTGAGGAATATAAGAGTGAAAGGAAGATATTAGAACTTAAGGGATAACTGCATCAAGGAAAAAGGTTAGCATTGGTAATATAAGCTAATTGAAGTGCCAGTCTGCCAGCTACCAGGAGGAGACAATTAGAGAGCTCCCAGCTACGTGACCTGGTGGAAGAGTCCCAGGTGAGCTGTGCTGTCAATTAAAGAGTGTGGGAAAATTTTAAAACAAAATTAATATAAGAAGATTGAACCAAGGTTGAGGTACCCACATAGAAATGAGCAAGCAAAGGCTTCAGCACCCACTATAGCCATTGAAAAAAATCAATATCTGTAGAATGAATAATCTAGAATGAATAATCTAGAATGAATAATCTAAAATGACTTCCTGGAGTCTATCTAACCCAAAAGCCTCACTGTGGCCACCTATAAACGGTGGATAAAACATAATAATTCTTTCAATGAACACTGAACTCCCTGGAAGAAAGAGAACTCCCCAGGTACCCAGAAAGAACTGCAAACAGAATAGTAAGCTGTGTAAGTGCTCTAGGTTATAGTGGGGAAGGTTATAGTGGGGAAGTTATTCCCAAACTTAGTAGCCGGGAAGCTTGTCTTTTAATGCTGACACCAGGTCAGAAGAGCAGACCTTGGCACATGTGAAAGGCAGAGTTGGCACTAAGATACTGCTATAAACTTGGAAATGTAAAAAGGTAACATACTTAGTGAAAATATGAGACACAAAAGATCTGCCCAATGACCAAAGTTTGTATATCTATATATCCCTTGTATATGTTCTGTATTTAAAAAAATATTCTTGAGAGTCTGGAATCACACTCCTACCCATGGACTTGGGTGTTTGGGAGAGAATTTAAACTACTCCCTGCTTGAGGCATCTCCCAGGCTGAGATACTAACATAAAATATGGCCTGAGTGGTGAAATCTCTAATATTGAAATCCTTAATGTTGTTCCCGATGACTCCTGCTCTCAGCACAGGCTGTACAATATTCTCAATGATATAGTCATGCTGAAAATGAATAACACAAAATTATAAAATAATACACTAACAATTCACCATGAAAGACCTGTAGACCCAACAATCAGCAAATTGAAGTCCTCAAGGAAAAAGAAAAAGAGGGAAAAAAAAGAAGAAAAAAAAAAAAAGAAAAAAATGAAGTCCCCAAGAATTTCAGAAAACAGAATAATTTTATAGTGACTATTAGGTTTAAGTTAATCCAGGACATAAAGACATAACTAGAACCCCAAAAATGAAAAATAAAAACAAAATGAGTGGGACAATATGAAAAAATAACAGATAGTGAAATATAACAGAAATAAAGAATGCATATAGTTATACTGGATGGATTAAACAGAAGGGTTGTCAGCTGAAGAATAGTGAACTGGAAGATAAAGCTACTGAAATTAGATAAAATGTAGCTTGTGCAATGATTCGTGGCCTTGAAAAGTATGTAGGTGGTAGGCTGGGGTAGGAATGAGGGAAGTGAAGAAAAGCAATGCATCCATGCAATAAGCTGATTTTGATTAAGTTGTATTGAGGCTACTACAGACAGATAATGAAAGCTGAGACAATTAACAAACTATTGAAAAGTAAATGTGAAAGCCCTTATTTAGTCAATGAGAAATAAGAAAAACCTAAGACCAAACTCAGGACTTACAGTTAAGCTTTTACTTATTCCTCAGTAGGAAAATAGTCAAATAAATTACGGCTTATTCATTCAGTGGAATACTGTACAAGGATGGCTCTGCGCATATTTTAGTTGACATGGAAGTCTGCCAGCTTGGAGTAGGGGCTAAGCAGGACTCTGCATGCAGCTTGGGTCATATGATATGGTACACTCTATCGTGTTGGAGATGTCAACGAGGAAAAAGAGAGTGTGGTGCAGAGTTTAAGGTAAGCCTTCATAAGAGACTCTAGTGCAATTCCTGCATTCTGGAGCAAGTTCACACATCCACAGTGCAGAAAAACAGCTCTTGGTATGCTACTGGGCCCTCAGTCAAATGAGATAGAATATTTGACTATGGAAACCAAGTGACCATGCATCCTAAATTGCCTATCATGAGCTGAGTTCTCGAGGACCCACTAAATTATAACATCAAGCAGACTCAGCAGCAATTAATCAGATGGAAAGTGGTATATCAAAGATCAATTGTGAGCAGGACTACAAACCATGAATAAACTGTATGAGCTGGTGTTCTAAACCTCCAAGTCAACAACTAAGATTACATTACTGTCCCTTCGTTGGCTTACAGCTATGGCTGTATTAAGTGTCCCATATGAGCAACTAAAGGAAACAGACAAAAGCCAGAGCTTGGTTAGTAGAGCATTTGGTTTGGCATATAGATGTTTGTTAAGTATGTCCACCCAAAATAGACATGAGCTACACATGGAGAGCAGGCCTTGAAAAACAGCAGCAAGGGACTATCTTCCCAATGGGTGGATTTCATGGAAAAATAGCCTAAGATAAGAATATATATGAACTCATGAGCAAATGGATTGGTGAGTTGGTCAGAGCTTGGGAAGAAAAAGGCTAGAAGAGTATAGAAAAAAAAAGTCTGGACTAGATATATAGGAGTGGGCATGAAATGTGAAAATCTTAATGACCACCAGAAAGCCCATTAACAGAGTGGAAACTACATGTCAATAGCATGGACCCCATTAATCAAGGCTGATCTGTCTACTACCACCATTGAAAGTCCAACCAGTTACCAACAGACTTCAATGTGGCACTATTATTTGAGGGTACCGTATTGTGGAAAATTGACCACATTGAGCCTTTTATTCCTGGAAGGGCCAGTGGTTTATTTGTCATAGTAGTAGACACTTACTCTTGGTAACTGTTCAACTTTCCTGTCTCTACAGCCTCAGCCTATCACCACTATCTGGGAGATTTCAAAGTATGTGATCCAGGTATATAATCTCATACAACATAGCATCTAACCATGAGAACTTTTCCTTTTTTTTTTTTTTTTTTTTCATGAGACCTTTTTCACAGAGAAGGAGATGGGGGCGGGGGTTAGTTCACTGGTCATATGAGGTACCACATAATCCAGAAGTAATTGGTTTTACAGAACTGTGGAATAATTTGCCAAAGGCACAACTTGTAGGCAATACTCCTGGTGGGGTATCATCATCATGCAGATTACACATTAAATCACAAATCTCTATTTGGATATTGTGTCCCATTAGAAAGAGTACGCAGGTCTGGAAATCAAAGGGCAAAATCAGGAGTGGCCCCAGTTGCCTTTATATCCAATTATCCACTGAGGGATTTTGTGTTTCTAATCCCTACAATTCCAGGCTCTGCAGGGAACTAAAGGTGATGACTGCCACCTGGGAATTTTGGACCCAAGGACCAGTAGACTAAAGGAGGAGTTACTATCTTGGTAGGAATAAATGATCCTGATCAAAGGGAAGAGATAGATCTGCGGTGACCCAGTGAGAGTAGGGAGGAATATATGTGGAAATCATGGAATCCACTTGGGCATGCCATAACACTTGCTCAATTATGACTAAAATAAACAATCCCAGCAACCCCTGCCTGAAAAGAGTATAGTTACCATGGGTTCAGACCCCTCAGGAATAAGAGCTTGGATTGTACCAACAGATAACTCATCAAGGCCAGCAGAGGTGAAAGCTGAGTATGAGGGAATCTAGAATGGACAATGGAGAGAAATGCAAGCATCAGTTGTGGCCCTGACATCAATTGTAGCAGCAGGGGCTGAAGTTCATCCTCCTAATCTCTCTTCTAAATTCCTGCCAGTAGACAGACCCACTGGAATCCTGGATGATCTGCTTTCCAAATGTATGGGGAAGTAGATCATAGCACAAGGGGTGGGCTGCGACAGCCATGGAGGTGAGTGCTCTATTCAAGAACACACTTCCATTGACTGTAGCTTGCTTTGGGTAGTATGGACATTTTCACAATATTTATTATTCTAGTCCATGAACATGGAATGTTTTTCCATTTGTTTGTGTCCTCTTTGATTTCATCAATGTTTTATAGTTTTCAGAGTGTGAGTCCTTCATCTCCTTGATTAAGTTTATTCCTAGGTATTTTACTCTTTTTAGTGCAATCGTGAATGGAATTGTTTTCTTAATTTATCTTTCTGCCACTTCATTTTTAGTGCATAGAAATGCTACCAATTTCTAGGTATTGACTTTGTATCCTGCAACTTTACTGAATTCAAGAACTATACTCAAAAATATTTTTAAAAAAGAATGCATTTAATTTTAGGATGCAAGGGGGTACAGCCAGTACTCCTAACTGGCTCATCAACATCTGCCCTCATTGTACAACAGCAGCTCAACCTCCCATGCTGATCAGAGATGCACTTTGAGGCAGCAGGCAATCAAGGAGTGTGAGTGGGGGAATCAGACAGAACTGGTCATGACTACAAAAGCCACCATGGGTTCAATCAGGAAAGGATCTAAAAATGTCCACTGGATTTTGCAACAAAGGTTGTTAGTGACTTTGGCAAGAGACTTTCCAATTGAGTAATGGGAGCAGAAGCCAAATTGCAGTGAGTTAAAGACTGAATGGAAATAAAGACATCAAGAGAACAACTTGAGAAAAGTCGTCACGGAAGTTCAGGTGCAAAGAAAAGGAGACAGGTAGGGAAGCAGCAGTGGTGAATGGACTAAGATGTGGGAACAATGGAGGAATTTTGTTTTAGCAGAAAGAGACTTGAGTGTGTTTAGACAATAGTGGAAAGACAATGGGAGAGGAAAGAGAAGGAAAAAGTCAAAGTAGGGGGTGAGGAGCCAGGGAGCACAGATACAGTTGGAGGACAGTTCTCTTGCCTTGTTGGAAGAGTAGAGGATGAAAGGATGGGTGGAGATGGTTTTAAATTTTTTTTGTTGCTTTGTTTTTACAATCTGAATCTCTCAAAATCTCTATGTGATAAACCTGTGTTCCCCCAAATATTTGATAAAACATAATGCCCTATATTCTTAGTCTGCTGAATGAGAAAGACTGTCTCTGAATAACCAAGATCACTTTGTACATTTGAACAATTAATTCTTTGATCTTCAAAATAGTTCTCCAAAGTAGGAGAGAGCCGTCCTATGGTTTCATTACACAAAAAAGATGGGACACAAAAAGATTAAGTGCCTTGCTAAAGTGTTCATCAATAACTTCCTTATTAAGTGGGAAATTTCCTTCTTATTAATTTTTTTTTATTTTTGCAGGGGAGGGGCAGAGGGAGAAGGAGAGAGGGAACCTTAAGCAGGTTCCATGCCCAATGCAGCGTGTGACACCAGGCTCGATCTCACAACGCTGAGATCACGACCTGAGCTGAAATCAAGAGTTGGATGCTTAACTGACTAAGCCACCCAGGTGCTCCCACTCCTACCCCCCATCTTCTACTTTTTACCATGACTTTAGCTGACTTAGCTTCATTCAAGGTATTTCCCCTCCCTCTATTGCTATTGAAAATGAAGATACTGTATATAATATGAAACCATAGCCTCTTCATGCTACCCTGGGTCTTTTTGGTCATGAGATATATACTTTCTATAAAGTGCCAAGTTTCTTATGAGTAAAAGGAATTCTTCATAAATACATTAGAACTTCTCTTGTCATACAGAACTGAATCAGACAGAACCTTAATAGATTCTTTCATGCTTCGTAGAGCACATTTCAGAGCTTCTGGCTTTGTTGTTTTAGATTCCAGGGATTGAGGATGATTGTGAAATGGCAACTTGGTTATGCTACATAAGAAGGCCAGCCAAGCATTAAATAGGGGCATCTGGAGAGTTTGGAAATCCTAACAGGCTTTTCAGCCAAACTCTGACACAGAACAGATAGATCCTTACAGATTTATGGTCCCTATTGGGATGGAAACCGACCCCCCCGCAACATCCCCAGCTAGAATTTCGGTCACTTTACCCTACTGACAATAACTCCCCAGGGATGAATATCTCTGGAAGAAGATAAGCAATCTTACAAATATTTAAAATGTGCATTTTACACAGTGGACAAGTGTTTGGTCTTAATAAAGCTGCATAATCCTCAAGCCAAACAGCTGCTGAATGGTCTCTGATGGAAGCATGTCCTCTCCAAATCAATATAATCCCCACACGAACAGTTAAATCAGACCAGGTCTCACAGGCTCTCAGACTCACTACTGCATTTGTGATACTGGTCAGCTTTGATCAGGCTTCATTCTGGTAACCAGCTATTTCACAGACCGATAGTAGCTTTACCTCACATAATCCTCATAACTAACTACTCCATATGTGGGCATAATAGATCTTACTAGTTTGTTCATCCTGTGAATTGAGGAAACAGATTCTCCCACACAGTGAGTTGGTGGAGAGCTAGAATTTGGCCACACATCTTCTATTTCCAAGTTCCAGAATAGTTTGGGAAGAAATAGCTGAGAAGTGAGCTCTAGTAAACCTCGGGTGAAGAATAATCTTTTTTTTTTTTTCATTTGACCTTTTATTTGTTCTCAGCAAATTTTCTTTATTGGCATATTGGTTAAATTGTTAAGTGAAGATGTATAGAAGCCAATATTATTATAATAAATGCCATTACAAATGGGATATTGTTTGAGTTTTGTAGCTTGCCTATAACGGAGAAAAGCCTTTGCATAAGTATTGGCTCGTAAAAGGGTAAAAGAGTTCTGGATAATGGCTCATGCATTGCTTTTAGTCACTTCTTTCTAGAAGTGTTGACTAAGATTGCCATGGGATCCACAAGGGATAAGTGCACGGTGTTGCTCAGCCAGCTGGCTGAAACACTCTCCTTCATAAGATGGGTACTCTCAAAACCTTTTGACATGGGAAAGAGTTTTGTAGCTCTAAGCTTCTGGGAATAACTATGGACATTTTTGGCTTTCCAATAGTTATATCTAAGTGTAAGGCATTTAGACATGGAGTGGGACTGCTCTCTACACCAAGATGCTGGAAATGAACCTGCTTGAAAAATCCTGAAAGTACATAAAGCTTGGCCTGTTTACATATATTTTCCCAGCAGGGCACTTGTCTGACAGCCCACATTCCTTTTATTCAGGCAATGTGGATGAAACATGAAATCATTATGCTAAGTGAAAGGAGCCAGGCACACAGGTCACATGTATGATTACATTTATATAAAATATACAGAATAGGTATATCCATGGAGACAGAGCAGCAAGCAGATTAGTGATTTCCAGGGGGCATGGGAGGAGAGAGAATGGGGAGTGACTGGGTGATCAGTACAATCTCCTGATGGTTTGGAACTAGAGGTGATGGTTGTACAACAATGTGAATGTACTAAATACCACTGAATGGTACCCTGTATGAATTTCATATCAATTGAGGAAGAGGATGGGAGGGAAGGAAGAAACAGGAGGGGAAGAGACCAGATTTAGGAAGACAGCTACTATAGAATAGAAGAGAGAGCCTTGGATTTGGAGCTAGGGGACCTGAGTTTGAATACTCTCATTTACTAGCTGTGACATAAAAGATAAGAGAGATGACATTTCTGTGTCTCAGATTCCTCATCTCAAGTAGAGTCAAACAGAGATGTATGAGTCCCAAGTGAGATACCATATATGAAAACATATTGCATGGGGCTGGACACAGAGTTGATGCAGTACATAATTAAGCTAAACAACAACATCAACAACAAGAAACCAACAGTGACAGATTTTTAAGGCAGTACAAAAACCCATTTAATTCATATTATAGCTCAAACTGTTATTATGTAATAGAAATAACAGATGAATAATTCTTAAGAGATAATCATGGCAATTTTCAGAAATCCAAAATACTCTAAGGAACTAGATGTTTTTGTAATTATAGTTTATAGTTTATTTTTCTGGTATCGAGGCATTAATTCAACCTAAAAATTAAGGTTATGGCAAATTCTTAACTCTGGGACTGTGTTTCAATTACATCAAAAGTAACTATTTCATCAACTTAAGATGCAGATTTCTGAAACAACTTCGTGAGTTCTGAAACCAGAAATCCACTGATTGAAAGGCATGTTGGATTCTTCTAAGGAGATTTTTTTCAGTGTTACCACAAAGATGATTTTCAACAACCATGGGTACAGGATGACTTATTCTGTAGATGTCACCCAGTGCTGGTGCAACGGGCATGAATAAAATGGCCATGGGTGACAGGGATGGAAGCCCAAGATAGGTTCCTTTTCATCAAATTTCATCAGGGCCTTTGTGAATGACCAAACTACCAGCAGGGGAACCCTATACTATACCGTTGATAAGGTAAATTTCCTTAAAAAGAACAGCCAGTTAATTGATGACAGTTTGATTACACTGGACTGCTTCTACCCTTCTTTCACTCAGACTCCACATACTCTGTGAGAAAATCCTGTCGGGTTTGCTTTTATCATAAATCCAAGGCTCCAGCACTTCTCACCACCTTCCCTGGTAGTAAGCTTGTTGGAGCTCTTGTCATTTTTCACCTCATTAACAAATATAGGAGCCTGAGTGCTCCTAGTAAAATGTAGGTCAGTTCATGCAACTGGGTGGGGCTCAAAATCCTTAATAGCTTCTTACCTCATCAGAAAAAAAATATATAGGGTAGCCCCCCGTGGCGCAGCGGTTTAGCGCCGCCTGCAGCCCAGGGTGTGATCCTGGAGACCCTGGATCGAGTCCCATGTCAGGCTCTCTGCATGGGGCCTGTGTCTCTGCCTCTCTCTCTCTGTCTCTATGACTAAATAAATAAAATCTTTAAAAATATATATATATATAACATATCCTTTTACATTTATATATTTATAGTATTTTATATTTATTATATATAAATTTATATGTGTTAATGCCTTATAATTATCTACAAAGTACAAGATGCTCTGTCTCCCATAACTACTGTGATCTCATTTCCTACAACCTTCTTTGCTTCAGGCACATTTTTCTCCTTGTCACTTAAACATGGGAGCATGTTGCTCCCATGTCCCCCCTGACTCTAGGTTTTTGAATTTATTCAGAATTTTTTCTCCCTACCCACAGATGTCAGTCTGGCTTAGTGTTTTTGACTTCTTTGGGTCTTTAGTCAAATGTCACTTTCTCAGCAAGGTCTTTTCTGACCATCTAAAATGCAACTCCAGCCTTCCTTCTCCCTGTCCCTTCCTTTATTTTTCTCCATTATACTTATCATCATCTGATATTCTATGTTTCATTATTAATTTTTTTAGCTATTTCCCCCTGCTAGAATGTAAGATCAAGGAGGTCATTTATTATATCTTTCCAATACCTAGAATAGTTCTTGCATATATTAGGTGATCAGTAAATATTGGTTAAAAAATGAAGAAAAGAACAAACAGTAACCACAGCAAAACACCACCTGTCTAGAGTAAGATTTCCTGTCATTACAAATCTTTGAATCATGGCCACATACTCAGAAATAATTGGAAAGGGTATTAAGAGGGAAATAGAGCAACCACAAAGCCCACTAAAGACCTCGTCACAGGAGAGCCCCTCATTTGTGCCCTCCCTTTAGATCCTTTATTTATTGTCATGTACAGATCCTTTCCCTAAAGTTAGCCTTCTAGTTTCCCAGCTCATAAGAGGATTGAAATAACAAAATATAAAGTGACAGTAGCTGGCAATAAGAAAAGACAATTTCAATCCCTCTCTGGAGTTGAGTAATTACGATAATACTCGGGTGTGGGTAAAATTAAGCTAATGCCTGCAAAAATGTCAGCCAAAAGCTTCATGTATCATATAAATACAGAGATCATGTTTTTGAAAGAAAAACTGGGACGCAGGGAGCTCTTTCCAGGTGCAAAAGGGGTGTGGGAAGTTTAGTGAAAATGATGATGATAAAATATTTGAATTTCTGGAATGTTCTGATGGCAAAATATTTTAAATAGAGCTGTACTAGAAAAATCCAGGGCAGATTAACATGTCACTCTATGTAAGAGAACATTTATAAGATGCCTAAAAATCACAAGTGCCTGCTTTGGAACACCCTACATATTCTTTAGGATTCATACTAGATAAAGCAAAGTAAGTAGAGTCTGACATCAAAATGGAACACTTTAAAATCTAATTTGTAGCTCTGAACAAATGGAACCATTTTTCCCATACTTAAAACTTCCTTCAATTATTTAATTGCAGTAATAAAAGGCAAAAGAATAATTAAGCATACCAAACCAAGTTAGGGAGAATAGAAATAGTGTTGGTAGAATGTCAGATATAAAGCATTAGACACTTGTAAAAATCTGCTTTTAAATTACTGACTTGAAGAATAGACACATTTAGTGAGTTTCTGTATGAAGAGCCTATTCATAGGATAGACAAGTGCTAAGTATGAAAAAGTAATCATAGTAATGTATTCAGGAGAAAAAATATCAAAGGTCAGGAAGTTTTGATTTATTTTTTAAATATATATTTTAGTGTTCTTTGTAATAAAATAAAAAGATTAAGTTATAGTTAATACCAATGTACCCTTGTCACACAAAAAAAGTCAAATTATTCCAAAACATAATTTCTTAATTTTGGGGGTGGTCAAGGATACCTTTAATAATCTGAGGAAAGTTACACAATCTCTCAGCAGTGCCCTGATGTACTTGTATACAAATTTTCATTTAACTGCAGATTTCCAGGAAGACAACCATGGACCCCCAAGAAAGGCCATGAACTTCCAGTTAACAAATCTTAATCTGAAGGGTTAGTAATTAACATACTTTGTATAATAAGGAAATATTAGGGGATCCCTGGGTGGCTCAGCAGTTTGGTGTGATCCTGGAGTCCTGGGATCAAGTCCCACGTCGGGCTCCCGGCATGGAGCCTGCTTCTCCCTCTGCCTGTGTCTCTGCCTCTCTCTCTCTATCATGAATAAATAAACAAAATCTTTAAAAAAAAGGAAATATTAAAATAATCAAATAGATCAGTTGAAAGTTAACAATTTCTTAGCTCTGGAGGGAAAAACTATTTCAATTGATAAATCCAAATAAAATTCACTCATTTAACAGTATGTTTTAAGTATTATGAATTAGTTTTCTCTGTCTAGTACTTCATCAGAGATGATATAAGAAAACAGACTCATACTCCAGGACAGCCAGGGCTTGTTCATACAGGTGAAATAACTAGATATTCTGGATCCAAGTGTCTGAGATTAGGACAGAGTGGGCTTGGACTCTGCCGAGCAGGTCTGATTATTGAATATGAGTTCCTAAGCACACATAGCACTGCCTCTAAAAGCACCTTACTGGCCTCTTTCTGTGGCTGCCATTCTCTACACTGTCACTTGAGTTAAATTACCAGGATATTCAAATAGAGCTGCATTATCTTAAAGGCATGAGCAAATATTCTGGAACGTTATATATGAAGCCACCTGAAAAAGCTACATAGTGGAAAAGAGTTCAAAATTCTCACTAATTTTTTGAAGTTAAATTTAAAAAAATAAAATGAGAGACTTCAAAGGAATGTCCTGCTTGCTCTGGATTGCTTCGTCTCAGATATTCTGGGGGCCCTCTTCCATTTTCCTCTTCCTTAAAGACACTACACTTGGAAAGTTTAGGAAGCACTGGTGGAATTAATTTCTTGGAGGTGGCTGTACAAAGGAGCATCTTGAATATGGTTTTAGTAGTGTAAATGTAGGGTCAGATAGGTAGTGAGAGATGTGGAACCCCATTAGATGTCATTATAGTGTCTAAAAATCTAATGGGGCCAGGAAAAATATTAAACAAAGGCAGAATTTCATCCACCTTAACAGGGCAATAAAACTCAAGGACTTTGAAAAAGAATGAAAGAGTATGAAGAACCCAATGGAATGATATAACATTGCTCTGGAGACCCTAATCCATGCATTCATTTATTGAACAAATATTTATTGGCTACCAGTCATATGCCAGGCTCCTTCTGGGCACTTGGGATACATAATTGAACAATGCAAACAACAATATCAAACCAAAACAAAATCCTTGCCCTTTGGGGAAAGACACAAATATGAAACATAAGAACAAACAAATTATGTCATATATAAGAAGGTGCCAAGTACTACAGATTTGTTTTTTAAAGCAGGAAAGCTAAATATTATTTTTCTTTTATTTGTTTAAGATTTCATTTATTTATTTGAAAGACACTGTTGTCAGAAAGAGAGAGAGAGAATGAGCTGGGGGGAGGTGTAGAGGCAGAGGGAAGCAGACTCCTTGCTGAGCAGGGAGCCCGACACAGTGCTCATCGTGGGACTCCAAGATCATGACCTGAGCCAAAGGCAGACTGAGCCATCCAGGTGCCCCAGGAGTGCTATATTTTAAATAGAATTATTATTAAAGCCTTATTGAGAAGGTAACATTTGAACAAAAACCTGAAGGAGGCGAGAGGATTAGCCATGGGGACATCTGGGAAAATAAGGTTTGAGGTACGGGGAGGAACCTAATGTGGAAAGCCTGATGAGTGTGAGGAACAGCAAGGAGGCCAACGGACTAAAAGCTGAATTATGAGTGAGAGTAGTAAGAAATAAAAAGAAAAATAAAGAAGGCCTGAACCATATAGGGCCTTTGGGACCACTGTAAGTGCTTTTGTTTTTGACTTGAGATAACTAGGAAGCCTGCTGGAAGGTTCTGAGCAAAGGAGCGACATGACCTGACATACATTTAAAAATATTTCTCCAGTTGCTGTGTGAAGACTAGTCTGTGGAGGGCAAAGGTAGAAGCAGGAGTCCTGTTAGGTTGCTCCTGGAATAAACCAGAAGGGAAGACACAAGTATTGTAAGAGAGCCAAACAAATACAAAATGTGGTTGACACTACGAAGGACATTCACTACCGTCTATGCGGGGATTGCAGATTTTGAGGTGAT
The DNA here is from genome assembly GCF_053574225.1 of Canis aureus. Taxonomy (NCBI): domain Eukaryota; kingdom Metazoa; phylum Chordata; class Mammalia; order Carnivora; family Canidae; genus Canis; species Canis aureus. The sequence goes on along the minus strand of NC_135619.1, from coordinate 56,654,499 downwards.
ACCAAAAGACCAACCCCTGCTTAAGTTATTGACTCTCGGTTATGAGGACAACAAATAAGCCCAGAATGTTCCAACATGTCCCATGGGCCTCTGGACTCAGTGGTCTATTAGTAAGACGTATTAGTAATTTATTCTCCAATTTGAGACAGCTTTGGGAATGAAAAAAGCTATTAATTACACCTGGATAATAGGTATAAGAGGAAGCTCCTTTTAGATAGGGAAACCCTAACTATAAGGAACCTAGGAAGCCAGTGGATGGTACCGTCAAGAACTGCAGTTCATAAGTGGTGGGGGAGAGCCCAGCTTGCTCAATGAATAAATATCTTTTAGGTTGGAAAAATTTAGAATTAAAAATGGAAATGAAAATCTAAATCGGACCCATAGTATTAATTTGCATTGAGTTTAGGAATAGTCAGTAGGGTGCTGGGTAGCTCAGTCTATTAAGCATCTCTCTTGATTTCAGCTCAGCTCATGATCTCAGGATGGTGAGATGTTGCTCTGAGTTAGGCTCCGTGCTCAGCAGGGAGTCTGCTGGAGATTCTCTCTCTGCCCCTCCCTCTCTCTAAAATAAATAAATCTTTAAAAAAAAAAAACCTCAGAACAGTCAATATATATTTGATATTTTCAGTATTTGTGTTATTTAAACTTAGCCTACTGGAATATCTAATAGATTGGCCATGCAATTTCAATTTAAAATGTATAATTGAGTAATTTATTTCAACCTGTGATTTAAGTTGAAAAGGAAATTATGTTTTACTGAATTTATTTGTAAAGTGTTTACTGGAAGCTGGTAACCATTTTAGGCATTTTGTATGTAACCTAGGGGAAAAAAATATGCTTCAGTGAAAAATTCTCCATTGACTAGAGCGCATTCTTTCAAGATTCTGAATCTGATTCTATGGGAGTTCTTTTACAGTTCTATAGATTGCAGATAATTGATAGCAATGCAAAAGAATTTTGTCTGTAGACATGGCAAATTCTGTCCTGTGTGGTAGAGCTTCAAGTGACTCTACCCCATCCCCTGGCTATAAAAGAAGTCACTTTTGCCTCCATTAGCACATTCACTTCAATATTCCTCATCTATAATTTTTCATTTTGTAGATTCTTTTTAGACATAATTGCAACATTTTACAATTTCTTCACTGTAGTGGGTTGAATAGTGCCCCCCCCCCCCATTCACATCCACCTGGACCTCAGAATATGACCTTATTTGGAAATAGGGTCTTTGTAGGTATAATTAGTTATGTAGAAGCCATCCTCCATTAGGGTGTGCCCTACACCCAATGACTGGTATCCTTGTAAGGAGAGGGGAGGACACACAGAGACAGACACACAGAGAATGCCATGCAAATAAAGAGACAAGAGACTGGAGTCCTGCCACTACAATCCAAGGAAAACCAAGGATGGCAATCAGTCATCGGAAGCTAAGAAGTGACAAAGAAGGATTCTTTCCTCAAACATGTCAGGGTAGCATAGCCTTGTCAGCATCTTGATTTCAGACTTTAAGCTTCCAAAACTGTGAGAGAATAAAATTCTGGTGTTTTAAGCCACTCTGTTGTGGTACTCTGTTATGGCAGCCTTAGGAAATTAAAACACTGTAGGGTTTAGAATTAAATAAATATTTTAGAGTTAAATAAGTATATAAAGTTAAATAAAATCTTTGATGTGTTCAATTTATCACTGTAGGAGAATCATGATTTTACTTTTCTTTGAAAATTATCTTTTAACACCATTAACTCATTTATACCTCCTAGCGATTGAATGAGGTAGGTATTATAATTATCCTTATTTTACAGATGAAGAAACTGAAGTACAGAGCAAGTAGGTAATATTCCTGATGGGGTTCAGAACATACTGCTTCAAAACAGGACACCTTGGCATACTGAATATTTCAAGCTGGGGGAACTGGGAACTAGCAGGTGCAGACAGGACCTTGCTCTAGAGGACAAGGTCCTCACATGAGGGGTGTCTTCCCTATACCCAGAGGAAAGGAGCATCTTTATCTCAAAGACAAAAGGAGGATAATAGGAATTTGAAGGGTCTGAACTTATTGTGTCTCCCACTTTTCTACACTTAGCTCATCCCCTCTTCTTGTCCTATCACATTGTTCCATGACTTCCAAATCTTTATCAAACCTAATGTAAAAACATTCAGGTTGAGGGATGCCTGGGTGGCTCAGCAGTTGAGCATCTGCTTTTGGCTCAAGTCATGATCCTGGGGTCCTGGGACCCAGTCCCGCATCAGACTCCCCGCAGGCAGCCTGCTTCTCCCTCTATGTCTCTGCCTCTCTCTGTATGTCCCTCATGAATAAATAAATAAAGTCTTAAAAAAAAATTCAAGTTTAATCACTTCCTTGGGTCTTCATTTCCTTAGAAGGACCTTTGGGTCCTCATTCCATGTCGCACAAAACTTATGTTAAATAAATTGTATGATTTTCTGCTGTTAATCTTTTTGTTGTTGTTGTTGTTACCAGGATTTAGAAGAATAAAAGGAAAAATATTTTCCCTGTTCTATATTCCCAAAAGCATGCCTAGGAAATGGTAGAGCAAGGCATTCAACCAAGATGATCTCACTTCAGAAAGAGTACACTTTACTCTCCTGCCCCTATAAATAGCCCTGGGATTCTAAAATACTTAGGATTCCTGGCACTTATAATGCTTAATAGATTTTCTAGAACTTTCTGAGTACTTGGAAAGCACATTCAAAGGCTTTAAAAGAAAATAAATTTGTACTTGTGCTATTTTTTAGTAACTAATTTATTAAAATATTAAATTGTAAAATCTTCCTTGAAGTAATTTTATAATTAATTTATAAATTCCCAAATAAAATAGTAAACGCATGGAAAACTCAAAAAAGAACTAGTCATTACATTTATTACTTTAATGAATCAAATATTTGTCTTTAAAACCAGTCATTACTCAATAAGTCTTTTTTTTTTTTTTTTTGGCTTAAAGGCTGCCTCCACTGCCATAAGAATTCACCTTGACCTGTATTGCGTTACAAAGAAAGTAGTAACATATTTTGTTGATCATCAGTACCTTTTTTCTAAGTGAATAAATAGAACTCTTTCACTATTCAGGTTAGAATTCTTCAACACTCTTCAAATGAGCAGTTCCAGCCTCTGGAGCACCATTTTCTTGCCCTCCACCTCCACACCTGAAACTCCTTCTGCCCAAATTCTACTGCTTCAGAATGTAGCTCAAAACCTACCCTGAGCCCAAGTTTAAGTCAGTCCCCACCCCCATCCCTACCAAGTATAATCTCAGCATATTTACAGAATGATATATTTATGTGATTATTTGATTAATAGTCAGCTTCCACACTAGATGGTAAGATCTCTGAGGACAGGGACATGTTGATGTCATTCCCCACCAAATCTAGAGCATCAGCACAGTGCCTGGAACATAGCCAATACTTGTAAATATTTGCAGGATGAAGGAAGTGATAAGCAATGTTGAGGGGATATAGCCCCTCTTTTGTGGGAAATTCCCCATTGTGTGTGTGCTATCATAGAAAGACCCAGTTCTTTACTGATTCCACTATCGACACCAAAAGTAAAAGAAAAGGAACCTTCCTCCTCCTACTCCACCCTAGCAGCTAGGACACAGCAAGTAACCTATGGCAGACAGATGTTCCCATCATGGATATCACTTTCTGGCTGGTGATTCAAAGTGGCAGGAACAAACTCTGGGAAACAAACAAGGGGTGGTAGAAAGGGAGGTGAGCAGGGGATGGGGGTGACTGCGTGATGGGTGATGGGCACTGAGGGGGGCACTTGATGGGATGAGCACTGGGTGTTATTCTATATGTTGGCATTTGAACACCAATTAAAAAAAAAGTGGCAGGAACAGTTGAGAAATTACTGATGGCTGCACACAGACAGCAGCTACAGAACGAGGTGCCCATCACCACAGATGTCCAGTGGCTGTGGTTGTGGTGTTGTCTATGGAGTTGTTCCAACCAGATGGTTGGCTATGGCTCCAACTCCCTGCCTGCCCTGGGCCTTGGCTTACTTTGAAAGCCTGAATCTACAATGATTCTGTAAATTACATGTTATTGTTTCAGAACATTTATTCCCTCCTTAAGCTAGACAAACTGGGTTTCCTGTTACTTTCCATCAAAAACCTTGAGTCATACACACAGAGAATAAAAAGAGAATAAATCATGGAGTCTAGAAGCATGAAGTGATACCATCCTCGTAAGGCACAATATATTGGGGTGTGTTTGGCAAGCATGTGGGTGCTAAAGCTTTAGGTTGGAAATCAAATGTTATTCAGGTCATGAACCTGATTGTGACTAAAACAGTTGTGAAATATGGGATAAATCCACATTTCCCTAAGCATGGAAAACAGGTATGGCATGAGATTGCTTTAGGTGGAATACCCACATGGCATTAAATAATATTGAATCACAATGAAAAAGTGATTCCCTTTTCTATGGTTTTCAATTTTTCTGATACCATCAAGGACAGCATGTTGAGTTGGTATCTCTTTAATAATATTTCTCTAACACTTATCTTTCTTTCCTTTTAACAAAAGAAAGTCAGCCTCAGGCTTAGAGCATTCACAGGCAATAGTCTTGAGCTAGAATATAATTACATTTGTGTTTCCAATGTATTTAGCTTTCTGGATTACCTCCTTTTTATAGCAAGTCATGCTAATTTCCCATTTATAGTCATGATATAAGCTAATTTCCCATTTATAGTCATGATATAAGCTTTCTAAATAAGTTTATTTCCATTAAAGAAGTGAGTTGCTTAAAGATACCGAGTGAGTAATAGCACAGGTGGAGCACAGATAGGGCAAAAATGCTGAAGATGGTGAATGGATACCTTCAGTTTAGAAAACACTGGGCTGGTCCATCAGTTAGAACCACGGATGCAGAACGCAAACAGTGGAAGCAAAATTCAGAACCTGAAAACAAGAATAGCCTCAACAGCTCCTTTAGAAACATTTCTGAAGGAACACAGGTGTGTGATGGACAAACCACCATTCCACGGGAGTTGGAAGGAGTTGGAGGGGGTGGAAGTAGTGATTGTCACTTGATGATGATGATTGTCACCATCATGAACCTGAAAGCAGGTAGGTCAAAGGACAAAACAAGGCAGCACGTTCTTGAAGAAGAATCCACATAAATCCAGAAAGACTGTCAAACCCCATCCTCCTCATTCAGAGAAGAGATGGTCCTCTTGTGTACACAGGTAACAAATGGCAATTCTCTGAATGAGAGTAATGGGTCCATCTTGCTACCCTTGGTATTGAGGTAATATGATCTACAATTATATGCCAACATTTAAATTTTTAGTTTTATTCTACTGGCTTCATTTAATTTCCTTTAAATCAGTAATTCTCAGGAGGAATTTTTTTTTTAAACTAACCGCATATCAAAGATTCTAGAATGTTCCACTGGAGAATAGGTATAGCAGTTCTCCCTTACTTCCTACATTCAGAACCACTGTTGTAATGAGAGTGAATCATACTCCCTTGGTGGGGGAGAGTGGAGAAGAAGATTCAGAACCACTGTTTCAGTGAGAACCACAAACAGTGTAGCTCTCTCCCATCCATCTACCAGACCACGAGGCAAGTGTATGAGTAATGCAGAAAGGGATAATATGTTTACCTTTCAGCACCATAATACATGGATAGAAGATAAGGCTTAGGAAAAAATGCTCTCAGCACCATAATAATTTGTAAAACAGCTAGGCAGTGGTTACACAGCATCGAGTTTCAGAAAGTGGTTACTACTCAGAACAGGTTTTTAATGACAAAGATCTGGTTTATTTCAGCAGGAAATGCCCCCTATACCCTAGATATAGTCTTCTTGTCCCCCCCTCCCTTCCTCTCATCCTCTTTTTTCCTTCCCTCCGCCTTTCTGGTTTTCTCCTTCCTCCCCCAACCTCCTTTTCTTAGTTTCTACATATTTTCTCTCTTCCTTCTCTTGCTTTTCTTTTTTTTCTTTCTTTCTTCTGACCATACTGGGGAAATGCTGGGTGAGATTTGCTTTCATCTGGAACAGAGTGTTTCAGAATGCAGCTCTGTGCTATTTCAAATCTTGGCACCACAACTTACAAACTGCATGACATTGAACAAATTGCCTCACTTTTTGTGCCTCAGTTTCCCCACCTATAGAATGGGAATCGTAAAATTATCTACTCAGCTGGATTTTGTGAGGAGTCAGTGGGTGAGTTCGTGTAAGGTGCTGGGGACAGCAATAAGCACCACATAATTGCTAGCTTTACATACTTGACTTCTCTCATAAGCTTTCCTTTGTCAAAAGAGTTCCACTGCACCCACCCCCTACCCTCCGGCAAAGATTTGAAAGTCACTTTGCCACTATTGCAGGTGTCTGTGGCCACTGTCTAAATTAGCATGCCATTTCACTCATGCTTTTCATCAATTTCTCTTCCATATCTCAGAATAAGTTCATTCCTCAGAACACCATCCCTCCTCTGGCCCCCCATTAATTTCAGGGTCACATTCTCCCCACTACTGTCTTTATCCAGTTCTTCCTCTTTGTGATTCAGTGGATCCCCTGACTTGCATCACAGACATCAGAATGCACCTGTTTGAATCCTCTCTTTTACCCAGAAGGAATCCTGGGTCCTCCCAAATAAATGATCTCACCTGATTTCACATTTGATGAGAGAGGGATGAAGACAATGCAGGTTTCCTCCCTCCTCATTCATTGCCCTCATTGCTCTGCCTCCAATATTATCCTTTCTCCTCAACATTTGGTGGAACCATACACAGGATGACTCCACGTTCCCTTCCACGGTCAGAGCCACATCTTCCTTCCATGACTTGAAGTTTTGTCCCCTTTCAAGCAGCCTTTGAAGAAGTGATGTCTCTGGTTTTTTTTCTCCTTGTCACACAATGGACAATCTGAGACTAGCATATTCATGTGTTCATTTATTCATTCAACAGGCTTCGGCTTGAGCACTAACCTAGTTCCAGGTCTTGTGCCGGGTGTGAGGAATTCAGAGTTGAAAGGCAGGGCCCAGGCAGCCTGGGTGGCTCAGCGGTTTAGCACCGCCTTCAGCCCAGGGCCTGATCTTGGGGACCCGGGATGGAGTCCCACGTCGGGGGCTCCCTGCATGGAGCCTTCTTCTCCTTCTGCCTGTGTCTCTGTCTCTGTCTCTCTGTCTCGTCTCCCATGAATAAATAAATAATAAACAAAATCTTAAAAAAAAAAAAAAAAAAAAGAAAGGCAGGGCCTCTGCCTTAGAGGTCAATTCTTGAGTTGCTATTAATGTGATTAATACCTGAAGTGAAGGCCAGATTCAGCTGGGCCTAGGCAACGTGAAGAACAGCAGCTCTTGAGGAAGGACAACTCTCACTTTCAACTTGTACCAAAGTTTTGTTACCTTTTCTTGTGTTAGGAGTAACTGGGGTGTCAGCAATCCCAAATTTGGGAAATTGAGTTTTTACTCATTACACACACACACACACACACACAGACACACACACACACGCCTTTGGCCTACTCTCAAGCTCGTCTGGTGCACTTCTGTCCACCTTTGCGGCTGCCCTTGCCTCTGGATCCTACCCTCTCCTCCCCCAGGTACTCACAGAGTCTGCGTGCTGGGTGGTAGGGTGGGGATGCGGTGGATATCCTTGCAGGTGACTCTGAAGTCATCCTCCTGGTGGCACTCACAGGGGGGAGAAGGACACCCCTTCCCCCCCAGGCTCCTGGGCAGGGCGAGAAGCAGCGCCAGGTGCAGCAGGGGCGGCGGCCTCATTTTCCAAGGGTCCCAAGGCTATTTCTTCATCCTCCACGGTCGTCTGGGCCCCTCTGCGCCTGGTTCCCGCAGACTGAAGGGCAGAGGGAGCGCGGGAGGAAGGAGGGAGCGCGCTCGCCGGGGCTCTGACTCCGGCACCCAGGAGCCGGCTGGAGAGCGCAAAGAAGTGGCTCTTAAGTGTTCGGTTTCCCTGGGCAACTCTCCGCCCAAACAAGCCTAATTGCTTCACGCTCCGGGCCCCGAGCCACGCAGCCCGCTCCGTCGGTTCCCTGAGCCTCAACGCCAGTCCGGGCTGTCCCTTCTGCTTTGCAACCTGCCCCGCGCGCTCCTGCCAGGACTTCTCCGCGGAGCCTAGTTCGGACCCAGCGCCCCGCCTCCCCCCGTGGGGAGCCTCCCGTGGCCGCGCCTGCCCGGACCACCTGCACGCACGGCAGACGGAGCAAGTCCCCGCGGCTGGGCTGTCCCGGGGCGGACGGGGGGCGGGGGGGGGGGTCCTGCAGAACTGCAGCTCCTCCCGGCCTCAGAAGCCTCAGAAGGGGGGCGGGAGGCGGGAGGCGGGCCAGCCGGAGTGCGGCCGCGGGCCTCAGCGTGCACCCGGGCCGCTCCTCGTCGCCCGCGGACCTCAGCGTGCACCCGGGGCGCGGGGCGCCAGCCGCCCGCACAGAGACCGTGGCGCGGGGACGCCGGGCGGCGCGGGGCTCGCGGGGCAGCCTCGGACTCGGGAGCTGCGCTCTGGGGCCACCTGCTGGGCCGAGCCGCGAACTGCAGGACGCCTCGGCGCTTGACCGCGACGCCCAACCCGGCTTGTCCCGCAGCCCGGGTGGCTCAGCCGCTTAGCGCCGCCTTCAGCCCAGGGCCTGATCCTGGGGACCGGGGATCGAGTCCCACGTCGGGACTGGTCCCACGTCGATTCTGGTCGGCCCGGGAGTTTTACTGAGCCACATTCTGCCCCCACCTCGTCCCTCCACCCCGAAGATGGCACACTATCATCCACTTATCAATCTTCGCGCAGTAGCCAAAAAGATGACTTAAAAGAATAAACCGGGGGGGGGGGGATCCCGGGGTGGCTCAGCGGTTCAGCCTAGGGCGTGATCCTGGAGACCCAGGGTCGAGTCCCAGGTCGGGCTCCCTGCATGGGGCCTGCTTCTCCCTCTGCCGGTGTCTCTGCCCCCGCCCCACCCTCTGTCTTTCATGAATGAGTGAGTAAATAAATAAATAAATAAATAAATAAATAAATAAATAAAATCTTTAAAAGAGTAAATTAGATTGTCCCAATTTTCCTCTTCGAGGTCTTTGGTTGCTTACTAATTCTCCTTGGAGTAAAGAGAGGCTCAGCTCCTCGCATACTGCGTGATTCCGTTTATATGTTCTTCTGGGACAGGGACAAGAGATGGAAATCCGAACAACGATTAGACCTTGATCAGAGAAAAGACAGGGAAGAACTCGTAGGGATTATGCTCTAGATCTTAGATTATAGGTTAAGGGGATATATACACATATTGTATATGTGTGTAAAATGTATATAGGCTTTTATTAATGATCACCCCCAAATGGAAACAAGCCCAAATTCCATTGGCTATGTAATGGATGACAGTGATACACCCATACAATGGAACACTCTTCTAAAAAAAAAAAAAAAAGGAAATAATTTTTTTTTTTTTTTTAAGAGAAAATGTATGTAAACTCTTTAACCTAACTAGTAAGGTCCTACTGTCGAGGCTGGTAAACTTTTTCTGTAAAGAACCATATAGTAAATATTTTCAGGCTTTGTGGGCCACAGAGGATCTTTGTCACGTTGTCTCCTCCTTCTTCTCTCTCTCTCTTTTTTATTTTTATTTTTTTGCACAACCCTCTACAAATATAAAAGCCATTCTTAGCTTATATAGGCTGTACCAAAACAGGCATGGGGCAGAATTTGACCTGGAGGCTAAAGTTTGCGGATTTCAACCATTCAAGGTCCAGCCAGTCCCTACCATCAGGTTGCTGGACCTGGAACAAGATGAGTTTATTATATATATTATATATATATTTTAACCTCTAGGATTTGTTGTGTCTGGAAATCTATGCTGGAACAATCTGCCCTTAGATCTTCACATTATTCAAATCTTGCTTTAAATATCCCTGCCTCAGAAAGGTGTCTTCTGTAAATCCTGTCTAGTGACTCCCCCCGTCATATCACCTCATTTCATTGTCACCAAACCACTTATCATTGGTTATTGTTATTGCTTAGTTTACTCATTTATTGCCTGTCTCTTTCTGATGTCCCATCCTCATCCAAATAGAAGCTCTAGGTATGCTAATCAGAAATGAAAGAAAAAAAGACACACAGGACCCATTTCAGGTATGAGAGAGTTGACATTAGAACATAGTATACAGCTATGAAGAGGATGACGAGAGAATATTATGGACATATTTATGCCAATAATTTAAAACTTATTAATGTTCTCAAAGAAGCAGCTTTTTGTCCATAGATTCTATATTGCTTTTCCATGCTCTATTTCATTGATATGCTCTGATCTTTATTGGTTTTCTTTTCTTTCTTTCCCTTTTTTCTTTTGCTATTTTTTTTGGGGGGGGGGCATCCATTAGGTTGGATTTGTCCTAGCTTCTTTTCTCTTTTCTTTTCTTTAAGGTAGGCTCCACACCCAGCATGAAATCCAAACAGGGTTTGAACTCATGACCCTGAGATCAAGACCTGAGCTGAGATCAAGAGCCAGATGCTTAATAGACTGAGACACTTAGGTGCCCCTGTCCTTCTTAATTTCTTAATTTGAAAGCTGAAGGTATTGATTTGAGTCTTTTTTCTTTGATAATATTAAGGATATATTGTGCTATATATTTTCCCTATAAGTACTACTTTAGCGATATCTCATAAATTTTGATATCTTGTAAATTTATTTTCCTTCAGCTTAAAACACTTTCTGATTTTTAAAAATCTCTTCTTTGATTCATGGGTTATTTAGAAGTGTGTGAGTTTTCAAATATTTGGGGATTTTTCCAGATGTTGTTCTGTTATTGATTTCTAAAAATTTTCCACTTAGAGAAAAAATATAGTTTTTATGACTTGAAAACGTTTAAATTTAGTGACAATTGTGACTCAGAATGTGGTCTATTTTGATCAAGTGATCAATATACATTTAGAAAAAAATGTATCCTGCTGTTGTCAAAGCATGCATTCTGTAAATGTCAATAGGTCAAATTGTTGATAATGTTCAAGTCTTACTTATTTTTTATGATTTATCTACTTATTATGTCAATTATGAAATGTGGGTACTGAAATTTTTTTACTACATTGAGGATTTTTCTTTTTTTCCATTGCATTTGTCAGTTCTTGCTTCATGTATTTTCACATTCTGTTTACAGGTATATAGATGTTTAGAACTCTGTTATTTTCTTGGTAAATTGATGCCTTGTCATTATTAACATTGTTAACATTATGGACTTCTTTATTTTTTGTGATATCCTTTGTTCTTTAATCTACTTATTGATAGAGTCAATCCACCTTTCTTTTGCTTATCATTACCATGCTATTGTTTTTCTATATTTTTATTTTAACTTCTTTTTTAAAAAGATTTTACTTATTTATTTGAGAGCATTGGCACAAGCAAGGGAAGGGGGAGGACGAGGAGGAGAAAGAGGAGGATGGGCAGAGGGAGAAAGAGAAGCAGACTCCCCACTGAACAGGAAGCCCTGAGCAGAGCTCCATCCCAGGACCTTGAGGTCATGACCTGAGCCAAAGGCAGCTACTTAACCAACTAAGCCGTGCAGGCATCCCTATTTTAACCTCTCTACGTCTTTATATTTGAAATGCATTTCTTATATATACCATAGAGTTAGGTTTGCTTTCAATCTGACAATCTCTACCTTTTATTTTGTATAGATCATTTCCATATGATATCATAACTGATAATAAGTTTAGGTCCATATTCTTGCTATTAGTTTTCTATTTGTCCCACTTGTTTGTTTGTTTGAATCTTTTTCTCCTTTTAAAATCTCCTTTTGGATTAGTTCAAAAACTTTTATCATTCCACTTTATTGACTTAGCTATAACTCTTTGGTTATCATAGCAGCTGTTTTAGGGTTTATAGTATACATTTTAAGTTATTATAGTCTACCTTCAGTTGATATTACACCACTTTTTGTATGATCTAAGAACTTGACTTCCATTTATGCTTCTGCCCTGCATTTTACCTACACATAAATTATGAGCCCCATAATACATTATTATTTGTTAAGATAGCCAATTACCTATTCAGGGAATTTAAATACTAAAAGACTTTCATTAACATTTCTTGCAGTACAGATCTGCTGGTTATGAATGATTTCAGCTTTTGTGTGTCTGAAAAAGTATTAATCTTGCCTTCTTTTTAAAAGCATATCATTGCTACTTAAAGAAACAAAGATTTCATTTTCAGGATTTAAAAAATATTGTTCCATTGTTTAGTTTCTTGCATTGTTTCCAATGATGAATTTTTGTCATAATTTTCTTTGTTCTTTTGTAACACAATTTTTTTCTTCTCCCTCAGCCTGCTTTTAAGACTTACTTTACCGCTGGTTGATTACCATGTACCTTGGTGTATTTTTCTTCATATTTCTTGTGCAGTATTTTGAGGTTCTTGGATTTGTGTATTTAAAGTTTTCACGAAACTTGGAAATTTTTTAGCCATTATTTCTATTTCTTCTATCCCCTTATCTCTCTCCACTCTTTTGAGTATTGATTATTACACTTATATTGGGTTGCTTACAGTTGTTTTACAAAGAGCTCATTGATATTTTTTCATATTTTTCAAAAGAAAATTTTTTTCTGTTTTTCACTTTCCATAGTTTCTTTTCCTATATCTTCAAAATCTTTTTTTTTCCCTGAAATATTTGACATGCCACTAATCCAATCAGTATAAACTTCATCTTAGGTAACATTTTCATATCTATAATTTCAAGTTAAGCCTTTTTCATGTGTTCCCTGTCTCTATGTAACTTCTTGAACATATAAAACACTATTTTGATGTATTTGTTTATGTTGTAACAAAGTATCACAAGCTTGATGGCTTAAAACAGCAGAAAAATAATTCCCTACTAGTTTTGGAGGGTAGGAGTCCAAAATCAAGATGTGGTCTGGTAAATGCTCTATGTGAAGGCTCTAGGGGAGGATCCTTCCTTACCTCCTTACCTCTTCCAGCTTCTGAGGGTTGCCAACAATCCTTGATGTCTCTTGGCTTCCATCACTCCAATCTCTCCTCTGTCATCACAAGATGCTCTCTCTGCATGTCTCTATGGCCAAAATTCCTTCTTCATATAAGGATATCAGTCATTGGATTAGGGTGAACCCCAATTGATTTTTACTCAATTCAACTTGATTGTCTACAAAGACTCTATTTCTAAATAAGGTCACATTCACAAGTACCAGGTAATAAAACTTCAAGACATCTTTCTGGGGGAGACAATTCCACCCACAAAAATGTTCTTGTTTGGTAATTTTAACATTTTTGTTAGTTCTGGGTCAGTTTAGATTGGTTTATCTTTCTTCTTAAAAAGAGTTGCATTTTCCTTTTTGGCGTGCTTGATAATCTTTGTTTGGATGGTAGGTATTGTAAATTTTACTCCTTTTGGTGCTGGATTATTTGCCCACATATAAATATTCTTAATATTTGTTACCAGATGTGGTTATATTACTTGGAAACAGTTTGATTTTTTTAGGTGGGACCAGAGTAGCATTTGATCTATCGCTAGATATTCCCCATTCCTTAGCCAAGACTTTTCTGTCTAATGGTCCATGAATAGTGAACCGTGTCAGTCCAGCTGTTGGGAATAGTCCCTATTCCTGCTCCTGTGTGACAGACAGGTACTTTCCCCTCCAATCCTGTTAGATGCTTCTTTCTCTAGCTTCAGTTTCTTCACATGCATATGAAGATGTTTACCTTGCAGAATACTCCATGGAGATCCTTCATAGTTCTCTGGAGTTTTCTCTCTATGTAGCTCTCTTCTCTCCAGTTTCTGTCGTGCAGACTCCAGGTACATTGGGCTTTCCAGATTCTCAGCTCTATTTCCTTCATTCCGAGCATGCACTGGACTCTGCCTGGCTTCCTTTTCCTGACGCCATAGTTTGAAATTCAAGGCAGTAAGTTCTGTGAATTCTAAGGCTAATCTTATTTGTTTCCTGTCTCTCAGGGATCATTATCCTTTTTTGTCTGACGTTTACTGTTTTAAAAAGCATTACTTCATATATTTTACCTGCTTTTTGTTTGTTTGTTTGATTCTGGTGGGAGGGTATATCTGGTTTCTGCTACTCCATCTTTGCTAGGAATAGAAGTGGTATGCTGAGATTTGTAACTTTTTTTTTTTTTTGATCTGTAAAATTTTAATCAGGATTTAGACTGCATGAAATTGGCTTGGTGGCAATTATAATGGAAGTAAAATTTCCTATGCCTACTGGTTTCAATCCAGTAAATAGGAACAAGCCTTCAGGATAAACATGTTCTAATAGCCTGCTCAACAAATTGCTATGATAATCAATGAAGCAATTTTCTTGCTTTAGCATAACTTTTATGCTAGGGCAAATGAACACGTGAAATGAGAAGATGAATCACTTTAAGAGAAAAGTTGTTAGCATTCAGATCCATTAAAAACACACAAAGAATCCTTTTAGATATAGCAGATGAATAACTATAGAACATAACGCATTTTTTTTTTTTTTTTTGGTAGAAGAACCATTAACATGGTCCAGATATCAGAAAGGAGTGTTTGGTGTAAATGCTTTTTCTTTTTTTCTTTTTTCATTTTTTTTTTCTTTTTCCAACCTTTTACTTCCAGCCTATTGCTGACTTTATTTATTTATTTTTTAATAATAAATTTATTTTTTATTGGTGTTCAATTTGCCAACATACAGAATAACACCCAGTGCTCATACCGTCAAGTGCCCCCCTCAGTGCCCATCACCCATTCACCCCCATCCCCTGCCCTCCTCCCCTTCCATCACCCCTAGTTCGTTTCCCAGAGTTAGGAGTCTTTATGTTCTGTCTCCCTTTCTGATATTTCCTACCCATTTCTTCTCCCTTCCCTTATATTCCCTTTCACTATTATTTATATTCCCCAAATGAATGAGAACATATAATGTTTGTCCTTCTCCGATTGACTTATTTCACTCAGCATAATACCCTCCAGTTCCATCCATGTTGAAGCAAATGGTGGGTATTTGTCATTTCTAATGGGTGAGTAATATTCCATTGTATACATAAACCACATCTTCTTTATTCATTCATCTTTCGATGGACACGGAGGCTCCTTCCACAGTGTGGCTATTGTGGACATTGCTGCTATAAACATCGGGGTGCAGGTGTCCCGGCGTTTCATTACATCTGTATCTTTGGGGTAAATCCCCAACAGTGCAATTGCTGGGTCATAGGGCAGGTCTATTTTTAACTCTTTGAGGAACCTCCACACAGTTTTCCAGAGTGGCTGCACCAGTTCACATTCCCACCAACAGTGTAGGAGGGTTCCCTTTTCTCCGCATCCTCTCCAACATTTGTGGTTTCCTGCCTTGTTAATTTTCCCCATTCTCACTGGTGTGAGGTGGTATCTCATTGTGGTTTTGATTTGTATTTCCCTGATGGCAAGTGATGCAGAGCATTTTCTCATGTGCATGTTGGCCATGTCTATGTCTTCCTCTGTGAGATTTCTGTTCATGTCTTTTGCCCATTTCATGATTGGATTGTTTGTTTCTTTGGTGTTGAGTTTAATAAGTTCTTTATAGATCTTGGAAACTAGCCCTTTATCTGATACATCATTTGCAAATATCTTCTCCCATTCTGCAGGTTGTCTTTTAGTTTTGTTGACTGTATCCTTTGCTGTGCAAAAGCTTCTTATCTTGATGAATCCCAATGGTTCATTTTTGCTTTTGTTTCTTTTGCCTTCATGATGTATCTTGCAAGAAGTTACTGTGGCCGAGTTCAAAAAGGGTGTTGCCTGTGTTCTCCTCTAGGATTTTGATGGAATCTTGTCTCATATTTAGATCTTTCATCCATTTTGAGTTTATCTTTGTGTATGGTGAAAGAGAGTGGTCTAGTTTCATTCTATGAAAAGCCACAGCAAATATCATTCTCAATGGGGAAGCACTGGGAGTCTTTCCCCTAAGATCAGGAACACGACAGGGATGTCCACTCTCACCACTGCTATTCAACATAGTACTGGAAGTCCTAGCCTCAGCAATCAGACAACAAAAAGACATTAAAGGCATTCAAATTGGCAAAGAAGAAGTCAAACTCTCCCTCTTTGCAGATGACATGATACTGTACATAGAAAACCCAAAAGCCTCCACCCCAAGATTGCTAGAACTCATACAGCAATTCGGTAGCGTGGCAGGATACAAAATCAGTGCCCAGAAATCAATGGCATTTCTATACACTAACAATGAGACTGAAGAAAGAGAAATTAAGGAGTCAATCCCATTTACAATTGCACCCAAAAGCATAAGATACCTAGAAATAAACCTAACCAAAGAGGTAAACCATCTATACCCTAAAAACTATAGAACACTTTTTTTTTTTTCTGAAGATGTCTATTAAAGTAGAGCATCAGCTGTATTACTTGGCTATAATGACAATGTTTAATAATTGGGGTTTGTACATTAATAGCTACTTATTTTGACTGAAATGCATACAAACTGCTGTGATTTTTTTTATATGCGATCCTCCTGACTGTGACAAATGTCTATAATTACTAAGTGCGTAATTGAAAAGGATATCATGGGATCAACAGCGCTTCTACACAATGAATGGTTGATGATGATTCTTTCAAAAGTGTGCATTACCATCTTTGGAATATCTTGTATTATTTTGACTCTTCTTAGGCTTGCAGTTATCTTGAAAACTTGATTGCAGAAAAAGTCAAGAACCATTTATGATCACTTTGTGCTGGCATAAAGAGAGTGAATTTCATCGCTGTCTTTGTTCAAAGAGAATTTCGAATAGTTCCATTCAGTCCTAACAAATCAGGATGTGGGATATTTCTCCTTTACCTTATTCTAGCATTCTATCTTCCTTCTTAAGATTTATAATTGTCCCATGATATTATACAGGAACTTGACCATCTGCGGTGGCTAGATGGAACCAAACAAAGTCTAATGGTGATGATGATGATCATTACTTGTGCTGGACAACCATTGGACAAAATGCAGGCTGCTTTTAAAGGGACATTCTCTTTTAACACTAATGGGCAGGATGGCTAGGTTCAGGCTATGAATAGCACTTGCTTGAGGAGGCTGGGCACTCTATGGGCATGAGCTTTTCTTCATCATCTTCACATCTGTTTCCCGAACCCCCATTCTAGGACTCTTTTTTCTGTGTCTTCTCACAGTTTTCCATCAGGAATCACTTTTATTTTGAGGGACTGCTTTTGTTCATGGTATTTTCTTCCAAATTCTTTGCTTATACCATAACTCCTTTCTGAAAGCAAGATTGGCTTCATGGGTTTGTGATGTGCAATTTCTTTCTTTTTAATTTGCATGCAGTTGACAATGTTACATTAGTTTCAAGTGTATAACATAGTGATTCAAGAAGTTTATATATTATGCTATATTCACAACTGTAGCTACCATTTATCACCCTCTAACATTATTACAGTCTCATTAACTATATTCTTTATGCTGTGCCTTTTATTTTTGTGACTTATTCATCCATCACTGGAAGCCTGTATCTCCCACTCCCTTTCATCCCTTTTGCTTATCTTCTATCTCCCTCCTCTCTGGCAACCATCAGTGAAATCATATGGTATTTTTCCCTCAATCTGACTTATTTCACTCAGAATGATACCCTATAGGTCCCTCCATGCTGTCACAAATAGCATGATTGCATATATAATCTTCCTTATCCATTCATCTATTGATGGACATTCAGGTTGCTTCTCTATCTTGGCTATTGTAAATAATGCTGCAATAAACATAGGAGTGAATATATCTTTTTGAATTAGTATTTTAATTTTCTTTGTGTAAAATATCCAGTAGTAGAATTATTGGATCACATGGAATTTCTATTTTTAATTTTTGGAAGAAACTCCATACTGTTTCCATAGTGGCTGTATCAATTTACATTCCCACCAACAGTGCAAGAAGGTTGCTTTTTCTTCACATCCTCACCAACACTTACTATTTCTTGTCTTTTTTTTTTTCCTTTAGTCATTCTGACAGGTGTAAGGTGATATCTCATTGTGATTTTGATTTACATTTCCCTGATGGGGATTTTGAGCATCTTCTCATGTATGTTTTGGCCATCTGTATATATTCTTTGGAAAAATGTCTAGTCAGGTTCTCTGCTCATTTTTTAATTGGCTTGTTTGGGGGGGTTGGTATTGAGTTGTATGTTTTTTAATATATTTTGTTTATTAACTCCTTGTCAGATATGTAATTTGCAAATATCTTCTCCCATTCAGTAGGTTGCCTTTATGTTTTGTTGATGGTTTCCTTCATTGTGAAACAGCTTTTTATTTTGATGTAGCCTGAGTAGTTTATTTTTGCTTTTGTTTCCCTTGTCCTACAAAACATATCTAGAAAAACATTGCAATGGCTAATGTCAGGGAAATGCCTGTGTTCTCTTGCAGGATGTGTATGGTTTCAGCTCTCACATTTGGATCTTTAATCTATTTTGAGTTATTTTTGGTGTGTTGGTAGAAAGTGGTCCTTTCATTCTTTGGCATGTAGCTATCCAGTTTTCCCAGCTGTATTTTCCCAGTTGTATACTCTTGCCTCCTTTGGCATGGATTAATTTACCATAATTGTGGGTTCATTTCTGGGCTCTCTATTCTGTTCCATTGGTGATCTGTGCGATTTCATGGGCCCTGTTCTTGGTTAAGGCTCTGCTGACACCATTTTGACAATCTGGATCAGTTTTGAACAGGGCTTGACATTTTCATTTTGCATTGAACCCCACAAGTTGTGCGGTCAGTCTTATCTGAGAATCTAGATGCTTAATGTTCAAAAGCCAGGGTGAGAACACTTTTTCCTCTACTTTTTCTCTTCTTATTCTTCTCCCTTTCTGCTTTCTGTGGTCACATACTTTCTCTGAGGCTATAAGCACAGAACAACTTACCTGGCTTAAATGGTGATGGGAGGAGAACCAAGTGAGAAAAGAAAATACTTGAGGAAATTTTTGGGTAGTATTTCAATTATATTTTTCTGTCACATGGAGATAATCAATTTGTTGCTGCTGTTTCACAGTTTGTTGTTTGCAAGGTATTGGTGAAACACAACTTTTGGCCCTTTTACTTGAAATAGCACTGCTTATGTCTGCTACCCAACAGCTTCTTACGTAGTAGCTGTCTATCCTGCTCTATGCTATATATTCTTGATGAGTTAGGATATGATGATCATGTCAATGTTTTCAGACTAGCCCCATCCCAGAACCTCCTACCGATTAATCCATTATATGTTTAATGTTTGGTATAGTTCAAAATTGTTTCTAATGAAGCTGCCTAAAAATTTTTATGTAATGTTAGGAACTCAGATTTTATAGGCTGGACAATTAGGGTTCATCAATGTAATCTTAGTCAAGGGTCTTTGGATTTCAATCAACAGAGAACTTAAGCTTCAAATGGAAATCTTCAGAAGGCAACAAGGTATGTTTTTTGATCTAAGAGCCTTGAACAAAATAATAAAGTCTTGATGTTCATGAAACTAACATTCTGGGATATCATGTTATATATTAGCCAATGTATACTGAGTGCTTACTATAGATTAGGCACCGGGTGAAATACTTCATATACATTCTTTCTTTTATCCTCAAAACAATTTTACATATTAGATACTAGTCTTATCAACTCCATTTGGCAGGAGAAGAAATGAAGGCACAGAGTGACTAGGTACTTGAGGTGATGTAGCTGAGAGGTATTATAGCTAAGATTTGAACCCAAGTGCTCTGGGTCAAGAATCTGTGCATTTAACCATCTCCGGCTGCCTCTAATGTATCCCAGAACACAAATATGTGAAATATAGTGGAAATAACAAGAGATTAAAGCCATAACTTGGAAATTGTCAGGATCCAAGGTTCTGTCCCTTTAGGCTTATTTCCTCTGGGGCTGCACTTTTGCTGATTTACTCATTTTTCTTTCTCTTTCTCTGCAGATCAGATTTTTCAATTTCTCCTTGACCATCGATGAAGATGGTCACATGACCATGACAGCCTCAGCTTGTACCTTTACATCAAGACTATTCAGGCAACCAATTGAATGCTTGAGTCCCAATTTTAAACTCTCAAAGGATAAAGATCCTGATTGGCCCAAATTGTTTCATCATTGACCAATCAGCCATGGTCAGAGAAAGGGCTTTATATAATATAAACAAGATTTTGGGGCCCAACGCTATGGGTAGAATCATTCCAAGTTAAGGGGTGATATGGGTGAGGTATATTAAAAATATTTGCCACATACAATTATCAAGGTATTGTGTTGTGGGAAGATCATTGATGACACTAATTGTAAAAAGGTACAATTTTGAGGAAATTGTGTGTAATAGGCTAAATTGGGTCCTCCTTCCTCCCCAGTCTCATATGTTGAAGTCCTAACCATCAATATTACCATTTTCGAAGGCAATGCCTTTAAGCAAGTGATTAAAGTTTAATGAGGTTTTAAGGGTGGGGCCCTAATCCTAAATAACTGGTTTTCTTCATAGGAAGAGAGGGAGACATGATGTACCTGTCTGCAAAGGGAAAAGTCTATAACTAGAGAGAGAGAATATCTTACCTATGAGCCAATGAAAGAGTCCTCAGGAGAACCTAAACCTACTGATACCTTGCTCTTGGACTTGCAGCTTCCAGAACTGGGAGAAATAAATCTCTGTTTTTTCAAGCCACCTATTCTGTGGCAACTTTTAACAGTACTAGCAAACCAGTACATCATGGAATCTCTCTATGCTTCTATTTACATTATTTGCAAAAGAAGGGTTCTGCAGGTGATAATCTTTATGGGTTTTTCCAACTCTAAGATCAAGTGATTCAACTTGAGTGTGGTTTTGGAGTTGGATAATGTGGGTTTGCTACACTGATTAAATGCAATAAGTGGGTTTGCAAGTTATAAGACACATTTTGTGTAAATATTTTTTGTTGGCACTCTTACTTTATTTTGTTAAGAAGGAGAAAGATTGGGCAACCTGGGGGGCTCAGCGGTTTAGCGCCGCCTTCGGCCCAAGGTGTGATCCTGGAGACCCAGGATCAAGTCCCACGTTGGGCTCCCTGCATGGAGCCTGCTTCTCCTTCTGCCTCTCTCTCTCTCTCTCTCCTCTCTCACTCTGTGTCTCTCATGAATAAATAAATAAAATCTTTAAAAAAAAAGAAGAAGAGAAAGATTCTATGATCTGATCTCACTAGATATTTTTTGTATGTCACATCTGTGGATTGAAAGCATAATATGACAAAAAGCTGCTGTAATTTAATAGTGCATTTTAAAATATCTTGGTCATAATGAACTCAAATCTGATTCTGCATCCCTTTGTCCCAGTTGTGTCCTCTGATTTTGCTTTGTTTTAGCACTTTAAAAATGGGGGTTCCAGAATTTAATCTAATCTCTATGGTTGGACCAGTAAAGAGAGGTTGTGGACAATTTTTATAAATGCAGCCCAAGTTGACATATTTTTTGGTAGTCATTCTTCCTGCATTTGATCAGATATCACTTCCTCAAAAAAGTTTCTCTTTCGTGTCTCTCACAGAAATCTACACAGTAATCTCTCACCCAGATTTGTAGAAATTTAACAGTATTTTTCTTCACTTGTCTCTGAACAAATGAAGGCAGAAACTGTTGTATATCTCCTCACGTTTACTGCATCTTTAGTGTCTGATACAGTGTGTGGTTGCTAGAAGCATATGGCATACATTTCCTGAATTAAATGAATGAATGTAATTGTTTTGAAAAATTAAAATGTTAATGGAGTTATTATTAGGCTTCTGCATGTATATAGGGAAACTTTATGGCTGTTCTGAATTATCTTAATCCCTGTATCAGGTAGAGTATATTTTTGAATACAACTATGAGCAAGCAGCTTGAAGATAGATGAAAATACATAGGTAATTTTTAGAAGAATTATTTTATGTTCAAACATGTTATGAAATAAACTTTACCCCTCAAGGTCACCAGAGAAAATAATTGGATTATTTTAATATATCAAATTTGTGTGCTAATTATTTATGATTTTGTGTGTGTATGAGAGAGAGAGAGTTGGATTATTTTAATATATCATATTTGTGTGCTAATTATTTATGATTTTGTCTGTGTGTGTGTGTGTGTGTGTGAGAGAGAGAGAGAGAGAGAGAGATGAAGGGAGAGTGGAAAGTGAGGCAAAGCTGCAAAGAAAGATACTGATTTTGAAATATTTGGCTCCAGATGAGCTCTGGGTGTTATACTGTATGTTGGCAAATTGAATTAAAATAAAAAATTTAAAAAAATGTTTTGGCCCTGCCTTTGAAGGGCTGAGTCTGATGGAAGTTACCAATGGGGAAGTGGATAATTACAGCACACAATTATTAGAATAGGGAAACTGTTCATTCAGGGCGATCTAGCTCTTCTTGATGTAGCCAGGAAAGCTTTCATAGATAATGGAAATTTTGATTTTAGCCTTGAGGAGGGAAGGATCAATGGTCTTTTTGGCAGAGCACAGGAAATGAGGCTCTACATGACTAATTGATTTTCACTTCTTCTTAGCTTTTCCAAAGTTGAATTCTTCGTAGAGGTTTTTTTTTATCGCCTTTTTTTTCTTTTTTTTGCCACTGAAACCAACCTCTCTGAGTGGAATACATCTCTCTTCTTCCAAAATGACTGAGGAGATGATACCCTAGACTGAATGTAGCAGCAATCATGAAGTGACAGCCTTATAGACTTTTGGTTTGGTGTTAATGAGCTCTGAGATCTTGGGTAAGTCACTCTTTTCAGGCTTAAAGGGTTTGATTAGACAATCTATGTCCCCTTCCAGTTCTAAGACTTTGTGGGCCTTTGGAAAAAAACATTGGCTCTGGTATTATGGGGATTTGTACATTTCATTTCTGGAAATTAATCTGAAAGGAGTAAAAGCAACAGAGTCTGTTATTATTGCAACTACCTTGCATCTTTCTTATTTGCTTAAAAAGTAAATATTTTAGACTTTTCTGAATAAATTACGGTGGTGGTGGGTGGGGAGGCAGCTAATTCCCGATCAGGTGTTTCCTTCCTAAATAAGATACTGGCCCTTTAACAACAACAAAAAAAGAACAGGGCCAGAGGGCGCGGCCTAGGACTCAGGTGGTAGCTAATCCGGCTTCTTCCGGGAAAGTCGCCCTGAAGCCTGTCGTATGGCATCCTGGGATTTGAAGTTTCTCTTAGGGCCGCTCTCCCTTGACGACTCGTTGTTTTTGAGGGGAAGATGGACTACAACTCCCAGAGGGCCAAGCGGCAGCAGCGGGGTCCTGTTCTCTCGCTGTGGCTGGGCGGCTAGTTCAAGTTGCCATAGCTGCGACTCTGGGGAGAGCACAGTCGGTTGCGCCGCAGCGTCAGGTCAGTTGCACCTTCTGGGTCGCCGGCGGCCGTGGGAGCCGGGAGGGGCCTCGGCGATGATCCGGCTTTAAGGACCAGGGGTCCTCTTCTGCCTCAGGTATCTGTCCCCAGCGGGCTCCTCGCCCTTTCTTGACTGCTTCCCTATCCCATCGGAGAGGTTTTCGGTCCCGCTCGCCCTGGTCCGAGACGAGGGGTGGGGACGCCGGAGCTGCGCGGACATCTGGGGTGTGGCCGTGGCCGGTGGAGTGTAGGTGGATGCGGCGGGGGCGGCGGGGGGGCGGTCCCGGGTCCCGGGTCCCGGCATCCCGACGCCTCCTCCCTCCGCACGAGCCGCGGCCAAGTTATCCCGGGAATTTGAACTCCGCAGGTACGAACTGGCTGCTCGCAGCTGCGCAGCCTGAGCCGTCACGGATGTTGGTGTCGTTCCGGCGCTAACTTGACGTTTTGTACCTGTTGAGCGGTTACAAGAGTTTGCTCCTCCCGGGCGCGCTGCGTCGGTTGCCTGGCTTTCCGAGGCCGTCGGGGAGCGGCCCCAGCCTTGGCTGCCAGGAGCCCCTTCCCTGAAGTTGCTTGGTGGGAACGCCTGACCTTGAATTCAGCGGCGTCCTTGGTGGGTTTGAGGAGTCTCAGTCCGTCAGGCGGACGCGTGGGACCGCTTTGCAGCCGTGTTGCTCCAAGTACGGTGCAGAGTACCTAGATTCTTTTTTAAGATTTTATTTATTAATGAGACACACACACACACACACACACACACACACAGAGGCAGAGACGCAGGCAGAGGGAGAAGCAGGCTCCACGCAGGGAGCCCGACGTGGGACTCGATCCCGGGTCTCCAGCATCACACCCCGGGCTGCAGGCGGCGCTAACCGCTGAGCCACCCAGCTGCCCGGGTGTAGAGTACCTAGCGCGCAGGGCGGGACGCCGTCTTGTTACTTATTTCATTCGTCATGCAGAACCGTGCTGTGCAATAGAAATATAATATGAGCCACACAGGCAAGTTTTAGATGTTTCGAGTGCCCACATTGAACAGATAAATTGATTTTAAGAACTTCTTATTTAGCGCAGTGTATCCAGAACACTTTCAACATGTAGTGAGTATGAAATTTATGGAGATATTTTTACATTCTTTTTTTTAAATATTTTATTTATGAGAGAGAGAGAGAGAGAGACAGACAGACACAGGCAGAGGGAGAAGCAGGCCCCATGCAGGGAGCCCGACGTGGGACTTGATCTTGGGTCTCCAGGATCACGCCCTGGGCCGAAGCCCGCGCGCACTAAACCACTGAGCCACTGAGCCACCTGGGCTGCCTTCCACCTAACTTTTTAAAAAATATTTATTTATTTATTTATTTTTAATTAATTAATTATGATAGGCACACACACACAGAGAGGCAGAGAGACACAGGCAGAGGGAGAAGCAGGCTCCATGCACCGGGAGCCCGACGTGGACTCGATCTCGGGTCTCCAGGATCACGCCCTGGGCTGAAGGGGGCGCTAAACCGCTGAGCCACTGGGGATCCCTGAGATACTTTACATTCTCAAAGCAATTGTGTTTAAAGGCACCAAGTCTTCACAGTCCCTCATATATTTTACACTTCTAGTAACCTGTCGTTTCAAACTGGCCAGGTTTTAGGAGCTCAGTAGCTCACGTGGCTGGCGGCTCCTGTATTGGCAGCGCAGAAGATGAAAACTAAAGCCATTTCACATTAACAGAAAAATGGGGTTGTTTGTAGAACTCGCCTTTGGGAAATTTGCCTCTTTGTTAGATGAGTGAATTGTGCATCCTACCTATGTCCTGTCACTGGGTGATCTGGGTCACTTTGAACACTCTCTAACAGTTTATTTTGATTTCACTTTTCCAGAGTCCTTTTTTTTTTTCTTTCCTTGAAGTTGTTTATAGATGTATTCTCAGAACAACTTTTCATGTAGACAATGACCGATTCCCAGAATAACTTTCTGTGGATTCTTACAGACTGCTTTGAAAGCAGGCACCGAGTGTTGAAAATATTTCTGTCCATAGCTCTCTCCCACAACCAAAGACATTTTACTTTCACTTATTAATTTGCAGTATTAAATGTGGGAAACGTTGGGCAGCTTATAAAATATTTCCTTTAGGAATGGTAGCAGATAGTTCACTCCTGGCTTAGAAATAAGTCAGGCCATTAAATTCAGAAGTAACATGTTAACTTTAGGGACAGTATTTTGAGCCACATTTGGTCTGTAATTTCCCAGCCCAAGGGGTGACCAGGTATAGTGGCTGAGTACTTAGATGTGAGGAATTCCTGTGAGTTCACTGGGGCTTTTGCATGATCCAAGGACACTTTCTCTGTTGTGTGCTGTGCTGTAAATTGTGCAGGGTGAGGGTGAACTTATTTTGATCTTTTATTATATAAAAAAATGTAAAATTATAGGTGTGTTTTACCCCCTTGTTTCATTTATCTGTAGGCGGTTTAGGGAAAGTGTGGGGGCAACCAAAGATCATCTACGTGACTAGGCCTTTTGCCCTGAACCTCATGAAGAAATGATAGGAGGCAGACATATGTGCCTAAGAAGAGCACTGAGGAGAACACAGAGAACAACACGGAGTTTTGGGGGTGTGCTTTGTAAGTATGCTTTCTCCCTAAGTTTCTGAGTTAACAGATTTTCGCATATGGTGGGTAAGAATATCTTAACAGATAGACTTCTGAGGGGCAAGAATCTCCTTTCTAACAGGTAGTATAGAGATAAAATAGATGGTTGTGAAAGGGGGTGTTACAAAAATTCAGATGAACAAAATAGATTCGATGTTACCAAATTTAGGGCAACAAACTAGATACCTTAGCAAGAGCAACAATGATGCAACTGTATCTGTTAGTCAAGTATTTGAGAACCTATTTTGTCCCAAACATTGTATTAGGCACCTTTTATATGGTATCTATATAATACCTTTTTTTGGTATATTTTTTTATTGGAGTTCGATTTGCCAACATATGGTATAACACCCAGTGCTCATCCAGTCAAGTGCCCCCCTCAGTGCCCGTCACCCAGTCACCCCCACCCTCCGCCCACCTCCCCTTCCACTACCCCTTGTTGGTTTCCCAGAGTTAGGAGTCTCTCATATTCTGTCTCCCTCTCTGATATTTCCCACTCATTTTCCCTCCTTCCCCCTATAATTCCTTTCACTATTTCTTATATTCTCCGAATGAATGAAACCATATAATGTTTGTCCTCCTCCGATTGACTTGCTTCATTTTTTTTTTTTTTTTTTTTTTTTACTTCAATAGCATAATACCCTCTACTTCCATCCACGTTGAAGCAAATGGTGGGTATTTGTTGTTTCTAATGGCTGAGTAATATTCCATTGTATACATAAACCACATCTTCTTTATCCATTCTTCTTTTGACAGACACCGAGGCTCCTTCCACAGTTTGGCTATTGTGGACATTGCTGCTATAACCATTGCAGTGCAGGTGTCTTGGATTTTCACTGCGTCTGGACCTTTGGGGTAAATCCCCAGTAAACCCAGCAATTTCTGGGTTGTAGGGTAGTTCTATTTTAACTCTTTGAGGAACCTCCACACAGTTTTCCAGAGTGGCTGTACCACATTCCCACCAACAGTGCAAAAGGATTCCCCTTTCTCCACATATTCTCTAACATTCATTGTTTCCTGTCTTGTTGATTTTAGCCATTCTCACTGGTGTGAGGTGGTATCTCATTGTGGTTTTGATTTGTATTTCCCTGATGGCAAGTGATGCGGAGCATTTTCTCATGTGCTTGTTGGCCATGTGTATGTCTTCTTTGGTGGGCAAAAGACATGAACAGAAATTTCACCAAAGAAGACATATATAATGTTATTATGCTTATTTCCATTTTACAATTGAGGCAATTGAGGTTCATATAGATTTTTTTGACTTGCTTGGTACCAGGAGCCAGAACAGTGGTTTTTGTCCCCATATCTTTTGACAAATCCCAGTCCTACAAACTACAAAGAGGCCCCAATGCTGTTTATGATTTCTCTCTAATTGGATTTGGTTTACAGTAGCATTTTTAGATTATATGTACCATATATACCATTTATCTCTTTGTATGGGTTCTAGTAGCTTTTTTTTTTTTTAAGATTTATTTATTATCATAGAGGTGGGGGAAGGCAGAGGAAGAGGACAGGAGACTCCCTGTTAAGTGTGGAGCCTTATGTGAAGCTTGGGAGACTCCCTGTTAAGTGTGGAGCCTTATGTGAAGCTTGGTCCCATGACCGTGGGATCATGACCTGTGCTGAAACCAGGAGTGGGATGCTCAATCAACTGAGCCACCCAGGCATCCCAGTATTTGCATGTTGTATTTTTATAAAGGGCCCTTAAACATAGAGGGGAGACCCAATGAGACCTTGCGATACACCATGTCCAAGATCTGTGTTGTACAAAATTCTTAGAATTAAAGAATTTTAGAGCTGGAGGGGCCTGATAGGATAATCTAGCCCAGAAAATCTCAACTGCAGTCTTGATACATCTGAGAGTAATAATGAAAATAATCTAGAGTTCATTGTTATCCATATAATATTGTCACTGGGTTGATTCTATTATGTAATATTTTCATCCTGTTCATACCATTTTATAGTGTGTTTTTCTTTATTGTCAATACATGAAGTTCTACTTTGTTTTAACTGCTACCAGTTATCTCAGTGAATAGATCCATTTAATGTGTTATGTGTTTTTTTTCTTTTTTTTTGGCTGATATAAATAATTCTGCAGTGAAATTATACATACACCTACATGTGAGATGTGTACATTCATCTTCTTTTGTTTTCCTGGAATAATATTTATAGACATAGAATCTTTGAGTTAAAACATGCATATTATTTATTTTTACTTGTCTTGCCAGTTGTTTTCCAGAGAAGTTATTCTGTTTTATCTTATTTTTAGAAAGGTTTTATTTATTTATTTGAGAAAGAAAGAGAGTGCACATATGCATATGCATGGGGACGAGGCAAAGGGAGAGGGAGAAGCAGACTCTCTGCTGAGCAGGGAGCCAGATGGTCGTGGGGCTGGATCCCAGGACCTTGAGATCATGATGTCTGCTGAAGGCAGACTCTTTTTTTTTTTTTTTTTAAATGGAGCCATTGTGGTTATTACATGTGAGTTTTTTTTTTTTTTAATTTTTTTTTATTTATTTATGATAGTCACAGAGAGAGAGAGAGAGAGAGAGGCAGAGACACAGGCAGAGGGAGAAGCAGGCTCCATGCACCGGGAGCCCGACGTGGGATTCGATCCAGGGTCTCCCGGATCACGCCCTGGGCCAAAGGCAGGCGCCAAACCGCTGCGCCACCTAGGGATCCCTGAAGGCAGACTCTTAACCAACTGAGCAGACACCCTGAAAAGTTATTCTATATAATACTCTTATAGCAAGGTGTGTCCATGCCAAAACTTTTTTTCTCTGTACAGAACAGAGAAACAAGAATATGATTTTATCTTTTAATTTGCAATTATTAGTGAAATAAAGTATATGTTTGCTAGAGCTATATGTGTTCTGTGAATTGCCTGTTTACATATTCTTTTGCATCCTTTACTACTGCACTGTTCTTTTTTCTACTTTTTTTTAAAGAGATGATTAATCCCTTCATTCTCATATATTGCAAATATGTTTCTGAATTTGTCCTTTAGATTTTTTTAAAGATATTATTAATTCACGAGAGAGAGAGAGAGGGAGAGAAGGAGGCAGAGACATAGGCAGAGGAAGAAGCAGGCTCCATGCAGGGAGCCCAGTGTGGGACTTGATCTGGGGACTCTGGGATCATGTCCTGGGCCAAAGGCAGGTGCTAAACCGCTGAGCCATCCAGGTGTCCCCTGTCCTTTAGATTTTTAACATTGTTTCTGGTGTCTTGTTATTAATAGTTATAAAAGATCCTAAGAGATTGATCAGGTCTTTCTCAGATATGCGCACTTCCTTGAAATTCTTATAACTCTTCATGTAGATCTGTACAATGCTGGTACTTGGAGTGTTTTGGAGATGGGAGTATTTGTGGTCAAATGAATCCAGTTAGCTGATGAACAATTAGTCTACCCCACATAGCATAGGATTTGCCATGTAAGTGCTCATGAATGAATGAATGAATGAATGAGTGCTCATGGATGAATGAACTCAGGGATGAATGGAGGAGTGAATTAAAGTAAGCCTAAAGTAGGCTTTTGTGAATGAAGAGAGGTGTCAGTGAAGAAGTGACCTAAGACTAGTTTTTATTTATTTATTTATTTGGTTGTCAAATGATCCTTTATTGAAATATTTTTCTTTGTAGTTCTCAACTAGCTGGGAATTCCACTGTACTACTATTGGTGTTATCTATGATGTGATGAGGGTACTAGCCATCAACATGGCAGTTCACAGATTGTACAATCCCCAGGATCTCTTTAATGGTTCCAGAGAGTTTTTTGGCTTAAGATCTGTGACACCTCTGTTGGGCAATGTTGACAGTCTTATCAAAAGTATTATTTCCACTGTGTTTAATGTTTTTCTGTTTCTTTCTGTCTCTTGGTGGTTTCTTGAGGGCTTTGATAATCAGGGCAGAGGCAGAAGGTATCATTTCACTCAGACCCAGGGGGCTGATGTTAGGGACCAGGGCAGACATCACACCAACATTCCCCCTGGTGCACATCAAGTATACAACATTGATCTATTTGGGGTTGAACTTAGGTGACATGGTAGAAATGGCTGGTGTTGGATAAACTCAGATTCGGAATCACAAAGACCATTGAACCTCGGCCTCCTCACAGCCAAACACCAAAAGTGCTATGATAGTATTTTAAAGGAAGAAGATAAAGGCAAATCTTATAGATCATAGAAAGAAGGAAAAAGCTTGATGGTGGGAAAATGAAGGCTTTAAAATTGCAAAATGTGTTTACCTGTGAGCAACAGTTGGTACATTGAAACAATACTGAGGATGGAACCAGGTGATAAAGAACCTAGGTAATTTGGAGTTTAGAGCTCTGTAGTACAGATAAATAATAATTGAGAAATGCAGGTAGCTGCAAATTAAAGTGATTTGCAGTAAGTCAAGGAAACTCTCTAGGTTTGATTCAGTTATAAATTTTATCACATGTTCAAGTCAATTTGAAATGTTTATCCTTGTTTACATAGACATATTATCAAGTATTCATATTTACACTGTTTTTCAGTTTAATTCATATTTTTTGAAGGCTTAAGATAATCAGTCTAGGCCAATTACCATAAAATTATTTCATGCAGCAGTTATTTAATTAGTACATGCTGTTTGCAAAGTCCTGTACTTTGAAATTTGTCTCTGGATTAATCAGACAGGATAATAAAGAAAATTTAATTGTAAATTCATTCAAAAATGTTCCAAATACATGCCCAGCACTATGCAAGGTATTGAAATACAACCATGAACAAAATAAATGGGCATCTCTGATAAAAGTTAGAGTCTACTGAGGGAGCAGACAAGTCAATAGCCAGTTAGCAGTCTCTCGGCTGTGACAGGGTAGTATCCACCATGGGCACTTGGCCCAGAGTTGGCTGGGGGCTGTGAAGTCCAGTTTTTTAAGGGAGGTTTCCTGTGAACTGAGACTTGAAGGAAAACCTAAGAGTTAACTAAGGGAAAAGGAGTGAAAAGTATGTTCCGGCTTATGAATCCAGCAGGGAAATGAGTATGCCATATTCGAGGAATTGAAAAAGAATTCTGTGGCACAAATAATTACAGTTTAAGGACAAGTTTAATAAATGTCTTGCTATGACAGAGCTCTAAGAATGCAGAAAGAGGAAAGATCACTTCCGGCTGGAGATGGAAAGCTTCACTGAGATTGTATTATTTGAAAAGATGAGTGGAATTTCAATAAGTGGCAATAGTAGAGAGCAGAAGGTATTCTAGACAGAACTAATGATATTAGTGAGAGATGGAAGTGGTGGGAGAACCGCTGGAGTAATAACAGCTGAATGCAGGCCTTATGTTTTCTGTGGTTCTTTTGTTGGAGAGGAGGGTGGCTAGCTGAGGGTCTTGAGTTCCTGATTCGAGAACCTAGACTCAGTCTTACATGAGCAGTGGAGTGTCTGTGAAGGTTGGAAAAGACTCAACAGTTAGAGAAACCATTTTGGTGGCAAGGAATGAGTTGAGAAAATTCCTGGATTATAAGTGGTGCCAGTGGTGTTGAAAAGTGATAAATAGTAACGTGGGCTTTGGAGAAAGGTTCAAGACTCTCCCTTGCAGCTCAGTAGCTGTGTAGCCTTGAATACTTATACTTAGCTTCTTTAAAGCTTTTTATGTATACATTGTAATGACAGTAGTACTTTGTAGGATTATTGTCATACAACAATCTGTTATGTTATTCAGCATTAATATCATTTCAACTTTTGTTTTTTGAAGGTTTTTAAGATTGAGGTTTTATTTTTTTTTAAGATTTTATTTATTCATGAGAGACACAGGGAGAGAGGCAGAGACACAGGCAGAGGGAGAAGTCAGGCTCCATGCAGGGAGCCTGATGTGGGACTCAATCCTGGGACTCCAGGATCACGCCCTAGCCGAAGGCAGGCACTAAACCGCTGAGCCACCCAGGAGTCCCAAGATTGAGGTTTTTAACCAGGGTCTGCTTCCATGTACACCCAGCAATTTAATTTTTAAATGTAATTGTTCTTAAATGATATTGTAGTGCATTTCATTATAATTGGATTCCTTTCTAACACTATGGGTTTTAAAATTTTTATTCATCCATTTAAACACATTCCCAGAAACAGTGCTTGGTGTAAGTCAAGCTTAAGAACTCCTATGACATTTTTAAAATAAATTTAATGTTTTTATATTTTAGAAAAAATATACAAATCATTCAATTTATATGCTTTTAACAATAAGAATAAATGCCAGACTCATGATAATCATATCAATAAGTGCAATAAAAATATATTCCAGTTTTTTATTATAGAAGAATTAAAGGAAAGATCTAAAGATGCAAAGTAAAAGAAAAATGGGGCAAGAAAGAAATATGGGTATGGAGAGTAGTGGAAAAAGAGAAATAGAAAATACATATACACCATGAAGAGAATACCTTTTTTTTAAAGCTTAAGGTTTTAGAATATGGTATCTGAAAAAAATAGATGCTTTTCTCCCTGAAATGGGTTCTAAATATTCTTAACAGAAAGGATTATTTAAAAGACATCTTAAAATAGCTATAGTAAGTTGGATATATAGCACATTTAAGTATTTAATGCTTTATTATATTCATCATATAAGTTTTTAATTCTAAGGAAACAAGTACATATGGAATATTCTGGCCTTAAATGCATTTCTGGATGGAGAGGATGGATGGATCATAAGAATATGGTAGGGGAGGACAAAGAAAACGTTTCAGTGATGGGGCAATGTATTTAGAATTTACATAATTCTTTTATGTATAGAATGCAGTGGAAAAAGCACTAGCTTAGAGGCCGGTGGGTTCCAGTTCTGTTATTGCAACTTTTTAGCAAAACCATCACAGACAAGTATTTTACTCAAAGCTTTGTTTTTCTTTAACAGCAAAAGCAAAGGGTCATAATTATACCAACTTTACTGAATTGAAATGGAGATCAAAGAGAAAAGGCTAATGCAAATGCTTTGTAAGCCATAAAGCAATATGCAAATTTAAGGTATAAATAGCAATAAAATATTTTATTTTCTTAAAATTTTTAGTGTTGTTTTGTTCACTAGGAAAGTGAAGAGTTCCTTTTTATACTTTAAAAACAGGAAGAGATCAAGTGTACCTTATACTTAAGAAATTGCTTGTTTCTTGAAAAAAAAAAAAAACAATATTACACTGAGAACAAATATCCCCAACTGCCATTTATGATTGTTTAGAATTTTTTTTCTAAAAAATTGCTAGCCTTTCACTTGTTTTATCAACTGCTTATGCTTAGTTTGTGCATCCTAATTTGAATCTGTCCCATTTCCACTATTAGAAGGCAGCCTGACACAAGCCTGTTTCCTCATGGAGAGTAGGCTTGAGAGGAAACTTCCGGAAATAACCATCTTCTGAACCAAATCAAATGATTTATTAGTAAATAAATTTTTCACTTAGCTTTTACTGCGTAACAGATCAAACCTTGGAGGCATCCAAGCATTTATTGCTTGTGTGATGGGTTAGCTAAGCCATTTGCTTATCATCCCTAGACTTACTGATTTGTCTGCATTCAGTTGGCTGATCTACTGATCTAAGCTGGAAGCCACTGGGCAACCATGGATCCCATAGCTTCCATCGGTATAGCCTGGGCACATCCTCATGGTGATGGGAGAGTTGCAGGAGAGCAAGTTCCACGTGTAATCTCTTTTCAAACCTCTGCTAGTGCCAGCTGAAGCCAGTTGCCGGGACCTGGGCTGGTAACTCCATTTGTGGTAGGAAGGCAGTGAAGGGAGGGGTGAAGAATTAGAGCCAAATTATGCATTTTATTACACTTCTATTCTGAAAGTGCTGTCTGATATATACAGTAGGGAAAAATTCTAAGTGGGAAAACATTCTAAGTAGTTTTAGTCCTTCTGCTCAGTAGTAGTATATCCTTCTGGTTTTATAGTCTACAGAGATGGCTAATATCAAAGGTGTATTATCCAATTTTCCTTCTTGTCTGTAAAGGAAAGCATTAACTTTTGAGCATTTAACCTTGATTCATTCTTCATAATTGAAGTGCTCATTTTTTTTTTTTTTTTAATTTATTCAGAGGCAGAGAGAGAGAGAGAGGCAGGCAGAGAGGCAGAGGCAGAGGCACAGGCAGAGGGAGAAGCAGGCTCCATGCAGGGAGCCTGATGTGGGACTCGATCCCGGGTCTCCAGGACCACACCCTAGGCTGCAGGCGGCGCTAAACCGCTGCGCCACTGGGGCTGCCCGAACTGCTCATTTTAAACTGGGGAATGAGACTGGCAAACTTCCTTTGTCTTGGTTCTTTATCTAAAATAAAATTTCAAGCTCAACTGCTGAGTGGGGTCAGTCAGATAATTCATTGTGTGAAGCAGGCCCACTGGGGATTGGGGAAAACAGGAAGGTGGGCGTCTGACTCTAGGGCAGGTG
This sequence comes from Canis aureus, assembly GCF_053574225.1. Taxonomy (NCBI): domain Eukaryota; kingdom Metazoa; phylum Chordata; class Mammalia; order Carnivora; family Canidae; genus Canis; species Canis aureus. The sequence continues at coordinate 56,620,253 of NC_135619.1, read as the reverse complement.
CTACATCCATGTTGCCCCTGGAAAAATTCACCCCCAGTGTTGCCAGGTCTCTGAATTTTTTTTCTTTTAAAGATTTCATTTATTTATTCATGAGAGACCCAGAGAGAGGCAGAGACATAGGCAGAGGGAGAAGCAGGCCCCATGCAGGAAGCCTGATGTGGGACTTGATACCGGGACTCTGTGATCATGCCTCTGAGCCACCCAGCGTCTGGATCTCTGGATTTTTTGAGAAGCTGGAAATTGGAATTTTTGTGTGAAATCTGTTTGTTTTTGAATTAAAGCTTTAAAATGAGGGATCTGTGGATGGCTCAGCAGTTTAGTGCCTACCTTGGGTCCAGGGCGTGATCCTGAGGTTCTTTTTTTTTTTTTTTTTAAATTTTTATTTATTTATGATAGTCACAGAGAGAGAGAGAGAGGCAGAGACACAGGCGGAGGGAGAAGCAGGCTCCATGCACTGGGAGCCTGATGTGGGATTCGATCCCGGGTCTCCAGGATCGCGCCCTGGGCCAAAGGCAGGCGCCAAACCGCTGCGCCACCCAGGGATCCCCTGATCCTGAGGTTCTAGGATCGAGTCCCGCATCAGGCTCCCTGCATGGAGCCTGCTTCTCTTTCTGCCTGTGTCTCTGCCTCTCTCTGTATGTCTCATGAATAAATAAAATCTTTAAAAAAAAAAAAAAAAGCTTTAAAATGACATAGCATTATTTTTAAGTACATCTTGTTTGCCTGGATTTAGTCTGTAGTCTTCTAGTTTTCATCCTCCAATTTAAACAGAATGGTGTCAGAAACTTGGGGATGCTAGTGCCGTCTTTGTCCATGGTGATATCTGGCCCAGTCTGAAGCAGTTTGGACAATAGTAGAAGTCATCTGTACCCTTAGGGAACTTCATTATTATCAGCTATTTTGGGAATATTTAATACATATATTTTTGGTTGGCAAATAAATGCAAGAGTGCAAATCTAAGGTTTAATTATAAGTAATCCACCTTGGGTTTGTTAGCATCTATTTTTCTGTCAGTTTTTTTTCTTGAGTTTTTATTCGTTGTTTTTTATCTTGATATGTTTTAGTTTTTATTTAATTTTGTAAACTGCCTTGTTTTTTTTAGAAGTGTGTGGGTGTATAAATCTAAAATATCTGTAGCATTCTGATTGTGAGACAGGGAGGGGGAATTTAAGTAACTTTATTTTCTTTTAAAACGGCACTGATTTTTACCAACTGGCACATATGTATTTAAGCAGCTACTAGTTTTTTCTCTATGGCTCAGTAAGCTGTCATTTTGTACGCTGCATGGCATTTTCCAGCAACATCCGTGCTCTCTGCTGGGTGGTCCCTATGACTCAGTCCTTGAACTCAGAGGTATTGGACTAAAAGGAGCAAAATGTAGAAGGGCTAAGCCTGGCTGGCTTCACCCATGGAATAGAGGAATATGAGAGTGGGTGTGGGAGAGAGAGGAAATGCATGGGGCAGCAGGAATAAGTGGTATATACAATTAAAAAAAAATCACATCATATGTGTGTGTAAGTAAGTGTTAATTCTCTAAGAAGTTCTTAACTGGGGATGATTTAACCAATCTACCCCCACCCTGCCCCTGCCCCACAGACATTTACCAATATCTGGAGACAGTTTTAAATTTACGCCCTGGTGAAAGGGTGTGAGAACTTCGCTTATTTGTACTTTAGTTCCTTTGAGATAGATGGTTTTTAACCGGATTCTGTTTCCTTCTCATCCTTCTGTCAAACTTCTGTTCATCCTTCCAGATAAGTGGAAGGATCCTGACCGGACTCCCCTGGCATTTTGTTGTACTACTTAGCTTACCATGCATAGTACTTTCATAAGCCTTTTTCTCCCATCAAAGACTGTAATTTTTATTTACTTTCATCTTCCATTTCTAACTTAGTGACAATTCAGTAAATGATGAATGTGTGAATCTATTGCATCTCTTTGATTGTGTTTCCTATGTCTTACATTATCTACTGATTTAATAGAGAGCTGGCTGATGGAGTGGACAGTTAATTTTGATCTTATATTAACTTACCAAAAGCTTTTGGGAGTTTGAAGTTACAGAGGAGCACTGGAATAAAGAAAAAAGGTACAATTGATAATTGTACATGGTAACCTCTGCTGGCTTGCTAATTTTTTCTCTTGAAGGAGGGAATAAAGTTCTCAAATCTTATAGCTATTGAAACAGTGAGACATGCTTTCTAAAATTTGAACTTGGTTAGTGATTAAGCTTAAAATACACTTCCCACTTCCCCCCAACATCCTTAAATACCAACATCATTACCTTGAGCATTGAGGACAGTTGCCTTGGACAGGGACAGCAGAGGCACTTGAAGGCCACAGAAGCAATCACCTACTTAACATGCACTAGTCAGCTTTTGTGAAATATCACCCCTGATGCTGAGTGCTTATCTTTTATGGAACAGCTTGCAAATTCTAATTGTTTTAAACTGGCTCTGAGGAAAAGAGACTTGAAAATCAATAAATTACAGCTCTCATACATACAAATGTGCATCATTATAATGAAGACAATCTGATGGCTCTTTAGGTCAAATAACAAAAGAGGTGGACTTAAGTTTGTAAAGACTCCCTGCCAGTCCTCTTACAGTGTTGAATGCAGTTTACTCTCTGGTTGGTGTTCAGGTTTGTGTATGGACATTTGTTTTTGATAGATCCTCAGTGGGACTGAATTGATGAGGGTTCGTTACTTGCTCTGGTGGCTGTCTTCTTTATAAGGTTCATTAAGACAGAAGCAACAATATTTATGCCTTTAAATACTGATGTGCTGGGAATGGCTAAATAAACTACTCTAAGAAATGTACCATCTGGTTTCAGACCAAGAGCTTTCTCTAAGACTCTGGAGACTTTCACCCAAGGTCACCCATCCTAGTCCTTTCTAGAGTTTTGGAAGAAGCTTAGCATCTGAAAAGCAGACAACATGAATATTATCATTTTTTCATCAGTGAGAAATTTTGTTGTACCAGTAGGTGGTAGTAAGCAGCAGAGAACATTCACTGCTTTGCCTTCAGTTGAAGGAAATGCCTTTCTCACCTTTAATTAGGATTTAGGTGATTTAGCTTCTTTAAATTGTTCTTAAATAAATAAATAGTTCTTGAAAGAGTTCTTCAGTCATTCTTCAATTTTAGCAACTCTTTTCTGTCAACAAATGTCATTGCATGAGAGATACTTACTGTATCTTAAGCGTTCTTTAATAATCTGAAATTTAAGTTTTTATTTTCCCTCCATTATAACTTCTCAGTAAATATCCTTACATATAAATTCTGTATGTAGTCAGATAATTTTATTAGGGGACATTTTTGGAAGTAGGTACAAATTGCCCTTGATACATACTGCCTGCTGATATCCAGATAAGTTCATATCAATTTACACATCCCCATTAGGACGGTAAAGGAATGTTCTTTCCTTTACAACCTGGTGAACCATAGACATTATTATTTAACAGGGAACAACTTAATAGGCTAGAAAAGTGTCTTATTTAATTTACATTTTAGATTAATTAGAACAGTTTTTTTTAATGGCCTTGCATATTGTTTACTTATGTGACCACTCTCAATATACTTTTATCAACATGGGATAAATTTAATGCTCTGGGTAGAGTTTCATTGGGGATAAGAAGGTTTTCAGAGGCCTGGTCAATTTTCATTAATGCCACTGATAGTAGGATGGATATGTGATATTTTTTTAAATTAATTTTTAATTATAATATAAAATAACAGTCTTAATGGAATAGAGTGTGTGTAATTGGCACTTACTGCTTTGTGCTTTTCTTCTTTAGTCAGTTATATTAAGGGGCTCCTGGGAACTATTTTCATGGCTCTTCATATATTCACTCCAGGTTCTGATTATGCGGCTGACGTGAGCCTCTTGCCAGTTCTAGTAGCTGCTCTTTTCTCTTTTTTTCTCCCTCCCTCCATCAGCTCTGTGTCTGGGGAGTGGTGGTGTTGGCTGATGAGACACGGGCATCTTTTGATAAGGTTGGATCTCTGCCACCACAACAACCATTTGTGTTGTGACACTTAAGCACTCCCTCAGTTAGTTTTGAGGGTCACATTTGCCCTTGTGAGTTGTCAGTAATAGTTGCAAAAGTGCTCAGTTATTATCAGCGATGAAAATGATCTAATTTCTGTTTTTATTATGGACTTTTAATGTATCTTAGTTCAACATTTGTGACACTTATGTATAATTAAAATGCTTATTAGATGGTTGCTGAATGTTTTGTATTTTATTAAAAAAAAGCCATGGAGAATTCTCAGATCAATTTCATCTTACATCTTGATATCTTTACAGGAGTTCCATCAGATGCAGGAGTTTTAACATCTTTTATTGCTCAAGGTAATTGAAATTAATAGCTGAAGACTTTGTGTTTGTGTACCAGCGAAATTCATGCTGGAAAGTGTGATTTTTCTCTTGTTAAAAATATGTAATCCCCCCCCCAAAAAAAAATATGTAATCCCTAGTAGGGGTAAGTGAGAGGTTTTTTTTTTTTTTTTGGCATTACATGACAGTTATACATAATTTAGTTCAGTCCTTAATTTTATTTAATGGTAAGATTTCCTGTCTTAAAGTTAAATTCAGATACCTCATGTTTTTACTTATTAATATTTATCAAGTGATTATAATGTGTGTTCCTTAAGAAAGACTGTGGTAAAAGTATAAAAATGTGGCTGGAGAGTTAAACACAAAATCATGCTTGTGGTTATCCCTGACATGAGGCAGTACTGGGTGGAAAGTGGGGTAGGAAGGTACTAAGACTTGATTTATAATGTTCTGAATATTGTATTAAAAATATTAGAAGGATACAGGGGTGTATAGGTGGGCTCAGTTGGTTAAGTGTCTGCCTTCAGCTCAGGTCATGATCCCAGGGTCCTGGATTGAGTCCTACATTGGGCTGCCTGCTTGATGGGCAGGCAGCCTGCTTCTTGCTCTTCACCACTTGTGCTTTCTCTCATGCATGCCCTCTCTCTCTCTCTCTCTCTGATAAAATCTTAACAACAACAACAAAAAAATTAGAAGGATACATGTCAGAATCAGAAATAATAACAATGTTAATAATATATTTTAAATTTTGTTGGTTAACATACAACGTAATACTGGCTTCTGGAGTAGAGTTCAGTGATTCATCAGTTATATATGACACCATTGCTCATCACAACAAGTGCCTTCTTTAATACCTATCCCCCATCTAGCCCTTCCCCCAGGCCCTTCCCTCCATCTATCCTCAGTATGTTCTCTGTCATTAAGAGTCGCTTATGGCTTCTTCTTCTTCTTCTTTTTAAATTAGTTTCAAAAAAAAAATAAAATAAATTAGTTCCAGAGGTAGAATTTAATGATTCACTGGTTGCATATAATACCCAGTGCTCATTACATCAAGTGCCCTCCTTAATACCCATTATGCAATTACCCATTCCCTCCACCCACCTCCCCTCCAGCAACCCCCAGTTTGTTTCCTAGAATTCAGCATCTCTGATGCTTTGCCTCCCTCTTAATTTTCATCTTATTTTATTTTTCCTTCCCTTCCCCTATGTTCATCTATTTTCTTAAATTTTACATATCAGTGAAATCATATGGTAATTGTCTTTGACTTATTTTGCTTAGCATAATACCCTCTAGTTCCATCCACATTATTGCAAATGGTAAGATTTCATTTTTGATGGCTGAGTAGTATTCCACACCCACATCTTTATCCATTCATCTGTTGATGGACATCTGTGCTCTTTCCAGAGTTTGGCTGTTGTGGACATTGCTGCTATAAACATTGGGGTGCAGGTGCTCCTTTGGATCACTTTGTATCTTTGGGGTAAATACCTAGTAGTGCAATGCTGGGTCGTAGGGTAGCTCTGTTTTCAACTTCTTGAGGAACCTCTTACTGTTTTCTAGAGAGGCTGCACTAGCTTGCATTTCCACCAACAGTGCAAGAGGGTTCTCCTTTCTCCACATCCTCGCCAACATCTGTCGTTATCTGACTTGTTGCTTTTAGCCATTCTGACCGGTGTGAAGTAGTATTGCATTGTGGTTTTTTATTTGTATTTCCCTGATGCTGAATGATGTTAAACATTTTTTCATGTGTCTGTTGGCCATTTGTATGTCTTATTTGGAGACATGCCTATTCTTTGATTGGTTTATTTGTTCTTTGGTTGTTGAGTTTAATAAGTTTTTTATAGATTTTGGATACTAGCCCTTTATCTGATAAGACATTTGCAAATATCTCCCATTCTGTTGGTTTTCTTTTGGTTTTGTCGACTGTTTCCTTTGGTGTGCAAAAGTTTTTTATCTGGATGAAGTCTCAGTAGTTCATTTTTGCCTTTATTTCCTTTGCCTTTGGAGTCGTGTCTAGCAATAAGTTATTGTGGCCAAGGTCAAAGAGATTGCTGCCTGTGTTCTCTTCTAGGATTTTGATGGATTCCTGTCTTACATGTAGGTCTTTCATCCATTTGAGTCTACTTTTGTGTATGGTGTAAGGTCAGGTTTCATTCCTTTGCATGTGGCTGTCCAATTTCCCCACACCATTTATTGAAGAGACTTTTTTTTCCCAAAGGATATTCTTTCCTGCTTTGTCAAAGATTAGTTGACCATAGCGTTGACAGTCCATATCAGGGGTCTCTGTTCCGTTCCATCGATCTGTATGTCTGTTTTTGTGCTGGTACCATATTGTCTTGGTGATTGTAGCTTTGTGATAGAAAGCTGGAATTGTGATGCCTCCAGTTTTGTTTTTGTTTTTCAACATTACTTTGGCTATTTGTGGTCTTTTCTGGTTCCACACAAATTTTAGGATTGTTTGTTCCAGCTCCATGAAAAATGCTGATGCTGTTTTGATAGGGATTGCATTGAATGTGTAGATCACTTTGCGTAGCATAGACATTTTAACAATATTTGTTCTTCCAGTCCACGGGCATGGAATATTTTTCCATTTCTTTGTGTCTTCCTCAATTTCTTTCATAAGCGTTCTGTAGTTTCAGAGTATAGATCTTTATTTCTAGGTATCTTATGGTTTTTGGTGCAATTGTAAATGGGATTTATTCCCTGATTTCTCTTTCTTCTGCCTCATTGTTAGGGTATAGAAATGCCACTGACTTCTGTGCATTGATTTTTACATCCGACTTTGCTGAATTCCTGTATCAGTTCTAGCAAATTTTGGATGGAGTCTTGGGTTTTCTGCATAGAATATCATGTCATCTGTGAAGAGGGAGAGTTTGACTTCTTCTTTGATAGTTTGGATGCCTTTTACTTCTTTTTGTTGTTTGATTGCTGAGGCTAGAACTTCTATTACTATTTTGAACAACAGTGGTGAGAGTGGACATCCGTGTCGTGTTGTTTGACCTTGGGGGAAAAGCTTTCGGTTTTTTCCTGTTGAGGATGATATTCACTGTGAGTTTTTTTTTTTTTTTTTTTTGTGTGTGTGTGTGTGTATGACTTTTATGATACTGAGGTATGTTCCTTCTATCCCTACAGTGCAGAGGGTTTTAATCAAGTAGGGATGCTGCATTTTGTCAAATGCTTTTTCTGCATCTATTGAGACAATCATGTGGTTCTTGTCCTTTCTTTTATTAATGTGATATATCACAGTGATTGATTTGTGGATGTTGAACCACCCTTGCAGACTTATGGCTTATTCTTATAAAATAGGAATCACAAGATAATAGAGTAAGAATAATAGAAATAGAAACAAATGAGAATATTTATTGGTTCTAGGTGGTAGATACATACATGCATGCTTATTATATTAGTCTCTGTACTATTTCATATTTTAAACATTTTTCCAGGTTATTACAAATAACCATAACATAACATATAGTTATCACTATTTGTCATCAAGTTGAAGCTCAGATTTCTCATTAGAAGAGTCTGGCATACCATTTATATCCACTGAATTTATATAGATAACTAATTATTATTAAAATTTTGTACTCTTAGAAAAGTCAATTTGTCCCAAAGATGGTTGTTTCTTGTTTTCACCAGCAACCATTTTAGGAGACATTGGGCTTTTTTATGTCACCTTTTTATTCCTGATGATTTCTTAACTTTAATTTAGGTTCCAGAATTATGATTTGTTAAAATGAAAATTATTATACTTTTCAGGATAGAATTTTGACAGATCCAGGCATGATGATTATTTTCCATTTTACAAGAGATAGAAAGAATAAGGAAATAGAAACCACTTGACTTCAAGGCCAGTGGTTTGATTTGTTTTCAGGGCTCTTTATTAAATGTAGCATAGATATGTCACTTAGTTTTTTTTTGCTGCTGCCCAATAAAAATTTTTGTCTTTAATTGATTTTTCCTCTTTTCTTGGCATTTTTATGTGTAAGTGAAATGAGAAGGTGTCGGGGAGTCTAGAGATACATGTGAGCCATGGTCTGCTGTTGCCCTTAACAATTTTTACTGAATGTTGAGTGTTCACTCTTGGGGTTTAAAGGTCAGCAGAGCACAGGGGAATGAACAGCATATTGCGGGTAGAGAATCCCAGCTGAACCCTGGGTCGGTATCCTGGGTCTGCTACTTAATAATCACCATGTAGATTTGGACATGTTACTTGGCATCTCTTAGCCTCAGCATCCTCTGTAGATTAAGGGTTAAAGATGTTCATTTTAATCAGTTGTTGGTAGAATTAAATTGGATTGTCTGTGTGAGCATCTAGCACAATAGCAGGTTGATTGTTGTGATTCTTCCCACTTTCACTAATCGAGAATGCTAGAAAGTATTTTAACTTTGAGTAAACGATTTTAGGTCATGTGGTATAAATTTATGAGACACACACACAAGAAGTGATTTCCTAAGTTTAAAAGGGGAACTTTAGGGATGCCTGGGTGGCTTGGTGGTTGAGCATCTGCCTTCGGCTCAGGGCATGATCCCAGTCCAGTATCGAGTCCCAATGCATTGGGCTCCCTGCAGGGAGCCTGCTTCTCCCTCTGCCTGTGTCTCTGGCCTCTCTCTCTCTCTCACGAATAAATAAAATCTTAAAAAAAAAAAAAAGGTGAACTTCATATTTAATATTTCTTCTCAAATATATTCTTTTGGCTTAAATAGTTGTGATCCAGGAAAAGCAGAGCCAAATAATTGCTTTGACCTCTGTTTTCTGGTTCATATTTCCTGATGTGGGAGGGAGCTATACCTTTGTGGGCACTGATGTGGGCACTATACCTTTGTACTTGTAGATAGGATATGGGAAGCAAGAAGCAGAGGAGATAGGTGTGGCAGGAGGTTGAGAGGCCTGGACAGGAGATAGGCAGGAATCTGACTGTATTCTCTGGCCCTCTCTCTGTTGTCAGAAATTGGGTGTTTAGTGATTCTTTTTCTGATGCTACAAAGACAGACTGTATTTCACTTAAGAAAAAACAAAACCCTAAACTTACAGCAAAGGTACTTGCTTATCTTTTTATTTTATCTAACATTTTAAAAACATAACTGCTTTCATGAAATGCTCGAGGATCTATTTATATTTAGCAGATTCCCTTTATCTTTGCTTTAGATGTATGGTCATGTACTTCCCAGATGCATTCTGAATAAAAATCCAAAAGTCCAGAATATTCTGGATCATTTATCAAAGTTTTCATCACACTGTATATAATAAGCCAGAAAAAAATGGCCATATAGATTTTAGGAAAATCAACAAGTGTTCTGCTTTTCTGTTCCAAATGTATTATTTATTCAAATTTCATAGAAGATTTTCTGAAATTTTTGAGATTGTCTTGCATGAAATAATTTTCTTTTGCATTAAGTAAAAAATTGGGGTAAGAATGGGAAGAAAGCATGTTTAGAGGATTTTCTACTGATGAAACTATTTAGGATGTTTGGCTTTCAATTTTGGTGGAGAGGTTGAAGATGCTGTTTTCTCACATACTTGTTATTAAGGAATTTGTACCTCCATTATAGCATTTGTTTAATTCTGTATTTTAAATTAGGGGCATAGGGGTACCTGGCTGACTCGGTAGAGCATGCAACTCTTGATCTCAGGGTTGTGAGTTCAAGCCCCATGCTGGGTGTAGAGATTACTTAAAAATAAAATCTTAAAAAAAAAGGTGCATGAAAGTGTTCACTATACACTGAATGGAATTCTTTTATTTTAAGTCATTCTGTTTGTGTTATATTTTTATTTAAAGATACACATATTTGGGGCACCTGGGTGGCCCAGTCTAGGTTAGGCATCTGCCTCTGGATCAGGTCATGATCTCAGGGTCCTGGAATTGAGCCCTGAGTTGGACTCCCTGCTCAGTGGGGAGTCTGCTTTTCCCTTTCCCTCTGCCCCTCCCTCTGCTCATTCTCTCTCTGACTCTCTCTCAAATAAATAAAATCTTAAGAAAATAAAGATACATATATTATTAAAAGCTTGGTAGAGAGGACTTCAGACTACTATTGAGACCTTCAGGTCCTAGCTTGGAGAATACCTTTTTTTTTTTTTCAATTGTAGAGATGCCAATCTACCAGGCCCTTTTACTTTGCAGTTTTCTTAGTAAGATTAGATGAGATACTATATGTGAAAGTGCTTTTCAAATTTAGGAGCAGTGCACAAAACTAAGGAATTATTATTTGTAAGCATGACTAAAATCAGATCTGAGGAATTGCTCTCTTAAAGCAGAAAAGACAAAGGAGAGAGAATTACGTGGGTAAGTGACCTGTGTTTTCAAGCTATGTGTTTAGGAATTATGATATGCCAGAGGACTAATGAAAATCTGAAAAGGATCAACATGCAAATGGGTAATTAAAACTCATATTTCCCTGCTCTTTAATATTTGATTGACCTTGACCTGGATTTCTTTTAAGGATTGTGTACATCAATGGAAGAATCCTCCAGCGATTCAGACCACTTCCGCTCTCATGATCGATTGAGTCGATGGGCTGCCAGGTCAACATACAGGGGAAATCTAAGTTGTCCTACAGTAGGCGTCACCAAGAAGGTCAACACTATAACAAATACTTTACAGGTTAGTTAAACAATGGTTGCATTGAATGGATTTTAAATAGTTTAGGCTGAGAAATAGTTTTGGTCAGCTATTAGCTTTTTTTGTTGCCATAACAAGTTACCACAAAACTAATTACATACTTAAATAATTATTTATAACTCATAATTATTTATAATTAATTAATAATTAAAATGACAAAGTTATTTTTGTATAGTTATATACATCAAAATCTGACACTGGTCTTACTAGACCAAAATCTTAGGGCTCAGTAGGCCTGCATTCATTTCTGGAGACCCTGGGGAAATAATCTCTTCCTTTGCCTTTTCCAGCTTTCAGAGACTGCCCATATTTCTTGAAGCCCTCTTCCTTCTTCAAAACCAGCAAGGGTGGGTTGAGTCCTTTTCACATCATATCACTCTGACGACTCTTCTACTTCCCTCTTCTACTTTTAAGGACACTTGTAATTACCTTGGGTTCACCCAATGATCCAGGATAATCTCCCTGTCTCAAGGTCCTTAATTTGGGATATATATTGTATCCACAAAATCTCTTTTGCTGTATAAGGTTACATATACACAAGTTCCAAGAATTAGGACATGGGCATTTTTTGGGGCCATTATTCTGCCTAACACAATTAAGATATTTGAAACAAAGATATTTGAAATATATCATAGATTGGGACGCCTGGGTAGATCAGCAGTTGATGCCTTCGGATTAGGACATGATCCCGGGGTCCAGGGATTAAGTCTCGCATCGGGCTCCCTGCGAGGAGCCTGCTTAGGTAGAGGAGCCCCTCTACCTATGTCTCTGCCTCTCTCACTCTGTCTCTCATGAATAAATAAATGAAAGCTTAAAAAAAAATATATATATATATATAATAGGTTGTGAAAGTGTTTTGGAATAAGGGAGTATGTCCAAATAAAATGTGTGGGAGTGAAGTGGGTAGGAATTACCAGTTTAGCTTCTTGTGGATATGTACCTTTAGAGAACTTGCTCATATTTTGGCTAGGGAAGTTATTCATGGATGAACAATAGTGAGATGACATTTTTATTCAGAGGCTAACTTTGACAGTTTTTGGAAGTTTGAGTGGAAGCAGTTTATATTCTCTGTGTAGAAAGGACTTGGGAAAAGAGGTGGGGGAAGGGTAACACAACCAAGCTGGGCAAAAGAAAACTTTTTTTTCCCTATTTTTTCCTATTCCTATTTTAATCTCTTATTTTTGCTTTGCCTGGATAAATAAGGATTTTGGCTTTTAATTGCTTTGAGTTAGTATGCATAAATAACAAGAGGCTAATTTCTGGTGGAGAGGCCATAATTTTATTTAAAACTCAGAAAGTTTTTCTTTTTTGTACTTTTGTAAACTAGCGTATCATTGGATTTTTGAAGTACAAATCCTTATACTTTCTTACAATGAGACACATTACTGAATATATATTTTTGAAATAAATGCTTTCATCTTTCAGGTAAAACTTGGCACATTTGGGTAGAAGCCATTTTTGTTGTATTTAGAACTAAATTTGTTGTTTATAGCTAAAGATTAAAGAATACTTTTTTTTCTTTTTTTCCTAATCAAGTTCTGAGGTGAAGTAATAATTGAAATAACACTGATCCTAATGATTTGCTTCTCTTGTACACAGTCTACTGGTTTTGTTCTCTCAGGATTCCTTCTCTATAAAAAAAGGTGTGAATTAGTTGAGGTGCACAAATTAAAAATGAGGAGTGCTTTTGTTGCTGACTGATTAAAGAACCTTGGGAAGGATTTAAATTGTGTGCTTCAGTAAATTGTGGATGGATTTAGGTTTCCTTCTCAGTGGTTTTAATATTTGTTTGATATTTATGAAGTATATTAATATCCAACTTAAGTATGATATAAATTGTACCTTTTATAGGTGGTTGACTTAGCTGTTTGACATACTGCCAAGACAGAAAAATATTGGAACAATTAATAAAATCCATTTTTTTTTAAGGACACCAGTCGGAACCTGCGACAAGTAGACCAGATGCTTGGACAGTATCGAGACTACAGTAATGGACAGGCGGGTGCTGTAGAACATGTGAGGAAATTTACATATGTTTGCATTTTTTCTTACCCACCTTTTTGGAAATCGGTTTTTGAGAAGTAGGGATGTGAGAAAAAAGGTAGAACCATTGTGAACAGCTTTAGCTTTCAGATTATTTTACTATTTTTTAGTGGGTTAGCTTGTAACATGGATTGCTGGCTAGCTTATATAGATTAGATTCTATTGAATTTGAAAGTTTAAAGTCAGGAGAGGAAGAATTCAGGACAATAGTTAAACTAAGACTTAACTAAATTTGGGCCAGCTACCCCTTACGGGAGTTAAGAATTTTATGGATGGTTTATTTTAAAGTAATATAAGCTCATTCTTTAAATAAATTATAAAATCTCTCTTAGCCCTCTTAGTTCCACTCCAAAGAAGTAACAATTTGACAGCTTCTTGTATATCTTTCCAAGCATTTTCTGTGTGTGTATATACATAACTACCTTAATAATGAGAGTTAATTCTTTCCTTTTTAATTTATTAGTGAAAACTTAAACAGTATTAACTAGAAGCAGGAACAAACCTACTTTGTCATCATGTTGAATATTAGATGCTTCATTATGATAGAAGATTTCCTTTGAATTGGGGAATTGGGAAATGAAATTTTTTTTTTTAAATTAAAAAAAATTTATTTATTTATTTATGATAGTCATACAGAGAGAGAGAGAGAGAGAGAGAGAGAGAGGCAGAGACACAGGCAGAGGGAGAAGCAGGCTCCATGCACCGAGAGCCCGACGTGGGATTCGATCCCGGGTCTCTAGGATCGCGCCCTGGGCCAAAGGCAGGCGCCAAACCGCTGCGCCACCCAGAGATCCCCTGAAATTTTTTATTATGTAAATTTCTGTATAGATAAACATTTAAAACACAAAATGTATTATGTGGCATTAGCTTCTGTGGTAGGCCTGGAGTCAAATAATGCTGAACTCTGGAGTGTGGAATGGACATACATGAAAAGTAAAACTCAACAGGTGTTTCATTTCTATCTGAGTTATAAGTATATAGAATGCAAATCTACTCATAAAAAATAAGACACAGGAAGCAAGAGTCTTTCCTTTTGTTTTAGGCTATTCCATAGTCTGGCCTACAGTCTCTTTCTTCATTTCTCCAAATTCTTGTTCTGTTAAAACTGTTGGTTCTCAGTGATTTTTTTTTTTTTTCCCTGCAGCATACCAGTGGAGTACACCATTCATTGCCTTATGTTATACTTATTCATTAGAGCAATGCTTTTTACCCTGCCACCTGTAAGTCACCTGGGGGAATATCTGCCATGATCTGTGGGAATATGTGTAAATTGGAAAGAATATTTCTCACATGCGATTCTGATGGGCTCTTCAATGAAAATTCCCTTTTTAGCATTAAACTGCTACAGGATATATCATACCTAAAAATGAGTTTTTTCTTATTCTTTTTGTTTTTTTAAATTAATGTGTGTTCTCTTTGGGGGGTTACCCTGAAGAGTGATTTTTTTTTTTTTCTTCTTTCGGTGGATATGCTGCAACTCATAGAAGTCTTGCTATGGAACTGGCTGTTTTTTGTTTTTGTTTTTTCTTCTTCTAAACATTCTGAAACAGGTTAATCCAGTGTTTAACCAGTGTTCAACTATTAAAAAATTTCTCCATTCTCAATCTACATTGCCTTCTTGAAATTATTATTTCTTTTTTAAAATAGATTTCCTAGAAAGACCAATTTTTTTCCGTCTAGGGAAGACAAGAATTTTCTTTTTTTTTAAGACAAGAATTTTTATTATTAACTTAGATTTTGTAAATGATTCTGTTGCTAAACCTCAGGAAATGGATAAGTGAGGTATGTGTGCATATATATGCATATTTAATATTTGCTTTATTGAGATATAACTTTGTCAACATAATTTGCAGTGGGTGAGGGGAAATACAAATGTTTGATGTAGCATTTCCCTCCTGGGATAAGAGAACTGTGAGAATTACTTTTGTTGGTTTATAAGACCTAAAGGTCAAGAGTCATGTTGGGTCATTTTTTGATGACTTTTCCTTGTAATATACATAATTTCCCTTTGTAACTTTAAATCATTATAACCACCCATCCTAAATTTATTTCTTTACTTATTATGTATAAAGGCCTCTCTATGAGGAGCCGAGCAGTGTTAAAGCATCAGTGATGTGGTGCATGATGTCTCCTAGAGAAGCAGCACCTCCCTTTTTATAGTCTCTTTGGGAATGTTTCTATATGCTTAGTATATCCCAGGCACTTACTTACTTATTTATTATTTTAAAGATTTTACTTATTTATTTTGAGAGAGAACGAGCATAAGTAGGCAGGGAGAGGGAGAAGCATACTCTCCGCTGAGCACAGAGCCTGATCCAGGGCTCACTCTCACGACCCTGGGATCATGACCTGAGCTGAGGCCTATGCTTAACTAACTGAGCCACCACCTCCCTGCCCAGGTACCTCTTTATATTAACTCATTTAGTTCTCTCAACAATCCTATTAGGTAGATACTATTATTATCCTCATTTATATGATTAAAAAATTGGGGCACAGAATGGTTGCTAACTTGCCCATGGTCTCACAGCTAATTAGAGATAGAGCTGTGGATAGGATGTTATCCTAAAGCCCAGCATCAGGATTCATTTACTTCCCTGAGTCATGGTTGCTCACATTTTTGTGATGCTGTGAGTTCGTATTTCAGAAAATTGGGATTTTGGATTCAGAGTTTGAAGGCTTATATGGATAAACTAGATTTTGGAGATTATCTTAATTGGTTGAAAAACGGAAGCCCGCTGTCACACAAGTCATTAACGTTACAACTAATGTCCAGAATGAGAGTTAGATGGAAAAAAAAATCCAGAAACAGAATTGGTAAGAAATATGGCACTGAGCTAGGATTTGCATTGACAGATTGTCAAAGTTGGCAGTTTTGGCTGCCACTTAGGCAACGTGGAAGGTTCTGCAAGTTGCCTACATCAGCATCAATTTTTCCTTTCCTCTTATATAACAGTCATTGATTTTTCACTAGTCTTGTTTGCAGCTGTTCCAGCCAATGAACCATATTTAGTTGGATAGTATGTCTTAGAGTCTTTGGGGCCAATGAACTTCATGACTTTATGAAAGTGTCATCTTGCATTATTTCTCGTGCTGTAAATTTCTTGGGAGGTCTGCGAACATTTGGGCAAAAGAGGACCTGTGGGGAAGGTTTTATTTGAAAGCTTACTGTGAAGATTTGGAACATATTGTATTCTGTATTAAACGGTGCAATCGATAAACTTAGTGTTTAAATATTTCTGGAACTGTGTGTTCCTTATTTATGAGAGAGCGGGGTCTGTTTTTGTGTTAATATTATAAAAATAAAATGCCCTCAAGGAAGAATATTAAAAAAAAAGAATATTCAGCATAAAAAGTTAATACCTTCTGCAGTGGAAATTTGGACTGCATCTGAGGCTACATTAGTTAATATTGGTTATACAAGAAAAATACAGTTGTCTTGATTCAAATCAGTGGACTGATTAAGTTCATTTTTAAGGTAAAGATTGGTGAAAATATAGTAATGTCAAATTAGAACTTAGAGACTTGCATTAATAGGTAATTTTTCTTCTAATTAAGTACTCTGATTAAAATTTCCCTTTGGGAGTAAAGGATGTTACCATCTGGCATATGGACTTTGAAAGAATTGGAGTGTTAAATAATAAAGTGCAGGTTTTTTCTTGTATTCAGTGGGTTTCAGTTCTCAAATATAATTAGTGGCATCCCAGAAGGATAATGGTAATGGTTTAGGGCCAGGCACAAACCATTATAATATCTTAAAGCTGAAGGTATGTGCCCTTTTTTTTCTTGCTGAGTTTTATTAATTGTCCTGAAGGTGAGAATTGTTCAGTTTATTGTTAAGTAGTAAGAGTCTATAGGTAAGAAATTAAACCAAGCAGTTAAATTCTGTTATGACCTTCCTTTTGTAAACATATTTTGGATCTTAGGAATTAGATTCTTAGAGTCTTATACTTAAAATTATATTTACAAGTCCTTCATGAAACAGCTGGACAGCAGAATAATTTTTATAGAACTTTGCTTTGAGGCTAATGGAAAAATGTAGACTCTGGAGTCAGAGTTGAAATTTAATCCTGATTTTTTTCCACTACAAACCATTTTAGTGACTTTGGACAAGTTATTACACCTTTCTGAACTTAAGTTTTATCATCTGAAAAATGAGCATAGTCCTATATCCCTCGTTATAACTAACATTTATTAATGTGGTCTCACTAATGTTTAGATGCTTGCTAAACATTCACATTTTTGTTGTTTCTTTAATTCATCCAGTAATCCCTACCTTCAAGCATTTGCTATGTTCTTAATAGTACTTGGTATATTGGCACTCAGAAGAGGTTACTTTATTCTTCTTTGACTTCATGGGACTTAAACTCGGTTTCATTTGTGTATCATTATGACTATAAACAATATAATGTATTACAGCATTCACAGGGATATTGTATGTCTGATTATTTTGATTATATGCTAAATTAGACAACACATGTAATACTGCTTTTTGTCTGTCTTCTGTTCATGAATATAACGTCTGTCAACTCAGAATACATTACTATGCACATTCCATTTTCCATCAGTGCTCATTTATTGATACTTAAAATATACAAATATTTAAAAAATACTTTCAAAATTATGATTAGAATGTGATATATGGGCTTTGAATATACAGGATTTCATTTAAAAACAAAATAGTTATATGTAACTTTTATGTAAAAGTTATGTATCATTTGAAAGGGAATTTTTCAATTTTAGGAATGCTATTATGGGCTTATATTTCCATAAATCAGCATATGGAGAGAGATTAGGCAAAGCAGCTGGAGCTAATGATCTTTTGGTAAATAAAAAATAAAATAGTAGCAACTATTTTAAAAATACATTTCAGCAGCAGATGGTGGGACCAGAAAAATATGCAAACCATAAATTTGCACTCTTGTTTAATTTTTTAAAATTCTTCTCCTCCCCCCCATCTTCTCCTCCTCTTCCTTCTTATATTAATAATAGAAGACAAATAGACTATAAGGAACCAAAATAGAGTTGATACAGTTAACTCTACAACCAATGTATTTTGCAGTCTGTTGTCAGATAAACTTTGGCATTCTGTAGAGAAATAGGCAGTGAAGGAAAGCCAGGCATAAAAGCACTTAATCAAAGTGCTTATGGATGACATCATTATCCTGGACAGAATTTTAAAAATGACCTCTTTTCTGCCTCCAGTTTTGCCCTGGATTTTGTCAGGGTGACCTCTGACATTTGTAGATTAAAATACTTTAATTTTTAAAAATGTCATTAGTAGTGTAGATACATCTAAACTTATAACACAACCTTTCTATGGTCACTAGTGCTATATATATTTTGAATGTTTGCTAAATAAGGTGAAAACAAAGCGAATCTTTAGGCAGAATATTTTCTGATTTCTCCTTAACTATGCAGTTAAGTGAATATAGTTATCTTACAAGGACAAGTTTGCTTGCATTTCTGTATAATCTATATTATGCTAGTGGATGTTTTTTCTTAGTATGAAAATAAGAGACAATTTAGAGTAAGAAAAGTGTCTGAAGAAACTAAATGGGATCTTTACATGTTCAAAATTCACACCTACTTTAAGATTTATTTATTTTAGAGAGAGAGGGAGAGAAAGAACACATGCATGCATGTGGGGGGAGGGACAGAGGGAGAGGTAGTGGGTGGTACAGAGGGAGAAGGAGAGAGAGAATCCTCCAGTAGACTGCACTGAGCATGGAGCTCAACATGTAGCTCAGTTCTAGGACCCTGAGATCATGACCTGAGCCAAAACCAAGAGTCAGCCGTTTAACTAACTTAGCCATCCAGACAACCCCAAGCCTACTTTAAAGTGCAGCATTTATAATTTTTACCAAAGTTATTGCTAGC
Organism: Canis aureus; assembly: GCF_053574225.1. Taxonomy (NCBI): domain Eukaryota; kingdom Metazoa; phylum Chordata; class Mammalia; order Carnivora; family Canidae; genus Canis; species Canis aureus. Next base: position 56,601,378 of record NC_135619.1, on the reverse strand, counting down.
TTTTTTTTTAAAGTTGTGTTTTTTCATTTATATGGAAGCTAATTATTTGATGACTATTTGGTAGCTACTATATTTATGTGTGATTAATGACTATTCCTAGTTTATTTCCATTGTTCTCTGTGGAATAATGGTAAATATCTTTTAAGAATTTTCCAGTGACTATATTTTGTGTGATTTTCTTCTCTCTCACAATGAGCATAGCAAGAATGGAATTAGTTTTGTTGAGAATGTGAATTTATGAGATACAGTGATTTTTAGTGAAGCAGTTATTGTTGCTAAACATTTACCAAGAAAGTTTATGCATATGGTTCTTTGTCATTTCTCATTTTCTCTTATTGGAACCAAATTTTATTGAATGATTTATTTCTTAGGCATATCTGATACTGTTTGTGGAGTTGATGCCTAGTTTCCTACTGTTTACTATTGCTTGGAAATCTTCCTAGGGACTGGTCAAGAAGTTTGCTATTATGAATTTTGGAAAGTCAATATTTTTAGCTTAAAAAAACAAATCAGAGTTCCAGTCCCAGGTAGATAGAGTTAGCTTATTGTTCACTGAGTACTCTATAAAACCATTACTGAATGCACAGAGCAGCTATTTGAGGACTCTGAAAAGTAAATACAGGCAGTCCTTGCCTTGTTGCATGGTTTTGATGTGCATGAGTTTGATTCCCCAGTTTGGCCAAGTAACACCAGTCCCCAAATAACACAATTCGTATTTCAGTTAACAAAGTTTATTAGCTAGAAGTACTGCAAAAAGTACACACTTTACTGCTAGCTCTTCAGTTCACACATTACTATGTAAATAACAGATCACTGCTTTTGAAGTTGCTGATTGGTCACAGATAGTAAGACATAGTTGTATTACTTCCTTGTCTTCTAATAATAAACCTGTGGTGTGCTGTTTTACAAAAATAAATAATAATAAAGGGATCGGCTAACAGTACAACAATAAAATGAAAAGTGATAATGCTGGAAGTGAAGTGTGAGTCTATTTTGGAGGAGTTCTATGTGGCGTTATAAAGAAATAACTGCTGATAGTAGGAATATTGACACTGCCGCTATTCAAGAGTCCCTAGATATACATCCAGAGGAGTTTAGTGACATCATGTTTAGGGAATGACAAATTCTTCTAAGGACTTTTTCCAGATTAAAACATCCCATTTTTTTCATTCTATTTATTTTTTGTTCTTCCATTCATTGCCTACAGTCATCATAACAAAAACTATATATTGAGCAAACTGATCTTCCCTAGGTGTTGTTCTAATTATTTTACATACACTGTCTTATTGTGTCCTCAAAAAAATTTTGTGAGAGTTATTGACTGATACAGTGTGAAATATACGGATAGGAACAGAAGCAGAAGCAAAAGCAGCACAGCTGAGGAAATCACTACCAGGCTTCGGTCTTAGTGTTTCTGAATCATGATGTTTTCAATGATCACATCTTTTATTTAGAGTACCCATTGCCACCTGGATGATTTCTTTTCAGAGAGTTGCTTTGCAATGTAGTCTGTCCTTTTGAGTTTTATACTCTTTTTCAGGTTCATTAAACTTCTGTTTTGTCTCTAATTAGAATCTTTCACATAGAGCCATCACAGGACTTTCAGAGCTCTATGAAAATTTTGAAGTTTGGTGTTGAGTTTAATAAGTTCTTTATAGATCTTGGAAACTAGCCCTTTATCTGATATGTCATTTGCAAAATATCTTCTCCCATTCTGTAGGTTGTCTTTGAGTTTTGTTGACTGTATCCTTTGCTGTGCAAAAGCTTCTTATCTTGATGAATCCCAATAGTTCATTTTTGCTTTTGTTTCTTTTGCCTTCGTGGATGTATCTTGCAAGAAGTTACTATGGCCGAGTTCAAAAAGAGTGTTGCCTGTGTTCTTCTCTAGGATTTTGATGGAATCTTGTCTCACATTTAGATCTTTCATCCATTTTGAGTTTATCTTTGTGTATGGTGAAAGAGAGTGGTCTAGTTTCATTCTTCTGTATGTGGATGCCCAATTTTCCCAGCACCATTTATTGAAGAGACTGTCTTTCTTCCAATGGATAGTCTTTCCTCCTTTATCGAATATTAGTTGCCCATAAAGTTCAGGGTCCACTTCTGGATTCTCTATTCTGTTCCACTGATCTATGTGTCTGTTTTTGTGCCAGTACCACACTGTCTTGATGACCACAGCTTTGTAGTACAACCTGAAATCTGGCATTGTGATGCCCCCAGATATGGTTTTCTTTTTTAAAATTCCCCTGGCTATTCGGGGTCTTTTCTGATTCCACACAAATCTTAAAATAATTTGTTCTAACTCTCTGAAGAAAGTCCATGGTATTTTGATAGGGATTGCATTAAACGTGTATATTGCCCTGGGTAACATTGACATTTTCACAATATTAATTCTGCCAATCCATGAGCATGGAATATTTTTCCATCTCTTTGTGTCTTCCTCAATTTCTTTTAGAAATGACAAATACCCACCATTTGCTTCAACGTGGATGGAACTGGAGGGTATTATGCTGAGTGAAGTAAGTCAGTCGGAGAAGGACAAACATTATATGTTCTCATTCTTTTGGGGAATATAAATAATAGTGAAAGGGAATATAAGGGAAGGGAGAAGAAATGTGTGGGAAATATCAGAAAGGGAGACAGAACGTAAAGACTGCTAACTCTGGGAAACGAACTAGGGGTGGTAGAAGGGGAGGAGGGCGGGGGGTGGGAGTGAATGGGTGACGGGCACTGGGGGTTATTCTGTATGTTAGTAAATTGAACACCAATAAAAAATAAATTAAAAAAAATTTTGAAGTTTGATAATTTTAATATTAATATAAAAGCTTATGTAGTTGTAGAGAATTTCATTTATCTACTAGTTTCCAAAATAATGAGTTGGTTTGCTAGCATGCTCTAGTAGTTGAGGATCGTTAACTCACAAACTTATCCATATATAAATCCATTGTAGTTAGTATTTGTATTGATGCTCAAATTATTTCATTATTGCCTAGAGGGAGACTTCTTGACTTCTAAGTTTAAAAAGTCTGTCTTGACAATTTGGATAAACTACTTTATAATTGCCATTCAGTTACAGTGCCCAATTTTTATTTGTATTCATACCAGTACATAGTAGTAATGCTTCAATTATTTTAGTCTAAAATCAAGTGAACAGAGGTAAATGAATAGACCTAATATGTAAATAACACATTTACATCAACTTGAGGTGAAAATATGGCATAACATGTTCTGTGATGCTGGTTTTGCAGTATTTCAGATAGGGGAAATTGGCAGAAAAAGGAATCATCACCTGGTACCTGCAGAGATAGCCATGCTAAACTCTTAGAACCTGTACCATTGGAGTTAATACCATAGTCTAGTGTGGAGCATTGATTTAGTGTTCAGCAAAATAACATCATCCATCATAGTAAATTAATCTTAAATTGAATTTTATTAATGTTTTGTTTTCACTTAATTTCAAGTTTGATTTGCTTTTGCACCTAGTCTAGAACTGGTAAAGATCTGTCAAAAATGAAAGTTCAGAAGGATGAGTTGTACATTTGTGACTCTTCTTCCTTTAAGGCAGTTGCTGATTTAAAAAAAGATGGCTTAGAAGTAGAGAGAATAGGATCAAAGCTATCAATAGACTGGATGGGCCAGGGAAACCAAAACTGGACTTCAGGAATCTTCCAGCTTTTACTGGAGACCCTAGTGGATGATAACCTAGAAAGAATGTTGAGCTGAAAATGAGAGAAGTGGTGAACTAAAAATAGACTTATCCTGATGAAGGCAGAAGCCCAGCTTTGAATCATCATGGTTCCTAACTAGATTAAGTTATTTGGATTTCCTAGTGACCCTAGCCTGACTTCCTGCTAGAAGCGAAACCAAATCCTTTCTGGAGGAAGATGTCATCCAAAGTTTTAAATAATCTCCACAGTTTTTCATATCTGATGTCTATCATATGATAAGTAATTAGGCATAAGAAAATTTAAGAAGTGACTGAACAGCAAGGAAAAAAACCAGACAGTAGAAACATACATGAGAATATGAAAAAATTCTGATTAATCTGTTCAAGAAATTAAAAGACACGATTGAGAATTTTGACAAAGAATTGGAAACTTCAAGAAAGAACCAAATGAAACTGAAAAGAAAACCAAAAACTGAAAAGAAAACCAAAAGAAACTGAAAAATATAACATATATATATATATATATATGTATATATATATAAATAGATAGATAGATAAAACCAATCCTGTTAAATAGGGGATTTATAGTAGGGATTAAATAGCAGTTAGTATTACATTGAAGAGATAATTAATGAAGTAGGTGGGCCAGCATAAGATAGAATTTATAAAATGAAAGATATCAAAGTATAGATTCCATGATCTCTATGGGTCAAAAATGGGATAACTACAAATAAAGCCTCACACTGTTATATCATAGTAAAACCATTGACAATCCAAGTCAAAAGAAGTCTTAATAACTAGAGCTAAAAAGGTCACAATACTCACAAAACGATAATAAGAAATGACAGCTGACTTTGCTTCTAAAAGGTTAGTGACATCAGGCTTTACGTGAAAGATGTGAATAATAAAGATAAACAAAAAGTTAATAGAGCTGGTTCTGTCACTAACTTGTGTGATCTAAAGTCATTGTACATTTCTAGTCCTTTTTTTTGTGTTACAGTTCAGATTTGAGCTTCTTAACATGGTTTAATTTTATTCAGAGCTTATCATAGGTTACTGATACACCATTTCATAGTCTTTGGTCTATTTACATGTTAGATTTAGTTTTATTTTACTTATGTATAAATTATTCTCAAGGTAAACCTTGTTTTCCTGGGCCTACTTCGTGTATTTCTCTGGATTAATAGGCTGGGTCATATAGCTAGTGAATGCTTAGGGAGGATGGGATTTTGTATATCCCAAGTTAGGAAAGCAGGGGACAGAGTGTAGAAATGAGAGCAGCATTAGAATTGCATTCCTGAAATTTTATTTCTTTTAATCTGGACTGTTTTATCCTAGGTTCTTCAGGAGAGCTAAATCCAAATAACCAAAATGAAGAAGGGTTTGCTCATTTGTTATTTATATTGTTTCATCTGTGCTTTCCTTTCAACTGAGGCTATTTTTTTTCTGCACAGTTCCCCAAGGAAACCAAATTGCTCTCTCCATAAGTGGTCCTCTACTCTTTACTTCTGGCTGAATTTAAGAAACTTTGTTTTCTCAATCATTTGTTTTGACGTTCTCTTTAAAGAGTTATGGGTGACTTGTTCTATGGATCTGTATATTATTTTTATTAATACTGTTTTTTATTTATCCTTGGATAAGATATCTAGGCCTGAAGCTGCCCAGCAATTCAGGGTATTTGGATTTTTCTCAGCTTTACTCTCTCTTCTTTTGGGCTTCATTTGAATCCTCTTTTCAGGTCTGTAGTTGTGTATAGCTCTGAACGTTATTCTATGTATTTAGTGTCTTTTGTAGCTCTTAAGGTCTAAAAGATGTCTTATATCATTCCTGCTGACTGACTCTCTTATAATCTGAAGAGAGCATTCAGACTACTGTATTCTCTTCTGTGTATTAACAATCTGACCTCTGACCACATAGTTTTCTGGAATTTGAAGTCTTTGAATGAATGAAAAGACGTTCTGATATACAGTTGGGCAATGCATATTATTTTAATAGCAGCAGTCACTGTGAGAGCTGGTCAGTTTTCTGTTTGTTATAGACCTGAGGCTTCTGAAGGAGTATTTTGAAGGGAGCAAGACTCAGATATATGGCCTTATTAAATTTCTAAACATGGATGGCACGTCAATTAGATATTTAATCTGCTTTTGTAAGCCCGTAGGTAGTAGTCCTGTCTTTCACATTCTGCTAATAGATGGAATGGGTAGCAACAGATGCTATTTAAAACCAGATGCTAGAATTGGTTCTGAGAATATTTATGTTTACTGTATTTATGTTTCCTAACATACCTTACTTCAATTTTTTTCTGATATAAATTCATTTAGGGAGCTCAGATTATTTCAGAAGTAGCTTTAAAAATCTCTTGTCTGTTTGTATTTGGAATTGTTTAGGGAGCATAACTTCTCCTTCATTATATTCTTTAGTTAAAAGAAAGTTTGGAACAATCAATAGGCCAACTGCGGAGTCAACGTTTATTGAGACACTCAGGAGGGAGGAGTATTTCTGTTACGAGTCTGAGTGCAAGTGACCTTGATGGTGGCACTGTGACAGGTAAGCTCTTAACATGTTTTGAAACCTTTTTTTTGCTTTACAAATATTTCTGAAACATATGTTGAATACACTTACTTCTTGGAGTACTCGGACCCATACATGAAATCATACAAATAAGGTTAAGATGCAGTTGTCACTGATTTTTATGGTACCTATTTTGAAATATGTTCAGTGGGACTTTGTTATTCTAATACTTTTGTTCTCAGACTCCATAGACTACATGACAAAACTTGGATTTAATCATCTGCCTCTAATTAAAAGGAATACACAAATAGGATTTACTGTGTGGTATACTTTTTAGATGAGAAGTCTTGTCCCAGCTTCCCAGTTTTCATAGTCTGATTAGAAATATCCTATAACACTTGTTAAGAACAGGTGAATTTTATCTTTGGTGCGCAGCTAGATTTCAACAGCTACATTACAGATATAACACTTGGTTTGCCTGTAGTAAATCAACTACTTCAACCCTGAGATCACATTTGAATGGAAAAGACTTAGAAAGTCTGGAGTGAAGAGAGGTGATTTACATAGAAGTAAACATTAGTAGCCAGCTTTGTTAATATTGCTATTGATCATAATACAGATTAAAAATTGGACACAATCAGCTATTTTCTGTGTAGATTTTATTGATTTTTAAACAAGGTTCAAATATTAGATTACTTTTTTTTAAAAATTCTGTTTTATTGGTATTGTTCTATTTTAGAAAGACATAAAAGTTATTTTTATTTACCAATTTATTATTCTTAAATAAGGGAAATACTATATTACATCTTTGAAAAGTATAGCAAATTAGAACTTTTGATATTTTCTATTTCCAGGTTATTTCTGTTGCTTATGCTGTATGCTTAAAGAACAAAATTAGTGCCGATTTAGTGACCCTAGCAAGATACTCAGGAAATAGTCTGGGTTAGGGCCTATGTATATATCCATGTCTGCTATATATTTTCTGAGCAAAATTTTAGGTTGTTTCTTCTCCTACATGTTTTTATTCTTTCTTTTCTTTCATCTCTGAAGAGAGCTACCGATTTCCACCTACCTCACCTCTCAAGAACTATGGGGACCAACAGGGCAGTAAACGAATTAGGTCCAGAACTGGTGTCCGATTTGTTCGGGATCCTGACGACGTGGGCCAGGTACTTTGTACCATTCTGTAATCTGTATTTGATCTTTTTTTTTTTTTTAAACCAAGTAAGCTATTTTATTTTCAATATTAATTATTATTATCATTTTTAATCAGTATTATTATCATTTATTTTGAATTTTGTAATGGAGGAATATGTTTTGTGGAATATTTAAAGGTGAATTTAGCTGGACATGTTTTGTTTCCTTGTTCAGGTGACTTACTCTTCTGTAAGAAGAGTCAAAGTCACCTGCTAAAGTCAGCTACTTATTATTTTGCTAACTTTGGTTTAATATAAACAAGTTAGTCCATGTGTGATTAACCTATCGGTTTTTTTTCATTAGTGTTTTTCTGATTGTTGAATCCCCGATGGAACTACTTAATATAAGCAAGAACTTTTCTACTTTTTTATGTATTTCACGTATTCACTGAAGATTTTGGAAGTGTTGGTTTCTGTAGACATACTTCTTTTTCTACTTCTTTAAAGTTCCCTATAAGAGCTGGAAAAAATTTTTCTTGTTGCCTTGAGTAGCTAAATTAATTAGATAAGGGCTAGAGGATGTTGGTGATTTTGACATCTTTGTTTTGGTGGTTTTAGGATTGTAGGCTCAGAGTTTGTCAGGATACTCACCTGTAGCTTTTGCTGGTTATAGTATAAGATAGGAGTAACAGAACCAGGTGCATGAGAAGGCACCTTATAGAAACTTTTCCTCGAGGACTCCTGGGTGGCTCAGCGGTTTAATACCTGCCTATGGCCTAGGGCATGATCCTGAAGTCCCAGGATCAAGTCCCACATCAGGCTCTTGCATGGGGCCTGCTTCTCCCTCTGCCTGTGTCTCTGCCTCTCTCTCTGTGTCTCTCATGAATAAATAAATAAAATCTTAAAAAAAAAAAAAAAGAAACCTTTCCTCTACTGTGGTGTTTTTTTGTTTTGTGTTTTTTGTTTTTTGTTTTTTGTTTTTTTTGGTAGGTGCAGCTTGCTAGAATGGATTATATGATGACGAAGCCTAGAATAGAGAATATCCTAACATGATTCATTTACTCTTTTATTCTGTTTATTTACCACCAGTATTCTGGGACAGTGCTTGTGTTAAACAAAAACCTTGCCTTTTTGTGTAGCTTGTAATCTAGAAGTGGAAAAGTCTGGTTATTAATCAAATAAGTGCATAAATAAACCCCATGATTGTGAACTGAGATGCATGCTACAACAGAAAGTATAGGGCCATGGGAGTAAGTGGTAGAGGGACTTACCCCAGTCAGGGAAGGTTTTCTGAAGAAACCCTGATGAGCTGAGACCTGAAAGTTGAGTGAGTCATTTTAGGTAGAACAAGTCTCTTGGCAGGAAGGAAGCCAACATCTATTAGCAACTTGAAGAAGTCCATGTAATTAAAGACATATGAAGAGGTGAGACTGTGCACAGTCTTGTAAGAGAGCAATAGTTACTTTGAGAAAAATTCCTCTAGTGTAGGAAAATGGAATCAATGTGGGCAACCCAATTAAGAGGATATTGCTGTGTTGTGGGTGTGAAACACTAGTTAGTTGGATTAGGATAAATGGAGTTGAAGAAAAGGGAGATAGATTGAAAAGCTATTTGGTAGGTAAAATGAAAGGCGTTGAAGATCAGATGACTCTTTGTGGAGGGTGAGAATGATCGAAAAGGAGGTTATCAAGGTTGAGTCCTAGGATTCTTATTTGCAAAACTGGAAAATCATGGCAAAATCCAAGTGAATGGTCTGCTCTTCATCTACTATATTACCTCTACTCTCTCTTTTTAACTGTTATTCCTGATTTTAAGTCTCTTTTCTTAAGATGACCTTTGGTTCCACATTGATTGTGTACTTTATTAATGCCCTACATATCATTTGTCATTTTGTTTACAGATCTGTCCCCTGTATTAAATTCTGAGCCCGTTGTTTTCTACCATAATTGCTGGCACTGATTAGTTCAATGTGCATTTGTTGAATTGAATCAATTTGTTTTTTCTGCATATGTATATGACTTAAATTTTTTTCATTCTAAATTATAGTATACATATACATATATAGTGTACTACATACTAACAACTAAAAGTACAGTAATGTAAATGAAAATCCATGTAACCACCACCCAGGCAAAGAATCAGAGCATTATTGTGTCCCTAAAACTTTTATGCTCCCCCTGTCTCCAAGAGCTATCAACTATCTTGACTTTTATAATAATCATTTTCTTGCTTTCATACAAAACAAAACATCTGTACTACTTAGATCTTGTCTAGTATTGCTTACATTTAAACTTTAAATAAATGGAATAACACTGTATATTGTTTTGTGCTTTCTTTCAATTGATGTTTTTGACATTTAGCCTTACTAATGTGTAGGTAGGTTTGATCACTTCATTTTTACTGTTATATTCCACTGGGAGAATATATCACAATTTATTTATATCCATCCTGTTCTTTTTTTTTTTTTAAGATTTATTTATTTATTCATGATAGAGAGAGAGAGAGAGAGAGAGGCAAAGACACAGGCAGAGGGAGAAGCAGGCTCCATGGCGGGAGCCCGACGCGGGACTCGATCCCGGGACTCCAGGATCACGCCTTGGGCCAAAGGCAGGCGCCAAACCGCCGAGCCACCCAGGGATTCCCCTCCATCCTGTTCTTAATGGGCTTTTGGTTTATTTTCAGTGTTTTTGTTATGAACAGCGCTGCTTCAAACATTCTTGTATGTGGTTCCTGGTGGTGTGGGCAAGAGTTTCTCTGCAGCATGGATTGGCATACTATGGCATGTGGTCTAGTTGAATAGAGTTCTTTTGTAGCACAGCCATGCTCATTTGTTTATGGCTACTTCTGTGCTAAAATGGCAGCATTGAGTAATTTTAACAGAAGTCATATGGACTGAAAGCCTGAAATATTTGCTATTGTACCCTTTACAGAAAAAGTTTGCTGACCTCTTTTTTTTGGAGGGTGAGGGGGTTTCTAAAAGGACTGGAATTACTGTACTATAAAGGATGTGATGGTTAATGTTTTATATAACCTTCTAAAAATTGATTTTCTTTGGAAAAATATTTCTTTCAGAATAGACATTTATTATGTCTTTTTTAAAAAACAATTTTATTATTTATTTATGAGAGACACAGAGAGAGAGGCAGAGACAGAGGCAGAGGGAGAAGCTGGCTCCATGCAGGGAGCCCGATGTGGGACTCGATCCTGGGACCGCGTGATCACGACCCGAGCCGAAGGCAGATGCTCAACCACTGAGCCACCCAGGCGTCCCGACATTTATTATGTCTTAACATTATAAAATTTGGGCATTAGTCCAAAAAGTAAGTTCTTACTAACCTCAGTAAATCTTAATGGAAGAATTAAACAGATTCCTAAATAGATAATTATCTTTTGCCTTTACCAGCTTCATTCCTTTCATCAGTCCCTCCGAGACCTCAGCAGTGAACAAGTTCGGCTTGGAGATGATTTCAACCGGGAACTTGCCAGAAGAAGCCGGTAAAAGCAGAATATGGTTTTTGTTGGAGGCATGAGTTATTAGAGGAAAACAATAAATTCTGTAATTGACATGTTTACTTGAATTTAAAAAACAGTGCTGTTTTATACCAGTATTTTAAAATTTATTAATAGAACAGTTTAAAATTCTTAGAATTTAGAATGTATCATGACTACATGTTAGACAAATTAATTTCATATTTTTAAAAAGATTTTATTTATTTGAGAGAGAGAGAGAGAGAGAGAGCGTGCGCACACACATGAGCAGAGGGAGGAGCAGAGCAAGAGGGACAGATTCCCTACCGAGCAGGGAGCCAGCCCAACGTGGGCCTCTGATCCCAGGACCCTGAGGTCATGACCTGAGCTGAAGTCAGATATTTAATCAACTGAGCCACCCAGGCGCCCTTTAATTTCATATTTTTAAAAACATTTTAATTTACTACACTGAAGCACTGCTGTTACAGAGAGATACATTGTGAGACCTTAGCAAAGAGGTCAATTTGCAAATACATTGGAAAGGATGAGAGATGGAGGCAGAGACCAATCTGATATTTTAGCTTTCAGTTGAAACCTTCAAAAGTGAGTGTTTTATATCTGACAAGTCTTTGCAGTTTTATCAATTCTGGGTAGTCCCCAACAAATAATCACTTTATTTAAAATTTCTTCACTGTCTTTTCATTTTTATCATCAACAGTGACAGTTGGCTTTCATTCAGAGGCCATATTTTTGCAAGAAACTAAACATTTTTATTCCTTCTCAAGAATCACAGTCTATATACAGCAGTGATGGGAGAACAACAAACCTGAATAGAAGTTTGTTTACCAAGTTTCCTTGCCAACTACCATTCCAGCTAACAAAATCATTCCACACACCAGTTTTTTGTTACTATAGCAAAAAGAGTCAAAGCTATAAATGTTAAATATGTGATTATCAACTGTAGTCTGTATAATGTACTTGCTTTTAAATGGGGAAGGCAGGAAATTTAGTAATAAGAAATATGTTACTATTACTTCTACTACTAATAGTTAATATTATTGAACACTTACTACATGCCAGATAGATTTAGGTTTAATTTTAATAATAACCCTAGTGAGTTAGTCATCATTATTTTTTCCAGTTTTTGGATGTGGAAAAGGGCACAGAGAGATGAAGTAACTCAGCTTGCTGGAGTTCAAATGAGAGTTGTGGTGAAATCAGCTTTCAGGTGTAGGCAGTGTGGCCCCAGAGTATTTGCTCTTTACCACTTATAGTACCCTGTGATTCAAGGCCATTTTCATTTATAGCTGGTATGAATAAAGAAATTAAGTTCTTGAATTGTGAGCTAATATTGTTGGTCTATATTTATTGCCAGTCTTTTAAACTGGTAAAGGTTAGTTAATTTTAAAACCTAGGTATTTGTTTTTGACAAGTTGATAAAATCAGCAGAATGGTGTCAATATTTTATGTTCTTGGATTGCTTTATATGTAGCTTTTACACTTTGAAGAAAGGGTATAAATTAAGCATTAGGAAAAAGAATTTTAGGAATTTGTCCTATAAGAAGACAAAGGAAAGGGGAAGTTATAGGGATGATTTACTTATTTAGTTTAAGAGATCATGTGGCTCTGCAGTGGTGGACTGGGAATCTTCTAATCTATGGCCTGGTGCCATCTGATAATAGTCTGTATACTCAGAGGCATGTGTGAAGCAGAGAAACTTAAGTTAAATTAGGAGTCAAGTTTCTTCTGGAACCTGGTGACTTAGCTTTGTGAATGAGGAAGATTTTAGGATCCCATTCTGCTTTACTTATACCACAAATTCTTAATTTATGTTTATAAAAGTACCAGGTAGGAAATTGCTAGTTTAACTTTCTGTGTGATTCAGAAAGATTGATATTTTCATTTAATTACTAACTTTTCATTTTTTGACATTACAAAAGGTACCTTGAAGTAAAACTACACCGGAAAGCAAGCTTTTAGAAAGGATTAAATAAAGTTTAACTTAGAACTCACTTTGGATGCCATATGGAAAATTGATTTGGGAAGGGCAAGTTAGAAGACTATTGCATTAGAGATGATGGCTTGACCAGGATTATGGCAGGAAAGAGATGGACTGGGCTATGTTTCAAGATATTTTTTTGAGATTGAAGAGATAGGATTTGGCATTGGATTGAATATGAGGGGTAAAGGAGAATAAATCAAGGATGACTGCCAGATGTCTGACTTGAGTAGCTGGGTAGATGGTAATTCCACTTCCTGAAATATGGAAGGCTGGAAAGGATAGGTCAGGTATAGAAGTTAAGGGTTTGGCATTGGATATGTGAGGTTTGGGATGCCTGGGAGATGTCCAGATGTAAAATGTGAAGCTAGATATTTACTCTGGAGTTCAAAGGAAAAGTCTGTTAGAGATGTGAATTTAAGAGTGATGAGCACATAGAGGTAGTATTTAGAAATGGGTGAGATCTAGAAAGGAGAACATCAAGGACAGGGTTGAGTTCCAAAAACTTCCAATATTAGAAGTCTTATATACATAGAGGAGGGGCCAGTGAGATGTGAGAAATCCAGCAGTATATAGAACTGCAAAAGTTAAGAAAAAGGTACAAGTAAAGACATTTTTAGAGATTTAAAGACTTAGAAAATTTATCTTTTAGAGTAAAATTTACCCTAAAAGGTAAATTCTTCCTGAGTACATTACCTAAGAACATATAAGTAAAATAAGAGGATAAACAAGAAAAAAGGAGATGCAGGCTATGAGAAATAAACTAACCCAGAAACTTGGTTATCATTCCAATCCCTGGAATGATAGCCATATAGGAAATATTCACTCTAAATTAGAGCAAGAAGTAGATGTCCTTTGAGAAGAATGTAGTCAACAAGAATGGAGTAGATTCTTTTTTTTTTTTTAAATATTTTATTTATTCATGAGACACACACAGAGAGAGAGAGAGAGAGAGAGAGAGAGAGAAAGAGAGAGGCAGAGACACAGGCAGAGGGAGAAGCAGGCTCCATGCAGGGAGCCCGACGTGGGACTTGATCCCAGGTCTCTAGGATCAGGACCTGGGCTGAATGCGGCACTAAACTGCTGAGCCACCCGGGCTGCCCTGGAGTAGATTCTTAATAGATGATTCTGTAGAAAGAGAAAAATATCAATAATGTGATAAATAAAACCCATATAAGGTCAAAGGATGAGAAACTAGAAAAAAACAAAAGCACAAGAAAGTTAATGATCCAAGTATGAAGCTGACTGAAATGGAGACATGATAGAATGTAAGCAAAGAGCATCAATTCTCTATGATGGAATAATTCATAAAAGGTATAAATTTATTGTGTAAATTGCATAGGCAGCCAGTAGAAAAACTTTAAAAATGGTAATGAATGTATCTGAAATTGGAGAGGGGTATCAGCTAAATATTTCAAAACAGTCAATTGACAGTATCTAGAGATGAAAATGATGGAAGTAATCAGCAAAAGAATGGAAATGGTTGAGCGTGGGTGCTATGTGGAACCAGGGGTAAGAGGTATGAGAGAGGAAGGGCTTTGCATTTATTTGTAAGTTCTTCTGTATTATTTGATTATTTATCATGTGTGTTACTAATTTGTTGGGAATAAAGGTACTGAGAGGTAAGTTGGTGATGACAGAGTTTGGATAGCCCACATGGATGTAATTTGATTACAGATTACTAGTGGGGGTGTGAGATCAAGTTTTATCCTCCAACCCCCTCCACCCTTTGTTTTTAATATAAAATGAAACATATTGCAGGCTGTTTATTGAAGATGATATTCCAGTATACTTCTCAGAGTGTAATTCCCAAATCAGCACCATCAGCATCAACTGGGGATTTGTAGAAATGCACATTCTTGGGCACCATTGCAGATCTGCTGATTCAGCAGCCCATCTTTTTAAGTCTTCCAGGTGTTTCATATGTTGGCTGATGTTTAAGGACCACTGCATTAGAGTATTATGTAATAACATTATTATGTTGTAAATGTCACAAATTATATTTTCTTAAGCAGCCAACTTGAAATATTTTTCTTTGCCTAGGTCGGATGCTGAAACAAAAAGAGCTTTGGAAGAATTGACTGAAAAACTTAATGAAGCCCAAAAACAAGATGTGGTGAGAACTCTTTGTTAAAAAAATAAATAAAAAATTCCCTATGCAGATGATAGAGTGGCTGGGCTGGTTGTAATCATAGCGAAGTTTAGTGGATTTTAACTTTTTGAGTAGTATATGTCATTTTGTCTAAACTTTGTTCTTACACTTCTTATAAATGTTCATGAATTTTGGGTATTGAAGTTTAAATATTTACCATGATGATATATTAGAGGTAGAATTCACTTATTTTGGGGCACCTGGGTGGCTCAGTTGGGTCCTGGAATCAAGCCCCAGATCAGAATCCCTGCTCAGCGGAGACTCTGCTTGTTCTCCCTCTGCCCCTCCCCCTGCTCATGCGCTCTCTTTCTCTCAAATCAATACAATCTTAAAAAAAAAAGAATTTATTTAACTTTTAAAGTTTCCTTATGAATATTCAGAAGGGACCCAGTGATTCCATGGCTTTTGTTAAATGATATTTGAGAGATACGGAATTTTTTGATAGTGACTTCGTAGCACTCCTCGTTAAGTATTTTCAGTATTTTCATTTTACCTGTGTGTATAATCACAGTTGCTGCAGAGACCTTGCAGTCTGTTGTTTGACATGGTGCTAACTGAAAATACCCCTAATTTGTTTTATTATCTCAAACTCAGATTGTTGATAGTCATTATTCAGTGGTTTCTTTTTATCAAATCACAGTCCTTGGTTGAATTAAAGCGAAAAATGGAGTACATACAGTGTGTGTTTCTTTCCATCATAATTTGTTTCTTTCTTTTTCTTTTTTTTTTTTTTTAGGAGAAAAAAATTAATAGAAATTGTCAACTAAACTTGGAAATTTACCAACTTCAAGAGCAATGTGTATTTATTCATATCCCATAGTACCTTTTGTCCTATGGGAATGATAGCGGACAGAATTTTTTTCTTAACATGTTTTATTAAAACTGAAATTTTCCTAATAAGGGCAGATATTTTTTTCTGCAGTTTTTATTATGTTGACAGTCCCTTACTAACGTATGTTGAGTTTATTGTGGAGCTTGAGTTTATTGGCCACGTATGCTAAGAGATGGATATGCTTGTTCTATTTCCAGAGAGATCAACTTAGTTACTCTTCTTGCAGTGAAATTTGCCCATTTCAAAAATTTATTTATTTTTTTTAAAGATTTTATTTATTTATTCATGAGAGAGCGAGAGAGAGAGAGAGAGAGAGGCAGAGACACAGGCAGAGGGAGAAGCAGGCTCCATGCAGGGAGCCTGATGTGGGACTTGATCCCGGGTCTCCAGGATCACACCCTGGGCTGAAGGCAGCACTAAACTGCTGAGCCACCCGGGCTGCCCCCATTTCAAAAATTTGAAAAACATCCGGCCACATGAAAGCACATTCGTCTTGTGCTTTTGGTGCTGATTTTTTTGCCCCAGAGAGATGAAGATACACTGTCTGTCTTCTGTTGAATAGACAAAATCTTTGTAGTTGGCAGCTGATGTGTGATCAGGTATGGAGTACTTCTTTTTTTTTTTTTTTTTACATAAAGTCCTACATTTTTTGAGGCATACCAAGACCTTCAGTTTAAGTCATGCCAATCTAAAATACTTTTAACTATCATACTTCAAAAAACGTATTTTCTGAGATTAACAGATTGGTTCATTTCTTAGTTAATTGCAGTGGTTCACACAGCAAGAAGTTCTGCCACTGTCTGATTTACATATTATCTAAACAGGAACTGAACACACACTTTTAAGAATGTAGCTCCGAGATCCTCTGTAACTTACTAAACTATCTCTGGCTCTCTCATATATTCTAGAGTGGAGTCTGCCACCTAACAGCAGAACCTGCTAAAGCTTTGTCTCTTAATTTTTAATTTTCTAAATTTGGAGGTATAATTTACTTATAGAAAAGTACAAGTATTAGTGTATAACTCAGTGAATTATTACAAGGTGAACAGGCCCATGTAACCACCACCCAGATCTAGAAATAGAGCATTACCAGTACATGGAAGCCGCCTCATTCCCACAATCAATAATTTCTCCTCCTGTTTCCAAGAGGGCTATTTTGACTTTCTAGCCCATGCTAATTTGACTGTTTTGAATTTTTTAATATAAGTGGAATCCAATAGGACATTTTTTTTTGTGTCTGTTTTTTGCTAATCCTTAAGGTTATGATATTTCTGGATATTGTGTCAAGTACTTGCAGTTTGTTCATTTTTATTGCTCTTTGGTTTTCCATTGTATGGATTTGCTGCAGTGTATTTTAACATGATATTTGAATTATTTAAATTTTGGGCTATTACAAATAAGGTTGCGGTTAGTAATCTTACTCATGTTTTTATTTTATTATTTTTCTTATTCATGATTTTAGGGCACATGTACATGCATTTCTGTTGGTACATAACATGGAGTACAATTGCAACATGTCTTCAAATTTAGCAGATATTGATAACTAAGTTTCCAAAGTGGTTGCATTAACTTACACTTTCATTGACAATGTAGGAGAGTTCATTTTGCTTTTTTCATCTTTTCCAGTACTTGGCATTATTAGCCTTTTAATTATAGCCAGTATGTTAGGTGTTTATAGTGTCTTATCATTGTTGTAATTTGCATTTTCATTTGTCTTTTCTAGAGTTTCTCATCTTTGGCCTAATATGGGCCTTATTTATTACATCGTTGATATTTTTCTCCAATTCCTTACTGAATTGTCTCAGGAATCTACTCCATTCTTTTTGGCTTTTGGCTAATTTCTTTTTTGAGATTCCAGTTTGCTTCTTTTGCCCATTTTTTAAATAATTGGATTTCTTATCTTTTTTTTATTGATTTGTGAGAGGTCTTTATATATTTTGTATATGAGCACTCTATCAGTTATTTGTATTACAATGTTGTCTTCAATTGTCTAGAGCTGTTTCTTCTCACTCTTGAAATTCTCTTATTGGGATTTTCTGTTGAAATTTAATCTAGTTCAGTTTTCCATGTTTTCTTTTGTGGTTGATGCCTTTTTGACCTGTTTAAGAAATTGTTCTCTATCCTCAGATCATGAAAATATTTTCTTATGTAATATTTTAGAAGCTTATTGTTTTACCTTTTATATTAAGCTTCTAATCTTTTATATTAAGATTCTAATAGCTACTTAGAATTGATATTTAAGGTATGAAGTAGGGATCATATATTTAAATGAATATCTAATTGATTCAGTTTCATCTATTGAAAGAGCCACCCCTTTGTTATTACTTTACAGTCCCATCTTGGTCATAAATCAAATGTCCACATGTGCAGGTATCTGTTTCTGGGCTTATTCAATCCTCTGGTTCATTTGTCTATTCCAGTGTTCATATCACACTATCTTGATTACTGTTGCTTTTATGATAAGTTGTGATATGGTAAAGTCCTTCTACTTTGTTCTTCAAGTTTATCCCATGTATTCTTTACTCTGCATTTCTGCATTTATTTTATTTTATTTTTTAAATATTTTATTTATTTATTCATGAGAGAGAGAGAGAGAGAGAGAGAGAGAGAGGCAGAGACACAGGCAGAGGTAGAAGCAGGCTCCACGCAGGGAGCCCAATGCAGGACTTGATCCCTGGTCTCCAGGATCACACCCCAGGCTGAAGGTGGCGCTAAACTACTAAGCCACCTGGGCTGCCCCTCTGCATATATTTTAGAATCAGCATATGAAATTATTAAAAACCTGGGATTTTGATTAGATTACACTGTATCTATAGGCCAACATGGAGAGAATTGACATTTTTACAATGTTGAGTTTTCCAATTCATGAACCTAGCAAAGTTTTCCATTAATATTTATAGCTTTTATTTATTTACTTATATATTTAATATCCTTCTTAAAAGATTTTATTTTTTTATTTGAGAGAGAGAGCAAGAGAGAGCATGAGCAGGGGTGAGAGGCAGAGGAAGAGGGAAAAGCAGGCTCCCTGTTGAGCAGGAAGCCTGACGTGGGCTTGATCCCAGGACCCTGAGGTCATGACCTTAGCAGAAGGCAGACACTTAACCAACTGAGCCACCCAGGCACCCTATAATTTTTTTATCTAGAGATCTTATGTGTTATACATCGTTTTTAAGGTTTTAAGGTTTATTTTTAGACTTTTATATTTTTATGCCATTTTTTAGAGTATCATTTAACATAAAAAAAATTAACAATATAGTACTGTCTCTTAAAAATCTTTATTATTTGTTTTTAGAGGGATGGGAGGAGCGGAGGAGGAGGGAGAGAGAGAATCTTAGGCTGAGTGTGGCTCCTAATGTGGAGTTTGATCCTATGACCCTGAGATTGTGACCTGAGCCAAAATCAAGAGTTGGACACTTAAATGACTGGGCCACCCAAGCACCCCAACAATCTTTGTCTTTTACTTGTAGGATTTACCCTCTTTCAGTTAAAGTAAATATCTATTTAATTTGTTTAAATCTACCATCTTATTATTTGCATTTCAATTGGTTTCACTTCTATTTTTCTTATATCTTTTGGATTTATTAGTTTTAATTTTTAAAATTTATAATATTTATTAGCTTGCTCATTGTACCTTCTTTTGTTCTTTCCATGGTTAACATAGGGATTAGAACATACACCCTTGGTTTATCAAATATTAATATAAATTAGCACTTTAAGCTCTTCCCAGAAAGTACAGGGGTCTAAGAACATCCTTAACACCAATAACCTCTGTTAATAAAAGATGCTTTCATGTTCTTATTATCATTAATTTTAATATTATATATAATTGAGCCACACAAACATTACTGTTAATGTTTTATACTGTAATTGTTCATTTTTACCCCTTGTATTTATTCTCAGCATTCTTCATTTCTTCCTGTGTCTCATTCCTTTTTGCATCCTGAGATTCCTAACCTGCCTTAATGACATACTTTGACATTTTCTTAAGAGTGAATGAGCATATTTGCCTGAAAGAATCATATTTTATTTAAAAAAATTTTTTTTAAGAATCCTATTTAGAATTTCATTTGGAGTGGGTTCTTTGGTGACACATCCTCTCTGTCTGAAAATATCTTTATTTCACTTTCTTTGATGGAAGATATTTTCACTGGATATAAAAATCTGGATAGTCTTTTTTTTTTTTTTGAGTTTGTATTTCGTAGGTATTTTTCATCATTTTCTCAGTTCCATTGTTTCTGTTGAGAAGTCAGCAGTTAGTCTTGTTGGTGCTCTTTTGCTGGTAATACATAGTTTTCTCCAAATTGCTTTTGAGTTTTTCCTCTTACTCTTTGGTTTTCTACAGTTTTACTGTGATGAGCTTAGTTGTGTTCTTTTTTGAATTGTGCCATTCCCTTTGTCTCTTAGGTTCATTTTATAAATTCTTATTCATTTTTTTCATTCTTTAAATATTTTCTTCTAACCTTTTTTTAATTACTTATTCTTTCTTAAACCAAATCAACTGTATTTACCCACCTACTGATTTTTTATTTTCAGTTATCACATATTTCACTTCTAGATCTCATGTCATTGTTTTTAAGTTTGTAGTTCTTTGCCCATATCCTCAATCTGTGTATCTGTGCCTCATAACTCCATTGTCTAGATCTTCTTAAGGGCTGTTTCTATTTCTGTTATCTGTTTATCTTGGATTTTGATCACATTGTTTTTGCCTACTATTTATTTTTGATTATCTGGTTACTTTTGTCTGACAGAGAATAATGTTTCATTCTTACTTGATAAGGATACAAATTTGATAATTACTATGTATGAGACGATATATTTACTTATTATTATAGATTAAGGCCATAGCAATCATGGATTACCTTATTATTTTTGTTGAGCCATTTCAGTGTTGAAAATAAAGTGCTGAGTTTCAACTATTTCTAGTTCCCCTTATTGTTAGTGGATAACCCTTCAGGATTCTAGCCCAAAGGCTAGGAATGGGGTTGGGGAAGTTTAACCAGATACCCTCTTTCTTGGAAAGGCTGTCAACTCCAGTTTTTCTACTGTAACACTGCATGTCTGTTAAAAAAAAAAAAACAAAAAAACAAACAACTCTGTTTAGCTTCTCAGTATCACAACTGCTTTTTCTGAAGTGGGCTGATATTTCAGGGAGAAAAGATCGACTAACCTCTTTGAGTTTCTTTTCTTTCATCTTGTCTCATATATCTTTATTTCTTTCTAGCTTTCCAGTGCCTTAAAACTGTTTTTTGTTTAAAATAGTATTTCTAGTTTTTTGGTCTGAATTATCTAGTCTCTTATTTTTGGAAATGAAACTCCCTGAATGTTTTTGTATATATCTGATTCTGTTACTGTATTTGATATTTCTAATGATATTTCTAAGAGGGTTTTGCTGTTTTGCAGCTATTATATGACTCTCTTTTAACTTGGTACATAGGTATATAACTTGTGAGCATGCCTATAACAAAGGCTTTGCTCCAAACTCAAATATCCTCACTGTTGTGCTGAGATTTTTCTAGTTCAGAGTAAGCTGTGGACATTTGTACCATCATGCTGTTTTTGTTTTTTTTTTTTGACATAGCTGGTTGGGATAGTTTGAGTTTAGGGTTTGAAAAACTAATTTGCATAGTGCACATTACCTTTCACTGCTTACAGAGAACCCATAGTAAAGAGTTGCCATTTCATTTTTATTTCTTTCATATAGCAGATAAAACTAGTAAGTACTATCTACATAGTCAAGAGTGTTAATTAGTGTAGTTGGTATATACAGTTCACTAGTTTACCCAGCTGTCCAGTGTGCCCAGCTTATCAGGACATATCCTCTTATATTGTCTAAACCTGGAAGATTATACACACTTAATTGCACTCTTGGTTGAATTGTTCAGCTGTCAGTTCCTCCCATCAAGTTGTATTGCTATAGCTTGTTTAGTGTTTTCTGTAATTTGCTTTCAAAGTTAAGGGTGTCTCCTAATTGAGGGCATCTCATACCTCATGTGGGTGTATGTAGTCCTGATTGAGAAACAGTTAGTTGTCTAATGCAAAACTTAAAAATAATATTGTTGAATTTTATTTATTCTTTAAGGTTTTATTTATTGGAGAGAGAGAGAGAGAGAGAGCAAGAGCAAGAGAGAGCACAAGCAGGGCGATGGGCAGAGGGAGAGAGAAGCAGACTTCCCACTGAGCAGGGAGCCCGATGTAGGGCTCAATCCCAGGACCCTAGAATCATGACCTGAACCCAAGGCAAATGCTTAAGTGACTGAGCCACCGAGGTGCCCCACTATTGTTGAATTTTAGGGGGTCTTCTGAAGGTCACATGATGTTTGCTTCCAATTTACGCAAAGCTTAATATAGATTTTCTGACTCATTCCAATTGAAGTCAACATTTACATTTTATAACTTTGATGTATTTGTGAATTCATGATAGCATGCTGTCATAGAACATGCAGTTTTGTTATTTGGATGTTAACACTTCTCAGAGGCTGCAGCTGTTTCCCCCCCTCCAGACTTAAGTTCAAAATAAGATTACCAAAGTGATGTATTCACTGTGGAAAATTTAAGATATTGTACAAATGTATAAAGAAAAATGAATGACTGCCACTATCTCCCACCCATTTCATTTTCTATTGGTACCCATTGTTAATCACATTTATTGCGCATTATTCTGAGGCTACAGTTGTTTATCATGCATTTTCTCAGTAACTAAAATATATCTTGAAAGTTTATAGGACACAATTTTCTTTGAGAGGCAAAAAGTGTTGGTCAGACATGCGAAGATTTGATTTGTTAATTCTTTGTGATTCATAGACTTTTGTTTATTTAGTGTCTTTCTTTCATACTTCCCATTGGAAGGACATAGTTATTATTTATAACATGATGTTATGGAAAATATGTTCTGTTAAGACTTGGTTTTGGTAATAATCAATATGGCATGGGCTTCATATGACAGGAGAAATTTCAATTCATTTGTTGTCTAGATTCTACCCATTGGAGTGTGATATGAGTACTTACTAAGCTTGATTATTTATGGAGAAAAAGTCAATTTACTTTAGTTTTCTATAGGAGGGTCACTGTTTAAATTAAAAATATAAACATGGATCCAGCTGTTTCTGGTCATTAATTGAACTCTGCGAATTCTGTCAACACTGCCATTAGGATAATATGGTTATTACATAGATTACAGCAACAGGATATATAACAAATATTTACTGAAATGGATTTTAAAACAACAGATATTGTTCAAGGTAGGAGGAATCAACATATTGAAAAAACAGAATATAACTCTATACGTAGAATGCTTTTGTTCTTATTTTGCCGCCTTTCATTAAATGCTAACATTAAAAGCTATTCTGATTTTTATTTTGTTATTTTGCTATTTTTATAACTATAGAGATTTAGGACTTTTTCCTATCTTAGTAGTAAATATAATTGATTCATATCAATTCTGCTAAAGATGAACATTTTAGCATTAAGTAACATTGTTAGTATTTTTCCCTTAGGTCTCAGAAATGGAAAAGTGAGGACACAATAATAATTGTAGTCTTTAATTCTTATTGAGAATTATCTTATTCAGAAGTTATCAGTATGCATTTTGTTAGTAGGTACAGAGTCCATGCCCTTCCATTTAGAACTATCTTTACTTGCTCTTCCTTTGATCTTCCCCATTGCTTCCAGATGGCATCATAGCCATCCAGAGGTCATCCAATATTCACTCTTGCTCTTTTTATTCATACTATATTCCCAACCCATTATAAAAATCTACTCTTTTTTATTACTGAAGTCCTGCTTAGTTTCATCTACCTCTGTCTAATATTTCTGTCCAGGCCACTGTCATTTATGTTGAATTTACTGTGGTGGCCTGCATTGAATTTGTTCTCTCTCTTTTTAATGCTTGCCCTTTCCATGATCCTCACAATAGCCAAATGATATTTATTCATTCATTTATTTTAAAATTCCAATAGAGTTAAAATGCAGTGTTATATTAGTTTCAGGTGTACAATATAGTGATTCAACAATTCTATGCATTACTCAGTGCTTATCACATTAAGTGTACTCTTAATCTCCATCACCTATCTCACCCATCCCCTACCCACCTCCCTCTGCTAATCATTTTTTTTTTCTATAGTTAAGAGTCTGTTTCTTGGTTTCTGTCTTTTTTTCCCTTTGCTTATTTGTTTTGTTTCTTAAGTTCTACATCAGTGAAATCATATGATATTTGTCTTTCTTTGTCTAGCTTATTTCACTTAGCATTGTATCCTCTAGATCCATCCATGTTGTTGCAAATGGCAATATTCCATTCTTTTTTTTTATGGCTGAGTAATACTCCATTGTGTATTTATACCACATCTTCTTTACCATTCATCTATCGATGGACACTTGGGTTGCATCTATAATTTGGCTGTTGTAAATAATGCTGCAATAAACATAGGGGTATACATATCCTTTTTGAATTACTCTTTTTATATTATTTGGGTAAATACCCAATAGTGGAATTACTGGATCATATGGTAATTCTATTTTTAACTTTTCTTTTTTTTTTTTTTTTTTTTTTTTTTATTTTTTTTTATTTTTAACTTTTCAAGGAAACTCCATACTGTTTTCCCCAGTTAAACAAATGATTTTTAAAAAATCATCATCACAGTGAATTATATCTCTGCTTTTTAAATTTCTACCTAAGCTGCTTCTGTTCCAAATTCCTTATGATGGTGTATAGTACCTATATAATCTGGGCTTCCTTATGTACCTTGAATTTGTCAAACTTATTCCTACATTGGGGTCCTTGCCTTGACCTTTCTTTCCTTTCCCACAGTTTTTGCATGGCTGGCTCCCTCTTATCATTCAGGTCTTCAGTGAAATGTCACCACTTTGAGAGAGGACTTGCCCTCCTCTCCTTTTTGTTACAGAATTGGTAGCAGGTAGTATACTAAACACACTGTTCTCTATATTGCCTTTTTCACTTACTGCATTTTTGAGATTTTAGATTTTTCCATATTAGCGTCCAATGAGCTTTCTAGTTCCTTTTAATGTTTACAGCATTCCATTGAATGAATTAGTTTTCTCTCCCTATAATTTAATCAGTTTCCTATTGATGGGCATTTAGGTTATTTAAGTCTTTTTTTTTTCTTTTATACACACTACTGCAATTAATGATCTTGTATATATGTTATCTTCACATGAAAAAGTAAATTGGTAGAATAAATTCTAGTAGTGGACTTAGAGCAATTAAAGTATATGCATTTGTAATTTGTTACATATAGCTCAATTTTAAAATTGGTATTTTAAATGCCTTTTTTTAATACTTTCACTTGAGCATTAGCATTTATCTTCCCCTTTACCAGAAAGATGAAAAGTGGCTTACCTTAAAATTATAATGTGTTCTATTAATTCTAAGTGGCCCTAATACTGGGTTTCTTCTTCCCTTTGGTATCCCATCCCTGTACTCTTACCCTCATCACCACCTGACCCTAGCAGTTATATCTAGGCACATGGATACTCAGGTAGAGATGACCATGAAACTAAATGTGAGTAAAACTGATGCATGCAACCTTGGAGCTTGAAAATAAAGCCATTTGGCCAGTTATTTGTCTCCCTCCTGCTTGTTATGTGAGTTGAAAATGGGGATGTAGCACTTACCCAGCTCGAACCTTGCAGGTGAGGATAATAACTTAGGGTAAGATAGGGCAATACATGGGAGGAATCTGGATCTTTGAATGGTCTTAGGAAACAGAGTAGCCTCTACCTACACTGCTTTCTTTTGGACTGTAATATGAGATAGAAACAAACTGTTACCTTATTTAAGCTCCTGTATATTTGATCTTTTTGAAAGATCTTTTGAAAGACTGTACCCTAATACAGAAATGTAAATAGAAATTGATGAGAAAGAATAGACAAAAAGAGAACAAGAACTATCTAAATGTATATTTTAGGTCCTTGGTTATTGTTGCCTTAGGTGGAATTTTGTGACTCATGGTATTAATAATAGAAAAACGTGTATTTTGAGCATATTGATCTGTTTGGATGTTTGGGTCTATGGAGTCACTTAAGTGGCCTTATAGAATGATTATAATTCTACCACTGTTGGTTGGAACTCACAAAATACTTTCTGTGTTTATTCATTTTCAGTCATGCGAGTTTTGCATGTTTTATTTTTCTGAACACTGACTAGTAATGTCTGCTCATTTTATTACTTATTGTGGTCTTCAGACTTGACTAAAATAGAGCATGCATATTATGCTTTGCCCATGTTCTGATGGTTGTATAAGGCAGTATAAGGTTGTACTTGCTTAGCGTTTTGCAGTTCATTAAGTGCTTCTATCTGTTAAGATCAGTTTCAGTCATAAAAAACAGAAAGCCTCAAACAGGGAAAAGACAAGACGAAAGTTATTTCTTGTGGGAAAGTCTTAAGTAGAGAGTTCAGGGTTCCATGTGGTGCTCCTTACAGTATGTAGGGATTTGGGCTCTTTCTGCCATGCTCTTGTTTTTTTGTTTTTTGGTGTTATGGCCTCAAATTAATGATCGAAGGTGGCAGTATGTGCGTACTAGGCAGCAAAATGGAGGAAGGAATGAGTATGAGAACAAAAGGTGGTCATGTACTACCTCTTATGGATAGTTTCTGGAAGTTGTCACTTGACACTTATTCCATCTCTGTATCCCATTTGCCAGAATTTAAGTCACAAAACCAGAAAATGTTTATATTTGGCAGCCACCTATCTAATTAAAAATTTCTTTACTATAAAAGTAATGGGATAGGGGAATAAATATTGGAAAACAACTATTAATTTCTACCACATCATTTATATTTTTATCCCACCCATTATTTCTGTACTTTTTGGTCCACACTACTTTATGTGGCAAGCAGAGCAAGTCATTGTTTTCATTTTATGGAAGATGATACTGATTTTTTTGAGAGATAAAATTACTTAAACAGCTCAGTTAGTATTGGCTTCATTTCGAAGGCTAATTACCAGACAGTATGTGGCACAGCTAGGACTAAAGAGGTGCTCCTTTATCAATGTATTACAGAGAAGGATAATACTGGTGAAAAATCATAATATTTTGAAAATGAGAACAGAATTCTATGAAATAGAAATTTTGTGGATGGAGTCGGGAATATACATTTACTTTTGTTCATTAGACTCTAGCTTATACCCTGGTTGAGGATTTATTTGAAAACAGATTAAAAAATGCATTAGTTATCTACGGCTGTGTAACAATTATGCCTATACTTACTGGCATAAAACATTTATTATCTGACAGTTTCTCTGGGTTAGAAATCCAGGTGTGAGTCAGATGGGTCCTTTGGCTTTGGATCTCTCACACGTTACAGTCACCTCAAGGTTTGACTGATAGATCTGCTTCCTACCTCCTTCAGTTCCTTGTAGGTTATTGGATTGAAGTGTTCATCATGATCTATTTGTCAGAGGACTCTTTGGTATACTTGACACGTGGCCTCTCCACAGAGCATCTACAACATGGCAGCTTACTTCATCAGACCAAGAGAGAGGGCTAGCAAAAGAGAATGTGCTAGCAAGAATAGAAGTCACAATTTTTGTAACCTAATTATGGAAGTGACATCTCATAACTTTTGCCATATTCTTTTCATTAGAAGGAAGTTACTAGGACCAGCCCACACTCAAGGGGAGGAAATTACACAAGTAGATGAATACCAGAAGCAGAAGCTGTCGAAACCACGTTAGAAGCTACTTAACACAAGTATTAATTTCAAAACTGAGAGTCTTCCGAATATGGCAACTTGATATTATCGTATGTACTAGCTATGGAGGTGAAGTAGCTAATGTCTAAATAATTTTTTTTTTATTTTTAATAACTGGAAGTTTGTACTCTTGAATACCCCCCCCCCCCCTCCTCTGGCAACCACCACATTGTTCTCTGTATCTTTGAGTCTGTTTTGTTTTGTTTTTTAGGTTACATATATCAGAGAAACCACAGTATTTATCTATCTGACTTATTTTGCTTAGCATAACATCCTCTAGAACCATCCATGTTGTCACAAATGGCAAGATTCCATTTTTGGTATGTGTGTATATGTATATCTTTATCCATTCATTGATTGTTGGATGTAAGTATCTTCCATGTCTTGACTATTATAAATAATACTACAATGGTCTTAGGCATGTATATATCTGTTTTTTTTTTTTTTTTTTGTATGTATCTTTTTGAATTGGTGGTTTCATTTTCTTTGGATAAATACCCAGAAGTGGAATTCCTGTATCTTATGGTAGTTCTAGTTTTAATTTTTTGAGGAACCTTCATACTGTTTTCCAGAGTGATTTCACCAACAGTGCATGAGGGTTCCCTTTTCTCCATATGCTTGCCAACACTTGTTATCATCCTTTGAGCACACCTATTAAAATAGGTGTGAGGTGATATCTCATTGTGGTTTGCATTTCCCTGTTGATTAGAGTGTCTTTTCTTGTGTCTGTTGGCAATTTTATGTCTTCTTTGGAGACATGTCTATTTAGTTCCTTTGCCCATTTTTAAATTGGATTTTTTAAAATATTGAATCATGTGAGTTCTTTTTTTTTTAATTAGAGTTCAATTTGCAACATATAGCATAACACCCAGTGCTCAGCCCATCAAGTGTGCCCCCCTCAGTGCCCGTCGCCCAGTCACCCCCACCCCCCGCCCACATCCCTTTCCACCACCCCTTATTCGTTTCCCAGAGTTAGGAGTCTCTCATGTTCTGTTTCCCTCTCTGATATTTCCCACTCATTTTCTCTCCTTTCCCCTTTATTCCCTTTCACTATTTTTTATATTCCCCAAATGAATGAGAACATATAATGTTTGTCCTTCTCTGATTAACTTATTTCACTCAGCATAATACCTTCCAGTTCCATCCACGTTGAAGCATATGGTGGGTATAGGTCATTTCTAATGGCTGAGTAATATTCCATTGTATACATAAACCACATCTTCTTTATCCATTCATCTTTCGATGGACACCAAGGCTCCTTCCACAGTTTGGCTATTGTGGCCATTGCTGCTATAAACATCGGGGTGCAGGTGTCCTGGCATTTCACTGCATCTGTATCTTTGGGGTAAATCCCCAGCAGTGCAATTGCTGGGTTGTAGGGCAGATCTATTTATAACTCTTTGAGGAACCTCCACACAGTTTTCTAGAGTGGCTGTTCCAGTTCACATTCCCACCAACAATGCAAGAGGGTTCCCCTTTCTCCACATCCACTCCAACATTTGTGATTTCCTGCCTTGTTAATTTTCCCCATTCTCACTGGTGTGAGGTGGTATCTCATTGTGGTTTTGATTTGTATTTCCCTGATGGCAAGTGATGCAGAGCATTTTCTCATGTGCTTGTTGGCTGTGTCTGTGTCTTCCTCTGTGAGATTTCTGTTCATGTCTTTTGCCCATTTCATGATTGGATTGTTTCTTTGCTGTTGAGTTTAATAAGTTCTTTATAGATCTTGGATACTAGCCTTTTATCCGAAAGGTCATTTGCAAATATCTTCTCCCATTCTGTAGGTTGTCTTTTAGTTACGTTGACTGTTTCTTTTGCTGTGCAAAAGCTTCTTATCTTGATGAAGTCCCAATAATTCATTTTTGCTTTTGTTTCCCTTGGCTTCATGGATGTATCTTGCAAGAAATACTGTGGCCAAGTTCAAAAAGAGTGTTGCCTGTGTTTTCCTCTAGGATTTTGATGGAATCTTGTCTCACATTTAGATCTTTCATCCATTTTGAGTTTATCTTTGTGTATGGTGTAAGAGAATGGGTCAGTTTCATTCTTCTTCATGTGGATGTCCAATTTTCCTAGAATCATTTATTGAATAGACTGTCTTTTTTCCAGTGGATACTCTTTACTGCTTTATCGAATATTACTTGACCATAGAGTTAAGGGTCTACTTCTGGATTCTTTATTCTGTTCCATTGATCTATGTGTCTGTTTTTGTGCCAGTACCACACTGTCTTAATGACCACAGCTTTGTAGTACAACCTGAAATCTGGCATTGTGATGCCCCCAGATATGGTTTTCTTTTTTAATATTCCCCTGGCTATTCAGGGTCTTTTCTGATTCCACACAAATCTTAAGATGATTTGTTCCAACTCTCTAAAGAAAGTCCATGGTATTTAGATAGGGATTGCATTAAACGTGTAAATTGCCCTGGGTAACATTGACATTTTCACAATATTAATTCTGCCAATCCATGAGCATGGAATATTTTTCCATCTCTTTGTGTCTCCCTCAATTTCTTTCAGAAGTGTTCTGTAGTTTTGAGGGTTTAGATCCTTTACCTCTTTGGTTAGGTTTATTCCTAGGTATCTTATGCTTTTGGGTGCCATTGTAAATGGGATTGACTCCTTAATTTCTCTTTCTTCAGTCTCCTTGTTAGTGTATAGAAATGCCACTGACTTCTGGGCATTGATTTTGTATCCTGCCACACTGCCAAATTGCTGTATGATTCTAGCAATCTTGGGGTGGAGGCTTTTGGGTTTTCTATGTAGAGTATCATGTCATTGGCGAAGAGGGAGAGTTTGACTTCTTCTTTGCCAATTTGAATGCCTTTTATTTCTTTTTGTTGCCTGATTGCTGAGGCTAGGACTTCTAGTACTATGTTGAATAGCAGTGGTGAGAGTGGACATCCCTGTCTTGTTCCTGATCTTAGGGGAAAGGCTCCCATTGTTTCCCCATTGAGAATGATATTTGCTGTGGGCTTTTCGTAGACAGCTTTTAAGATGCTGAGGAATGTTCCCTCTATCCGTACACTCTGAAGACTTTTGATCAGGAATGGATGCTGTATTTTGTCAAATGCTTTCTCTGCATCTATTGAGAGGATCATATGGTTCTTGTTTTTTCTCTTGCTAATATGATCAATCACATTGATTGCTTTATGAGTGTTGAACCAGTCTTGCATCCTGGGGATAAATCTCACTTGGTCATGGTGAATAATCTTCTTAATGTATTGTTGGATCCTATTGGCTAGTATCTTGTTGAAAATTTTTACATCTATGTTCATTTGGGATATTGGTCTATAATTCTCCTTTTTGGTGGGGTCTTTGTCTGGTTTTGGAATTAAGGTGATGCTGGCCTCATAGAACGAGTACTACCTCAGAGTACTCATAGAAGTACTCCATCTCTTTCTATCTTTCCAAACAGCTTTAGTAGAATAGGTATGGTTTCTTCTTTAAACGTTTGATAGAATTCCCCTGGGAAGCCATCTGGCCCTGGACTTTTGTGTCTTGGGAAGTTTTTGATGACTGCTTCAATTTCCTCCTTGGTGATTGGCATGTTCAGGTTTTCTATTTCTTCCTGTTCCAGTTGTGGTAGTTTGTGGTTTTCCAGAAATGTGTCCATTTCTTCTAGATTGCCTAATTTATTGGCGTAAAGCTACTCATAATAAGGTTTTAAAGTCATTTGTATTTCCTTGGTGTTGGTAGTGATCTCTCCTTTGTCATTCATGATTTTATTAACTTGAGTCTTTTCTCTCTTCTTTTTAATAAGTCTGGGTAATGGTTTATCTATCTTATTTATTCTTTCATAGAACCAACTCCTGGTTTTGTTAATCTGTTCCACAGTTCTTCTGGTCTCTATTTCATTGAGTTCTGCTCAAGTCTTTATTAACTCTCTTCTTCTGCTGGGTGTAGGATCTATTTGCTGTTTTTTCTCCAGCTCCTTTAGGTGCAAGGTTAGCTTTTGTATTTGAGTTCTTTCCAGTTTTTGAATGGATGCTTGTATTGCGATGTATTTCCCCCTTAGGACTGCTATTGCTGCATCCCAAAGATTTTGAACGGTTGTATCTCCATTCTCATTAGTTTCCATGAATCTTTTTAATTCTTCTGTAATTTCCTGGTTGACCCTTTCATCTTTTAGCAGGATGGTCCTTAACCTCCACGTGTTTGATCTCCTTCCAAACTTCTTGTGATTTGGTTCTAATTTCAAAGCATTATGGTCTGAAAATAGGCAGGGGACGATCCCCATCTTTTGGTATCTGTTAAGACCTGATTTGTGACCCAGTATGTGGTCTATTCTGGAGAAGGTTCCATGTGCACTTGAGGAGAATGTGTATTCAGTTGAGTTTGGATGTAAAGTTCTGTAAATATCTGTGAAATCCATCTGGTCCAGTGTATCATTTAAAGCTCTTGTTTCTTTGGAGATATTGTGCTTAGAAGATCTGTCAATTGTAGAAAGCACTAGATTGAAGTCACCAAGTATAAGTGTATCATCTAAGTATGTCTTAACTTTCGTTATTACTTGATTGATATACTTGGCAGCTCCCACATTCGGGGCATAAGTATTCATGATTGTTATGTCCTCTTGTTGGGTAGATCCTCTAAGTATGATATAGTGTCCATCTTCCTCTCTTACTACAGTCTTTGGGATAAACTTTAATTTATCTGATATAAGGATGGCTACTCCTGCTTTCTTTTGAGGACCATTTGAATGGTAAATGGTCTTCCAACCTTTTATTTTCAGGCTGTAGGTGTCCTTATGTCTAAAATGAGTCTCTTGTAGACAGCAAATAGATGGGTCCTGCTTTTTTATCCAGTCTGAAACCCTGCGCCTTTTGATGGGGTCATTAAGCCTATTCATGTTCAGAGTTACTATTGAAAGATATGATTTTAGTGTCATCATGATATCTAAATGCAATTAAAGATTGCATCTTGAATTTGCAAAAATTATATAGGAATATTTGCCAGAGCATCTACTAGTAAAAATGAATAATTGTTATCTCATTATCAGTAGGGAATTATTTTAATTGTGCAGAACTATGCATTTGTTAAGAAAAAGGATGTAGATTTATTTGTTGGGAAATATTTATTTCATGGGAAGGTTGCCCATGATATGTCAACTGCAAAAAATTTATAAAATACTGTGTATAGGGGATCCCTGGGTGGCGCAGCGGTTTGGCGCCTGCCTTTGGCCCAGGGTGCGATCCTGGAGACCCGGGATTGAATCCCACGTCGGGCTCCCGGTGCATGGAGCCTGCTTCTCCCTCTGCCTGTGTCTCTGCCTCTCTCTCTCTCTCTCTGACTATCATAAATAAATAAAAAAATTAAAAAAAAATACTGTGTATAATACCTCATTTTTATTTAAAGAAGTGAAACGGATATATGTTTCATGTACATACAGAAAAATTTCTGGAAGTATTCAACAATATACTAATCAGTGTTTTTCTCTTTATGGATGCAATGTATTAGCAGATTATATTTATTTCTTTTTATCATTCCTTATTTATTTATTTATTTTTAATTGTGGTAAAATATAAAATTTACCATAATATCAGTTTTTAAAGATTTTATTGATTTATTTGAGAGAAAGAGAGAGCATGGAAGGGGAAGGGGCAGAAAAAAAGGAGGAGCATATGCTCCACTGAGCAGGGAGCCTGACCCTGGGGCTGATCCTAGGACCCTGGGATCATGACCTAAACCAAACACAGATGCTTAACTGACTGAGCCACCCAGGCACTCCTCACTTTTTTAAGATTTATTTCATTTAAGTTAAAGTTGGGAGAGAGACCACATACATGTGAGGGAGGAGGGCAGATAGAGAAGGAGAGAGAGTCTTAGATCTCAGACTAAACACAAAGCTCAATGCGGGTCTCTCTCAGCCCATGAGATCAAGCCCTGAGCTGAGACCGAGTCCAATGCTTACAGGACTGCACCACCTTGGGGACCCTACCACTTTTAAATGTTGAGTAGTGTTAAGGACATTCACCGTTTTTGAACTCTGTTTTATCTTGCAAAACTGGAACTATACCCATTAAGCAACAACTCCCCATACTACCCTTTTCCTAGTCCATGGATGTCACCTTTCCTCTTTTTTGTCCATATTGAGTTTGACTACTCCAGGTACCTCATATAAGTGGAATGATATTGTGACTAGCTTATTTCATTTAGCATCATGTCTTCATAGTTTATCCATGTTGTAGCATGATAAGAATTTTCTTCCGTTTTAAGACTGGATGATTTTCCATTGTATGTGTGAACCACATTTGGTTGATACATTTATCTGTTGGTGAACACTTTAGTTGCTTCCATCTTTTGATTATTGTGAATAGTACCGCTATTAACGTGGGTCTCTTTAAGACCCTGCTATTAATTCTTCTGGGTATACACCTAGAATAGAACTGCTGGTAACTTTATTTTTAATATTTTAAGGAATGAACATTCTGTTTTCCATAGTATCTATATGATTTTATATGCCACTAACAGTGTTAGTTACTCTTCAACATTTGTTATTTTCTGTTTGTTTTTTTTTTTTTTTTTTGGTTTTGTTTGTTTTTGATAGTAGCTACTCTAATGAGTTTGAGATGATTCTATATTATTTGTTTTCTAAAGAGTGTTGCTATTATTTTTACATTCAGAGTGAACTATAAGGAAATTTCCATTTTGTAAAAATTCATTAGTTAACAACTTTTTTAGTATTGATCCAATATTATTTTCTATCATTACAGCAGGTACTACATTTATTTCAGATGTAGTAGTAAATTGTTTATTGGGAAATTAGGGTTGATTACTATGATAAATTAGAAGCTGGATGCTGAAGGGTGTTTTGAGTTTTTAGTAAAGCACTGTATCATAGTAAATATCTTAATTGTTTTAAGCAGTAAAAGGTGGAAACTCAAGAATTTTCATTCTTAGTAAATATTAACTGCTAATTTTTTTGATGGAATATTTTTGCTCAGCTTTTATTGACTAATTAAACATATTTATCAATGCCATTTTAAAAAAACAACTTTATTTGAGCTATAATTTATCATAAAATTAATCTACTTTATGTGTACAATGATTTTTAGTAAATGTACTGAGTGTGCAACCATCACCATAATCCAGTTTCTATCCAATTTCTATCTCCCCAATAAGATTCCTGTGACCAGGAACTTTCTGGCTATATAGAATTGTTGACAAAATATTTCTTATAACTGGACTGTATTTATTGCTTCTCTTAAATGAATCCAAATGTCTTTTATCTCCTGTAGCCTCCTGCATGAAATATATACATCATTAAATAGGTAAATTTTATTTAGAGGATATATAATGATACACATGAAATGTGTTTGAATTTGTAAAATTTTTAGCAAGGAAAATCTTGCATCAGAGAAAAAAAAACCTTTCATGTTTATTTTAAGGTTTCAATTAAACATTTTTCTATTTGACTTTAGTTTTAGATCTTTTACATCTGGTTTATTTTCAGTAGATCACAGTAGAAAAGATTGACAAGCTAATGAAAAACGCTTTTAATTATCTGCTGCTCATAAACATCAAAACCTTCCTAGGCAGGTCATGTTTATAGATTATTAAAATGAGAAAGAACTTAATAGAACAGTTTATCATTAATAGAGTAATAAATGCAGTCATTGGCATGGTATTTTCCTTTTACTTCACCAGAGGGCACTCTTTTCTAGTCTATTTTAACTCTGATCTATTGAATTATTATACTTTGAAAGATTTAAATCCTTTATTGGGATCCAATATTATTATTGGAGACTAATGATTTTATTTTGTAACTTTCAGTCCATTTTTTTGTGATTTTTAAATATTAGCATTAAAAAGGATGCTATAAAAAGCCAATCTTAAATGTTATAGGTAGTAGTGTATCTGGCATAAAATATCTCTTCAATATCTTCCTTTTTTTGCCTAACAGCTCTGTAATGTCACTATTTCTGTCCATGTTAAGGTTTCAGATCGAGTGGAACGACGGCTTCAGGAAATAGAAAGAGAGATGCGCACAGAAAGAGAGCTGGTGGAAAGACGTCAGGATCAACTGGGAATTATTTCTTTGCAGCTGCAGGAGGTTTGTGAAAAATACCTTCTCAGAATATAAATCTTGAGTTTGGATAGTTATTTAGCCATTGTTAAAATGGTTAGAGTTCCTTGGTCATTACATGTATATTTTGGTGCATATGAGAAGTATAGCATATGGGTTATCTGGTTTAGTGTGTGAACACAGCCCTACCTAGTTCAAACTCAAAGTCTACTGCTTGCTGGCTGTGTGGCCTGGGGCAAGTTCCTTATCTAGGCCCATATCCTCTGTGAAAAATGGAAATAATAATAGTACTTACCTAATCATGTTGGTGTGAGGATAAATGAATGAACACTTATAAAGCATTTAATATAGTGTCTGGCATGTACTAAAAAATATTAACTGAAAGTATGATTACTCTGATCAGTTTTTCTTGGGATGACCTAGACAGAGGTCAGTCAGCAAGCTATGGCCAATGGGCCAAATGTGGCCTATTGCCTATTTTTGTAAATACAGTTTTATTGGAACACAGCAATTCCATTCATTTACTATTTGTGGGTGGTTTCTTGACGCTGTGGCAGCACTGAGGAGTTGTAAAAAAGACCATATGACCCACAAAACCTAAAGTATTGACTGTCTGGCCCTTTTATAGAAAGTTTGCCAACCCCTGGACTACACTATAGTCAAACCATTCCAAAACTGAGATCACTTACCTTTTAGGTACCTTTTTTATTTTGAAATTTCAGACTTAGGAGAGAGTTGAAAAATTAGAACAAAGAATTTCTTCTGTATACCCTTTATGTAGATTTCCCCCAGTATTCACATTTTACCCCACTTGCTCTATCATTTTATGTACTTATGATAATTAAAACAATTATACATTACAGATATATAATTTTTTGAGCTAGTTGCAGAAGTGATGTAAATACTTTTAAACCTAAATAATATAGTGTGTATATTCTCTTCCATAATCATAGGAAATTAACATTGGATCAATACTATGATATCTATACTTTTTTTTTAATCTATACTTTTTATTCAAATTTTGCCACTAACATCCTTTTATAGTCCAGAATACAGTACAGGGTCACATACTGCATTTGTCTCTTCAGTCTCTTTTGATCTAGAACAGTTTTTTCATTTTTTCTTTATTGTTCATGACTTTGACAACTTTGCAGAGTGCTGGCCAGTTATTTTGTAGAATGTCTTGCAGTTTGGTTTATTGATATTGTCTCATGACTGAATTAGATTATGGACTTTTGGCAGGAAACTCAGAAACTTGGTGTTGCATTTTTAACGGGACACCTTATTAAGAGGCATGTAATGTCCATTTATTCTATTACTGGTGAAAACTGAACATTTGGTAACATTCATGAAGCACTTGTTACTACAAGTGATGCTAAATAGTAATATTTTTTGGTACATATTCCATCATTTTTTCTACATTTATTAATTGGATTTCTATTCTGAGGAAAGGCTTTGCTTTTTCCCATTAATTAATTAACTAATTAATTAATGTTGGTATAGATTTGTGAATTCTCATTGTAGAAAATTTGGGCAGCCTGGGTGGCTCAGCGGTTTAGCGCCTCTTTCAGCCTAGGGTGTGATCCTGCGGACCCGGGATCGAGTCCCACGTCGGGCTCCCTGCATGGAGCCTGCTTCTTCTTCTGCCTGTGTGTGTCTCTGCCTCTCTCTCTCTGTGTTTCTCATAAATAAATAAATAAAATCTTTTTTTAAAAAAAAGAAAATTTGTTGAATTTCCCTTTAAATATGTATCTATACATAGAGTATAAAAGTTAAACTCTATGTGTGCTTGAAGATCATTGACCCTTATAAATTGATGGATTAATTTTTTTTAAATTATTAGGATATACTGCCAATTGAAAATTAGGAGCAAAAATGGCAACCCTGAAATTATAATGTAAGCAATAGAAAAATCTACCTTTGTTTTCTAAAATTCCATTTTCTTTCATTTTACAAAAGGAGGCATACCCCTGTTAGTTGGTAATTACTTTGAAGAGGATACTTTGTTGAATAATTAGATGTGGGTAGCCTTTTTTTTTTTTTAAGTTTGATTTTTATACATTTGTTCTCAAAGCAAATTGCATCTGGTGAGCATAAGAATAGTACTGAAGAGACAATTGTTCTTTTTTGCAAGAGAAAATTAGAGAAATTTTCCATACTTATTTTCTTCTTTCTTTGCAGAATGCACAAAATTACAAAGAAAGAGGGAAAGGAAGATTGCTTCCCACCCCTATTCTTGAGAAACCAGAGCCTGAATATTTGCATTGTAATTGTCAATTTGACTAAAAGCTTGAGCTGTGATTTGGAATTCCATCTCTGATAATACAGTAGAGGATCACTATTGATAAGAAATGTTTAATTTCATATTTTGTCACTTTAATATAAGTGGTGACCTATACACCTTTAAAAGGTGGTTTTGGATTAAACAGTGCAGTGGAAGCTGGAAGGATTAATTTAGGCTGATATGTTTCCTACTCCCAAGTTAAGTGGCTTAGGCTGTTCTGGAAAGGTCATGTTTAAGGAAAGGAAACACTTTGCTTTCTTTTCAATATTGCAAAAGGTATTTTTGCAAATACCTATGCTGTATGATGATAGTAATTGATATATTTTGTTTCTGGCTATGGTGAGAAAATGAATCTATAGGTGAGTAAGGAGGTCTGGACTTTTAGCCACTGTACTCTTCTGCCTCCCTAAAATGTGTAATTCAATATTAGTGAAATTATGACATTTAAAAATTGTTAAGATAATAGGAGTATTCATTAAAAATTCCAGGATATCAGAGATTTCTAGGTATAATGCCATATTATGGGGAGGCAATATGTAGTTTTGGCTAAAACCTTCTTTTTAGTGATCTTAATGAGGTTCTTATTCCTTGGAGTTTTATTTGTTCCCATTTAATGAAAAATACAGTTATTAATCATTGGAAATTGGTTGAGAAACAGCTACTCTGCTCTTCTTGTTTAGAGGTCTTAAGGAATTATTCACTTTTTTTTTTGTTCTCTCTTTAATGTGTATGTGTGTGTTTTTTTTCTCCCTCCTGGTCTAAGCAGGAGGGCTATGGACACTGGAATCTGCTTCCTTTTTTGAGTCGCAACTATTCATGTGCTATTGGTGTCACATGAATGTCAGATTTTCTTTAACTTGATAAGGACATTCACTGGCCTTCAGACTTCATATATCATATTTTAAACAATGTTGTTTTCATACCTCAGTAGAGGCCTTCTTAGGTGATTATTTCATATTATATAATAAATATTCTTTTTATGCATCTCTTAAATTTTGAATGGTTATTCTAATATTCTGAAATTTAAATAATAAAATTTAAATATTGTTAATCCTATAACCATCAATCTTTCCTTGTTATTAAACTGATGTACAAACAATAAAATACTTGTTTAACATTTATCATATTACAAACTCCTTTTGATCAGATGCTTGATAATAACTTTGATTAGTTAAATTTAGTGGAGCAGGGGAGGCATGGTGGGTGCTAGGGACACAAAGTATTTAGAAATAAACCCAAGTTAAGACTTTTCTTTTGGTAAGCCCCCAAATAACATAAAATCCCAATAAATTCTTGGCTATGGCATCTTGGGAATTTCTGACTTGTTTTTTACTAGCTGTTTCTAGTAAATGGAATGTTATATCTTTGTCTTCATTTGAATTATTTAAAATGAAATACATGAGATAAGTGCTGGGTTCATATTTGTATATGCCTTTCAGAATATTTTATAGTATATTAAAATGCTAGTTCTCCCACTTACTCTCACCAATAATATTCCATGCTTGCCAGTGATCTAGGGTGAATCAGTTGCCTCAAGGCTTAAAGGTGCTTCATGGAGAAGTCTGTGGGGAAGGTGAAGTATGGAATCTTAATTGAAGATGTTGAAGATTTGTGGGAAATTGTTAAGTGTAAAATGGGAGCTGAGCACGGTGGTTTTCAGTCTGTACACCTATGAGAAACCAGATTATGTGAGCCTCATCAGTAACATTAAAGCCTTGTACAGAAAAGTTTAAGTGATTGATAGATTTTTTTCCCAATAATTTTCTTCAACTTTTGGCATCTGTACCAATTGTGAAAAGCCTAATGAAGAAATAGCTATTTGTTCCTTCCCGGAAACGTCATTATGGCTCCAGAGATGCTGAGTAATATGGATACTTCACCTAAGAAAAGCCTTGGGTACAGCTTATAAATGTATTTAGTTTGGACTCATTAAGGGAGAAGCTTCTAAGGAAGCCAAGAATGTTTTCCTAATGTCCTCTTAATAGCTTTAGCATTTCCCTTGAGACTTTTGTGTCAATTCAGAGGAGAACCTAGTGCAGCAAATGTTCTAATGTGGCCTCATTAACCCCTTCCTCTTGAGACTCTTCTTCTTGGTTTGGAAACATGGAGGCCTTTCTGAGGCTGGTAGATTTTGGACTCTCTGTTGCTTACTTATCTTTTCCAGACTGAATTGTCTTACTTTTTTTGGCACTTTACCCTCATGTTTCCATAGTCAGTGCTCTGACATTTTCATATTTATTTCATAGTATAAGCTTCCCCTTCCCCACTGATATTACTAGATACTTTTTTATATAAATACCCACTAAATCACCCTGACATTGACCAGTCCAATAGCCTCCCTGGGCTTTGAAAAAGGCCAATAGAATATACAAGTAAATAGGAGTTTAAAATATAAGCTCCATGTAAAGCATGAGGAAAGCTAGAAGATGCACCTTATTTTCCCATTCCTTGGTAAATTAGCTCTAGTATGTAGTCCTTTTTGGGCCCTGGTGACCACGAGGGATGTAGTAAACCCCAAATAACACAGTAAGGGTGATATTCAGGAGCCTCAGATTACTAGCAGCCTGAAAGCAGATGTTGCTGTATTATGTCTCACATAATTCTTTTATTTAACATTTTTATTAAATATTTAGTATGGAATGTATTTAATCATGTAATTTAAATAAATGTATAACTAAATGTGATCATATCATAAATCGGTCATACATTTTCTTTTTAGTCCAGCTTTATTTATTGGCTTGGCTCATTTTCCCCCCATCTCTTATGTGTTCATTCTTTGATATCAACCATTAACCTCATTCCCTAAAAAAAAGGAACCAGCGTAAACAGCCTGGGAGGTGATCCCTTTATATTTTCTTTAATTATTGGTTTTAATTATCCTAGACAGATGTATATGGACCATATGTACTTTGCATGTATAGGATTTTTTGGGTATGTTTCATTTTAATAAAATGGGATCACATTATATACATAAACACACACGTTTCACCTTTTGCTTTTTTTCTCTCACCAGTACTTTCTGGAAATTCCTTCAACTAGCTCATGTGGTTCAAACATTATCTTTTATTACTACAGATGGATTTTTATTATAATAGAGGCTATCAGATTATTTTTCCAAATGGTTCTAACCTTTTGTATTTCTGTTAGTAAAATGGTTGAGAATGGACCTTTCCTTACATTCTCTTTAATTTTTGCTGGGCTCATGTGTATAAAGTATTAACTCATTTTTATGCTTATTTGCATTTCTCTGTTAGTGACTTTGAACATCTTTTCATATATTTGTTGGCAGTTTGCATTTGTGCCTGTACAGATAGCTTGTTTATCACTTATTTGAAAATATTGGATTACTTGTGTTTTCCCTCAGGAATTTTACTTTTTAATGGCATGAGAGAGGAATCTGTTATTTTTTATGTGACTAATGAATTGCCT
Source organism: Canis aureus (assembly GCF_053574225.1). NCBI lineage: Eukaryota > Metazoa > Chordata > Mammalia > Carnivora > Canidae > Canis > Canis aureus. The sequence continues at coordinate 56,560,171 of NC_135619.1, read as the reverse complement.
CAGCATCATTTTTGAATAATTTGTTCTTTCCCCTCTGATTTAAATGCAACTTTTGTTATATATCTAGTTTCCCATGGAATCTCTCTGGTTCTATACGCTTTTCTACTGATCTGTTTGCCCCTGAACTGAAATCACTTTATCTCCATTATCATAGCTTTCATTATATTTTGGTAAGTGATAATGAAAATCTCTTGTCATGTTCCATGAAAAATCTTGCTGGCATTTTGATTGTAATTGTACTGACTACATAGATGAATTTGAAGAGGGGTGTTTTCTAATGTTCTTCAGTAATGTTTTGTAATAAGGTCTTATGCATCTTTTGTTAGACTTATTCCTAGGTATCTACAGTTTTTCTTTCTATTGTGAATGGAATATTTTCTTTTATTACATCTCTGATTGGTTATCTCTAGTATATAGGAGTGCAGTTGGTTTTATATGTATGCAACAATTTTGCTTACTGATCTTATTTTATAATTTGTTAGCAGCTTTCATGTATTACTATCATGTACTATATACTGTGTAGAAGATAATCATATATGAAATGAAAGCCAATTTGGTCTCTAACTATATAATTCTTTTATGTTGCTTTATTGCACTGGCTAGAAACTCAAGTGCGATGTTGGAATAGAAACAAAGATAACAAGAATTTTTACTTTATTCCTATTTTTTATAGGGATGCTTCTAAAATGTTAATCTTGGTGCATGTTGTTTGCTCCTGGTTTTTTCAGTGGTGTCCTTTATCAGATTAAGAACATCGCCTTCTATTCCTAGGTTTACAAGAGTTGTTTTTTGTTTGTTTCTTTTTAAAAAATCATAATATGTTGTGGAATTTATCAAATACTCTTGTTTGCTATATTTCTCTTTTGATATTGAAATATGGTTGACTTTATCAATAGATATTGACCCCTCCTAGCATTTATTTATTTGATCATAATGTATTGGTTTTTTTTATACATTGTTGAGTTAATTTGCCAGTGTTTTCTTAGGATTTTTATATTTATGCTTGAGGGCTTATAATTTTCTTGTACTGCTGGCTTTGGTTTTGGGAGCAAGATTACATTACATTACATTACAATATTACATACTTCATAAAATGAATTAGGTAGATTCCACCCCTTTCTGTTTTCTGATTCTGTTTAGGAGAGGGATTTTTTTTTTCTTGAATGTTTGTTAAAACTCACCCATAAAACGATTTGTGCCTATTATCTTTTTGGTGGTTGAGGTTTTCAATTTCTTTGTTTTTGTTGTTCTTTTTTTTTTTTTTTGGTTATATAGTTTTTTTATTTTTAAAGTCAGTTTGGTAATTCATGATTTTATGTTATCCATTTAGCCTTTAGTTTGAAGGTAATTTTAAAAAGCAGTCATAGCCCTGATTTATTTATAAATCTTTCTTCGAAGCTATATACTTTTTCACTTTAATATTACTTGTTATTCCTTTTTTCTTATTAGTCTTGCTAGATATATGATTATTAGTTTTCATTTTGACCAGCTTTATTACTCCATAAACTTTTGTTTTGAACTCTATTTTTTCTTCCTTTTTTGTTTGTAGGATTACTCTGTTTCAGTTTTTTGGCTTGCAAGTTGTAACATTAACTGATTTTAAAAATTATTGCAAATTCATCAATAAATGACCATATATTTTGATAAGCTATTCTCTTATGGTGGCATAGTTCTAAATCTTTTATTATTTCTTTCATGATTTTCTCTGTAACTTAAAACTTACTTAGGAATGCCTATTTTTTTTTTAATTTTTATTTATTTATGATAGTCACACAGAAAGAGAGGCAGAGACACAGGCAGAGGGAGAAGCAGGCTCCATGCACCGGGAGCCCGACGTGGGATTCGATCCCGGGTCTCCAGGATCGCGCTCTGGGCCAAAGGCAGGCGCCAAACCGCTGCGCCACCCAGGGATCCCCAGGAATGCCTTTTGAAAAACCCAAATGTGTATATGCTTGCTTAACTCTTTTTATTATTAATTTTTACTTCCTTTGAAATTCGTTGAAACTTTTGACAGTTGATACCAGGATCAATTTTTTGGGTAAATATTCTGTGAGTATAAGAATTGAACATATTTTCAATTTAACATATGATATGCATACATACACACTCCTATAAGGTTAGTAGGTCAAGTTTGTAAATTTATTGTTCCGTTCTTTTGTATTATTTTAAAATAAATTTATTTTTTATTGGTGTTCAATTTACCAACATACAGAATAACACCCAGTGCTCATCCCGTCAAGTGCCCCCCTCAGTGCCCGTCACCCATTCACCCCCACCCCTCGCCGTCCTCCCCTTCCACTACCCCTAGTTTGTTTCCCAGAGTGAGGAGTCTTTATGTTCTGTCTCCCTTTCTGATATTTCCCACACATTTCTTCTCCCTTCCCTTATATTCCCTTTCACTATTATTTATATTCCCCAAATGAATGAGAACACATAATGTTTGTCCTTCTCCGACTGACTTACTTCATTCAGCATAATACCCTCCAGTTCCATCCACATTGAAGCAAATGGTGGATATTTGTCATTTCTAATGGCTGAGTAATATTCCATTGTATACATAAACCACATCTTCTTTATCCGTTCATCTTTCGATGGACACCAAGGCTCCTTCCACAGTTTGGCTATTGTGGACATTGCTGCTATAAACATTGGGTTGCAGGTGTCCCGGCGTTTCATTGCATCTGTATCTTTGGGGTAAATCCTCAACAGTGCAATTGGTGGGTCATAGGGCAGGTCTATTTTTAACTCTTTGAGGAACCTCCACACAGTTTTCTAAAGTGGCTGTTCCAGTTCACATTCCCACCAACAGTGTAAGAGGGTTCCCTTCTCTCCGTATCCTCTCCAACATTTGTGGTTTCCTGCCTTGTTAATTTTCCCCATTCTCACTGGTGTGAGGTGGTATCTCATTGTGGTTTTGATTTGTATTTCTCTGATGGCAAGTGATGCAGAGCATTTTCTCATGTACGTGTTGCCCATGTCTATGTCTTCCTCTGTGAGATTTCTGTTCATGTCTTTTGCCTATTTCATGATTGGATTGTTTGTTTCTTTGGTGTTGAGTTTAATAAGTTCTTTATAGATCTTGGAAACTAGCCCTTTATCTGATATGTCATTTGTAAATATCTTCTCCCATTCTGTAGGTTGTCTTTTAGTTTTGTTGACTGTATCCTTTGCTGTGCAAAAGCTTCTTATCTTGATGAAGTCCCAATAATTCATTTTTGCTTTTGTTTCTTTTGCCTTCATGGATGTATCTTGCAAGAAGTTACAGTGGCTGAGTTCAAAAAGGGTGTTGCCTGTGTTCTCCTCTAGGATTTTGATGGAATCTTGTCTCACCTTTAGATCGTTCATCCATTTTGAGTTTATCTTTGTGTATGGTGCAAGAGAGCGGTCTAGTTTCATTCTTCTGCATGTGGATGTCCAATTTTACCAGCACCATTTATTGAAGAGACTGTCTTTCTTCCAATAGACAGTCTTTCCTCCTTTATCGAATATTAGTTGACCATAAAGTTCAGGGTCCACTTCTGGGTTCTCTATTCTGTTCCATTGATCTATGTGTCTGTTTTTGTGCCAGTACCACACTGTCTTGATGACCACAGCTTTGTAGTACAACCTGAAATCTGGCATTGTGATGCCCCCAGATATGGTTTTCTTTTTTAATATTCCCTGGCTATTTGGGGTCTTTTCTGATTCTACACAAATCTTAAAATAATTTGTTCTAACTCTCTGAAGAAAGTCCATGGTATTTTGATAGGGATTGCATTAAACGTGTAAATTGCCCTGGGTAACATTGATATTTTCACAATATTAATTCTGCCAATCCATGAGCATGGAATATTTTTCCATCTCTTTGTGTCTTCCTCAATTTCTTTCAGAAGTGTTCTATAGTTTTTAGGGTATAGATCCTTTACCTCTTTGGTTAGGTTTATTCCTAGGAATCTTATGCTTTTGGATGCAATTGTAAATGGGATTGACTCCTTAATTTCTCTTTCTTCAGTCTCATTGTTAGTGTATGGAAATGCCATTGATTTCTGGGCATTGATTTTGTATCCTGCCATGCTACCAAATTGCTGTATGAGTTCTAGCAATCTTGGGGTGGAGGCTTTTGTGTTTTCTATGTAGAGTATCATGTCATCGGCGAAGAGGGAGAGTTTGACTTCTTCTTTGCCAATTTGAATGCCTTTAATGTCTTTTTGTTGTCTGATTGCTGAGGCTAGGACTTCCAATACTATGTTGAATAGCAGTGGTGAGAGTGGACATCCCTGTCTTGTTCCTGATCTTAGGAGAAAGGCTCCCAGTGCTTCCCCATTGAGAATGATATTTGCTGTGGGCTTTTCGTAGATGGCTTTTAAGATGCCGAGGAAAGTTCCCTCTATCCCTACACTCTGAAGAGTTTTGATCAGGAATGGATGCTGTATTTTGTCAAATGCTTTCTCTGCATCTAATGAGAGGATCATATGGTTCTTGGTTTTTCTCTTGCTGATATGATGAATTGCATTGATTGTTTTTTTTTTTTAATTTATTTATTTATGATAGAGAGAGAGAGAGAGAGAGAGAGGCAGAGACACAGGCAGAGGGAGAAGCGGGCTCCATGCACCGGGAGCCCGACGTGGGATTCGATCCCGGATCTCCAGGATCGCGCCCTGGGCCAAAGGCAGGCGCCAAACCGCTGCGCCACCCAGGGATCCCGAATTGCATTGATTGTTTTACGAGTGTTGAACCAGCTATGTGTCCCGGGGATAAATCCTACTTGGTCGTGGTGAATAATTTTCTTAATGTGCTGTTGGATCCTATTGGCTAGTATGTTGTTGAGAATTTTTGCATCCATGTTCATCAGGGATATTGGTCTGTAATTCTCCATTTTGGTGGGGGTCTTTGTCTGGTTTTGGAATTAAGGTGATGCTGGCCTCATAGAACAAATTTGGAAGTCTCCATCTCTTTCTATGTTTCCAAACAGCTTTAGTAGAATAGGTATGATTTCTTCTTTAAACGTTTGATAGAATTCCCCTGGGAAGCCATCTGGCCCTGGACTCTTGTGTCTTGGGAGGTTTTTGATGACTGCTTCAATTTCCTCCCTGGTTATTGGCCTGTTCAGGTTTTCTATTTCTTCCTGTTCCAGTTTTGGTAGTTTGTGGCTTTCCAGGAATGCGTCCATTTCTTCTAGATTGCCTAATTTATTGGTGTATAGCTGTTCATAATATGTTTTTAAAATCGCTTGTATTTCCTTGGTGTTGGTAGTGATCTCTCCTTTCTCATTCATGATTTTATTAATTTGAGTCGTCTCTTTCTTCTTTTTAATAAGGCTGGCTAACGGTTTATCTATCTTATTAATTCTTTCAAAGAACCAACTCCTGGTTCTGTTGATCTGTTCCACAGTTCTTCTGGTCTCTATTTCGTCGAATTAATTAACTCTCTTCTTCTGCTGGGCGTGGGGTCAATCTGCTGTTTTTTCTCTAGCTCCTTTATGTGTAAGGTTAGCTTTTGTATTTGAGTTCTTTCCAGTTTTTGAATGGATGCTTGTATTGCGATGTATTTCCCCTTTAGGACTGCTTTTGCTGCATCCCAAAGATTTTGAACGGTTGTATCTCCATTTTCATTAGTGTCCATGAATCTTTTTAATTCTTCCTTAATTTCCTGGTTGACCCTTTCATCTTTTAGCTGGATGGTCCTTAACCTCCACGTGTTTGAGGTCCTTCCAAACTTCTTGTTGTGATTTAGTTCTAATTTCAAGGCATTATGGTCTGAGAATATGCAGGGGACGATCCCAATCTTTTGGTATCGGTTTAGACCCGATTTATGACCCAGTATGTGGTCTATTCTGGAGAAAGTTCCATGTGCACTTGAGAAGAATGTGTATTCAGTTGAGTTTGGATGTAAAGTTCTGTAGATATCTGTGAAATCCATCTGGTCCAGTGTATCATTTAAAGCTCTCGTTTCTTTGGAGATGTTGTGCTTAGAAGACCTATCGAGGGTAGAAAGAGCTAGATTGAAGTCACCAAGTATAAGTGTATTATTATCTAAGTGTTTCTTCACTTTGGTTATTAATTTGTTTAAATATTTGGCAGCTCCCACATTCGTGGCATATATATTCAGGATTGTTAAGTCCTCTTGTTGGATAGATCCTTTAAGTATGAGATAGTGTCCCTCTTCATCTCTCACTACAGTCTTCGGGGTAAATTTTAGTTTATCTGATATAAGGATGGCTACCCCTGCTTTATTTTGAGGACCATTTGAATGGTAAATGGTTCTCCAACGTTTTATTTTCAGGCTGTAGGTGTCTTTCTGTCTAAAATGAGTCTCTTGTAGACAGCAAATAGATGGGTCCTGCTTTTTTATCCAGTCTGAAACCCTGCGCCTTTTGATGGGGTCATTAAGTCCGTTCACGTTCAGAGTTACTATTGACAGATATGAGTTTAGTGTCATCATGATATCTATTCAGTCCTTGTTTTTGTGGATTGTTCCACTGAACTTCTTCTTAAAGGGGAATTTTAAGAGTCCCCCTTAAAATTTCTTGTAGAGCTGGTTTGGAGGTCACATATTCTTTTAGTTGCTGCCTGTCTTGGAAGCTCTTTATCTCTCCTTCCATTTTGAATGAGAGCCTTGCTGGATAAAGTATTCTTGATTGCATGTTCTTCTCATTTAGGACCCTGAATATATCCTGCCAGCCCTTTCTGGCCTGCCAGGTCTCTGTGGAGAGGTCTGCTGTTACCCTAATACTCCTCCCCATAAAAGTCAGGGATTTCTTGTCTCTTGCTGCTTTAAGGATCTTCTCTTTATCTTTGGAATTTGCAAGCTTCACTATTAGATGTCGAGGTGTTGAACGGTTTTTATTGATTTTAGGGGGCGATCTCTCTATTTCCTGGATCTGAATGCCTGTTTCCCTTCTCAGATTAGGAAAGTTTTCAGCTATGATTTGTTCAAATACATATTCTGGCCCTCTGTCCCTTTCGGCGCCCTCGGGAACCCCAATTAAACGTAGGTTTTTCTTCCTCAGGCTGTCGTTTATTTTCCTTAATCTAACCTCATGGTCTTTTAATTGTCTCTTTTTTCCTCAGTTTCCCTCTTTGCCATCAACTTGTCTTCTATGTCACTCACTCTTTCTTCCACCTCGTTAACCCTCGTCGTTAGGACTTCTAGTTTGGATTGCATCTCATTCAATTGATTTTTAATTTCTGCCTGATGGATCTAAATTCTGCAGTCATGAAGTCTCTTGAGTCTTTTATGCTTTTTTCTAGAGCCACCAGTAGCTGTATGATAGTGCTTCTGAATTGGCTTTCTGACATTGAATTGTAATCCAGATTTTGTAACTGTATGGGAGAGAGGACTGTTTCTGATTCTTTCTTTTGAGGTGAGGTTTTCCTTCTAGTCATTTTGCTCAGTGCAGAGTGGCAAAAAGCAAGTTGTATTGGGAAAAGGAGAAAAAGAGAGAAGAGAAAGAAGGAAAGAAAAGAGAAAAGGAAAAAAGGAAGAAAAAAGAAAAAAGAGAGAAGAAAAAGAGAAAGAAAAAAAAGGGTGGGGGAAGCAAACAGAAATCAAAAAGCAAAAAAAGAAAAAAAAAACCAAACCAAAACAAAACAACACGGGGGAGTATCTTCTGATTCTGTATACTTTAAGTCCCTTGACTTCTGCTGGAACTTGTTCGTCTAGCTGGTCTTCTGGGGGAGGGGCCTGTTGTGCTGATTTTCAGGTGTTAGCACTTGGGGGAGCTGCTCTGCCCCCTGCCTGGTGCAGGGCTCAGTGGGGGTTGTTTACCCCGTGAGGCCCCGGGAGGAACAACCGGAGTGGCGGTGGCCAGCTCCCCAACCCTGAAGTCAGCTCCCGCAGTCACTCCAGAGGTCTCCGTCTGCAGGCGGGGCCCCTGATTTGCTCAGCTCGGGGCAGGAGCGTCCTTGCTGTCCTGGGCCCTCCCTGCCTCTGCCTGGGGGAGGCCGGATCCTGGGCTGTGTCCCCGGCACCCAGTGCTCCAGGGCCTGCGCTGTTGGATTCCCGCTCCCGGCCCCGCAGCCCCCTCCGCACGGAGCCTCTTCCTCTGCCCGAGCCCCCCCCCCCCCGAGCTGCTCCCGTCCCGCAGCCCCCTCTGCGGAGCCGCCCCCGAGCCCCTCTGATCTGCTCCGGGCCCCGCCGTGCGCGCTGCAGCCCTTAGGGAGCTCGGCGCACTCTCCCGGGGCGCAGGTGCCTGTTAGTGTCCCCAGGAGCCCGAGGGCATCCCCTCCCTCCTGGGGTCCTGCTACAACTCCCTGGAGCCCCTTTCCCCCGGGAAGGTCGGTGCAGCTCCTGCGTCTCCGGGACGGGGCTCTCCTGTCCTGGGGACACTCGCCCCGGCCTCAGCCCGGCTCCTCGCGGGGCCCCTCCCCCTTGGAGGCCTTTGTTCCTTTATTTCTTTTTCCCCGTCTTCCTACCTTGATAGAAGCAGGAACTCTTCTCACTGTAGCATTCCAGCTGTTCTCTCTTTAAATCTCAGGCCGAATTCATAGATTTTCAGGATGATTTGAAGGTTATCTAGATAATTTGGTGGGGACAGGTGACTTGGGGACCCTCCTCTCCCGCCATCTTGCCCCTCCTCTCCTTTTGTATTCTTATAAATATGTTCTTCTGAAGCCTCTCACTATGATAAGGATGGTCAATTTCTTGGTGAGTTTTCTTTTTTTTTTTTTAACTCTAGTTTTCTTTAGTTTTAGTTTTGCTTTATTTTGTGACTGGTTTTATGGATATGAATTAATTACTCTTTGGCCAATTAATTTTTAAACTATAGTGTTCCTCTTAATACTGGTATTCTTTGAGTTACTCTTTTCTTGGCATATGAGTTGTTGCTATATTTTAATCCTTCCTTTGTAGTTTAATTTTGTATGTTTCTTATAAACATGTTATAGCTGGATTTTAAAAATCTCATTTAGTAAATTATGTCTCTAATGGTGGGTTAAACCAACTGGTTTATACTTGTTGATGCATTTGGAAATGTTTTTAACCTCTTATTTGTTTTTTAACATATCTTATTTTTGTGTTTTTTTCCCCCTCTTTTTTGTTTTGTATTGGATTGAGATGTGTTATATATTCATTTTTATATTTCTGGCTTTAATTAGAGTATATTTGCTTTTTTTGAATGGTTATTCTTAAATTTTAAACATTACATCTGTAACTACAAATTTTTCTAAGAAATCTGTGCTCTAAGCACAGTGATTTCCTCTCAGTGTCTTATCAGAACGTTTGTCTTCTGACTCACAGCAAACTTACATCTTCTCATCCTTCAGGTTTGTTACCTTCAGAGGTACTCTTCAGGGAGAACTGCCCTTCCCTTTTCTAAAACAGCTCTTTTCTGAGGTGCTGAGGTGGCTCATTTGGTTGACCGTTGACTTTTGATTTTGGCTCAGATCATGATCTGATGGTCTTGAGATCAAATTTGGAGTTGACTTCCATGCTCAGTAGGGAGTCTGTTTGAGATTCTCTCTCTCTGCCCTTCCACCAAATAAATAAATAAATCTTTAAATAAATAAAACTGCCCCATTGTTTTCTATCATATCATATTAATTGCACTAAACATCACCTATAATTGTATTTGTTTATCTTATTGTATGTCTTCCCCACTAAAATGGGAACTCTGTTGGCAGGAACTTTGTACGTCATACCTGTTTTCTGGGGCATATAGTGCAGTGTTTATCCCACAGCAGACATTCTGTGAATAGTTGAAGGAATGACCATTGTTTTCACATGTAAGTGACCATTGGGCTGCATATAACAGCAGTTATGCAGTTTTCTTGTTAAGAAAATAAACTTCTCTCTCTCAGGTGTCTGCATTGTTGTATATTATCCTACTGCTCTTATTACTGTAGACAAGTTAGTGAATATTAACAAATAATGAATTCTTTGATGTTGAATATATAGTTTAAATGATTTAACTGAAGAATTCTTGAATTCTTCAAGAATTAAGACAATCACAATTAAATTTTAACTTTCTAAAACGAATATTTTGATATGGTAGTTTACCGTTTTTCACATTATGTTGGGAATTTAGGGCAGCTAAATTTCTGATTTCTTAGTGCCTAACAGACGAAGTTACAAAAATACAAATTTAGACTAGAACTGCTCAGATATATGAATTCTGAAAGGAAGATCTCTTTAAAATATTAATTATGGATTTCTGAAACAATGTTAATTCAACTGTGTAGTTGTGAATGAACCGACACATCATGGGGTTGTTTTATTATGGGTCCGTATCAAAGGATGATTGACTTTGGTTTGAGGACATGGCAAATAATGGACAAACAAGACCTAAGAGATACAGTTTTTCCTTTATAGTTTTCAGAATGTTTGTAAGTTTTTTTAATATAGGTTTTTCCACATAATTTACACTGCACTTTTCAAATTTAGATGATAAAAAATCTTAGAATACTCAAAAATAGGGAATTACTACATATTTTTGACCACTAGTCGTCAGTATTAAACCATTGATTGTGATCCAGCAGGCATCCTTCATTAAAGTTGCTACACTGTCTTGGAAAGTGTTTATAATATTTGTATCTCAACTCTTAGGGTTCCCTGAAAGTGTAACTTGGCACCAACAGTGCAACTGAAAAAGAATATAGTTACTTAACTATTGCTGTTTGAAAATTTAAATTTGAAACAGTGTTGCTTTCTACTGTTGAAAAATAAAACATGACCCATTCAGTATTATGTATTAAGACATCTGTTATATTTAACACTAAAACTATCATTTTTGTGCCTTTTTGTTGTAGTCTGTTTCATGCTTCCTATTTAGGGTTACAGTTCCTTCCTCTCTTCCTCCCTCCCTTTGTGGAAAAAAAATCTTTTTACATATAGTAAAACAGTTAGTGACTGTAATTTGATAATGAGAGTTTTTTTCACTGGAATCATGAATTTCCATGCCTTTTCCATGGTTCACATGTCTGATCTATACAGGAATATCCCAAAGATACTTTCTCTAAATTTTTATCTCCTATAGATCCAAACTCTGTCTCCTAATTATCATTTTCTTTTCCTTAATACACTGCCTTTGTACCTGCTGTCCCCCCAACCCAGTTACATTTTCTACTGGTGTTCTAATGCGGTTTGATTTTCTTTTGTGTAATCTTGTTTGTGTTTCTTTTATCTGACAGAAAGGCAGTTTTTATACCTGTTAAGTTAATTTTCATTTGTATTAAGTACCCTGGATTTTTAAATTTTTTTTTTTTATAAATACTGAAGCTGTGGTATTATTTATTACCCAAGAAGTGAGAAATTGCTTGTTTTTTTTTTTTTTAACATCTCTTTGTCCATATTATGGTCAAGTTAGAACACTATTTACACCTATAACCTTATGTCATCATTCCATGGGCCTTATTTAGCAGTGAGAAAAAGTTGTTCAGTTTCCTATTTTTCATCTGAGATTGAGATCCTGAAGCATTGTAGCCAGTATCGGACTTGGACTTGGATAGGAATCAAGTTAGAGAGTGGTGCTGTGATTTAAAAACCACAAAGCCTGGGTGGAGTTGGGGTGCTGGAGCTCCATTTCCTGTTCTTTTCCCTCCTGACCTGGGCAGTTGTATAGAAGGTGCTAAATTGTATCTTTTTGTGTGGTTTGGTCTAGTAAGTAGCTCCTGTGATTTACTTCTTCTTTTGTGATGACAAAAACAGTGTTAACTTTATTTTTTTATTTTTTCAATATTAAAACTTATATTGAAAAAATTTTATGTGGTTCCTTTATGTTCTTGCCTTCACCATTTCTCTCATCCTTCACATCCTATCATCATTAAATTCTGTAAGCTCTATTTTATTTATTTTTAAAGATTTTATTTATTCGCTTTAGAGATAGATGGGGGGGGGAGAGGGAAGAGAGAGAGATAACAAGCATGGGGAGGGGTAGAGGGAGAGGGACAAGCAGACTCCATGGTGAGCGCAGAGCCTGACATGGGGCTCGATCCTATGACCCTGAGATCATGACCTGAGCCAAAATCAAGAGTCAGATGCCTAACTGACTGAGCCACCTGGGTGCTCCATCAATTCTACTTAAAAAATATTCTCTGAATTGATGACTCTTCACTCCCTCTATCACTACTTCTCCCGTCTATCCTCTTGTCCCTATTTTCTCCTGCTTGAGCTGATGCAGTAGCCCCCTTGCTCCCATTCTTACCTTCCTGCAGTCTTCCCCACAGAATCTGATAGTGCTACATCATTCTTCAGAACCTTTCAGTGATTTCTGTATCATATTCAGAATGAAATGTAACGTCCTCAGCCTACAAGACCCTTCTGCTGTGACAGTTCCTGCATGCCTAATTCTTCGTTGTTCTTCTTGTCCTCTCCAGGCCAACTACACTCACCTTCTTGCTTTTCCACAGACATCGAGGCATCCTCCTGCTTTTGGACATTTGCACTTTCCATTTCCAGATCCAGGAATTTTCAGCTCTGGAAACAGTTGCATTACTGTTTACCCTCATCTCTTTTGGAGACCTGCTTCAGCAAGGCCTTATTAACTATCCTAGATAAACCCATTCTTCATTCCTGAGCCCCTTCTATTGCCATATTTTTTCTTTATTAGCATTTTCACTACCTGTTGTCTGTCTGTCCCCTGACCAGAACGCAGGCTTTATGAAGGCAGGCACGTTGCTCATTGCTGTACATAGAGTATCTAGAGCTGTGGCTGGCATGGAGTAAGGGCCCAATAAGTGTTTTTTGAAGGAAAGGATGAATGATTATTGTCTGCTATGTAGTCAGAACTATACATAGTAAGATAGCCTATACCTTCATATACTTAGTATATGCCAGGTTCTGTGCTGAGGCCTAGGGATTTAATGGTACTTAAAACGTTGTCTTGACTCCAAGGGGCTCCCAGTTTAGCTGAGAAATGTTAACAATCTCTGTAATTCACTAAGGGTGTTATTTCAGTTTTGAAATAGGCTTCAGAGTAGCCCAAGGGCAATAGTTACCTCTTCTTGACCTTTGGGGAAAATTTGGGTGGGAGAAGTGGCATTTTGCTAAGACTTTGTGTTTTCAAATCATTTTAGGCATTTCTTTTATGAATGTGATTCTCCCTGTTGCTTATTGCTACCTGATAAGCACTTTACCAATCTATACCTCACTGAAATACTTTTTAAAATTCTGATTCACTATAGTTCTGATTTATAATATTGTTCTCTGTTGTACTATTTTGTATCATGTTAATTATTTTTTTCTCTCCTTTATGTTCCCTGTGGATTACTTATTTTATTGCAAGGATAAAGTCAACACTTTTCTGTAAGGTTGTGAAAGAACCATTAATGTTACCATGCAGATAAAAAGGAAATGGATGGAAAAGAATGATTGTCTATTATGGGATTTGTCTTTCAAAGCTGGTTGAACACTATTTGGCACAGCTTGAAATGTGCAGGTCCAAGACATATCGTGTTCTCCTGTCTTCTTCCTTAGTCTTTTTCTTGATTTACCTCTTTGCCTCCTGCACCCTACCCTTGCTGATTTGACCTATAAGTCTGTTTTATTAGGCTTTGATCATTTCAGTTAACACTAAAACACTTTTAATATTTTTTTCTGTGGAAAATATTTTTTCCCAAAACTCCTTGTAGAACAGAAACTGGAAGAGATCATTATGTTGTCTTTCAACCTCGTACTCACTCAGTACTTGAATTTCCATTCACAGAGCAAACTTCCTGTGTAGTTCATGTATATTATAGTTTCCACAAGCCATATTCCTTTTTTTTTTTTTTTAAGATATTGTTTATTCATGAGAGACAGAGAGAGAGAGAGACAGAGAGAGAGGCAGAGACACAGGCAGAGGAAGAAGCAGGCTCCACGCAGGGAGCCTGATGTGGGACTTGATCCCGGTCTCCAAGATCATGCTCTGGGCTGAAGGCAGGCACTAAACCGCTGAGCCATTCAGGGATCCCCCGCCATATTCCCTTTTAATGGGAAATAAGGATAGTAATAGCTGGCTGGATTAAAGAATATTCCAGTTTTGATCATATATTTCAGGAGGCTGCTATTTAATATTGCTAAAATAAAAGTTTAAAGTGTAGAACTGTATCCTACATCACAGGAGAAGTAACATGCCAAGTGTTAGCATGTTGGTGAAGGTCTTTGGATTCCTTTGAAGGGTGTACTTATATGAGATGATAGGTAGATGTCAGTTGTCCTGAGATTCTTAAAATCTCATTTCTGTAAATTAACACTTATGCCATTTCTTCTTAGGCTTTTTACTTTATTAAGAAAATATTACCTTAGGATAGTAATTATTAAACGTTTGCAATATTTTTTCTATTCCCTTTTACCTCTCCATTTCAAAGACCTTTCTCCAAAATATTTCATTGTATATAACAGCTTTTATTATTCAAATGTTTTTGAATAAGGTCTGGTTTTCAGGGTATCTTCCTGGGTTGATCAGTTTGCTTGTAGCTTCCTTGTTCCTATCCTCATTGAAGTTAGTCCTTCTATGATTGTTTTATTCACTTTTTTTCCCTGATCATTTGCTTTCTAGATTATTGAAGAGTCATTTCTTATTATCTCCAAAATGGCCATTATGGCCTTTACTCCTTTCTTTGTTTCACCTATTCTTTAAGTCTATATCTAGATATTCTTATAAAGCACCTCAGAATTTGGAAATAGTTGATGTTTGCATTATTAATAAATACTTTTTTTAAAAAAGACTTTTAAAAATTTTATCTATTTGAGAGAGAGAGGGAGAGAATGAACGAGGAGGAGAGGCAGACGTAGAAACAGAACCCATCAAGCAGGGAGCCCGATGCAGGTCTTGATCCCAGTCTCCAAGATCATGACCTAATGCAAGGCAGATGTTTAACAGACTGAGCCACCCAGGGGCTCCTGAATAAATACTTTTATTGCTGCTCTGAGTTGCATTTAAGTCTGACACATTTCATGTTCATACCATATATGACTAGTTCTTAAAGTGTTGTTTAATCATACTAATTTTGCTGTGTGTACTTATTTGTTCTTGCCAATATTGTCACTGTAAACTATAATAAATAAGGCTAGCATGAATCTGTGTGAGTCCCTTTGTGTAGCACCATATGCAAATAGACATTTAATGCTGCTAATGCTATGATGATGGTGAAAAATATCTGTGTTCTTATTGACTGAACAGCTGCCTGACAATAGCCTGAGATTTTCTGAGTGCAGGACTTGTTTAATTTCTACTTTGTGCTTTTCTTGAAGAGTGTAATGTTTCTATCTACATTTTCAGTGAATTTATCCTAGATCATCTGTTTATAAAGCCTTTTCCTATCATTATCATTTAATATTTACTGGGCAGCTACCTAGTGCATAGTAATATTCTGTAAACAAAGACCCTGCTACAGATAGATTTATTCATTGTTTTATTTTGATTAGAAAATAGTAAAACAAAAACAAAAACCAAAGGCATAAAATAACATCCTTTAACTGTAAACAATGAAAGGTGTTGTATATTTACAGGGAATTCTGCTCAAGTACATATAAAACTTGAGAAATTTAATTTAATTTAAATTTTTTTTTAAACTTGAGAAATTTTAAATTAAATTTTTGTAATTTTCTGTGATCTTCTGTTTGTCAACAATTCTAACTCAGTGGTCCTGTATTTAGAAAGTCAAATGAAGTATCATATTGCTCTGGGGTTTCTAATAAAACTATGAGTCTCCTTTTTCAAAAAGGAAACTACTCAGATAAAAACAGACCCTCCACTAAGAGCCTTTGCTTTTTGATTTTGAAGGAAATCCTGGAAAGTGCACTTGTTGGGCTCACATTTAACTTTACTTGCAAGATTTTTCTTCAGTAAAAGATTGCATAAAAATAAAATCCGTTCCAGTAAAAGCAATGGCATTTTAGGGAATAATACTCATTACCCTTGTTGCTTTTGAATTAAAGAAGGCAAAAGACTTGTATGTCTTTTTAGCAGACCAACTTTGTAGGCAGTAATTAAGGTTTTGTTTTGCAGATTGGCAAATTTAATAACATTTAGAGAATGAAATCCTGACAGTAGTCAATTGGGGTTTTGCTTTTGAGTTTTTTTTTATAGTCCTGGTAGTGTATCTTGCTGATTCATCCAGGGTCTCTGGCCTAGTCAGTCTTCCATGTGGCCTTTGGCTAAGGTTTAGGGTAAAGACTATGACTATAGAACTGAGCAAAGGGAATTGGCTCTTACGGTGATTGAACCTATGACCTTTGTTGGCTTCATTGGCACAGAGTGCCCCAGCCAGTTATAGACTCCATAAATACGGACATAGTAGAAACAGAAAGTTTCCTTATTCATTGTGGAAAATAGGTCAGTAAGAAGTAACCATCTATCCTACCACAATAATTTCCATAAAAGCTCTTCAGATTCCTGAAAAAATAAACACCTTATCATAAGAAGATAAAAAATAAAAAAAATTGACATCTGGGCCATTCTCAAAGAGAAGCTTTGAGTTTTAGGTTTCAAAACCTCAGGTATCTTTAAAGAACATCATTAATGATTACAATTACCATCAGAAGTAATACTAATATATTTAACTACTGATAAATCTTACTTAACTCTATGATACTTGATACTACTCTGCCTTTTGAAAAACAAGAATGATTGTATCTTGTGACTCCATGCACTATGTGCTTACCATATCCATATGGAAAATACACATAATTCAGCTGGTAGCAGATTTTTAGAATTTCTTCCATATTTTGATATCCCCCAAATCTATATGGTGTTATAACAGTAATGATCACAATTGGATTCTCTTTGGACTTTATCATGCAATTCTACTTTAACTTATTAAACTTTTTTTTTTTAAAGTGGTAGTTCATATTGAATTTTTGTTCCTTCGGTATGGCTGAAAAATAAATTTCTTTAAACAATTTAAGTAAAATCTAGCTATTTTGAGTTCGATATTGGTTCAGGGATTTAGAATATGAATGCATTGTTTTCTGCCTTGAAAAGAAACTTCATTTTTTTTTGTTTTGTTTTGTTTGGTTTTTGTTGGCACAGATAATCCCCAACTGGATGAACTTAAAGGCTAAAATTTTCCATGACTTTAGCTAGTTCTCATGTGGGAGGAATCTCTAACTTGATTTAGGAAAAAAACAAAATTTAGAAATTCATAGAGCTTGACAGAAATAAAACCTATGTTAATTTGAATCAGTAGTATTAGTTCTGAGCAATACAATCCTGCTGTATTTTGCATATATATTCCTTTTCAAAATATGTATTCTATTGATATTTGATGGTTTTAGAGCTGTGATTTAGGTTTTCAAAAGAGAATTTTGGAAATAGACACCAGATTTCCATCTTAAAAAAAAAAAAAAAAACTCTTAAGTTTCTTATTACAGTATTTTATACATATTAAGTACTTAATAATTTTTTTCTTTATTTGAAATATAACAAATGTCCTTAAAGCTATTTAAAATGTTTACTATACATAAATATAAACTTTTAACTTCATATTTCATATGTCTAATTTGGATCAGAATAGCATTATATTGTGAAGCTTAAAATATTTACTGGCTTTTATTTTGTACCTACATGAAGAATGTAAATATAAAAATATAGTGAGATGAGCTATGAAGCAGTGATAAGACATAGAGGAACTTTAAAGGCATATTATTAAGTGAAAGAATAATCTGAAAAGACAACATGCTGTATGATTCCAACTGTGTGACTTTCTGAGGAAGAAAATCCACGGAGACAGTAAAGAGGCCCATGGTTGCCAGGATTTGGCAGATAAGGGATGAGTAGGTAGTGCACAGAGGAATTTTAGGGTAGCAACTATACACTGATATTGTAATGATGGATACGTGTCATTATGTATTTATTCAAACCCATAGAGTGTACAGCACCAAAAATGAACCCTAATATAAATTGTGGGTGATTACAATGTGTCACAGTAGGTCCATCGGTTGTAACAAATGTAGTACTTTGTTGAAGGATGTTGATAATGGGGAAGTTATGCATGTATGAGGGCACTTGTGCATATGGGAACTCCATTTCCCTCTCAATTTTGCTGTGAACCTAAACTGCTAAAAAACAAAGTTTTAAAAAATATATAGTAAAAGCAGTAGTTTTTTTTTTTTTTTTTTTTTTTAGCAGTAGTTTTTTAATTTTCAGTGACATGACTTCATTCTTTGTTACTGGAAAAAATCTGACTTGGAAGTTTGTACCTTTTAAAGGGCAATGTTACTGACCTATTGTTCCATGTGAGCACAGAGTTGTTTTTCTATAGTCTTGTTAGTTTACTAGTGAGTCATCTACATGTTCTTGCTCTTGTGACCAAAGGCATGCACTTGGAGCACTGCTGAATGATTAGAATGAGACAGGATAGTTTATGTTCATCTTTTCTTTTTTTTCCTTTTTTCTTTTTATTTCAGTGGCCTGTGTGAGAGTTAAGATAGGACCTACCTGTATTTCATTCCAGCTCCATCATTCTTACCCAAGCTATCTGGTCCTTTTACAGTAGACAAAGGGCCTTTAATTCCCTATTTGTTCTTTATTTTTGTGTGTGTTATTTTTTAGAGCCTCTTGATAAACATGGCTATTGTCAAAATTGTGGGAGTGTTTATGGTCAGATGAGATGTCTACAAACATCTTTTCTCCTTTACTTTCTAAAAGAAGAGGCTGCTTTTTTTTTTTTTTAATATATATAACCATGAGAATTCAGAATCCTCTACCTCTAAAGAACTACAGTAGTATAATACTCAATATGTTAGTCCTTTTTAATGGAAATAGGCACACTTAAGGAAAAGAAGAAAAATTGTTGTTATTAAAGATTTAAATGTGCTCCAGGGACGCTCTATTAAGGCTCAGTGCTGTTGCTGTAATCTTAAACATGTAAAAGACAATCTGAATCCTGGAGCAGAGCACATGATAGCTTTATAGCTAAACTGCTTTTAAGAAAAAAAAAACAAGCTTTAAGAGGCAAAATAACATAGTAATAGAAATTCATTGGCATGTGATTTTTTTTTTCCTCTTTTTATAACTGCTTTTACTGGGTCAGTTTTAATATGCTTCTCAGTTGCTTGATCTAAGTCAAATGGAAAAGAAATCTAGTACAGCCTTATATACTTAAAAAGATAATAAATAGTTAAAGTTTATTATTAAGCTTTAAAGAAATAGCTGTAATTTTGATTCAGTTAGCTTTTTTTTTTTTAATTTTTATTTATTTATGATAGTCAGAGAGAGAGAGAGAGAGAGAGAGGCAGAGACATAGGCAGAGGGAGAAGCAGGCTCCATGCACCGGGAGCCTGATGTGGGATTCGATCCCGGGTCTCCAGGATCGCGCCCTGGGCCAAAGGCAGGCGCCAAACCGCTGCGCCACCCAGGGATCCCGATTCAGTTAGCTTTTAAAGTCTTTCTCCTTGAATGTTATTTGTGTTTTCAGAAGTTTAAAGTGCCTAATATGTATTTACTAGGTCTTAAGAGTTAGATTTTCTTTGTCTTTCATTTTAAACTAGGTAATGTAGAAAATAGGTTCGTATTCTGGGCTAGAATACTGTATATGTGTTTACTTGCTTACCGGCTGATGGTCTATAGGAAGCAGCAATAATGTTCAAACCTAATGATATTTCTAGATGATATAGTGGAAATATAGTAATTTGTTTTGGTTTACTCCTTAAGACATCATTCTTGCTCCTCTACTGAAAAGAATAGAATTTAAGTTCTCATTGACTGAATTTTTCTGAGACTTATATATCCTTAGAATAAAAGGAGAAATAAAAAAGGGAGGTATTAAATAACATTTTGGGCATCAAGTAGAACTATAATAGAAAAGTATATTATTTGGAAAAGAGATATAAATAAATGGTCAGATGTTGAAGATAGAAGGTGAGGAGGAAATGAAATTTTATTGCAGATTCCTAGGTAGCCAAAATAGAGGTTCTTTTATTCAACTAGTTCATATATGGAAATTTAGATTAAAAAAAAAGGTTGACTTTCAGAAGAATTATGTTTTTTATAAGGTATAATTCCATATTATAAAACACAATTTTTTTAATAAGTGGGAAATATCAGAAAGGGAGACAGAACATGAAAGACTCCTAACTGGGAAACGAACTAGGGGTGGTGGAAGGGGAGGTGGGCGGGAGTGGGGGTGACTGGGTGGTGGGCACTGAGGTGGGCACTTGACGGGATGAACACTGGGTGTTATTCTGTATGTTGACAAATTGAACACCAATAAAAAAATAAATTTATTAAAAAAAATTAAAAACAATTTTTTAAATTAAAGTTCAGGTTATTGATTTCTGTTTCCTCAACATCAAGTAAAATTATTAATATGTATACTAATTGTAAGAAATGAAGATTAAATAACTATTAGCATGAGCATGAAAATAATTATTTCTCACATTGCACTTTCGGGTGAATGAATTCTGGTAACTGATAAGTCTTTACAGGGTTGGGTATGTAGGGGTGTTGGGTGTGGTTACAAGTATAAATATTCAAAATTGAGATTTGGAATAGAGGCAAACTGATCTGCATAACCTAGAGAGGGAGATTTAGAAGCCTGTAGGAAGGTCCAAAAGGTGCAAAGAAAATGAACAATGAGAATGAACAAGATGTAAGGGAACAAGGAGGTAGCCTAAGAATTAAGAGAACAGCCAGTGTTTGGTGGAGCTTTGATAAGTATACTCCATTGATCTATAACAGTTTTAAGTAAATTTCATATCACTTATTAGTGTTTTGGCAGTAAGTTATCTCAGGGTCAGTGCAGAGAGTTTTGGCATTCTGTGTCTGGTGAACACTGACCTGTGAGTTAATTTACTAGGAATCTGAGTGGCATTAGAATATTAAGTTTGATGGAGGCAAATTTTGTATGCTAAAAAAAGAACCAATAGTGTTATCTTTGCTCTGGCTTTGAGCTAATCAGTGGGTGAAACTTTAAGGATATTTGTATATTCTCAAAGTAGCTACCAAAATATGTGTAAATTACTTTAGTGGTTTTTAACATAGAACCACACAGTTTTTGATACTTTCCCTCTGGGTAGTGGAGCTTAATTATCCTTTTGAGTTGGAGTGGTTTCTGCTCAGGAGTTCGAAACCAGAATCAGAGGCTATTCATAGTTTGATGAAACTTATCAACTGCCTGAGGAATCTTCCTTGTAACAACCTCCTACCCTGACCATGGAAAAGCCCAGGCTGGTTTTTAGCTCAATAAAAAAATATCAAAAAGATAACCAATTAATTAACTCATTTAAAATAAAATGGGGCTAGGTTGAAATGATGATGTTGAGGAGGGAAATAGTTCAAAACTTTAAGGAATGATTAAAAAATGTAACAACTATGTCTTTGTTATCTCTTCCTTTTCTTACACACACACACACACACACACACGCACAAACACACACTCCTGGTCTGGAGAAGGAGTCATTGAAAGAATAAAGATGTTGGCAGTCAGTGTCAGGCTTCTAGGATAATTATAATTTTGCAAGCAAAATTTATAAACATATCCCACCTTGAATAGATTATGCGTATAGAATTAAATATTATTACAAATTCCATTTACCCTACAATAAAGGACAAAAGGACGAATATCAAACATTAAAATCATTTGATAACTACCTGAAAAACATTATGACTCTCAACTTCTTATACCCCTCTTTCCTTCTTAATAAAATTGGCTTAATAATAACTTGTGGATTTATACATGTGATTTGAAATGTTGGGGTTCAGAACTGGCAGCCAATAAAGAATTCTTGAGATGTCTTCAGTGCAAAAAAGTGGTTTTATTAAAGCATGGGGGCAGGATCCGTGGGCAGAAAGAGCTGAACGGGGTCATGAGGAGTGGCCCATTATAACTTTCACCTTGAGAAGGAGTTACTGGTGGCACAAGCCTCCAAGGTGTTTGTTTGTTTTTTCTCCAAGGTGTTTTGGAGGCAAGGTTTCCAGGACCTCTGGGCCTGGAGGTAGGGGAAAGAGTGAGTAGCTGTTGTTAGGAAAAGGTCATTTATTAGGGTTTAGTAAAAACTAGTCATGAGAACCTTCAGGTGTATATTGGGGGTCATATGCTTGGAGGATGATTGCTAACATCTATCTGGGGGGCTAGAGATAAAGGAAATTTTCAAAGGAATTTTTATATGTTAAAATAGATTTACAGGATCCTGGAGCTGAGGATAATGTTAAGCTAGGATTGCATTTTGCCTTTAGCAAAGCATTAACATTGAGGCAGCAGAGTTCCTAAAGGAATGTCACTCTGCCTGTTGCAAGGACTTGTCAGTGGGCTCTAAGTAGTAAGGAAATCTAATTTTTTTCTTTTGCCTTTGTTTCCCACATCATGAGGATTAAATGTTTATGTTCACTATATATAATGTATTTAATATGTAAGAAGAACACCTGGATGTAGTGAATGCTAATAAGTGTTGTAATATTATTACCATACTGAAACCAGAATTCTTTTTCATTTTGATAATGCTTCTCTGACTTTTTACTCAGTTGCTTTTTATTAGAGACAGAGCCATGGCAGAGGGAGCTGTAATTTCCTGGACAGTGGGCCATGGTTATTTTATATATATGTATATTAGTAGCCCCAGCACAGTGCCTGACACATAGTAAGTACACTTAGGATTTATTTATTGGATATGTAAGTTAAGGAAGGTTGAATGTGATTGATTATATTTGCACCAAAACAGTTTTTTCTTTTTTTGAAAGATTTATTTAGAGAACATGTAGGGGGAGGGAACGAGGGGTGGGAAGAGAGAGAATCTCTAGCAGACTCTTCCCTGAACCCTGAGCCCAAGGCACAACTGGATCTCACTACCTTGAGGTTATGACTTGAGCCAAAATCAAGATTTACAGGCTTAACTGACTGAGCCATCCAGGCACCCTTGCATCAAAACAGTTTTTTTTTTTTTTTTTCAAAACAGTTTTTAAAATGTTTTGCTGTTTGTCTAAAACTCATTGAGTGCCATAGATTTTGTTGGAAAACGTCTGGCATTTGAAAAAAAAAAAAAAAAGGAAAACCTCTGGCATTTGGCTTTTCTCAATTTGGGTGGCTTCTGCACATATAGCTTGCTAAGTCTAAATGCTAGAATGATAAAAAAATTTTCTTAAACAAATAGAATGCTTTTTAAATATCATGAAAGATTACTCCAAATATATATATTTTTTCCTTAAGTTTAATTTTACCATAGAGCAAATCAAAACATACTTTTCTGGCTAC
The DNA here is from genome assembly GCF_053574225.1 of Canis aureus. Taxonomy (NCBI): domain Eukaryota; kingdom Metazoa; phylum Chordata; class Mammalia; order Carnivora; family Canidae; genus Canis; species Canis aureus. The sequence goes on along the minus strand of NC_135619.1, from coordinate 56,537,087 downwards.
CTTTTGAAATTTGAATTTTCTTGAAATTCTTTTTCCATTTTGTTAGAGACAAATGTATAAAAGAATGCTTTTCTCTTTGTGAAGACTGCTTTGAAGAGCCAGTTATATGTAGTGATAAAATATCATACATGTAATAATGTTGCCATAAGCATGTTTCTACCTTAAGATATTTTTTTTCAGAATTTGAAAAACTAGTGAGCCTAGTTTGATTATTATGTCTAAATAGCTGAACAGATAATATGATTTTTATACTATTATTTCACCTGGCAGTATGTTTTGTTTCCAAGAGTGCTTTAGTGGTCTACACTCCCTAAATGTGTAACAAAATACTCAAAGGTGGGGAAAAAGTGAAATTAAGTGAAAATGGTTAAGAACATCAAGAAGTTGTTTATATTTGGTATATAAAAATATGTATTACCATCGAGGTGTTCTTAGGACTTCAGTGAATGAGAGGGTTATAATTCCTTTGTATATGTTGTACAACTCATAATCATCTTCCCCCCCTTTCCTTAATAAATCCTAATAGTGACTTTCAGTTCTATGTGTATTTTACAATGCTACAATTTTCTGGTATCTTTCATTCTAGGCATTGAAGAAACAAGAAGCTAAAGTAGATGAAGATGAGGGAGTCATGAAAAATAAGCTAAGACAGACTGAAACTGAGAAGAGTCAAGTAAGATTTTGAAAGTTCTCTTTCATCAAAGAGTAATGCTCTTTGCAGTGGGGCCAGTGATAATTGTTGAGTGCCTGGGAAATTGTCCCTGAGATCATTTGTTGAAACACATCTGTTTTGATGTGTAGTCCCTTGGTTTGATGGCTCTGCCATCCTCTGTTGCTTGCTTTGGGAAACAGGTATAGGTCATTTGCTACCTTGTCATGTGGCCACTCCCTTCCTACAGGCAAATTGAATTGTATCAGTCCTTTGTGGGGAACATGTAATGACCTTGACTTTACTGCAGGGCTGTTTGGGAAAGATTTGTTCTTTAAAGGGTGGAGATTTTGAATATATTTATTTTCATCATTGAAAACAGTGTAGGTGCATTAAATAATAAGGATTTTTGACATATATTCATGTTTATGGACCTATAGAGTCTAGCATGTTAGAATTGGAGAGGCATTTAGAGACAAAGGTCCTCAATTTGCAAATGTATAGATTTAAGAACAAGCCCAAGGTAATGAATGATAAAATGAAAATTTGCAAATGATGTAATGTTCTTTGCACTATCTCTCTTTTCAAATCTACCATTACCTCCTTGATTTTTATTTCACCAACCTATGTCAAGTTAAATGATGCATTTATGATACCTTTATGGTAAGCAAGTTGTGTCAGGCCATCATGCTTGCCCTTAGGGAGTTGAGGCTGCTGATGTTATTATCCAGGGAACCTAACCAGTATGGGTCTTTGCGGATTTTGAAAACATTTTAACGGAAATGTGATTCCTTCCCTCTTTATTTCTCCAAAGAAACTGGAGGACAAGTCAGATAATATTTTGTGTGGATTCTGTGATTTTATATATACTTTACCTTTTTTTAGAATATGATGTTTTATTTGCCATATGTGTAAGTTTTTAAAAAAACTTATATAACCAAATTTAAAAAGTATTTTGAAATAGTTACAATTTCAATAGGGTGTTACAAGACAAAATGTTGAGAGAGGTCACATGTGCCCTTCACACAGTTTCCCTCAGTGGTAACATTTTGCATAATTGTCATTCCATATGCAAACTGAGAAATTGACTTTGGTACAATCACATAAGTTATCGTGAAATCGCAGATTTGACCAACTTGTGTGTACTTATTCATGTTCTGTGAAGTTGAATCATGTATAGATTCATGTTACTGTCACCACAGTGAAGATACAGAACTATAGTGTTTGTTCCTTTATGATAGTCGTAACTACCACATGGACAATATTTAAAGGACTAATATAATGTATAGAGAGTTGTTTGGTCAAGTGAAATAATAACTCCGGATAACTATCACAAATCTAAGCACTTAATAACATCTTATAAATTTGTGGTTTCATAAAACAGCCTTACTGTGACAAAATGCAAACATGTCTAGCATATGTAATCGCAGGCATTTTAACAAACACTTGTTCCATATGTAGAGGTGAAAAAGTAATCTTCCCTTTATTCATCTAGGTTCTTTGGTTGACCTAATAATTAAACTGACATAAAATAGATTAACGGGAGAAAAAAAATCTGATTTTGTATTTATAGGAGCTGCATAAAAATATGAGCTCAAAGGGAGCCAAGCTGTTGAGGCTTATTATATACCATCTTCAGCTAAGGAAATGGGATAGAGGTCTTGAGCCTCAAAGGGGAGAAAGACAATTCACAGGAAGATGAGAAGAGCAAATATTTGGTAAACAAATGTTTGCCTTGTATTGTGGAGAAGTCTTCTAGATATAAAAAGTTAGCTGTGGTCATAGCTCTCTTCCTGGTACACAGACTCCCTCTCCACGATCTTTTTTTTTTTTTTTTTCCACGCTCTTTAATGCAGTTAACAGAGAGGTAAAAAGCTTTTCCTGAGTCTGTTGGGTCTTGATTTCCTTCAGCTCAAGAAATACTTATGCCAAAAAGGCATATTTTGGGCGGGGGTGGGGAAGCAGCATATTCCTCTTCCCCTTCAGATCCTATTATATTTTTCGACTTGTAAGCTAGGCACATTCAAACTTTTTAGGTATTTGGTCATCTAATTAGCTCATTTTCTGTGAATATATATCTTATGGCTATATTATTAAGGAAATTTTAAATGTCTTATTCTGAAATTAGATGTTCTTAAATTTTAGGGATGTTATGAATATCGGAAATATTAGGAATGGTAGAATATTAAGAATACACAGAATCACCAATTAGATGAAATATACTTTAGTCATTGGGTCCTTCACGTTTTTATTCTAATTCAATTTTGTTTTAAAGATTTTATTTGTTTATTCATGAGAGAGAGAAAGAGAGAGAGAGAGGCAGAGAGAGAAGCAGGCTCCATGCAGGAAGCCTGATGCGGGACTGGATCCCTGGACTCTGGGATCACTGCCTGGGCAGAAGGCAGGCGCTCAAGCCCTGAGCCACCCGGGCGTCCCTCTAATTCAGTTTTGTATGACGTTAAATGTACTGAAGAAAAAAAATGCTTTGGAGGTTAGATTACAGTGATTTAGAACTGGAAGGAATCTTGGGGATTGTCTAATATAAAGTCCTTATTTTACAGATGATAGAAAGGAGACTAAGGAAGAGTGTCATAGTTGTGATCGAACTGACTAAGAACTTGGACCCCCTGAGGTCTGGTTTGGTTCACTTTTTGTTATGCAATTAACATTATTTTCATGGAAACCCCCTCCCCCCCCAAAACCCATTATTTTCATGGAAACATTGGTATGTTTTGATAGCAAGGTATTTTTTTTCATATTAGCTGTAGATATCTTCTGAAAAGTTCTCCAATTTTCTCCTCTTAAATTATGCCCATTATAATTTACTTATTTTCTGCCCCACTGGACATTTTTCTTTATCCTTTGTTGAAACTTTAGCTTGAACAGGAATTAGAGGTATCCCGAAGGTTATTGAATCAGTCAGAAGGCAGCAGAGAAACACTTCTGCATCAGGTAAGTCTATGCAAGCTATATCTTCTTTTAAATTAAATCTGGATTGAGTCTCCTTTTATATTGAATGTCTTTGTGAGAGGAAGAAAAAAATCCACCAAGGTCTAGAAATTCTTTTCCCCCTAAGGAATGTATGTTAAAACACATAAGCAAAAGATGAAATCCTTTCAGGAAGAGTCAGAGAAAGCTGGTACAAAACACTGGACCAAGTTCCTGCTGTGATAGTGTATTTTGCTGATTGCTGCTTCAATTTGGGATTTATCTCTCTTAGTATAACCAGTGTAAAAATGAGACTGGATGTGTAAGATTAAACTTTCCCAGGGGCTTAATTATATTCAAAGAGGCATTGGAGAGTAAAGGAAGAAGTAAAATACATGAAACAGTGAAGGAAAATGTAAAATACATGAAACAGGAAGAAATAAAATACATGAAATACAGAATTTGAGTTACTTTGCATTGTCTTATATTTACCCTTTCAAGATGCTGCCTGCCCCTTTTAACCAAAGATAAAGCTTAATTTTAAAGCATAACATTTGCAACTCATAGCTTGTAATGAGAGTTTGCTTCTGCTATTTAAAGTTCAGTAACTTGAAATAGTAATCTTATATACATTGGATAAGGGCATATAGGTTTCTAACTGCCTCTCTGCCTGCGTTTAATATAAACTGTACTTGTACCTTTGTCTGTTTTGAATTGTGGCTTATGGCTTACCTAACTCACAATGTTGTGTGCTATGTAGGCAAAGATGTCAAGCATCGTAGATGCTCAGAAGGAATATTATGTTTTGACCATTAGTGCTGAAAATACACTATAACAGCTATTTTACAAAACCTTGAAAAATGGTCACTGCTTTGTTCTGCAACCAGGGTTACAAATGGAATTAATGTTGGCAGAGTTCAGACTTCCTTTGTTGAAAGTTTATATTTGTAGTCCTTTCCACTCTAATTTTTTTTTGGTTTTGAACTCTGACTTGTGATTTCTAATCTTTTGAAGTAAGAGATTATTGTGTTCAGGTTGTCATTGTGACTTTAGCTGAGTCTTTTTGAGACTCCAAATTTGTTTAATGGCCACTGGGGACATACCTGATGTGTGGTAGGTAATTTGCTAGTCTTTAGAAATACTGATGAATAACATAGTCCCTGACCTCAAGGAGTTCATAGTTTGTTCAACAGCATTGATTTCTTTCTTATTTTGAACAGTACTTTGATATTAAAATATGCTGAAATGTGATCTTTTCACTTGAGTTTATCAATCAGTAGGTCATATTCATACGAAAGAGATGGAGTAAAAAAAAAATCTAAAAACAATTATGGAGGTGCTTTGGTTAATAGTAGTTGAGTGGACTGAGTTCACAATAAAGGAATTTTTGTGTGTGTGTGTGTGTGTGTGTCAAATTCTTTGTCCTGGTAGACACAGAGAAGGGGAAAAGACATTCATTCTTTGTGGAAGGAATGGGAGAAGTAAAGAAATAGAGCAAGAGACTATTCCACTGTGCTTGGCATAACAAGGAGGTTAACTTGGCTTCAACTTGTGCTGACAGTAGTCTGTTAGAAGTAATATTTCTCCCTAGAAAAATAATTTGAAATAATTCGTAAGTTCAGTTATTCTTTTTGTGAAAGAAGTTTCATTTTTGACTCTATGTATTTAGGTAGAAGAGCTCCGTATGCAACTTATGAAAGCAGAAGGTGACCGAAAGGGTTTACAGCATCAAGTATCTCAGATTTCCAAGCAACTGTTAAACCATCAGGATGAACAAGGAGATGACTGGAGGTTTAGGAGAGGTATAATTCTGATTTGGAAATGTGTGTTTTTTTAAAAAAATTTTTCTTAAATACTTCCCATTTTCAGAGTTGCATTTTTTTACATTGTGCTCTTGTCATCTTATTTCTTGATCTACTACAGGTTTTTCAATAAGCTAATCATAATTTAGCATCAATTTTTTTAAGAGACTATACTTTTTAGTTTTATATTTACAGCAATATTGAGCAGAAGGTACAGAGATTATTCTGTATGCCCCCTACTCCCACAAATGCATAGCCTCCCCCATGATCAAGTTCCCCTCACTGGGAGTATGTTTGTTATAACTGATGTACCTACCTTGATGCATTGTTATCATTTAAAATCTATAGTTTGCATGAGGATTCATTCTTGGTGTTGTGTATTCTAGGATTGGACAATACATAAATGACATTTAGGCACCATTATAATATCATAGAGTAATTTCCCTGTCTTAAAAATCCCTTGTCCTTCACCTGTTCATCCCCCCTCCCTCTAACCACTGGCAACCACAGATCTTTTTACTGTCCCCATAGTTTTACCTTTTCCAGAATCTAATATAGTTGAATTATGCAATCATTCTTAAATTTAGTAATGCACCTTTAAGTTTCTTCCATGTCTCTTCATGGCTTGATAGTGTTCTCACTCTCTCTCTCTCTCTTTCTCTCTTTTTCTTTTCTTTTTTTTTTTTTTAAAGCATTGTCAGAGTTTTATATCCATTCACATACTGAAGGCCATTGAGTTGCTTCCATATTTTGGCAATTATGAGTAAAGCTGCTATAAACCAAACATCTGACTATAGGTTTTTGTATGGGCATAAGTTTTCATTTACTTCGGGTGAATACCAAAGAATATGATTGCTGGATTGTATGGTAAGACTGTCTTTCAAAGTGGCTGTATCATTTCTTCATTCCCACCCATAATGAATGAGGATTCCTATTGTTCCAGATTCTTGTCAGGATTTGCAGTTGTCAGTGTCCTGGATTTTGACTATTCTAATAGGTTTGTAATGGCATCTTGTTGTTTTAATATCCATTTCCCTGATGATGTAAGATGTGGAGCATCTTTTATTATATGTATTTTCCACCTATATATCTCCTTTGAGGAGCTCTTCATTAAGGTCTTTGACCTATTTTTCAGGCAGGTTGTTTAGCTTCTTGTTGAATTTTAAGAGTCCTCTTGATATTTTAGGTAACAGTCCTTTATCACCTGTGTCTTCGCAAATAATTTCTCAGTCTGTAGCTTGTCTTTTCATTCTCTTGACAGTATCTTTTGCAGAGTTGAAAAATTTTAATTTTAATGAAGTCCAGCTTATCAGTTATTTCTTTCATGGATGATGATTCTGCTCTTCTACCTAAAAAGTCATCATCAAATCCAAGGTCATCCACAATTTCTCCTGTCTTCTAAAGGTTCTGTAATTTTGAGTTTTATATTTGGGTCTGTGATCCATTTTGAATTAACTCTTGTAAAAGGAATTCTTATTTCCATGCCTAGAAGTCTGTGTCTAGATTCATTTCTTCTGCATGTGGGTGTTGAGTTGTTCCAGCACTGCACTACTTGTTGAAAACAAACATTTCTCCATTGTATTGTCTTTGCTTCTTTTGAAAGATCAAGATAAGTTGACTGATTTTATGTGGGTCTATTTTGGGGCCACTATTCTGTTTCATTGATCTATTTATCTTTTTTTTTTTTTTTTGCTAGTATCACACTGTTTTGATTATTGTAGCTTCATGGTGAGACTTGAAGTTGGATGATGTTAGTCTTCCAGCTTTGTTCTTCTCCTTCAATAATGCATTGCCTGTCCTGGATCCTTTCTTTGCTTCTCCACACATCTTTAGGATTAGTTTGTTGATATTTACAAAATAATTTGCTGGGATTTTGATAGAGATTTCAATAAATCTGTAGATCAGGTTGGGAAGAACTCACATTGGGCAATATTGTGGCTTCCTGCCATGAACATGAATTGTCTCTCCATGTATTTCATTCAACTGTGATTTATTTCATCAGACTTTTGTAGTTTTCCTCATATAGATTTTGTTAGATTTGTATTTCAGTATTTCGTTTTCTTTGGATGTGAATGTAAATTGTGCTGTTAATTTCAAATTTCACTTGTTTGTTGCTGATATTAGCATCCAATTTTAATATCTCCTCTAATTTTAAATCCATTTCAGATGTATTTATCTTGTGAGGCTTTCTCCAAGAAAAACCCAGCAAAGCTAGTAGTGGAATTTTTTCCAGCTTCTTATTTCCATGCCCAAGTGTGTGTCTCTCTGTGTGTGTGTGTGTGTGTGTGTGTGTGTGTACACTTGTCCTTTTACTTAAGGTGGAAATACCAAAATGTTTTGATTTTCTTTTATCTCAATTTTAAAATATGTACTAACAATTAAAATTCAGATCCTATCTTTTTTGTGATCTAAAGATCCCTGACAAAAATTAATCATTTGGCAGAAGTGGTTATGAGTCATATGATGGCTTTTTCTTATGTAGATTAGGAATACTTCGTGTTTGAGAAATGTTAGGATACCTTTTTAGTGGTGGTGTTGATTTAGGTTGTGGAATTTAATGAGTCTGGATGTGTTTCTTTTTTGGAAATTTACTTGTAACAGAAATGGTAATATTGAAATTTTATAATGGTCTAATAGACTAGTCCAGATTGTTCAGCTTGTAAATTATTTCAGTAATAAGGCTGCCTACTCAAATGCCTAAATTGTTGGAGAAACACTTGTAAGCATTTAGTGTACTATCAAATTCAGGGAGGATAAATATTTTTCCAGATTCTCGACACATAACTCAGTATGTTGCCTAAGTCAGAATTCTCACATTGCCAGAAAATCTTCATTAGATGGCAAATTCTGACATACCTATCCTAACATAATTGCATGTCATTAAGTTCACTTAAGTTTCATGTGATGTTGTTATTGAAATATATTTTGACGTCAAATATTTTAAAATTTATTTTTAAGAGTAAAATCCTAAGGTTTTTAATTATTCATCAAATTTTCATAAAGATTCACATAGGAACTTTTATTTTGTTTGGAATAAGACTGTGGTACATTGTCATATGTTTTCTCACTTTATTAAAATCTAGTTATTCCTAGTGTAAGTCTTTGTGGACTAGAAGAATGTCACTTTTCTTAACTACTTATCAGGTTTTAAAAAAATCTGAAAGTTTTCTTATCAATTTGATAATGAACTTCTTCACTTTCTTTTAATGGTTCTAGAGTTTTCATCTTTATGGAACACTTGCATTATTTATTTTTTTTAAATCTGCATAAGAAACGACACTCATTGTCACATGTCACACTCTGGTTGCTGTTTGTTCCTCCACCCATTGCAAAATAGCTTCCATGTCTGCTTTTAAAATCGACTTTGCTTTACTTTACTGGTGATCTCCTTAGTCGAATTCAAAGGAATTGGGGCACCTGGTTGGCTTAGTGGTTGAGCATCTATCTGCCTTTTACTCAGGTCATGATCCTGAAGTCTTGGGATCCAGTCTGTATCAGGCTCCCCGCAGGGAGCCTGCTTTTCCCTCTGCCTATGTCTCTGGCCCTCTCTGTCTCCCATGAATAAATAAAATCTTAAAAAAAATAATTCACAGGAATCATGCTGTTACTTTTCTTACTTGACGACTGTTTTTTCTTCTTCCTTCTTGGAACTCTTCACTGACTTTTATGTTTGTGCTCTTTCCTGATTCTTCTGCGTTTGTTGTTTTTATTATCTTCATTTGAATCTTTTCTCTTTGTTCACAGCTTATCTTTTTAAAATGCTGAGTGTTGTCTAGGATCCTCTTTCAGGGGTTTCTTACTTAATATTTCTCCCTAGATGTTGTTATTTGATCTTATGCTTTAGCTATCACCTGTAATGATGATTCCTAAATCTAAGTTCACTAATCTTCAGCCCCCTAGTTGGAGTCTTTCATTGGACATCTGCGTGTGCTGTTCCACAGAATGCCCAGTCAACAGATTGACAACTGAGTTCATCCTTTCCTTAAAACTTGTTTTTATTTCCTCTTTCAATTGATGACAGCATCCTTTATGTGGATAGCCAAGGCTAAAATACAAAGAACATCTGAAATTATTCCTTCTCTCCTCCGTCAAATTCATCTCTATCTATTTATAGATCTTGGTATTTCTTGAATTTGGCCTATCTTCTTTTTTATTCCCACTACCTCAGTTTAGGCATGCTTTGTCTCATTTGTATTACCCTTTTAACTTACTCCAGTCCCTCTGTAATCAGTTTTCTATACTGCTGCTACTGAAGGGATGCTTCCTAAGCCACAAAGCATTCATGTTACTCTTGCTAACCTTTTGTTACATGTTACTGAGTTCTTAGTACATGCAAGGCATTTTGCTACTCATTTTGTCTCCTTTAGTTTTTACACTATAAGAAGGGTACTAGTTTTGTTTACATTTTAATGATTAAGAAAAAGGAAGACTGAAGAATAAAGAGATTGCCTAAGGCCATATTTGTGGGAAGTAACAGACCCAAATCTTTTTCTCCCCAAACCTGAACTCTTAATTGCTATACTATACTGATCCATCATGTTTATAACAAGTGTTCTTCAAAGTAGAGCATATGAGATAATCCCCTGGGTGTGGGAGGAGAGTGTTTGCAACACTGTTTATGTTTTACACCTTATGTTTTAAGTATTTTAACTTTGCTAAATATTTCATAGGTAAGTATTGTGCATAGGTATATATTTATATATATCCATACTATTTTATGTGTGTCTAGATTATGAAACTTATCAAATTATTATGTCTGCATTAAATGTTTCATAAATTATATGTATTTATACATGTATTCATATGTGTTAATATCTCCATATTTTATACAATATATATTCCTGTTATTTTATATATGTATATACACTAATCTATGTCCTGATATGTATGTCCATACATTGATAGACACTATAGAGATACATATTACATGTACACATGCATATATACCTATCTAAATATAAAATTTAAAATATATATTTAATAATGAATACTTTTACATATAGACAGATATACATATTTTTCAAGTTGGAAACCTAGCAGAGCTATGTAAAGTATGGCCCATGGGCCAATCCAGAGTTTTGTAAATAACTTTATTAAAATATAGCTATTCCCATTCATTTATTCACTGTCTGGGTTACTTTTGCCATACAATGGCAGAGTTGAGTAGTTGTGACAGAGATCATAAGGCTAAAATATTTACTATCTGACCCTTTACAGAAAATGTTTGTTAACTCCTGGTCTATAGGATAATTTCTAAGCTCCCTAGCAATGTATAAACACCCTACTGATTCTCCTTCTTCCTCCGTCATTTGTGGTAGGTATGTGAAGTATTGTGTGCAGCTACCTAAATATTAAATCCAGTATTGTACCTCTGTGCTTTATGCTGCTTCCTTTCCCTGAATTATCACAACTCCCATGTCCTTTGCTGGGTGAGATTCTGTATTCATTCTTTAAATCTAACTTAGTTTCTAATTCTTCCTAGCTTAGTTTTTCATCAAGATAGAGTTAATCACTCTATCCTTTATACTATTTCTGTATGATAACTGTATCTGTAAAATACCTGTATAGTATCTGTCATTGGTTTTGTCATGCTATTAAAATGCCTGTGTATGTTCTTCCATCCATGGGTATCCAAGATGCACAATTTTGAACACTTTGATATCTCTTAAGTTCAGGTGTGTCTTATGAATGATGTGTAAATTTAATTTGGTAGTGTTTCCTTCCTTTCCCTTCCTGGAAAGGAAACTACTAGAAAAACAGATAAATTGGTAATAGATATTCCAATTTTTGGCATCTTAGACTCAAGGAAGTACTTTATTTATATGTCTTGTATTCTGTCCTTGAGGTATAAGGTCATTGAGAAAGTGTTTTTGTGTTATATATGTATGAAGAAGATTGTATTACAGTGTTCTGTGCATCATAGACCAAGTATATTGAATCAAATACTAAGTCTGTATTGTTGGGTGATACAATTTCAGGTAGCAGTCTCCAGAATTAGTAAGTAAATTAGTGGGCATACACAATCAGAGATTTAACAGTATCATTTGTTTATTTTGCAAGAAGTAACTATTTTGTGTCAACTTCAGTAACTTTCAGCTAGTGTATGACTTGAAAATTCTTTCAGTATTTCTGTGTTAGACTTTGGAGGTAGGAATGTAAGAAAATTAAAGAAAAATATGTAGGATTTTCTTGAACTCAATTGTACTAGAAACATTTCAAGTTTTAGTATCAAAATGGAATAGTATTGGATAGCACATCAATGTATATATTTTCAAATACTGAGTGAGTCTTGTTACAATAGGCTGGCAAATTCTGAAAAGTCTGTTAGTGACAGTGTTAATAAGTGGATTATGTTAGCTGGAATATTAGAACAACAAGGCTTTGTAACATTTGAAAGTACATTCTCCTGTGAATAAAGAACAACCATCAAGCTTTACGCTTTCTCTTTTAAGGGGTTGAGCAGGAAAAGGAGAATCTGGAGAAGCAGATGTCAGATTTGAGGGTGCAGCTGAACTTCAGTGCGATGACATCTGAGTTAGAGGAAGCGAAGCGGTGCATGGAGCGAAAAGACAAGGAGAAAGCACATTTTGCAGCACAAGTTGAGGTGACTTTGCTATTTTTAAATTGTATTCAAAGGATTTCAGTTTTTTTCCCCCATAGAATTGTTTAGTAAAGTTTTAATATAAAGTTTGTGATATTTTATGAACTCTAGTTTCAGTATACATAATGTAAAGTTATATAGATAACTTCTTTAATTATATATAGAAATACCTATGGATTCATTTCTCTTTCATTTATACCTTAAAGCCAGGAACCGAATAAACTTGAAAATATTTTTGTTGTAGTGGCAATTGAGCCCTTCCTTCAGATAGAGGGGGCCTTTCTTTGAAGGAATGGTGAATTATCATTTATTTTGGGGGTGATATGGACAGAAGGCACAGCAAAACAGGTATTTCTGATATTTCTTCTTTGGAACCATAAAGGTTTTTAAATCTTTCACTGCTCTGCATGAGGCAGAATTGAGGTATCAGAAAATACTAAAAATAATAAAAAAAAGAACTTCCTAAAAAGGAAATGTCTTAATTCCAATTATAATTAATGTAAATTAGATCAAACACAGATGACACATTTGGAAATAGATATGTACCATGCCTTTTCTATATCTGTTTTTATTAGTGGAGTTGTAGTCTGATTGTAATAAGGTGCCACATTTGAAGAATTTTCTAAATTATAATGGAAGGTAGAAAATTGGTCTTAAATATGTCTAACTTTATATAATCTAAAGGAAATATTTAATGTTACTGCAGTTTGAGTTTCTCTTTCATCTTGTCTGAATCAATGGAAAATGTATTTTAGATTTGGATCAAGATGCAGATTGTAAAGATAATGAAATATTGACATACTTTTTACAAAGCCCTCTATATGTATAATAAATACTTAACTGAAATATTATCAGAGCAATTGTCATTGTAGGACTTCTAGGGTTTGCTTCATGGGTATTATTTTAGCCCTTGATCCTACTGACAAAAGTGCTATAATATTATTTTGCTAAAGTTAAGTATTAAAAATAAAACAAAAACTCCTATGCTAATAAATATCAAAGGTAGAAAAATCACTTTGCTAAGCTGTTTATAACCACACACTGGTCTGTCCTTCTTCCCTTCCTTCCTTTGTATTGTTTCATTTACCACTTGCAGAATCAATTGAAAAAGTCTCATATACACAAGCATTAAGAAAAATTATAATGCCTTAAAAGTGCTCTCCTTCAAAGAGCCTGTCTTTCCCCTTGTCCTAACAATAGTTCTTTTACATTTTTACCTGGGTTAGGGAAAGAGTTGGTGTTCTCTGGGGCTAGTTTGGATTGATTGCATGGGTTTGGATGTGAAAGACAATTGGACAGAGAGGTTGAACATTTACTCACATATCAAATACTTAATGACTGTCTATTACATGTCAGGCACTGTTCTAGGTGGTGGTGACACAGCAAAGAACAAAAGCTAGGCAGATTTTTCTGTGTGCGGGTAACATTCTAAAATTGATGGAGAAAGTTCTTTGAGTTTATCTTTCGTCTAATTCAAATTCCCTTTGGAAGATGAAAGATTTTTTTCCCATCATCTTAATTACAAAAAGACATTGTTTATTCTGGAAGAAATTCCCATTAGCCAGTTCCCCCCCCCTCCCCCAACTTTATTTTTAACAATAAAATAATTAAATTTATAGTCATTATTTTAGATTTTTGTGACACTTCTGATTATGGCTTATTTTTGAATATCTCCAAGCTATTCTCAAAATGACATCTAGTGTAGACTTTGTGAGGGAGTCAGTCATGGATCACCCAGTGTAACTTCTGTTGGGTATTTGCTTGACGTTTAACTGAAAAGCATTTAGTTTCTGCTTTATTTTTCAAAAATATTCAGTAATATTTATTTTTCAAAAATACTTGGTGTTGAGGGCACCTGGATGGCTCAGTTGGTTAGGTGTCCAACTTTTGGTTTTGGTTCAGTCATGATCTCAGGGTCGTGAGATTAAGCCATATATGTTGGGCTCTGTGCTGGGCATGGAGCCTGCTTGAGATTCTCTCTCTCCCTCTGCCCTACTGTGCTTGCTGTCTCTCTTTTAAAAAAACTTTGATGTTGCCTTATATATTCTATAAAGAATGAAGATTAATCTTCTTTAGTTGCTTTTTAGAAACCACATATAAATTAGAAGACATGCACAAAATGTGACTATTGGTCAAGCCCCCAAACATGTGCCATAATACTTTTTCTTATGGTTTGTTCAGTTTGTTCAATCACTAGTCTCTTTGTCTTTAATATCAACTTCCTAATACCTTTCCTACAAAACTTTATACACAGTCTTGAAAACTCATTTTTTCTTAAACTTTCCTATTCATTTCCATTTTTTTTGGGGGGGCGGGGTCTTTTATCTAGTTGTTCACTGTTTCTATAATGTCTTCTTTTTGTGGAAATCCTAAGTCTTTTCCTTCCTGAAGCCTCCTTTGATTATATCAGCTACAAGTGATGATCCTTCCTTCTACATCCTGTCCTTTTATTCACATCACTAATCTTCTCACACTGCCTTAAAGTATATGGGTAAATGTCTTTAAAATTTCAAAATGAGTGAGATAGGGGAATGCAGAAGAAAACTGCCCTGTCACTAAGACAAATAAGACTTCAATGTCCTTGTTTTGGTGAAGACTTCAGGTTTCAAGGTCTTGTCCTCACATCTGGAAACTTGAATTTTCTATGTCCTAGATTTAATGTGACCCAGGAGACTGGTTCATACTAATCATGAAACTCATCAGAGAGCATTGTATAAAAGAGTACCAGTTCACTAATGTACCCTGTGGGGGCTCTGAACAGATATTTAAACACTATTCTATGCAGAGCACCAGTGTCCCAATTTTCTATACCTTGGTTTTAGCAAAGTGAATTAATAACCAAAGAGCTGCTTGGTGAACAGAATCAGAGAATAATGATATCTAAAGGACTGTTTGTTTCCTCCCTATGGTAAGGCTACCCACTACGTGTCTTTAACAGAGTCCTTATAACCAGAGATCTATTTACTTCACCAGATTCTGTTTTTGTTCCTGGAGTGTGTTGAACTGACTACTTTTGTCTTTCTCACAGTTTTCTCTCCTTCCACTCTGATGCGCAGCCTTCTGTTTACATTTTCTTTTGATATGTTGCTGTGCACAGATTTTGCTCTGGGCCTTTTTCCAGTATGTATTGATGTTGTAATTCAAACTTCCGGCATTCTGGAAGCCACTTATGAATAAAATACTTATGTCCTTTTTCAAATCATAGATGAGTATCGGGAAAGAACCAGGTCTTATCTCTATTTCTTTGTGTCCCTTGACAGTGTCTTATCCATATTAGGACTCAGTATTTGTTGACTGAAGTATAAATCGTAGAACACTTTTATGGTTAATTTTAAAGCTAACATTTGTTGTTTGGTCATTCTTTAAAAGCACATTAATTTCTGGAAGAGTTGTCTGTCAGTATTCAAGGGGACCTTTGCTCTTATTAATCGCATTACTTTTTGTGCGTCCAGAGTATATATTTTAAGCAGTTGTTTTGTACTGGAGAAAAACTGTGTTTTAAGCTTGTAAAAAACCGGAATGAAAGCTTTTTTGGGTTTGCATAATTTACCTTTCAAATTGTACCTAAAACCTTAAATCTGTATATGCATAGAAAATACCAAGTACATTTTTTTCTTCTTCTAAACTTGAGTTGAACCTCATTAACCTTGATAGGCTATTTGTATTCATAAGAATTCCAAGTATCCTTGATCAATGATTCCCCCTGATTTAATCTCAGCCTCCATCTTCCATCAATTTACTTTTCTTGAAGAAAAAATTTGACTTTTAAATTCAATGGGGGAACTTCAAAGAAAGAAAAAAAAAACAAGGTGCTGTACATAATTTAGATTAAATGTTGAAAGTGATAATTGAGTGACAACTGACATGATTATTCATTAGCAGAAACTTGGGACTGTAATGCCATAATTTACTTTTAAAAGGAGAGTAGTGGAAAACAGAAATGATAATCAATAATAACTTTTCTTTTTGATGATTAGTACATGAGGAACAGAAGAAATGTTGCTCCATTTAACATGCTTTTAAGATAAACTCTTGATTCTTGCACTTTTTATATAAAGCTGGCTATTTTGCTATGTAATAGTGCCCCCTTCAATACTACTTTTAAACCCTTCTTAGAGACTTTAATGCCCTGTCTATAATTTTTGGTTCTTTTTTTATCTTAATAATTTTTTCCTTATCCAAGTGCTTGTTGTAAAATAAAGTACTGAGTACTAAGTAATTTTTAATACACAGATTATAAAGACAACAAATATTGGCAGCAAAACTTTACAGACAGGCTAAAATTGTTGAACCTAGTGGAGATGAGGTCTGCCTCTGTTATTAGCCAGATTAACCTGCATTGAAGCAGATTTCTAAGTCCACAAATGCTCTATACTCTGAGTTCTTCATAAAGATGACTACTGGCAGAGATCTCCTACAAGTAAAAGCTCCAAAACTAAATAAACTTTTGTACCTTGAGGAAGATAAATTAGTGTAATTCTCAAATCTTTCATCTATATGAAAATATAGGAGTTGTGAAGAAAGGCAGCTTTTCTGTTTTCTGTAACTCAAGAGTTGCATGAATATTTCCATAAGGCCAGAAAGTAGAAGTGGACCAAATATTTTAAACTTTCATTTAAGACATCACTAATATTGACTATTTAATATGACTAGTAAAGAAATAATTTAGGAATAAAAGTGTCTATTTTAAAGTTCTTTATTTTCTGAAGTCATGATAATTTGTCTCATGTGTTTCATGTATAAATTAAATACATAGGCCTTTATATATGTCTCTGTGATGTGCATGGACACAGGCATGGAGTCAGGGTGGAGGAGAGGAAGAAACTTACATTCCTCACAGAATAATGAAATATTGGTAACTTATGTTAATTATAGATAGATTTGATGTTAAAAGCAATTATAAAGGTATCATACACCTTTGGGAATAATTATTGAAGGACTTGCTATGGAAAAATAGGTGACATGTAACAAGGTAATATTTTTCACAGAATCTTAGTAATTGATAGTTGTTCATTTCTTGACCACCACCAATGCCACTAAAGGGATATAAAGTAGACTTTATAATAAGCATATTTTAACTGTTCATGAATTATTCCTGTAGTCTTTATAGTTACCTTTAGAGTGATTTTTTTTTTTTTAATTTTTTTTTTTAATTTTTATTTATTTATGATAGTCACAGAGAGAGAGAGAGGCGCAGAGACACAGGCAGAGGGAGAAGCAGGCTCCATGCACAGGGAGCCCGATGTGGGATTCGATCCCAGGTCTCCAGGATCGCGCCCTGGGCCAAAGGCAGGCGCCAAACCGCTGCGCCACCCAGGGATCCCCCTTTAGAGTGATTTTTGATAGCATATCATTTTAAGTGGAGATCTAAATTGTGTTTTAGATGTTTATTTTTCAGGCAGCTTTCTACAAGGAGAAATGAGATTATACTTAGCCTTAAGCAATGAAAAAGTCAATGGGACTGTTATACTCTTGAAAATGTTTGAATGGTTATAAATTATCTTTGCCAAAAAAAACTTTTAGTAACACATGGGTAACATAAGCAAAGGTCAGTGTTAGCAGGTTTTTTCAAATGTATTAATAAACATTTAATTTCTAGTACTGAACTTGCATGAAGTATGAGTTTATGTGAGGCAGTACTTATTTGAGAGGAACCTGTGATTGTGTTAGGCTATAGTTTGCTATGGATTAATAGATTAGGTAAACAACTGGCAATTTTGATTAAAGAACAGTTTCTGCCTTTGTTAATGGTAGGTTAGCTTGTTGCAGACCAAACTTCCTGCTGAAAAAAACTAGAAAAACTGGGTAAGACCCGTGTTTTTAAAAATTGTTTGAAGCTATCAGAGAGCTATCTGGGTATAATAACAGGAGGAATCATGTATTCTGTTGAGGAGTGGAGTGCAGAGCTTTAGGTCTGACACTTGGCACCACCTTTACCCTGAGAAGTGTTAATCACAAACTGAGCTTACAATAGAGCTTAGGTCCTTTAAGGAGAAGGGCCCTGCTAAACAGCCACACTTCCAGTTGGGATACCCAAAGAGCTAAACCCTAGGAGTCTGGGTAAGCTGGAAGTGTACTAACAGTCATGAAGACTAACATAACTTTGAATCTCCTTGTGACATTATCTGTCCCTATGCTAACTGCCCATCTAAACAGAAGTACATCTTTTGAGGAGGAAGGTATTATCAACCAGAGCCCTCATATTATTTCTATAATTTGTCATACAGTGTTTAGCATTTGATCAAAACTTAGCAATCATATCAAGAAAAAAACTACTAGAAAACAAGATATTAGCAAGAAATAGGAATAGGCATAGAGACTGTTCTGATAGTGGAGTTGACAGAAATGAAATTTAAGCCATTGGTTATTAATAGGTTAAGAAATTAGATCATATGATAGTTAATTCTAGCAAGAACAGAACATTATAAAAAGAATAGAAATCTGAGAACCAAAATATATAGTAACTGAAATTAAGAGCTGGATAGGTAGGTAGTGTTTAACCAAAAGTTAGATACATTTTGTTTTATTCCTCTGAAAAATTTTATCAGGCTTCCATCTCTCTTCTATATATTCTTAAGTTATATAATTTATGGTTTAGTTTATGGTTTTATTATCTGGTTTTTCTACTAATTGGCAAAAAAACAAACCTCAATTTATTCAGTCTTTGATTCAATAAATTTTGATTAAGAGTCTATTATGTCTTACATATTATGTCTTGTACCCCCTTGAATCTGGGGGTACACAAATGAGATAACATTCATTGCCCTCAGTGAATTCACAATCATTAAACTCACATTTAGCACTGGAGTTTCACTTCACTAGAAAAGCCAGGCACCCTTCAACATGGTTGGGAAGAATCATAGTGAGACTTAAAATGGGGAGCAAGTATATGGGGGGTCTGAACCATAGGAAGTGGGCATGAGGAGCATCCATCCAGTACCAAGATGGCCTCTGTCCTCCAAGACAGAGCCATAAATGTAAAAGCAAAGAATCATCAGAAGACAAAAAATAGCAGAAATATCTTCAATAGGAATTGGTATTTGGTGATTGAAAATCTGAACAAAGGTTTTATAATTTTACAAGCTTACTATATATCACATTGCCCAATTATATTTGTTCTTTCTAGGTTATGAGAAATTGGGACCCACTCAAATGGGGGTTTAATAGGGAAGCATGAAACTATCTTGACAGCTGCCCTACTGGGCTTCATGGAGAAAACTAACTTTATACATGTTACCACACTGATGCTGTCATTGAGACTCTTTCTATTGCAAAGATAAGAAACCTTGAGCCATCGCTATGTTGGGTTCAGCATTAATTCGTTGGTACACTCATTTGTGACTATGGTGGTAGAGTCACCAGACTCTGCTGGCCCTCTTTTTTTTTTTTTTTTTTTAATGCGTGGATTTGAATTGCTCTTATAGTATCAGATGATTTCAACCTGAAAAACTTCCTCAAGAATGTCTTTATTCAAAAAAAAAAAAAAAGTCTTTATTCCGCCTCATTTAAAAAAGATAATTTTGCTGGGTATATTAGATTTTAGTTGACTTTCTTTCAGCACTTTGACTATACCATCCCACTGGTTTTTGTTCTTCTTTATTTATCATGAAAAGTCAACTTCCGATCCTGTTGCATTCCTCATTCATGATGAGTCATTTTTCTCTTGCTGCTTTCCACATTTTCCCATTGTTTTTGCCTTTAGTATTAGACTGTGATATGTTTGGATGAAGGTTCTTTGTATTTATCCTACTTTCACTTTATCAAATTTTTCGGATATATAGCTTAATGTTTTTCTTCACATTTGGGAACTTTAAGGCATTATTTTTTCTTAAATTTTTTGTGTTTCTTTCTCTATTCCATCTGGTATTTCTATTGCATATATGTTAATATTCCACATTTCTTTGAAGCTTTAAGTTTTTGGATTTTAGGGGCAGCTGGGTGACTCAGGCAGTTAAGCATTCGACTCTTGATTTAGGCTCTGGTCATGATCTCAGGGTTGTGAGGTGGAGTCCTGTGTAGTGCTCTATGCTCAGCAGAGAGTCTGTTTGAGATTCTCTTTCTCCCTCTCCTTCTGCCTCTCCTCCTTGCATGTGCATATGCACACACACTCTCTCAATAATAAATCTTTAAAAAAAAGGTTTTGGATTTTTAAAAAATTATATTTATTTATTCTTTGGACAGATCAAATCTATTGAGCCTTTCAAGTGAATTTTTCATTATACTTACTGGACTTGCCAATTTCAGAATTTCCATTTTAAAAAATAATTTCTGTCTTTTTACTGCTGTTCTCTATGACATTATCACCATATACTTCTTTTAAAAGATGGTTTTCTAAAAAAAAAAAAATGGTTTCCTTTAGCTCTTTGAACACACTTATAATAGCTTTCAAAAAAATCTTTGTTAAGTTCAAAATCTGGTCCCCTCAAAGGTAGTTTTGATTATCTTTTTTTTTTTTTTTTTAATAGGTCACACTTAAAATTTCTTTTCGTGTCGACTATTTTTTTGTTGAAATTGGACATTTTTTATAATGTATTTAGTCTGAATACTAACTTCCCACCTTCTGGGGTTTGCTGTTATTATTTGCTTTTAGATTAGTTTAGCGAATTGGTTGAAATAGTTCAGTGAAACTTTTTTTCTCTGCAGTGTGCAGTTTCTGATGTTACTTCTCAGAGGATGCAGCCTTGAATATGTGCCAAGTCTCCATGACCACCAGGGATGATTGTGGTTTTAGCTGGGCTTTGTTTGACTCTCTAGTCCTTTGATCTCCCCATTATATGTCTGTCTAATCTGACTTGATATCCTACCTAGCTTTTATCCTATTAATTGCTAGCTGATTGCTTTTGCTTTTTTCTCTTTTCAGCCTTCCTTTCCCTTTCCCTCTCTCTTTCTTTTCTTTTCTTTTCTTTTCTTTTCTTTTCTTTTCTTTTCTTTCTTTTTTTCCCTTTCCCTTTCCCTTTCCCTTCTTTCTTTTCTTCTCTTCTTCCTTTTCTTTTCTTTTTCTTTTCTTTTCTTTTTTCTTTTTTCTTTCTTTTCTTTTTTTCTTTTCTTTTCTTTTCTTTTCTTTTCTTTTCTTTTCTTTCTTTTCTTTTCTTTTCTTTTCTTCTTCCTTTCTTTCTTTCTTTCTTTTCTTTCTTTTCTTTTCTTTTCTTTCTTTCTTCTCTATCTATCTCTCAGTGCCCTGGGATATAAATTGTACCACAGTCAGATTCCATTAAAGTTGGTTCTCTTTGCAGAGACTGGTGTTGCCAGTCTCTGGGAGCATTTTCTGATTCTAAGAGCACTCTTCTTAGCTGTCTTTGTTGTTTTCATCCTTAGATGTTTATTTCTTTATGTTCTGTTACAAATAAAGTCAGTCCCCTTAGAACTGCTGAGTTCTCTGTTTATATCATTTCCCTCTTCCTCTCAATAGAACCTCTGCATCAGGGACTTTAGGCTGCTTCTTTCTGGGGTGATACCTCAGCTCTTCAGGTGTGATTCTAAGTGGGATTGGTAGTCCCTGATCTACCTCAGCTGGCCCCTTTTGTGTGGAACTGGGCACCTGGCTGACTCAGTCAGTAGAGCATATGATGCTTGATCTCAGGGTTGTGAGTTCAGGCTCCACATTTGGCATAGAATTTACTTAAAAAAAAAAAAAAAGATTTCCAAAATAAGTCTTACTTGACTTACTGTGTACTTACTATGTACTTATTATGACTATACTATGACTAACAACATTGGGTAAACAGAGATTTCTTACTAGGACACCAAAGGCATGAATCATAAATGAAACTAATTATAAATCAGACTTGAACAAAGTAAAAAATTTCTGCCTTACACTTGGCTGCATTAGGAAAATGAAAAGAACAAGCCACATTGGGGGAAGATATTCATGGAACATATATGGAACAAAATATTGGTATCATGTTTATTTATTATACCTATATATTTGGTTCATTATAGCAGTGCCATTTTTTTAATGCTTATAATGAGTGTAAGAGAAAATCATTAATGTCATAACAGATAAAGATAAAGCATTTATGAAAAGTTCAACATCCATTAATTAGGGAAACTTTTAGTAAAATGGAAGAGAAGGAAACTTTCTGATACTGAAGAGTATCTACTAAAAACCTATGGCACACCGTTCTTAATAGTGAAATACTGAGGGGAAATGAAGCAAACACTTCCCTTCTATTCAGCGATGTAATAGGACTAATAGTCCAGGCAGTAATTAAAAGAAAAAGAAAAGTATCTGGGTGGAAAGGAATTAGTAATGCTGTCTTTATTTCCAATTGATATTTTAAAAAAACCACATAGACTCACAGGTGAATTAACATTAACAAGTCAGGTATGTATTGTCAGCTAAGACAATGAGTAAAACCAAATATCACAATAAAATAAACTTTGATCAGCTCTAAACTAAAAACAAGACACTGAATCATGGTCAGTCACATTGTTTTCACAAAAGTATTATCCTAAGTATTGATTTTTGAAAACAAATAGAATTTTCTTTACTCTTAGATAAAATGTATGCAATTTATTTTTTTTAAAAGAGATATATGTAATCAATATTAAGAACAAGAAAGGAGCTCTACCTATACATAACAAGAAGAAAGATTATAAAGAATATCAAGTCATTATATTGTTATGAATCGATGCTTGCTTTAGATTAACATTGTCTAGTAGCACTTTAAACAATGATGGAGATGTTTTATATGTGTGCTGTTCATATATTAGCCATATGTACTCTTAGGGCACTTGAATGAGGTCTGTGTGACTGAGTTTTTAATTTACTTAGTTTAAACATAGGTGGAACTTAACAGATGGGAATGTGACTAGTTGGCATGAAATTGGGTTAGGAGCCATGTCTTGAATTCCCATTGGTATAGAAAGCACACTGATTTTACTTTGCCTACATATGACATGGCTGTATGGTGGGAAGGTGGTAGTCTTGGATTTTATTGAGAGCTGATTAAAGTAACATCCCTCATAGTTAGCCCTTCCTACAAAATCTACTGGAGTCAAGAAAAGGATTATTATTTTTCTTTTTTTTTAATTGTGGTAAAAAATGCAAAACATAAAATTGTCATCTTAACCACTTTTAAACACACAATTCAGTGGTGTTAAATAAATTCACATTTATTGAATACATACATTCAATGTACAACCATTCTTCCTCATCCCCACTGAAACTCTGTATCTATTAAATAATAACTCCGACTCCTCATCCTAACCACCCCTGCCCTCACAGTTTCCGGTAACCAGCATTATAACTATTACACTTTTATGAGTTTGATCATTTTGCATACCTCATATAAGTAGAAGCATACGGTGTTTGTTCTTTTGTGTCTGGCTTATTTCGTTTAACATAATGTCCTCAGATTTCATCTATATTGTAGCATATTGTAGGATTTCCTTCCTTTTTAAGATTGCTTCTACAATTTAGCTGTTGCAAATAATGCTGTTATAAACATGAGTGTATAAATCTCTTCGAGACACTGCTTCCAGTTCTTTTGGATATATATTCAAAAGTAGAATTACTAGATCATGAGGTAATTCTGCGTTTAATCTTTTGAGGAACCCCCATACCTTTTTCCACAGTGGCTTACCATTTTACATTCCTCTCAGCAGTGCACAAGAGTTCCAGTTTCTCCACATCCTTATCAACCCTTGTTATTTTTTTGGGTTTTGTTGTTGTTTTTTGTTTTTAATAGTAGCCATTCTAATGGATTGAGTCAATATCTCAAGGGATCATTATTTTTGTTTGAGACAGCACTTATTTAAAAAAAAGAAAATAGGACTCTTTTATCTCATTTAGCCTTCCTTAGCTTCTCTCAAGAAATCAAAATTGAGAAATGAAGAAAACTCAAGTACAAAACTCAACTCAAAACTCTCAAGTGCAGTATTATTGTATCATGTAGGATAATGTGTCTGATCTGTTTCCAATAATCCATAATACTCTATGATAATGTAGAGCTATAATATTAAGTGTTAGGCTACATCTAATTTCTCCTCTTCATTATATGTAATGTAATTAGAGATAAAATATTTCCTTAGTTTAACTATGTACTTTATCTTGGTCCTCTCAGCTGCCTACCTCAACATTGGTAAGACAAAAGTGTACGTCTTTTATTGATACCTGCTTTGTCCTCTTGCATTTCGTAGCAGATGTATGATCAGAGGTCCTTCCACCTCTGATCAAAAGCAGTCCCAAATACCAATCTGCTTAAAGCAGAATGGTCTTATACTATCTATATTCAAATTTTCTTCCCCCAAAGTACCTATTTTAGTTAAATATCAGAGTTGCAGAGTTAAAATTATCAGTCTAATAAGAGTGTGAGAAGAACTAAGAAAACAGAAATGTACTTCAGATATGTGTGCCCAGGTCAGAATTTCCCCAGTGTGTTGCTGGGACCTCAGTATTAATTATATATCCCCTTGTGTTTTTAAGTTGAACACTCTGAAGAAATGTGCATATAAAATGTTCTGTGTAGTGAACATCATGGCTAATGAAACAGAAGTTAATATTTTATTTCTTCACAAAGAAATGAATGTATTTAATTAATTGAACATTATTTTCTGTACTTTGCTTGAGCTTAGTATCATGTTTCATTAAAAAGTACAAGGAAACTAGTTGTATGAAGCAGATACATTCTCATAGGATTTGTGGAGAAATAATTATTTTTAATCACTGAGAAAGACTGAGGAACCTGTTATTTGGGATTAATGTCCTTTACATGTGTCTGCTTCATTTGGCAAAAAGAAAATGATAATAGTATATGTAGCCAAATTAGAAGGATAGAAAAGACAGAAGGTTCTATTTGTAAAGGAAGAATTATTTGTGAAATGGTTACTGCATTGGCCCCTAATATTTTATGTAGTTGATCCTTAACTAATAAAAGGATTTGAATCAGTTATTAAATATTATTAATATGTATTTTGCTTGTTAAGAGTAATTGACTCATAAATTTTAAGTATATATTCTACTTTCAACCAATCATGACTTCAGAAATTTTTAATAATATGATCCCAACAAATGATGGTCTAAGTTAGCTGCCTATAGCTGTATTTCAGGGCTACAATGCTTGTTTTGATTGGTTTGAGTTCTTTTATTCAGATATTTCCCTTAGTTCACCTGACTGTGGAAAATTGATTAGTTGTCCTCTCACTATCAGTTCATGGAACACCTAAATTATACTGAAATGAATGAGCTTATCAAGACATGCGAGAATATGTCAGGCTAATTTCCCAATAGAGGTGAGTGGGGCATGGCTTAATTGAGAATCTGAGAATTTGAGGTGAAATCCTATTAAATCGGTTCTTTTGTTTACATGGTAAAGGCAAAACTTTATAACATCAATTAAGGGTTAGTGTGCAAAATAGAACTGCTCTAGGTATTTTATGCAATAGTTGTTTGCATACATGCCTTGCCTAGGCTTCTAAGAAGGGAAAGCACAAAGGGGCATATTCACTACAGAACAAAATAAATTACATCTCTAAGACCTGGCTGGCCAGTAGCAAAAAGCCAAATTAGCAAGTATATTGTCTCTTCGCAGTTTCCACATTCTAATTCTCTCTCTATTGAGTCTAATTTGCCCCCAAACCTAGCTCAAGAAAGTGCTTAACATTCAGTTTTGTAGCCTCTATGGGATAAGAGATATAATAGAAGGAGGTGGAGATGGGGGCCAACTGCTATTGGTCAGGTCATAAACCAAGTGCCAGTAATCAGGTTTTCTTTTAGCTGAGAAACATGACCTTGCCTTATATTTTCATAGCCCTTGAGCCTAGCCTTGTGCCCATGATTGGCACTCTGCAAATGCTGGTTGAATTCATGTTAATCCTAATGTCACATTTACAAATACCTATCCATATATTGTAATGTTATATTCAATGTGTTGTTCATTCGTTCTTTCTTTTTTAATTTATTTGAGAGAGCAAGCATGGGGAAGGGAGGGGAGAGAGAGAGAGAGAAAGAGAGAGAGTCTTAAGAGACTCTGCACTGAGCACAGAGCCAGACATGAGGCTCCATCTCATGACCCTGAGATCTCAACCTGAGCAGAAACCAAGAGTCAGGCACTTAGACTACTGTGCTACCCAGGCACCCCTCAGTGTATAGTTTCTTTGATGATTTTTGTTTTTAAAGCTTCCTGTCCATTTTAGGTTACTTAACTAACCTAACTCTGGAAAAGAGTTTAATTTCAATAAATACAGTAAATATAAATAAAATGTTAATTTTTTTCCTATACTTGAATCAGTCCTCTTGTTCTCACTGAGATATTTGCATCTCATTTTGAATATCCCTGGTCAGTCTGTGTTTTCATCTTATGTCTGCTTTAAGGCAGTCATATTTTGGGCTGGAATTAGCCTTATCTTTGTTCACAGAGTCAGTATTAAGATAATTAATTGAATTCTGTCTCAAACCGTGTTCTACTTGAGGCTTCTTACTTATTAACTTTAATGTTACCATTTTTGTCTTTATGAAGAATTGAACTTTATATTTGCCTATACTTTAGATATCATTTTGTTTCAGTTTACCATTTTGATAACAGGCAGTTGCTGCTTTTCACTGTGCTGGGTTTCTAGAAACTGTATTGCAAAACAGATCAATCTTTTGTGGTTTGTGTGTTTTTATATGAGAAATCTTATAATTAGAATGATGTTTCCAACCAAGGAGACTTGGGAACCAAAACATTTGTGCTTAAAATAACTTGTCATCAATTACAAGATATAAAAATTCTTAATCTTTATAATAGTTAAAATTTAAACTTGTTTTTTAACTTTCAATAAAGTGAGTATAATATAAACACATAATTTTACAGTATACATGTTTACCCTCGTGTACTAAAAAGTATGTTATGTGTGCATGTGTATAACTGTTGTGCTATATATTTCATGTATCTAAAACTCAAAGGCTAGCAATTATAAAAATTAAAAGAAAAATTTATAGGTAATTTTTTGTCCAGAATTTAGAAGAGGCTTTTATCAAACTGTTTGGGAAAACTGAACAAATTGAACAAGTGGCTTTTTCTCTCCACTAATTTTTCATTACTAAATAGAGCCTTTACAGATGACTGTATTTCCATTTGGCTTGCCCCTAATTTGGGATCATTCTTTTTCAAACATTACAGAATCAAGTTGTTTTGAATTCTTACAAAGACTTTTTGGGAGGTGTCTAGTTGATTAGATTCTCTTGTTAAATCTGTTCCTTCTTTCCCATTCTCCTCTCAAACCCATTTCCCATTTCCCCTGCCAACACCAGTGTTATGAGCCCTTTCATCACGAAAGGCATGGAAGGGAAAAAAGGACAGGAGTGCCATGCACAATCTTGCCATAGTGGTGTTGGCTGTTGTTTGGGTTCTGACATTGACTGGCTGGCATGGGCATTTGTTTTCTCTTTAGCTGTGTTTCTACCTCTTTCTTTTTCTTGCCTTCTACCTTTTTTTGCTTTCTCTTTGTCTTTATTACTTTTACTAGCAAGTGCAAATTATCTTCTTTTTGTTCCCTTAGCCACCACTTAATGGTGTTAGCTCAGGGCTCTTTTCTTTTTGACAAAGAATCATTGTTAGAAAACATCATATAAAGATAAGGACAGATGAAGACACTGAAGAATGAAATGTAAGTATAGATTAGGAAGCATAAATTGGAAAGAGAGACAGAATTTGAAATGCAGGAGAAAAATTGCTCATATCTAACACTTTTATTAAAAATAACTGTTATGTGTCTATTACCCTAACTATACTGTATGGTTTTCTGTAGCAGTAGAATGTAGAACTGTGCCATCTTATTCACCTTTGTGTCTCAGTAGCTTGGTTGTTCTGAGTGCAATGTTTATTGGATTGAATGGAAACATACCTGTATTTTATTCAAAAAGACTGACAAGTGGTTTCTTCTTTTTCCTAGTCTCCTGAAGGCCATAGATGGCATTTGTATCTACTATAAGCCAACTCTATTGAATTTGATTGCTGAAATTGAATTCAGATGAGAAAAAAAAATTGGTTCTAAAAGTCCATTCCTGCTTTAAAAGGATGATCTTCAATTATTTTTAATGTTGCTATAATATTTTAATATCCTGGTGTTAGTATGATGTCCTTTGGTGATTAATCTTTCTCAAGCACATATCTGATCATATTATTCCCCTGCTAAGAAACTTTTGAAAGCTTAAACTGGAGTTTAGCATTCCCCTAGCCTGGTTTCTGACCTTACTTTTTAATCTTTTTTTAGCCCTCTTGAACTTTTACTCTTCATGAATAGCCCTGATGGCCCCATCTGTGGCTCTTGCTCATGCTACCCTTGCTCTTAAATGCCTGTCCTTTATCAGTGATCCAATCTTTTCTCTTCTTCACACTTGAGTTTGCCCATTGTCTCCTTATTTTATGGGTCTTTCTTTATGATTTCTTGTTGATCAGAGTAGTTTCTCTTTAATTTACTAACTTAAATCCTATTTCTACTAGCTAACAATGATGTTACTTCGTTCCTGCTTGATCATATTTGTCCCAATTAGTGTTTCTCATATATTACTTTCCTCTGTGCCTGGCCAGTGTCTTGAACATAGAAGGGGATAACTAGTCTACCTCTGATTTTGTTTTAGTCAAGTCAACTTCATTCTGTGATTTTTTTCCCCCCTCTCATTTTAAAAAATGTTCCAGAAACACCTCTACCTCAGAGATTGTGTAATTCCTGTGTAGGATTTCCTCCTATCTCAGGAGATAACGTGGTAACTTATTTAATTATTTAAGAGATTTTTTTGGCTGGTTTCCAAGTCAATAATACAGTGATATGGAATCAATATTTATTTTTGTGTAACCACTATTAAATAAGAGTAGAGGAGAAATTGTATTATATTGTAATGATACCAGTGAGCAAATAATTATTGTTGTCACCTACATAATAGTCTATTTATTGTCCTTTAATGGAAAGTGTTCCAATGTAGGCTTAGCATTTTTTTCATGAGTATGAGAAATAGGAAGAAGGCAGATTGAAAGAATCTCGTATACTAGACAGAACTGGTTCCTTTATTCTGTAAATTTACTCCATTTTCCCCCTACCTAGTCCACTTTTTCCACTTTTGTAATTTTATGTTGGTAAATATTTTTTGTAACCCACATATGTAAAATTACGATCTTAGACGTGTGAACAGTTAAAGCTAGAATTTATGGTGGTTCTATCCACAACTGCTTTTTAAAAATAGAATATCTCTTTTTCATCTTCTGTTTCCATTTTGATGTCTTATTCATCTGCCTTATTCTTATGAGTAGGCTGTTTGTAGGTATAATTTGAATGCAATCACTGTAGCAATTAAAAAGGGAGACATTGGTAGCCAAAGCCAATCAGTTTTAAAAGGAGAGAGTTCTTTTCTGCTATCTTCTAAATGCATTGTTATAATGCATTCTTTTTTTGCCATTTTACTACTGAGAAGAAAGGAGTTAACATAGTAGACAAGAGACCACTTCCTTAGGTCTGCTTCCAAAATAGGTCCTGTTTGACATCTGGGAACTTTAATGATAATCAAGTAAGAAACTTTCCATAAATGATAAGATGTAGCTCATGGTGCCTAACCTTTTGTACAAAGAATGTGGTTTATGTTGAACACCTGCTTTGCTCCTCAGAGTCTGGAATTTTGGTACATATTAGGCAGATAGTAGCTCAGTGACTGGCTTCTAATTAAAACTTGGGGCACTTAGTGTCTAATGAGTTTCCCTGGTAGACAGTACTTTACACATGTTGTCAGAATTCACTGCTGAAAGAATTGAACAGATCCAGTGTGACTACAGGGAGAGGACTCCTGGAAGCTTGTGCCTGGGTTCCTCTGGACTATATCCCATGTTCTCTTCCCTTTGCTGATTTTGCCTTGTATCGTTTCACTCTCATAAATTTTTTTTTCACTCTCATAAATCTTAGCATACATAAGTATGACTGTATGCTGAATCCAGTGAATCCTTCTAGTTATCAGCAAACCTGAGACCTTCAACACAATTCCTTATTAACTTTTTTTTTTCCCACCTGAAGAAAGAGATAAAAGAGAAATCAAATGTGTAAGGTTTTACATTGAGTTGGAGCTTTTATAAACCTTTGGTAAGGTGCTGTGAAGGGGATCTGAACAGACCACCCCAAAAGTGTCACTTTGGCATATATTGAGTTGAGGGCCCTTGAGAAACAGTATATGTAGGAAGGGTACTCTGACCCCTCTTTTTCTACCTAAAGGAAGTCATAATATTTTCCATGAGGAAAGTGCCCTCCATCTACCAGGAAGAGAACATTTTTTTATCAGTGCAGATTGGGAGTTGATTCTAAAATAGACTTGGACAAACAAACCTAAAATCATCCTGATCTCCAGTTAGTTTCCTCCATATATTTCCTAGTCATTTTCCCACAGTTAACTACGCCTTGAAGCTTGTTAGATCCCTTTTCCTTTTTCATGTCAACTTTCCATAATTTCTCTGTCAAAAAGGCTTAGGAACTCTTGGCTCTAAATAGAACCCTTCTTTGGATCTTCATTTTTTCAACAAAGGCTCCTATGTAGAAGTAAAAATATTAAATACAATTTGTGTTCTTTTCTCCTGTTAATCTATTTTACATTGGTTTAATTCTCAGGCCTGGCTACAGAACCTCAAAGGTTTTTCTCCCATGTAACTGGATGGAATTCTTGGGGGAAAAAAGGACATTCTGTGTTTTTGGATGATTCCTGTCTTTGACAGTACTTATATAGTGAGAAATAAATAATAGACTTGATTAAGTGATATGATTTTTAACCACCCTGTTCTAGTAGCTGAGATAATTTCACACAGTTTAACTATAAAATGTTCTTTAGGATAGAAGAGGCTTCCAGGAATGGAATGATCATAGTAATAGAATTGAAAATCATCCTAATGGAATAAATATGAAAATTGCTTTTCATTTAGCATTTCATGTAGTACATAGGAAGGTACTAATATTTAGAATACTTGCCTACCCTGAAAGCATTTATCTGTGGAATAATGATGTGTTTGTTTACCTGTGTGCTCTCCATAGGTGTGTGCTTATGTGAAGGATTTTTATGCAGGTTCTGTAATATAATCTCTTGATAGATGGGGGAGAAATGTTTATTACAGTTAGATTATTCTGATTGGCTATTTGTGGAAGATGGATTAAAGATAGTGTCAAAACAGTGACCGAATAGAACCTACCAAGGAGTGAATATAGGAAGGAATTCTATGACAGGTTTTACCTGAAGCATAATATAAATAGACTGATGGGAGCAAATCAGTAGCAACAGTTTCTAGACTAGGGACAGTTAGAGGCAGTATTCTTTGAGTTCAAATTCAAACCTACTTTCCCATCAATAGTAAGAACCACAGTTATTTACAATTAGAATATCCTTTTCTTTTTTAAGATTTAATTTATTTATTAATGAGAGACACAGAGAGAGAGGTAGAGACATAGGCAGTGGGAGAAGCAGGCTCCTCGAGGAGAGCTCGATGCGGGACTCGATCCTAGGGCCCCGGGATCACAACCTGAGCCAAAGTGAGATGCTCAACCGCTGAGCCACCCAGGCATCCCAGAACCACATCCTTTTCTATTCATTTATACTTATATACCCAATTAATGCCATAGTATTTTCAAATATTCTTCTAAGCAAGTTATTGTGTGTAATATGTTAATATGAAACTCTGTAATTTTTAAAATGTGAGAATAAAGAACTTTATGTGCTTAAGCTCTGGGCTTACAGATGTTAATCATGTGCCTATTCTTATTGTTCTACAATTACAGAAAAAATAAATAGTTCTGAACTTATTTTCCTTTTAGGTTCAAAAGCTTGCTGGAGAAAGTTGAAGAATTTTGTATATTTGAATCCATTATAAATTTGAGACTATCTGACTATGACATTATTTGTTTGTTAGCTTTTAAACATTTATCTCTTGTTCATTTTCTCTTTTCCCATAGCAGTTATTTCAGACTTTCTCACTATTTAGATATACAATTCCACTCCCATTTCTATATAGTCTTAGCAGAGAGAGCCTTTACCACCATTTTGTAAGTAGGACTACCTTAATTGTTATGAGTTGGGCATCAGATTTATTCAGTTTTTTGACATGCTAAAATTAAGATGCCTGTGGGATTCCCAAATGTAGGAAATCATTGTATAATTCAATATTTAAAGGCCTGGAGTTTAGAAAATCAGTTTGACTTCTGAATTAGAACACCTTTATTAAATATCTTTATCTAGCTACATATTTACTTACTGCAGATATTTTCTGGTAGAACGGTGCTTAATACTAGAACCTTGTACTGTTATCTGTATTTAAAAGCTAAATGGTAGAAGAGACCTAGGAAATGAGATTATTAAAGAACAGGAAGAAAAAGGAGAACTAGCAAAGAGGGGAATTATGAAAGTCAGGGAAGAAGAGAGACTTAAAAGTCACAAAGGGCAAATGACCGTGTCACATGCTACAAGGAAACTAGGGTAGAGTTTTAGAGTCCATTATATTTGGCTGTAGATGATCTCTGGGTGAGAGCTTTTTTAATTGTATGATAGGGATGGAAAACAAATCCAATAAATGAGGAAATGAATTAGGAATAAAATTGTGGGGTACCAGGTATGGACTGCTCTTTCCAGGAATTTGGCTTAGTAGGAAGAAGAGTATAGGGTGCTGGTTAGATCTCATTGGATTAATAAAGGTTTTTGTTTGTTTCATTAAAAAAATTATTTCTATGATTTTATTTTTTTGCTTAAGTATAATTAACACACTTTGCTACATTAGTTTCATGTGTACAACACAATGACTCAACAATTTTGCACATTTCTCAGTGCTCATCAAGATAAGTGTACCTTAATCCCCTTTATCTATTTCCCCACCATACCTCTATCCCCTTCTTTTCTTACAATAGCTATTTCATTCTCTGTGTGTAAGTCTGTTTTTTTGTCTCTTTTGTTTCTTTGTTCATTCATTTGTTCTGTTTTTTTTTTTAAATACCACAAATGAGTGAAATCATATGGTATTTGTGTTTCTCTGATTGACTTATTTCAGTTAGCATTATATCCTCTAGGTTTATCCATACTGTTGCAAACAGCAAGATTTCATTCTTTCTTATAGATGAATAATAATACTCCAGTGTGTGTGTGTGTGTGTGTGTGTGTGTGTATCACATCTTTATTCATCTATGAATGGGCATTTGGGTTGACATTTGGGTTGTATCTTGGCTATTGTAAATAATGCTGCAATAAACATAGGAGTGCGTGTATCCTTTTGAATTAGTATTTTCATCTTCTTTGAGTAAATCCCCGTTAGTGGAATTACTGAATCATACGGTAATTCTAGTTGTAATTTTTTGAGGAACCTTCATACTGTTTCCCACAGTGGCTACGTCAATTTACATTCCCTCCAATAGTGCATAAGGTTCCTTTTTTCCCACATCTGTACCAACACATTATAATTTCTTGTGTTTTTTATTTTAGCCATTCTGACAGGTATAAAGTGATATCTCATTGTGGTTTTAATTTGCATTTCCTTGCTGATTAATGATGTTGAGCATTTTTTTCATGGGTCTGTTGGCCATCTGTATGTCTTCTTTAGAAAAAGGTCTGTTTAGGTCATCTGTCCATTTTTTAATTGGATTATTGCTTTTTGGTATTGAGTTGTATAAGTTCTTCATATATTTTGGATATTAACTCCTTATCAGGTATCTTATTTGCAAATATATTCTACTACTCCGTAGGTTGCCATTTTGTTTTGTTGATGGTTTCCTTTACAGTACAAAAGCTTTTTATTTTGGTGTAAACCCAGTGGTTTAATTTTGCTTTTGTTTTCCTTGTAAAGGAGACGTATTTGGAGAAATTGTTTCTATGGCTGATGTCAAAGAAATTACTGCCTATATTTTCTTTTAGAAATTTTATGGTTTTAGATATCATACTTAGGTGTTTAATCCGTTTTGAGTTTCTTTTTTGCATTTTTAAAGAAAATGGTCCAGTTTCATTCCTTTGCATGTAGCTATGCAGTTTTTCCAATATCACTAAAGAGATTGTCTTTTCTTGTTGTATATTTGTGCCTCCTTTTTCATTGATTAATTGACCATAAAAGCATGGGTTTATTGCTGGACTCGATAATCTGTGCTGTTGATCTATGTACTTATTTGTGTGCCAGTATCATACTGTTATGATTATTATAGTTTTGTAGTATATCTTGAAATCTGAGATTGTGATACTTCTAGCTTTGTTCTTCTTTTTTCAGATTGCTTTACTACTTGGGGTCTTTTGCAGTTCCATACACATTTTAGGATTATTTGTTCTAGTTCTGTGAAAATGCTTTTGGTATTTTGATAGGGGTTGCATTAAAACTGTAGATTGCTTTGGGTAATTTTATTTCTTAAGAAGGAGCTATGTTACATACTAGAAGTGAGTGAAAAGATGGTAGGTCCAAGACAGGACATTTTGGAAGGGCCACTGTGTGGACTGGGAAGAGGCATGCAGTAGAATTTCTGGGTACTGAGGAGTTGCCTCTTCATGTGCCATCACATCAACTGATACCCCTCTGTGATTTTCCTTAGAAGATTTAGTAATCTGATAAAGGAAACAGGAAGTTTGTTAATTCCCCCAGAGCTGGTGTTTTTTGACATTTAAGTTCAGTTGTCTTTTTTTTTTTTAAGATTTTATTTATTTATTCATGAGACACACACAGAAAGAGAGAGAGAGAGAGAGAGAGAGAGAGAGGCAGAGACACAGGCAGAGGGAGAAGCAGGTTCCATGGAAGGAGCCCGACATGGGACTCAATCCCTGGTCTCCTGGATCACGCCCTGGGCTGAAGGCGGTGCTAAACCGCTGAGCCACGCGGGCTGCCCTAAGTTCAGTTTTAAAAAGGAGTTTGAGATATGAACAAGAAAGTGGTTAAAGTGAAAATTAAGGAAGTTAGGTCAAAGAACTTGGATTTAAAGCCAGCAAAAGAAATGTCAAGGCGTGGTCATCTTCCTGACAATGAAGAGCAGATGTATCAGAAGGAAAGGACTGAGGGAACCAGGAAAATTGGTAGATAAAGCAAAAGTCCTGAGGAGTGGGGAGGAGTGGGAGGAGGGATTATTGGAGGAAGGGAGTACTGGGACATAACTCTTGCTTCAGAGGCGGCAGATCTGGAAAAAGCCACTAAGATAGGTCTGTGGTAGTAGATGACGGAGAGGCATGGAGTTAGGGTCATTTGAGAGTCTGGCCGCTTAGCAAAAAGTTGAAAACATGGGCTCTGAAGCCAGACAGTCTGGGTCTGAATCCCATTCCCTCACATATTAGATATGTGATCTTGGGCAAGTTCCGAGAGTTGGTTACACATCACTAAAATCAAGATAGTAATATTGGGATCGAATGAGGTCATTCCTATAAAGCATTTGCTCAATCCTTTGCACAACTCAAGTGCTCAATAAACCTCAGTAGTAATAATAATTATTATTGCTAGCTCCTTCTCATTTAGATCTCAGCTCATATGTCACCTCCCAAGAGAGATCTTCCCCAGCTGCACTGTAGAATACAGGCCCCTTCAGGTAACTGTCCATCGTTTTAGCATCTAGCATTATCTGCTGTTGTAATCTAGCTGGTATCATGAATATCTCCCCAATACATGTTATTTACTTTTTTGGTTCAAAGCTGGGCCCCGTTAACTGTTCTGTAAGCTATGTATCTAACACATAAGAAGGGTACCCACTCTCCAAGTGTTTGTTGAGAAAAAAAAATATTGGTATCTCTCTGCTGATAGAGAAATCACATGAATACTACTAGCTAATAAAGCTGATTTCTAGTTTTGTGGTAAAACTTTGATAAGGGCAAACTGGTAAACCACTACGGCTATGGTTTTCTGATTTCATTTTAGAATTTTCCACACAAACAAGTGCACAGTTCTCAATTTACTGTTTTGTTTGGGTAGATAAAGGAGTGACTCATCTCTTCCAGGCTGCATTGAATTTAGCAAACTGAGCAAATGCAAACCTGTTGCTCTGAAAATCTTGTTTTCAAGGCATTATTATTATTAATTATTATTATTATTTATATATAATTTTTTTTTTTTTTTTGCCATAATGTCAAACCATGATCATGAAAGAAAGTGTATTTACTTTTGAGTTATGATGCAGGGATAATGGAACTTGGAACTGGGCTTTCTGCTGTGAGGGTCAGCAGAAGTCGGTAAATGTTTTCAGTTTTCATTTGCAAGAGCCTTACAATATAGATGATATTTATTGTTTGTCCAGCTCCAGTATCATCTCAGTGTCCTGACATGGCCTCTTCATGTTACCTTTGCCCCTCAAGTATTTGGAAAGTAAGGCTTAGGAAGGGCAGCTTATGGAATCCATTATTTCTGAATTTGTTACTCCCTTCCAAAGCTCTACAATGGTGGCTTAATGTTAATGATCCCATCATTCTTTTATTCATATGAAATGTTATCTAAAAGCAGTGTCCTCATTTTTGAAGTTAAAATTAGATCTTTACCAGTTCTTCTCAAATTAAAGTAAGTATGAATCATGATGATTTAGTGCAATTTCCAAATGTATTGTTGACTCATTCTGGGAAACTAGATTTTAAGTGTTCAAGTTTGATTTTCTTAATTATACTATATTCCAAATAAATTGAAGTTTGTTTAAAAATCTATCCTACACTGATTCATATAAGCTTGAGCTAAATTCATCAACTTGTAACATTAGATTTAGCTGGAAATAACCTATCTATAAACTCTTTATTGAGAGTCTTTTAAAAAAAATTTAAAATCAATTAGCCGATGTATAGTACATCATTAGTTTCAGATGCAGTGTTCAGTAATTCATCAGTTGTGTGTAACACCCAGTGCTCATCACATCACGTGCTGAGTCTTTTAAATGGACTTTCAAATATAATATTATCTATACTAATGTTTCCATCATCAATGTGCATTTCTTTTTTAATTTTTATTTATTTATGATAGTCACACAGAGAGAGAGAGACAGAGACAGAGACAGAGACATAGGCAGAGGGAGAAGCAGGCTCCATGCACCGGGAGCCCGACGTGGGATTCGATCCCGGGATCGAATATACTCCAGGATCGCGCCCTGGGTCAAAGGCAGGTGCTAAACCGCTGCGCCACCCAGAGATCCCTCAGTGTGCATTTTTATTAGATATTTTTATTTTATTGTCACAAAGTTTTATGTGCTGCCAGAAAGTGAAATATCACGTATCACTACTGTGATAACCTGACACTTTTAAAAGCATTGACTTTTTTTTCAGTTGGACAAAGCACTACATTTTTACTAAAGTAATGCATATTGTTTTTCTCATCAAAAGGCCTTCTATTTTGGTGACAGTCAATTGGAAAATACATATTTTCCCTTTTTGGAAAGTGAAGTAGCCTAAAAATGAGAAACTATTCTATAAAAAATTATTACCAGCTAATGTGCTTATAAAATACCCAGAAAGAGACTCATTTTCTAGACTGACCAGTAAGGGAATTTGGTGCAGATGATTCCCATTTTGGTGACATTAGAGATTCTTGTTTGACACTATGTTAGGCATCCAGTTTTGACAAGAACGTGTTCCTAATATTTCTCATGCTTTATTCCCAGAATTTAACACAGCAATTGGAACAGAAGGAAAAGCAACAACTACAGATGTTGGATCAACTTAAAGAGATCCAGAATCACTTTGAGACTTGTGAGGCCAAACATAAGCGTGCTGACCTTCAGATCTCAGAGCTGACTCACCATGCTGAGGATGCAACCAAGCAGGCCGAGCAGTACCTTCTAGAGTTCCAACAGTCAGAGGCTCTGAGACAGGAGGCAGAGAAGAAGAGAGAAGGGCTGAAACTGAAAGCTCAGGAGTCCATCAGGCAGTGGAAGCTTAAGCATAAGAAGTTAGAGCGAGCATTGGAGAAACAATCTGAAACTCTTGATCAACTGACAGACAAGAATAATCAGGTATAAAAAGGCAAATTCCTAAGGAATGATTTTTGCTGTGACCAACCATTCATTCATTCTTCCTTTGAATAAACACTTGAGTGCCAAGCTGTGCATGTAACCTATCATGATGTCCTTGATAGAAGAGTCTTTCTATCTTGGCTATTTCAAGGTAAAAGTAACTTAGTTTTTTATCTTTTAAGTTTTTTTTTTAATAGTTTAACATTCTGTGAGGTTTTAGAGTTGGCCCTTAAAAGAGATTCACCCTGTCCCTCAGTTTAGCTTTTAGTTTCCTAAGTTGAAATTGTTCTTTAATGTTCAAATGGAAAAAAATTAAAAAAAAAAAGGAAAAAAAAAATCACGAAGCCTTCTCTAATATCACCTGACTTTTCCCCCAGTGCATGTATCTTAAAAATCTCATTTTTTTTAGTATATTTCAACTTAAGTATTGGTTGGAAAAGGAGCATTTAAAAATGTGGTAGTTATTACTGGACCATTTTCTGGCAGCAACTATAATGGGTTTAGTTACATGAGTGATGTTCACAATCTCACTGACTGAGCAGTATTACCGGGTCACAAGGCTCTTTAAGACTCCTCTTTTTATGCCTTTTTGATCGCAACAAGAAGCGTTTTACTGATCTACGTATGCATTTCACATCATCTTTTCTCTTGTATAATCAGTTACTTTAAATGGATTTTATGCTCCTGTGTTGATTCTCAACTGTATCTTTGGGTTGAATTAAACTTAGACGCTTATAAGATAATAAGCAGAAAAGTCAAGGTTGATTTTTATCCATGTTTAGTCTTAGTGTATCATTTCTGCTTTGTCATTTGTCACTTGTCAAGAATTCTGAACATCCAGAAGAATAATTACTTGGATAACTTGACTTTCTTTCCAAAGAAGACAAGATGTAGGGCAATTATATTTATAAAATCAATTGTTTAAGAGTGACAGATGCTTATTTCAGATGAGCTGTCATGGAAAAGATGCTTTCCCATTTACATATGAATTTCATGGATATATGGAAGATTGAATAAATGATCACCTTGCACTCATTGTGGAGTGCTTTGCAGTTTAACACATCTGACACATACTGGGTGACTCGTTGCCCTGAGGTACAGGAGTTGTAAAGCTTTCAGACTTGAATCTGAACTGATCTGATCCCAGCAAATTGCTCTACCTTGA
Source organism: Canis aureus (assembly GCF_053574225.1). Lineage (NCBI taxonomy): Eukaryota > Metazoa > Chordata > Mammalia > Carnivora > Canidae > Canis > Canis aureus. The sequence goes on along the minus strand of NC_135619.1, from coordinate 56,498,073 downwards.
TTATTCTGTTGTCAGCCTGGTCTGGCCACTGGTTCAGTGAGCATGACTGTAGGGGAGGTAGCTAGAAAGAAGGGGGGTGAGAGTGATTGAAAATCATCTGTGGATTTTACTTAATTAGAGGAAATTTAGAAGGGACCATGTCATCAGACTGTTTCCTAATCCACGGTGCGGAGTTTTCTAGATGGAGTTTTTTCACAATATTCAAAACTGTTAAACAATTATTTCCCAGAATGCTTCTGATGTAATTATTTTTATCACTTAGCATTGCTAATGATAAGCAAAGAAGTAGTTTTAAAGTGATTGCCACAGTTAGGGTAGTATCACAATTATCACAGCAGGCATTGTAATTTCCACTTTAAAAGCCTTAAAAATGAATGCAGCTTGTTGCAGTTAGAGTAGCGGTTAATCAAGGAAGAAGGGTAACAGCTATTTCACTGCACATGCAAGTGTCCAGTACATCTGTGATGTGGAAATACGTTGTAAATAATTTCGGAAAAAAACCATCCATATATTTATGTCTTACTGAATAATATCTCTAAGGAGTATTTAATTCTTAAAAAAATCACAAAGCCTCCCTAAGGCATTAGGAATACAGTCAACTCCTTTTTTGTTTTGTTTTTGTTTTTGTTTTTCATTTTTTTGGACTAATTATTTTCAAACAATGACTCTAGGGTATATTTGGAAGTATATATTAAAAAATATGTAATTACAATTAAAACCCATTATGTCATACAGAGAAAATTGTTTAGTAAGTAGCCTTGTTGAGCCATTTTCTATACTTAAACGATACGGTTTTTGTGTTTTCTAAGTACTTCAATGACTACTTCCATTTCTCTTTTTCCAGCATAATTTATTTTCTGCTTTAAGATTTGCCACTTAAAAATGTAGCAGAAGGCTGAAGAGTTTTATTCTCTTAAAAGTTGCTCTGATTTATTTATTTTTCCTATTTTTCTACATTTTTGGAAGTTTGGTGAGATTATTAGATATATATTTTATTACAAAACTACTTTGTTATCAAATGATATAGAATATCAAACAAATAGCATACCATTGCAGAAAAAAACCAGAAATATCAGATTGTATACTTTCCTTGAAAGAAAATGGCATGGATGTTTACATCAGGGAATCATGATATGATGGTCATTAGGAGTATGTAGATAAAAAATCTAATCATCAATTATATTTTTGTCTTTATTTTTTCTATTTTTTCTATTTTTGTCTTTGTCTTTTAAAGTGCTGTTTGAAGTTATTGATTCTGATACCTGCTTTGCAAATGATAAAGGAAAAAATTTTGAACTTGAATCCTATCACAACGTATGCTTTTCTGAATATCTCCAAATTCATAGATATATATTTTATTTTTTTTAAAGATTTTATTTATTCATAGAGAGAGAGAGAGAGAGAGAGGCAGAGACACAGGCAGAGGGAGAAGCAGGCTCCACGCAGGGAGCCCGACACGGGACTCGATCCCGGGTCTCCAGGATCACGCCCAGGGCTGAAGGCAGTGCTAAACCGCTGAGCCACCCAGGGCTGCCCAATATATATATTTTAATATGGATAATGGGAATGCTGCTTAGGTTGCTTGTTTTTCTTGCTGAGTTAGCAGAATAATTGGTTTGCCTCTGTATTGAGCTTTCGCTTGATAACATTTGACTTCAAGAATCTTAAATTGCCATATTTTCCTTCATGCTGAGGAAGAGAAGAGTATATGTAATATATACTGTCTTTTAAAAGCTGAATTTTTTTTTTGATTTAAAGATTGTAAAATAAGAAGGATCAGTGCTGAAGTACATTTTAAATGTATGTAAGGTTCTATGATATGCAATTTTAGAAAGGCTAAAGTACTGATATATTAGAATAATCCAGCATTTTGTTTGCATGTACCCTCGCATGCAGAAAAATACTCGATTTTTTTTCTTTTTAAAATTTCTGTCTACCTCTTAGTTAATTTAAAACAAAATAAAAACCTAAGTGTACTTTGTGGTTAGGTTTTTGGAGAGTTGGTTCCTGTTCTTATGGTTTTAGACAGTATTGTTCTTCTGGCTTCACACAGCCATTTTCAATGCCCCCTTCATAATCTTCTCTCAGCTTTTCTTCTTTGGAAACTAGGTTTGCTAGGTTTGCTTGGTTAGAATGTTCTCTTCTCATTGTTCCTGACTGCTACATACTTTTACATTATGCCTCCACATTTCTCAAGGATTATTGTATCTGGCTTCCCTTCAACCTGTTTCATTACCTATAATTCTTGTCATCATCTTTGGTGATTACATATAGTTCAAGTCAGCATTGAACTCCACATCCTTAAACTTCACTAATTTCCCATTTTACTGTGACCTTCAAGTCACTCAGCAGCTAATTTCTGTGGCTAAAATTTGTCCTCATCTATTATTTCTCTATGTTCAAATCTTTAGTTCCAAAATTTCATTCTCTGAACTTACACATTTCTTTTATTTCCTTTTCCTTTTTTAACAATTACCATCTGATTTTGATCTTTCCACATTCCTCTGGTTGACCAGCCATTTCCTGGAATCCGTTTTTTCCTGTCAGCTTGGACTTTGTGAAAAGCTACTCTGATAACATGCTCACCAGCATCTTTGATTTTTTTCTTCCATCTCACACATCTTACTGATTTTCATTCTGTAATCAACCAAACTCTTATTTTTCCCATTTCTGCTCCTGAATAGTACCAGCAAAACTTATATAGAAACATCATTTGGCTTCTATAGTGGTCTTGATTTTCCCCATCTACCCCTGGCCCCAACCCATTCCATCCTGTTCAAAAATTAATATAGGCCAGTTATCAAGCACCTGACTCTGTTCTGATTAATGAAGAATGAGTTATGAAGTCTGTTGGGAGAGCTTTTGATAAACATTTACTTACTCCTGAAGAAGATACACAAGAGAGTTTTTTTACTTCTCTGGTTTTGTTGTACTCAGCTGTGATGTTTGCAGTGGCTGAAGTTGGCAGTCTTGTTATGGTCTTGAGAATCAAGTCTCACACACAAGAAGGTACTGCCAAGAGAAATGCGGAGAGGTGGACCTAGAGCTTTGATACCCTGTCTGGAACGGTTCTTCCTGGAGTGCGATTAAGTTACCTTGTAGTTTAAATTACTTTGAATTGGAGTTTTCTTCTACTCTCATCAGAAGATATTCAAGCCATTATGAAACACCAGTTCTAGGAGTAAGGAGCTTAAGTAAGAGCCTAAAATGGAGGATTGACTAAGCGGAGAAATGAAGTGGGGATAGGAGGAGGGTCATATCTTTCTAAGGAAAAGCTGGCAAACTGTGCTATTGATAGTATTTAGTTGAACCATCAGAAATCCTACCTGGGGCAGTGATGCTTATTAAGTGACTGATATGAAAACTTCATGATGTTGGCATGTGTTATGAACTTACTACAGCCTTCAGAAAAGTCCCCGAGAGAAAGACAAGTATAAATAATAAAAGCAGAGAGCAAGATTTGGAGGGTGGGGGTAGACTGAAAATCTGCAATCTACAATCCAAATATACAGAGTCTGGTAATTTGGAGTTTTTTTAGCATTGGAATAGTCAAATGATGTATCCCTGCTGCAGTTAGTCCAAGCAAGAGAGGGAAGTAGGAAACTTAGCAGAAATAAAAATGAGATGAAAAACAAGCCTGATTTCTCAGACCCCTTCAAGTGCTTCTGCTTAAGTATTCCTGGCCAGATAAAGGGGATCTAAGTTTGAGTTTCCTCAAGATAAAGCCTATACAACTGAGAGTCCTTGGGAGTGTCCAGGATGTTGAAGTGGCAGTTAAGACACTGTCATTTTCAGACTCAGAGACAATGTCTAGACAAAATCTTGGGCTGTGGCTACTAGCCAAGCAATTAACAAAAAGCAAATAGAACTTACTTAGTTTTTAGTATCTGTATTGCCAAAGAAATTACAAACTTGACTAATGTAGTCTGTAGCTGTCCGCTCTAAAGCTGCCACCTTTGTCATAAATTGATGTGATTCTTGGAATATTGAAACAGAGGGCAAACCTAGAGAATTGTAGAGTAGCAGTGCCTGGATTTTGACAGACTCTTCTTGAAGAGCTCCATCTTTGGTGTTCCTGTTATGTGAGAAAAATAAATATCTTTGCTGTTTAAACCAACTTTAGGAGCATATTATTTTGCAACCAAAGATGTTTTATTTGCTAGAGCATCTTGAATTATCTACAGGGCTGCATGGAAGTCTCTTAACTGCTGGCCAGGGGCCTATATTATCTGTTTCAAACATTAATCATTGTCTTGAAGCCACCTCTCCTCATTGTCAGGCCCCTCTTGCATTATCCATACAGCCAAGACTTGATTCTGTCAGTTTCTGTCTTCTCTGGTATGGTAAGTAGAGTGACCTCCCAGAGATGACTCATCCTAATTCTTGGAGCCTGTGAACATGATGATATATCACTCATGGTTATGTTATATGGCAGAGTTGACCTTAAGATAAGGAGATTGTCTGATGGGCCTAATCTAATCAGAGGGGTCATTAAAAACATAGAAAATTTTCTGGCTATTTAGAGAAGGGGAAGTTGGAGGATTCAAAACACAAGAAAGATTCATTGTGGTGTTACTGGGTTCAGAGTCTGAGGAGTCCATGAGCCAAGGAGTGTGGGTGGCTCAGAAGCTCAGAGCAACCCCTCGCTCAAAGCTAGTAAGGAAATAGGGACCAGAGTGTTAAGGGCATGGAACTAAATTTTGCCAACAACATGGATGAACTTGGAAGTGGATTCTCCCCCAGTGCCTCCAAGAATCCAGGCCAGCTGATACCTTGATTTTAGCCTTAGGAAGCCCTGGAAACACCTTAGGAAAGCCTGAGAAAGCACAATACCTTTCCTGGACTTGGGATCTGTGGAAACAGGGAAATAATAAATGGTATTGTTTTAAGCCATTAAGTTTGTTGGAATTGGGTACACTGCAATAGGAAAAACAAAAAACCATCTACCCTTAGAATTCCCTGTATTTCTAGCCATTTTTTCCTGCCTTTCAAAGTAAAGTCTTTCCTCTATGGTCCCGGGTATTTTTAGTTGAGGTACATTGCTTTATCAGTTATACCTGTTCTTCACAGATCTGATTACTGTCATGCATGAATACCTCCCTGGGATCCTGGCTTCTCCTTGAACTTGAATCCTTTGCCCATTTTTTTTTTTTCTTTTTCCCACTAGTCTTCATCACAACCCTATAATATAGGTGCTATTATTACCTTTATAAAGATAAATAAATTCCTTGAGGCTCTGGGATGACTTATGACTGGACTGAGAATCACATTCAGTTTTCTCTGGTCAGAGCTCAATTACTTTACCACCTCCTTTTATTATTTCTCATGCTAGCTTCATGCTGTTTTTCCATGCTGAAACTGACAGGGCTTTGAGGAATCTGTTTCTTTGGAGTGATTGACTCATTGTAGTTTATCTTGAATTGTTTCATACTAAAGTATAAAATACAAACTTTAAAACTGCCTTGTAAGTATTTGCATTTTTATTCATTATTTCTCATTCTGAAGTGAGAATCTTACTTTTCTTTTTTCTGGGTTCAAGCCATGGCAGGCATCTATAAGCAGAGATGGAGACTGTTCTTGGTGCCAGTGTTAGGGAGAGGGGGAATAATTCTAGCTTCCTTAGCTGCTGGCTTTTCTATTACATTGGTAGGTGATGAGATGAGAGAGATATCTTGGCCCCATTCATCCTGCAGTGTCAACCCTCACCCTACATAGAGGCTGGCAGAGGGAGATGGACATCTGGTCCCTTGACTTTGCTCTTTGCATCCCTCCCCAACTTCTCCTAATCTTGATATTATTTCTATCTTTTTGGGGCTTTGAGACTCCCAGTTACATACTGATGTATTTCCTGCCCCTACTGACTTTATTTATTAATAAGGATTGATTGTATCATAATCTTTCTTAGATTATATCTGCATGCTTCCCTATATTATCTTCCTTATCTATTTTGAGGTTTCTCCTTTTTAAAAGTGTGCAATTGAAATGTAAAGAACTGTTACTTTAAGTAACATTGTATTATTGCAACCTGTGGTAAATTATAGTAGTCTTTTTCTTTCCTCATTCTTTTGCTAAATTTTATCCAACATTTAAATAATTATTTATAATCCAGGATTGATAGATGTTGGCGATGTTTCTATGACGAATTTTACAGTGATTTTTTTTTAACCTGATAGATTCTAAAAGAAAAGGACGAATTGAAAAGCCAGCTTTATACAGCATTACAACAGATAGATAATCTTCGAAAGGAATTGAACGATGTCTTAACCAAGCGTGCCCTTCAAGAGGAGGAGCTTCACTGTAAGGAGCAGAAACTAAGTGACATTGAGTCTCGTCAAACTGTCCTTGAACTAGAAGTCAAGGATTCCCTGGACACTATCCATAGGCTAGAAAGTGAATTGAAGCAGCAGAGAAAGATTCAAAGCCAGATGAAAGTGGAGAAAGCTCACCTAGAAGAAGAAATCACTGAGCTAAAGAAAAGCCAGGCCAGGGACAAAGCTCAACTTCTTGAGATGCAAGAGGCTGTCAAGAACCTGAGTGCCATCCGGGCGGATCTCGCTAATAAATTGGCTGAGGAACAGAGAGCCAGGAAGGAGGTACTTAAGAACCTTGCTGACCTCAAGACACAGGCGAAATCCAGAGAGGAAGAAACAGCTACAATCATTACGCAGTTAAAGCTGGAACGAGACGTTCACCAGAGGGAGCTGGAAGATCTCACATCATCACTGCAGAGTGTGAAAACTAAACATGAACAGAACATCCAGGAGCTGATGAAGCACTTCAAGAAAGAAAAGAGTGAGGCTGAGAATCATATTAGGACGCTGAAGGTACCTGCGCTGAATTATCCTGATGATACTGAAGGATTTTTTCCTGGTGGCTCATGAAGTTAATAAAGCATAAACTTGTAGGGATCATTCTGTATTCCTAAGCACTGAAGGAAAGATAAAACTAACACTAAAGAGGCTTATTCATGCCTGTTCAGCCAGGTTGAAATGAGTTATAGCAGCCACCTGGGAGCGCCTATTTCAGAGCACTGAAGCCCTTTAAAAAGAACGTTTAGCTATTTTGGGAGTTCAGGAAAGGCAGAGGTGGCAGTAAGTCATGGACCCGAAACGTGCCCTCATTCAACATTTGTGACCTCTTAAAATATAAAAGGCAAAGACTTGTCAAGGCCATAGGAGTTATAACTACAGTCCTTATTAGTATGGTAACTAAAGTGGATCAGCTTATGAGCTGTGTAAACCCAATGCTTTTGAGATTTACTCCTCCTTTTCCAAATCAAAGTTGGCTGGGTAAATGCATAATTGAGAATCTTGCATTTGGAGAAATGTTTCTAGGTTCTAATGGTATTAGCATTATCCCCATGCAGGGGAATTATTTTATACATGATCGTCAGGAGTGTAATAAATCTGTCCCTCCTTCCTGCTTTTGTTTTTTTCTATAGTACTTATCATCATATGACATAGATTCCATATTATTTATTTTTAAGTCTCCCTGTACTAGAATGAAAACTCCATGAGGACTGGGTTTTGAGTCTCTTGTTTACAGCTATATCTCCAATGCCTAGAACAGTTTCTGGAACATTGTAGATATCTGTTGCATAGGTAAATAGGTAAGTCTTTAAAGGTTAATTATAACTTTTTTTCAAAATTCCTTGAAATACAACTGCCATAAAAATGCTTATGATTAAAGATGAAATTATAATGAAATAGCTGACATTTGTAGAAAGCTTTCAGCTATTTTAGGAGTTCTTCCCAGTTCCATATAGCCTACCAGCAGTAGTGGATTTGGGGTTATTAATTGTAGTGGGCAGAGCAGAATGGAGGCTGAGAGAATACTTAAGAAGCCTTACTACATATCATTCAACCTAAGATGCCATGAATTATAAGGTGCATCATTATGTGCTACTAAGAAAAAAAAAATACTTCCTTCTGAAAACATACTGTCAACTGCAAGACAACATCCCAAGACAGAAGTGGTAAAATGTGTAAAAATATGTCTTAATATTGATGAAATATGGCATAACAATCTGTCAGAATTGATGAGGACATAAAAATAGAATCAGAGATAGGAGAGGACTTAATCTTAAAGAAAATAAAATATATGTCATATGTTGATTGATTGGCTGTGACAATAATACTAGCAAACATTTTTTCCCAGCACTTAGCTCATGCCAGTCATTACTATAAGAACTTTATATGCATTAACCATTTAATCCTCACATCATCCTTGCAGATCATATGGTATCTTTTCATTAATGAGGAAACAGACGCGGAAAGTTAACTGCCCGAGGTCTTACATCTGAAAAGTAGTGGAGACGAGGGTTTGAACCTAGGTAGTCCAGAGCCTGTGTTCTTAACTACACTGCTTATAGGTGAAAAGGATTAGTATTGAGGATGACTGGGTATAGACTTGGGTGACTAAGGTGGTTAATGAGGCTATTTGTCAAGGTAGATAATGCAGTCAGAAGAGCAGATTCGGAGAGAAGAGTGGAAAATCCAGTTTTTTTTAGCACATTGAGGTGGAAAGGAACTGAAGCCTGACCATGAAAGTCTAAGCGGAATAGTTTTTAGTAATAATGGATTACACATTGAGGAAGAAAGTAAGATTAAAGTTGAATATTTGGAATCCAGTAACCCATTGGTAGTAGTTGAAATCCTGAGATTTTAATGAGACCATATAGGGAGAAAGTAGAGATGAAACTCTATAACCCCAGGGTTTAAGAAAGTACTGAGAAAGAGGTTCTAGCAAAGAAGAATAAAGGACTATATGAGAGACAGGAGGGAACCAGAAAAGAATGGTATCTTGGAAACCTGGGCAGGGCATTTCAAGAAAGGTACAGTCAAGAGTATCAAATGTGACAGGATGAAAGAAGAACTGAAAACATGTTCATTCCATTTGTCATAGTCATAGATGGGTGGAGAAGATCCATGAGAAAGTATGAGAGTGTTAGATCAAAACAGAGTGGATGGTATTCAATAGGAGACAGGGTAGTTTTCCCCATTCTTTCTTTAGGAAGTCTTTCTATGCATATGTAATGAGATGACAATAAAGCTTTGAGAAAGTACCTGTATGAAAATAATATATAACTTAGAAGGACTCTGTCGATATTCTCAAATTTTTAGGCATTTTTAATTAGGAAGACAGAGATAGAGGAGTGTTTATAGCCACCCTTTACTATGGTATAAAAGCTGCATAAGAGCTAAAAAAGAGAACCAGAGATTGTGAGCACTTTCATTGTAAACTGAATGAGTTGCCCATAAAGAACAACTCCTGCCTCATGCTATTTCATTAACATAATTCTATACTTTTTACTTATTTATATTAATTAAAAGGAGTTGATAATAATGGTTATCACAGATGACTTAGTGTACTGAATTATGTACAATAGGACTTTGGACAAGTGGCTCTATACATGTTCTATTTCTTTGTCTTTTGGCTTCATCTTTATTACTTTTCCTGGGTCTTACTTTCTTCCTCAATGTGTAATCCATTATTACTAATGCTAATGCATTACCCATATTTTTTCTTTGCATGAATTACATGTTTTCCCCATCTAGAACTACTTTTCTTATGCCTCTTTTTAAATTTAAATGTAAAATATTTTAATGAAGTACTTTATTAATATTTGAAGGACATTGGGTTATCACCTCATTATGATTTCAACAGAAATCATTTGGTAGAGCTCCCCCACTTTTTTTTTTTTTTTGAATCAAAAGACCAAGGATTTGAGCTCTATACTTTCACTTCTTGCTGGCTGTATGATATTGGTCAAGTTATTTAACCTTTTTGTACCTCATCGATAACATGGGACTAGTAATATCTTTATCACAGGGCTTTTGAGTAAAACATCACTTTGTAAACTTTAGAATGAAATGTAAACGTAATAGTAAAACCACAAAAAGTAAACCTAAGTTTACTTTTAACCAGGGTTAAACTAGGTTTAAACTAGGTTCCCTGGGGTTAGAGGGGTAAACCCTGATTTGTAGCATTTGTCTATTTTAGTGTTATGTGAATACCTCATTTGATTTCAGGCTATCAAAGAAGACATCCCTGGAGAGGGACAGTGTTGGGAAGAGATGGGCACAGCTGGTTCTTTAAGCTCCCTGAACCAGCTTCAGTTTGCCACTGGCCTTAGGGGAAACTTCTATATCCAAGAGTTTCATTAGCCATAAGGAAAAGGCAAAGCATTCTGTTGGAACTTAAAATCATAATTGAGCAATTTTCCTGATGAGAGACTTTATTTTATAATTTTGTTTTTGGGTCGTGAAAACAGGATTCCTCATTAAAAATCAATTCTTTTGTTAATTTAAAATTGCATCCAGTCTTAGGTGAATTTTGTGAGGTGAATGTAATACAGATTTTGTCTAAAGCTGACAAAACTTCCTCTCAGGAAATTGATTCCAGTGATTGAATTCCTACATACCTGATTACACATATACAATACACTTGTAAAAAGAAAAAAAAAACATATATTTTGGAAATTAAAACATGTATTTTAAACAGATCATAGGTAGTTGCTTATAAGCTATTAGTAACAAGCTATTAGTAACTTGTAGGTGTGACTAGTGAACATTGCCAAATTGTACCCAGCTGGTTTTTAAAAATGATAAATGTACTTTGCTAAAGGCAGCATGGCAGACTAGTTGAAAGCATGGACATTAGAGGGAATTTCTGGGTTCAAATTCTGGCTCTGCAGTTACTCATTGCATATCCTGGGCCAAGTTATTAGTGTCTCTGGGCTTCAGCTTCAGAAAAGGGGGCAGTAGTAATAGTACCTCCCTTGGATGGGTTGTTGTGAGGACACAATGAAGAAAAACTATGCAAGAAGTTTGAGATCAGTGCCTGACATATAGTAAGTGTTTACATAGTTGTTATTTAAAAAGTTTTAAAATTCACATACCTGGCAAATCTTTATAGAATCCCATATACAGAATAGATTATTCCTAATTTTTTCTCAAAGTTGATTCTGGTTATATTCCAAAAAGAAATTTAAAAACCCGGTACTTTATTACACTGTTGGTACTGAAATAATCACCAGTATGCTCCTTTTCATGTTAAGTTACTTGTAGTTTCTTGGCTGCTACAATTCATAATCCTTTCAGCCTCACAGGGTGGGATCAGTAATTTTGTTGTACTGGAAGTACCCAATTCTTTCACAAGACCCAGGAGATGGGTTGATGAACAGGAATGTTGTAAAGCTCCTTGTATAGAGGAGGAAACTGATCAGTCAGTACTGTGTCACAGTATTTCCCTTTTGGAACACTTCTCTCACAACCCCTTTCCCTCTCAGCAGAGTTGAGGTGCCCGCTTTAGGTTGGCATAGTATCTGCCTCTGCCTTTGTTAAGCCCTTCTCATTCATTGCTGTAGAATTAACTGATAGTTGTATCCGGCACATTTACTCTTCATATTTGCTATCTTAGCACCTAGTACAGTACCTTTCACTGAGTAAATGTTCGGTGAGCACCAAGGAGTAATTGAGTAAATGCAAGCAGCATTTCCTTTGTGTGTATGTATGTACAGATGCTTAGAGCAAAATCTTGAAGTTTTTTCCCACGGATACAATGTGTAATTTGTTTGGTGTACAGTTTGGCTATGGCCAGTGGACTTTTTCTTTTCTCCTCTTTTTCTCAGGCAGAAAGCATAGAAGATAAGAATACAGCTAAAGTCCATCGTTGTCAGCTAGAGAAGGTGAAATCACAGTGTGACAGGCTGACAGAGGAATTAACCCAGAATGAAAATGAGAACCGAAAACTGAAGCTAAAATATCAGGCTTTGAAGGACCAGCTAGAAGAAAAGGTAAAAATATGAATGAATTTTTAATATTAAAAATGACTTATTTAAATTTTTCTAGTATTCTAGAATGTATTTTATTCCTTTTTTTTGAGAGATAGTGTGCACCCACAAATGGGGGTAGTGAGGGGCAGAGGGAAAGGAAGAGACCCTCAAGCAGGCTCCATGCTCATCATAGAGCCCATTGTAGGGCTCCATCCCATGGCCCTGAGATCATGACTTGAACTGAAATCAAGAGTTGGATGTGTAACTGACTGAGCCACCGAGGTGCCTGTATTATATGTATTAATAAATGCTCATTATAGTCTTTCATAGGAAAGTTTTATTGGCAACACAAAAAAATGATAGTTTATTAGAATACTGGATTTTTGTTCTTTCAACCAACTATTAATCTTCTACTACATTTGATTTTTAAATTTCTTCTGGGTCTTGAAATAGGAGTTTAGGGGAAAAGTAACTAAAGGAATTCCAGTTTATTGAGAACCTACTATATGTCAGCCATTTATGCCAACTGATTTATATATGTGTGCTTATTCAGTTCTCACAACTCTTTGGGTTAGGTTTTATTGATCCCTTTCAACCAATGAGGAAACTGAGACTCAAAACACATAATAGTTAAGTACTCACTATGTGCTAGACGCTCTCAATGCTCATAGTAATTTTATGAAATTGATACTTACGCTCATTTTTGCAGTTGCAGAGACTGAAGCTTAAGAA